>NC_056537.1:18595352-19216289 GCF_910596095.1 Thunnus maccoyii | reverse complement strand
ACTATAACAGGTGGGTATGCATGCATAAAGCAACACATGCTTTTCACCTTTTTCTTGTTTAACCTGTAACTTCAAGCCAAAAATCCACATTTTTTAATCAGTTTTGAAGCTCCGTGACAAAACTTTCACAATAATAATAAATAAATAAATAAATAATAAAGCCTGTCTGTAATGTTTCAGAGTCCAAAAGATACAGACTCCTTCATCCAGACAAACAAACAGGCAGACAGAAAGACAACGACATACAGACAGGTGGATAGGAGGATATGCTGCCTGTAACAGGTGTCAGCTGCTGCCCTGCCATATTTTACTAATTTTCTCTTTCACCCCACAATGTTTGAGGCAGGCCTGTCACTCTGCAATTGTCACTTTTTACCAGCTGTTTGCCTACTTTTTCTTTCACTGTCTCTTTTTATGTCCTTTACACTCCCCAGTTGCTTTAATAAAAAATAAAAAAAAAACATTTTATTTTATTCTTCCTTTCTGTCTCTCTTCCTTCTCCCTTTCTCTCTATTTCATCCTCTCTCTCTTTTACCACTGCCATATTCTGTTACAATGAATTTGTGAGTGAGGGACAGAAAGAGCAGAAGAGCGAGAGGGAGAAATGGAAAGTGAGAGAGAAAAAGACAGAGGGAGAGAGAGAGAGGGATGAGCAGGCAGATGGAATGGATGCAAAGAATCAACAGTCCCATGTGAGACTGATAAAAATAAATTCTTTTACCCTACATTCTCTCCGTCTTTCTCTCTTTCTCGTTCTCGACTGGAGGGCATGGGGAGTGTTATCTAAGTGCTTCCTAAGAAAAAGCAGAAACACGTCTTAACAATAACCCACGTGTGGCCGTACTGTAAATAGGAACAATGATGCTCGGCCCAGGCTCAGGAGCTTCATTGACGTTCATTGTTCACATGGTTGAGTGTATGATTGCACACCGACAAAACAAAATGTATCACTGCGTCACTTTAAGTGTATACAGTCACTGGTTCACCCATGCCTCGGGGAAAGCACCACAAAGCTTCATTAGTCAAGTAATTTGTTCAGTGTCAAGAAAAAATGCGAGCAATCACCTCCTCAAACTTTCACATATATGGCAAGCTGGACAGGAAAATTTTGTATGTCTTAGGCATTAAGGTTTGTGTCAGCAGCATAACATACGTCACACTATGGCCCAGCAATAATTCAAAATGATTGCATATCGTCTTTCACTGCAGTCATGTGATACTGTGTATCGGTATCGGAAAAATGCTCTCATTAATATTGTGATATTGATTTCAACCACAGTGCCCAGCCCTACATCACACTATGCCTGTTAATAGCCATAAGCACTGAAGATTATGCAAGCAGACTTTCTTAAACAAAATGTATTCTTCAAAGTGTCATACTCCGCAACCAGTGCAGATGATGATTAAGTCAAATGACTACAAAGACTCCTCTGAAAGCTACTGGAGAAACAAGTCAAACAAAAACTGAACACACACTAGCTCACTGAATGTATAGGATGCCTTCCCATGGCCAAGACTTTATACTGTACACACCCTGAGAAACCCATCTCCGCACCAAAGATTCTTAACGTGCTTGGATTAAAGGTCTTTAAGAGAACGTCTCCATTCTCCAACTCTGATTTAAAGTCAATTCACGCCACGGTGAAAACAAGAATCACACAATAAACAAAACAGCTTAATGTATGATACTAGAAGAACAATTCTGCGAGCAGTGAAAACAAGGGCTTCCTACTGTAGTTTCTAGTTTCCATTCTTGGCTCTTCCTTTCCTTGGTATTCAAGAGTAACGATTTGGTTGTGCTGTTGTGTGAATGTATTTCCCTGTGTGTGTGTGTGTGTGTGTGTGTGTGTGTGTGTGTGTGTGTGTGTATGTGTGGAAGAGTGTGTGTGGAAGTGTGCGTGTGCTTGTGCGCAAGCCCTTGGCTTTGCTCAGGAAAGGGGTGGACAGGTCAGAGAGAAGGAGTACTTTTGGCAGTACACCCATATCCTATAAAACCCTCTCTTCCCTTCCCTGGACAGTAAACAACATGTGCTCTACTTTGCTCATAAACTTGTAAACCATATGGATCTCTGTTTACTCCCAAGAGGATCCATTTACCCCTAGGATGTGAATCGGTCTCATATCAATTTATGACATAGTATATCATATGTGAAGTTAATTAATTTAAGGTGTTGCAATGCACTATAAATCCACAGCCACCTACTACCTCATCATCACCCATTCACTTAATTGTTGATACAGTTGGACCTTAGCTCATGTTTAGGTAGCCATGGGGTACCATTGTTTTCCTTCCCCCTACTCCACTGCCCTTCTGCCCCTCAACCCTAACTTCTAAAGATCAGTTTGAATCCCCTGGGGTTCAGCAGGGAGATTGGGGATGTGTGTGTAAGTGTGTGTGTATGCGTGTGTGGTGGCTGGTCAGAAAGAATGCATAAGAGAGTATAACTATGTTCAGTGAGGAGCTCATACCATGGGGGAAGCAGGCTGCTGCTCAGATTCACGCCTTCGAGATAAACACCACCCTGCTGTGTTCATATGAGAAAACATCTGCAAGTGTGAGTCTGCTTGCACTCACACGACACAGTACAGTAATTTGGACACACACAGATTCTCTCCCAGTATTCCCAGTGACCTGTAGGGGTCAGAGTTCCTTTACCTCACAGTCCCATATGTCACTGATCAAACGTTCCCTTCCTCAAGACTTCTTAGGCTGTCTAGGAAGGTACTGTTCTTTAATTCGCCACAGTGAATCATCTGATTTCCTCCCTTCCATGAGTAAATGTGAGTCTGCTTCACCTATCACAGGGGTAATAAATAATTTATATGATGATATAAATGATTCATAATGCAATAATCCCATGTCACTTGCCTAATGGGACCTACAGTGGATAATATTTGATGAAATTCTACAGTATTACATGAATAATATTTGCACCATGTTTCAGGCATGAAAATTATACCTGTCCAATATCTTAGAACTCCTCAGCCAGCAATGGCGCCAAATATTATCCCCACCAGCCAAAATGCAAATGATGTATAATGGAACTGCTGAATGTGGAAATGGGAGCCAAATAACCAGGCTGGCCAGGCTGCTACCTGAGGGCCCGACTTCTAATACAGATATCACTGCATGGGCGTGTTTCACCAAACTGACAGCATGTGGTTTTAACTGACTGATATGCTCACAGGTATCATTAGCTATCTACAGATGGCCGTGTATTTATGTGTGCGTGTGTATGTGTGTGCATGTTTGTGTGTATAATTATGGATCTCCCAGTGCTGAGCGAGAAACATTTCTCTTTGGGAAAGCCATCTGCTGAAACAGACCTACACCATTCATCCTGAGTATAATTACCATGCACTAAAGAACGGAGTGGAAAAATGACATCCAGGAAAAAAAAAGAAAGGGAGGGAGGAATAAATGACGCTCAACTGCCAGGGAGTCGATGTCTGGCACCACTTTTCATTGCAAAACTGACAACAGCACTTGATCAGAACAGGAACAGGGAGACAGGACGAGAGAGTGCATAGGAGACAGACTTCTGTAAGACACTGTTCAGTAGTACTGTAGAGATACATTAGACAGGAGCACTTCTTCTGATTTGGCAAATTAAGTACCTGCCATGCCCTAAATGCATAATAACAGTATATTTAATAAAGTTGTCTCATCAAACTATTAGTCCCAGCTGTTTATTCATTAACAATACTATTTTTTACTGCTATGTGTGGGGAGAGCAGTTTTTTTCTGTTTGTTTTTGTTTTCTTTGTTTTTTTGTTTTTTTGTCAAGCTGAATTGAATGTACGGAACATGAATGGAACATAAACACTATATTTGGAAAAGTTATCTGCATGACTAATGGAGAACTTGCTTTAGAGAAATGCAGATGATCCAACACCCTTAAAACAGCTTTTATGTTAAAAAATGGATCTTAACTACCTTCCTGAAATTATATACATATATACTGTAAACATACAGTATCTGCATGAATCTGTCACACAACCAGAGCATACACCTGATAAAGCAAAAAAAAGGACATGAGTGGTAAAGACTAAATTTAAATGCATCAATTCAGTTTTATTTTTTATTTTAGTATTTTTTACAGGTAATCAGAGCCACAGCATCACAGGGCCATTAAGAATATTGCAGTTACTACAACTTATATGGGCATTTTTTTTTTTTTTAATTTTTCTAACAACTTTGTCAGCAGACCATGTGTGGTTTGGGGATTTAAATGTATTTGCTCAAAACGTAAGAAGCTAGGATATAATCTTTGCCTCAAACAAAATGATGATATAGATAAATGAGATAAATAATTTTGAGATTTATCATTAATGAAGGACAGTACAAATTCAAGGTACTCACCTTTATATGAAAGTTTTAGCCGGGGAACATTGTTCTTGGTCTGTTGGGCTCCACCGCCCCCTGTCCTGAGCAGAACCACCCCACACAGTAGCACAACACTGCCCCAGAGAGAGCCCATGGTCCTGGGGCAAGAAAAGCCAGAGAGGTCCTTTAAATACACGCCTCCAGCGCAATCCTAAAGACACTAAATGTCAGCTCAGATTTAGTGTTGCAGAGGATAATACTGTTGGAAGAAAAGTTCCTGTTGTCCCGTGATTATGAGTAAACGCTGGTGGGTCAGTCCAGACTGGTTCTCAGCAGGTCATGTCCCCTGCCAGATCAAAAACCCGTTCCTGTTCCAGGGGTCAAAAAGCCAAAATTAGAGTCCAACTCCAGGGGAGGCAGAACCTGCAAAAAGAGTTGGGGGTTATGGGTCAATGTCACTGCAAGACAGCCTCCAACAGCAGCAAGTCCAAGGTCCAAGGTAAACTTAACCAAACTAAGCACTAATACAAGAGGAGCACCAGCATGCTGAATGCTAGGAAGAGTGGCAAGGTCTGGGTATGACTGCCATAGTTTCCTGTCCTGGTACCTAACCAGCATGCAGCTCTGTCTAAACAGCCATCCACGTTATCGTTGAGTCTCTACCTTCAGCTAAAGAAAGAAAAACAGGTCCAGTTTGTTTCAGCTGTTAATCCAGTCTGCTTGCTAAGCACAATCTGTGCTGACTCTCTCTCTCCCCCCTTCAATCTGTTTTTCTATCTGCCTTTCTCTCTACTTAACACTCCTCTGGACTAGTTCAGCCCCACTCAGCGCAGCTCTGCCCTGTCCCCACAGCACAAGGCACACAGTGCAACTGAGAACAGCTGAGGCAGACAGCATAGTCAGAGTGAGAGAGAGAGAGAGAGAGAGAGGGAGAGAGAGCGTGAGAGAGAGAGAGAGAGAGAGAGACGGAGAGAGAGAGAGAGAGACAGAGAGAGAGAGAGAAGGATTGGAAAAAGAAGAGAGTGCAGTGTAGGTGGGAGAAAGGGTGAGAGAGAGCATAGAAAGCATGAGAGAAAAGAAAACTGTGAAAGCAAAAGTAGTAGGAGAGGAGAGGTTAGGGCAAGGCAAGAGGTTAGAAAGAGTATGAAAACAGGAAAACAGTGGAACATAAAAGCGGAACATTTTGTGGAAACTCAGTCTTAGTGAGAGGAAAGGTTTTAGACCTTAAGATACAATAAATATGTATTTTTTTAAATTAAATCTATGTCACTTTGACAAACAATTAGCAACGACACATGACATAAAGACACCACATTATTCTGGTACAATAACAAATGAGAACATAAGAGTTGTGGTTCCTGTAAAGTGTTGGGTCCACTGAATTAGAATCCAATCCAATATTTAATTTCCCTTTTGCTCACATGCATTAGTCCAAGTCCAAAATGCCAAGTCAACTTTTACTGTACTGATATTTGCTTTATAGTATCAGTAAAGAATATCAGTGACTCCATCACAAATATAGTTTCATCTACTGGGAGAAGACGCCAGACAGTATGACTGCAAAGAGACTATACCAATTGCATGCTCTTTTACTGGCTTCTTTGCAAAGTAAAAACATCAGCGATCCAACTTACCTGAGTCTGATGGATTAGTGGTGAAGCTGACATTACAGTGTTGTAGCTCATGGTTTATATGGAACTATCTGGACAATAGACAAATACATCTTGTCAGGCCCATCTGTCTGGTGATGGCGCCACTTCAACAATCACATGGGTGAACACAGAAGTTCCTAGAATGGGGTTATTTTCAAGCTTAACTTAATTTTCAATCTTTGCAGTCTGTCATATGGGTTAAAGTTTGACAGATCTCATTCTGTTGAAAAACAAGAAATTGACATCATTCCTATACAGTAAGTTTACCAAATCTGAGCACTGAAATGAACAAGTTTAAGAACTTTTACACCATGCACAAACCTCTATTAACAACAGTAAACAGCTTAAGCCGCTCTTGGTGAGAAACCTCTATGTGCTCTGTGAGAATCGGCCACATTTTAAATCAATGTTCCAAAAAACATTACAGGAACAAGACCAGATTAACAATCTTAAATAGTCAGTTAAGCATAAAGACAGATTTATTGGGCATTTATTGGCTACTCCATCATAGTCTAAAGGGAAGTCCCCCATCTTTTCTCTCAAACCATCCCAAATGAGATGTCAATCTCACTCTAAACACCAGACCCTCAGTGAGCTGATTCCTTCTCGTGGTGAATGATAATGACTTTAGTGGCCATGGTGTGGTTAGGACCTCTAACAGGCTGAATCCATCTGGATAAAGAGCCATCAGACAGTGGGAGGAGAGCTGAACTAATCCTGTAGTGAGTGGATGGGCCTCACGGTTATGCTAATGGAAGCTGGCGCTCGGAGATTCCAGTGAGAACACTAGAGACTATAGGAAACAAGTGTCACGCCACAGTCTCTGCTTCCCAAACAGACTGGATTAGGGGCTGGAACAGACAGATCTTTTTCTTTTCTACGTGGGATTGGCAGTGTTGACGTACCAGTTCATTATTCCAGGGATCATGTAACACAATCTGCCATAACTAAGGCCAGACGGAGCGATTGTTTGAGGTGAATTAGGAGTGAATGGCCCACTTGAGAATGTTACTCCACACTTCTGCTGGCCATACTCCTTGCATGTTGATAACTGCAGAGTGTTTTCATGTATTTGACATTCAAGTGTTAAGTGGATAACAGGAACGACAGCCTCTTGTAGTCTTCAATGATGCCATCTACATTCTTAGTTACTGTCACTTATTCTGTTTGATTCTTATCAAAAATGCATATGCAGACTTGAAAATCGGCTGTTAAATCCTCCTCAAAGAGAAAGAAGGCAGTGGTGAGAATGTCCCAGTTCCTATCATAGGGGAGGCATTCAGAGCTTCCAACTCAAGAGTTCTCCACTCCTCCACTGAACCCTCTAAATTCACATCATATTCTAACTCATCCATTCTATGCTCTTTCTCTCACAGTTGTTTCTTGATCTTTTTCTTTTCTATACTTTGCCCTGGGTCTTTATTAAGTCTTCAAAATGTTTGTGTTTCTAATTGTCCTGGAAAAAAAGTTTTCAATGTGTTCAGATTCAGATTTTTTTAAGTTTCACAGTGGTCTCACCTCTCAGCCTAGCTATGGTTAAAAAATATACTGAATAACATTGGTCCAATAAAAAGGGGGACACATCCTTGACTATGTGTGGGTTTTTTGAGAGCCCAACAGGAGGTGCGTGTTTCAAGGAGAATGCCCCTTTCTGAAGCACCAATTCAGTCTCATGGTCTAAACTCTTCTATTCACTAAGACAGAGGGCCCAGAGTACTCTGACCATCTCAGAGTTCATCAACAGAACTGAGTGCAGCAGGGGAGGGAAGGGGGGGAGTTCTCTAATTTGTGGAGAGCCATGGTATGTTTGGAAGTGGGGCTGATGAGGGCTGTGGAGCAGGGGAAGCAGCAGAGAAGATCTGTCGATACACATTGAGAGCTGGAGCCCCCCATCAGAGTTCACTTAGCCCTCCTTAAACAATACTCTCCCCACCTCACCACACCTCCTGCCCACACAAGTACACCCCCAACCCTCAGATCTCTCCACACACAAGCTGCTTTCCTCTTCTCCTCTCTGATCATCACCTCCCCCATCTCCACGCCAGCACATACATTACCCCCCATTTGCCTCCATGTCTCCCCATCCTTCTGCACCTCTACCCCCCACCGAAAACTCCTTCCATCACTTTCACCATTCTTCTGTCCATTCCACCTTTTCTCTGTTTCATCCTCTCTGACCTCCACCTACTCTCCTGTGGATCTTCACAAGCCTGGGAACATAATCCCCTAAATGAGAGGATTTGGCTCAGCAAAATGAGCCACAAGCCCAAGACAAGCAAATTAACCACATTTGCCGCCCACCTACCCTTTACAATACCAGCCTGCATAATTCACCCCTGCATCCACCCACCCAGCTGTAGTTAAGATAGGCAGTGAGTGAATGGAACAGGCAGTGTGCAAGAATAGAGAGCTCCCATATGTGTAAAGTGCATGCATAAAATTTATCATGGTATAAATCACATGTTTAAGTAATTTGTCAAGGTATTCATAGTCCATCTGCCTTCCGTGCCTTTGTGTGGAATAAATTACCATAAAAAAATTCAAATACTATTGTATGACATTTAATTCTCATACCCAAGATGAGATAAGATATACGATGTAGTGACGAAGTTTGATTGCCATGGATATTGGGTTGTTGCCTATGACAGGACTGCTGTATTTGCATTGTGGTTATTATGGGCAAAACACACACACACAAACCTATAGTGATGGAAGGCAGCTGTCTGAGCAGGAATGGAGGTAAAAGGAAGGCCTCTCTTCAATTTGCAAGCTACTGGGATCAGCTCAAGTCCTGACCAACCTACACCAGGGCATCTGTGAGACAATATACAAGAAAAACACATCAGATTAGACTAACGCTCACCACTAGTAGAACCATTTTAAACACTAGCTGGGACAAAATAAAATCATACTTGAGCTTGTCTGTCATCACCCTCATTGCCTTCAACAAATTGTGGAAAAACTCTTTTCCACTCCAACTCTTCTAAGTAAGCAGACTCATGAGAGTGGGGCATAAATAGACAGAGTATGCCATGCACTATTCATGACTAAATAAACCACATGCTGTTGGTGATTTACTCTTTTTTTAATGAAAAATGGATGAAAATAGACCAAAGACCTCAGAGCTATGAATAAATTACTGGGAACAGTGTATCGTCTTTAACGCCGAAGCAACCACACCCTTATTGTGGCAACCAGAGGGTCCACTATGGCAAAACTGAGTATATATTATGTGCATGTCATATAACGATGAAAGGAACATGTACATTGTGCATGCACACCAAAAATTGAAGCATAGTCATATCACATTCTCAAATTCCACTACACATTAAGAAGAATGTAAATTCAATTTCATTCACAGCATCGCTTCTCCTGAGGACAATACCAGTTTGCCACAGACGGGCATAAACACTATCAGAGGAAATGTGCTTCACTCTTTCACCAGCTACATGAATTTATCATCATCCATCAATATTTCAACCTTCAGGCTACCTGCTTCTCACCTCCGCAGGGAACAACAACAAAACAGGCTCTCTCTGACTCGCATGTGGCTACCCAGAGATTGCACGAACAAGGACAGGGGCTGTGACAGCACCAGTAACCACAGAGTGGTTAACCGTGGCCCTGTTCAATTCATATCTTCAGCAAATGTTATGATTTGTCCCCTTTGCAAATGAGTGACATGAAATAGATGTTTTTTTCTCTTTTCAAAGTAGGTCCACTCTGTAAATTCTTAAAGACAATGTTGATGCCATTGATGGGCTTGTATACTTCCAGTCTCATAGTTTGGAGAATAATTAGTAGCGAGTTTATTAATTGGTGAGTTGAGTGTGTTGTTGTAGAAAAATTCTTCAAGCCATTGCTCTACCATATTGATCTATAAAACAAGACATGTTTCACCAATTCAGCAATTGTACACTGTGAGCTATATAAGAGAACATGTGTACAAAAGTGCAGACTAATAGATAGCAGTGGGTTATATATGAATAACAGTAAGCCTTGTGACTTCTGTGAGCACAACTTTTGATGACTTCAAAAGCCCAAGTGTTTCCCTTATTTCTTGGAGGTTTGAGCTGGAACTGTAAGGATTTCAGGGTTTTGCTAATGGACTCTAACTTTATACCTAAAGTGCCAATTATATTATTGATATGTGGAGATAGGATGAGGTGTTCAACACCAAAACCTTTCCACTTGTGGTTCCAAGTTCCTTGGTGAAGTTGTGCAGCACCACTTGGCAGACAAATCTAATTTTGTTCACAGTCTTTTCCATGCTTGGTCTTCCCTTTATAGTGATCTGCTATCATGGTGAATCAGCTCCTGTTCTAAACTGTATTTGTCTCATATTTGTTTTAATGGTTGGGTGATACAAACCAGACACAGAGTGCGCTTAAGTCATGCTCCATTTATGCCTTAGCTATCCACTAATGCATTAACTGGAGAATAATATTAGTGCTATTGGTTCCTCAGAAAGAAACTGTCACTTGCTCTATGATCCTGTACAACTTTTCCAAACACCCTTTCATAAACTAAGTTTGGAAACTGTAAACTATTTCAATACTGAATGGCTCACTGATAGTTATCTGCACTGATCCTGACAGCACACAAAAATACTTCCTCACTAAAAAAACACATATGCAGACAAATTTTACACATATGCTTGACTTTTTGGTTCTGTCCCAAAATAGTCAGAAATTCAATGTTATCACACCAAAGCAAACCCTGTATTATACTAAAAATAGGATGCTTAGAACAAATATATTTTGTGGGTGGGAGACAAATACCAAAAAAGAAATGCAACAAGAAAATAAGACCTGCACAACCAAACCTGAAACACAGTCCATACTTTCTGTAAACTCTATTTATTTGTCATATAAATTGTATATTTCACAATTTGTAAAACTGCTTCAGTTTTTCAGTTTTGCTATAGAAAAGTAATACATCACTTGATGTTTGCAGAGCTGATGTGTCTCTTGGTGTTGCTGTCAGTTGGGTGTGTGTGTGTTTGTGTGCGTGCACGCATGTATGCAGGAGACAGACAAGCTGAAACTCATCACTGATGCTGTTTATTGGCTCAGCTCAGAGTGACAGCGGTCTAGACATCACACAGATGACTTCCTTCACACTATAACAAACTGAATTGACATGACCAGGTACTTCACTTTCTGTCTCTCTGTCACACCCCTGGCAGTTAACACAGCAAGCCCTATGTAGCTCTTGGTGTGAAGAGGAAATGGTTTAGAAATAGTGAAAGAGGGAGGAAAAGAACCATAAAGTTCTAAACCATAGCACAGCATGTAATGGTATACCTTCTAGAAGTAGACATAACAATAACATCTAGGCAAACCTGTGACTGAATAAAATCTCTTTTTTCCCCTCGTTGTGGGCAATGCCAATGGCAAAGTGGTTAGCGAGACACACAGCAGCTACTGTTTCTCCACTTTCAAAAAGTTTCAACCTGCTGATACACTATTCTTAGGACAGCAGCATCTTCCTCTGCTAACTTGACTCTGCCAACTCATACAGAGTCTAGAAATAATAATCAACATTCAGTATTTTCAGATGTTTTTTCTCCATGAAGAGCAAAGTGTGACTGTTGAAAGGGAGCTACTTTTACTCGTTGACTATAATTTTACACAAGAGCCAACATGACAGTCAAACCACTGAAAGACTATTGTCATGGTATGCTGTGGATTATTGGGGGTTAAAGGTTAGACTTCATTAAAAACCAATACTGAAGACTTGGGATTATACTCCCTGCTGAGTCTTTCATCAGCAAAAAAGGGGGTCAACTAAGAGCCTGTGTCACTGTGGGTTAAGCCTAACTTCTAAGACTGTCGCTCCTGTAGTCTGAAAACAATATCCCTCATCAGTGAAGTTAAAAAAAAAATGAACAACAAAAACACTGTCTCTCTACACTGATATAATCTAATCAAAGTAGATCTGTCAGATTAGAACACAGCAGCCACAACAAAATTGGTAGTTTTTCATTGCCTTCCAAAATAGCCCATGTGAACCATGTATAGAACAATTCATATGAGTGTTTGCTGATCTGCGGCTGATATGGTTTAGTTAGGTTTAGACAGCTACAGACTGCTTCATTACAGTTAGGCAAAGATCACAGTCACGGTTAAAAGAGACTAAGATTTACTGTTACTAGGAGTTAGGATGTCAGCCACATTTTTCCATGTAACATCATACACTTTATTTGACACATATTGTTTACCTTGCTTACAGTTCTCCCCAAAGACTGTACATGGTAGATGTCCTTGTGATCCTCCTTAGCGCATTTTAATCAAACAGCTTTACTTGCCACTGCTGATGTTGACCCCTGAACATGCACATCAGCAATGTCAGTTGAGCCCATAAACATTGTGTGTTCTGACATTTAACGATGGATCAACTGACCTTGTCGATAGCCATGGAGTCTGGGGGAAGGAGGGGCATGATCGATCAATCTGGGGCGTCTCTTTTAATGGGGCTTCTGGTGTTAAGCTGAGGTCAAACAGAGAGGATCCGTGAGCCTCCATCCTTCCACCCAGATTTATACCTTCAATCAGAACCTTGACTCTGACATAAACCCAATAATCCTCATTCAGCCTTGGACTGTTCTGCCCTTAGTGAATACAATCTACCAACTCTAAATCATGGAGGGCAACAAAAGATGAAGGCAGGGAGAGGCATGAAGGTAGGACAAAATATGGAAAGCAACAAAGCTGGAAAAAAAGAAGGAGGAAAAGAGTGAAGAAGGAAACAAAACTATTTGGTAAGTCACACCCTGCTTAGGCACAAAGATTCTATGAGCTAAATGCTAACATCAGCATGCTAACACACTCACAATGACAAGGCTAACATGATGCTGATTAAAGGGACTAGTATACTCCGAAAGAGGTGCTTGTCAGATGGTCGAATAGCTGTGAAAGGGCAATTTCTTCACACTGTGATTGGCAAAGCAGAGGTGAGAGTGGAGCCAGGGTCTGAACTTCTCTCTCTAGCTCTCTTATTCTTGGCACACATTCTTGGCCCACACACACACACACACACACACACAAGAACAGAATAGAATAAAGTAAAATAAATTTATTGTCATTGTACAACATGATTGAGTTTGTGACTTCCGTATGGATGCTATAAATAAAAATATATATGGTAAAAACACAACAGCAAATAAGATAAAACAGCAATAAAGTGGCAATAAAGTGACAAACAGTATGAACAGTGACCAGCAGCACTAAGTAGTACAACAACTCAGATGTGCAATGCAGCCACAGAATCCATATAGTACAGAAAAGTAGCAAAGTAGTAATTAAGAAATATATAAAATCACCTCTAACACTTAAGTCAAAGTAGCAAAAGTATACTACAGGTGGGTAGGTATATAAACATCATAAACAAAAATATTTGTTTTGTATTAATGGACAAGTTGAAATGTTGATCTGATGATGGAACAAGATGAAAAGAACTCATCCTCAGGGGGACATGAATGCCTGTACCAAAGTTTATGGCAATCCTTCCAATAGTTGTAAAAACAGGTCACTAAAAACCTAAAATGTAAACCTCATGGAGATAAAAGAGGAAGTCAGGGTATCACCAAAGACAGGCCTCATCCTCTGGGGACCATGAATGTCTATACGAAATTCTATGGCAATCCATCTGAAGGTTGTTGAGAAATTTCATTTGGGCCACAGTAGTGGGCCGACTTACCGACGAAGTCATGGCACTGGCATGGCTAAAAATGTTATACAAGCTGATTAGAAAAGACAAAAAGAAAAGCAGATGAGTCGCTGCTTTAATAGAGATTACATCAAAGAAAGGAGTTGTATTTCAGCCCACATTGCCTGTATAAAACAAACAGACACTACCTCTGGCTGATGTCCATAGTTGCTCCTTCATTTCCTGTTCACACTTCTCTGTTCCAGTCTTGTCTATGTCTGCACACCCATCCAGACCACTTCCAGCCCTCTGTAGCTCCACTTAGCAGGTCACTTCGCCGAGGCCCCAGGGAGGTTGATAAAACAGCACCAGTTCCACACTAATTAGTCAAGAGGAAATTGCACCTCATTTTAACTTATTGCTGGACACGTTGCAGAAATGTGACACAACATGTCATCCTAACCAGTGAGCCCAGCTGTCTCTAAATTTACCATGGTACAATATTTTACCAACAACTCCACCCTTCATCCCACCTCTGTCATCCAACCCTCATCCACAGGTATGCCAGCAGACACACATACTTTGACTTCTGCTGCAGAAGTCACACTTGACTACTGCTGCAGTCTGCCAGGTGCAGCTATATAATTTTAACAGGATTTTTTTAACATCCAGCTCATAAATAATCTTTATGATGTGGCAAATGCCATTTAGAACGAATGTTCCATTTGTATAATGCTTCACCTCAATCAGACCTTTGCAATGACCCTTATATTTCATTGATGTAAACACTACATACAAACATGTTTTTAACAGATCAGATTTCTTGTCACATAAAAAGCATTTATTAAAATGAGTGCCCTGCAGACAAAAAACAAGTCATCATGAAAGGATAGTGGGTATAGTTTCACTTCTAAGCAGGAAGCCTGCATTCCTGTAAGTTAATACAGGGCACTCACTGACTACCAAAAGTTTCTGCTCCAAATTAGGTAGGGAGAACCCCTACAACCTGAAGAAAGAGAAGGGGGTATTATTGTATGACCCTCTTAGGTAAAGTATCAATAACTGCTGGGCTTGTCACGCATGAGTGAGAAAGGCTGTTACCTGGAGGGAAGAGAGAAACAACATATATCCATCTCTCAATCTCTGATTACAGCACTGATAACAAGCACAGTCATTACACTGAAGTTATGTCAATACTTCTCTTCTGTATTGATTTATTGAAGAGAAGAGAAGAGAAGAGAAGAGAAGAGAAGAGAAGAGAAGAGAAGAGAAGAGAAGAGAAGAGAAGAGAAGAGACATTTACAGCAGCCTCCTTTGTGAAAATATGCAGGGGAAAAGGCCCAGCTGTCCAATTAAGCAGAAGCTCCAACCTAGAAACTCATGCCCAGGAAGGAACCCTTGGCCCTGCTTTCAGTACCCAGTGTATCACACCACATTAGTCAGGCACCGGTCTCTGCCAAGACATCAAACACAACACAGTCACTACTCTCCAAGTCTAAAATCTCATTTATTCACCCGTCCTTTCCCTAATCCCTTTATCTCAACCCCATCCAAGCCTCATGTTCTTTTACTTGGGTGCCTCATCATGGCGCCCATAGATGTATAGTCTTAAGTGACCCATGGGTGAACGAAGATGAAGGGAACCTCTGTTACAGTGAGCGGACACATTCTGGTAATGCTGCTGATTGCATACAAACACAAACAAAGAACTCAGCTAACCATCCCTACATCTACAGTTCTATTTCTGCCTGTGCCCCCTTGGCCTCTACGCTCAATGGCTGTGCCCCTCTGCCCGTGATCACAGAGGGTTAGAGTGCCCAACTTGCCATCTCCAATCATACCACAGTGTTGTATTGGGAAACACTGTATAAATGTATTATGCCGTTTTCATCATTATGGTGGACCCATTGAATATTAACACTTTGAGTGTTCTAAACATGGGTTTAAATGATTGTCAACGAGGACTTAATTTTCTTATTTAGTTCTGTACAGTGTTCATTGTTTCAAACTCCTGCTACATAGTGTTGCTATAAAGCCATCTGTGAATAACCACTCTGTACAAAACATGGCAGTCTCTCCAGTGTCAATGGCATGCCTTCTTTTAGAGATGCCACTCCTCACACCGCTACTGACTATTTTGCCTTGTTTGTTTGAAATCAAATTGAGTGGAAAAAGGACACACTGAACTTCACCACTGAATATGTAATAAAGTATAATTGAGAACATAGTGTTAGCTACATTGTTAAATTGAGTAATTGACCAAACCTGCAGCAGTGTATTACCATGCTTGGCTCCCTCTCTCTCTGGCATGTGATGTGCCATTCTGCTGCATAATATATTGTGTTGTGTTGCTTAGCAGTAAATGAGAAGAAGCAGCTCAACTCCAACTCACTATTATCTTCAAAGCACGGCTCTTGACATACATGAGACCACATATCACACCACAGAATGATGATAATATTATAAACAAACAAATATGCGATGTTAATAATGAAGTGCGATTTGCAATATTTTTGTGCCATAGCCTTCACGTGAGGTTTCTATTCAATTTGCTCTACTTAAATTTGACTGGAAACTGAGGTATTATGGAGATTTTGCAGACTTAAGTGACCTCTTCAGTCCCGTCACTCACACCTGCACAGACAAGCTTATCATAACCTTGCCCCACCCCTTAACCCTGCTCTCCATGAAGGGGGAAGGTCAGCACTATAAGGGGGAGGAGCAGGAATTAATGGCACACTTAAAGAGTCTTCTCAAAACAAAGTGAAACTCACCTCAGGACATTAGGTTCATTATAACACTCTGCTCTGCAAAGTCACCTCCCCTTCCTAAACAAAATAGAGGGCAAAGAAACATCCCTCAGGCTTTGTTATTTTAAGTTTCCTTATGGCATCCCTACACTGTCACACTTCTAAACAAATACTGCTTACAAAGACCCTCAACAACTAGATTTACCATTATAACCTGCTGTATCTTCTGCAGTTCTAATTATGACACAGTCAATTGAGCACCACTCATTTAATGGTCCATAAATTCCTCCTCAATTCATAAGGTCAAGCAATATTATCATGCTAACAGCACTCAGTTGGTCCCACTATGTTGCCAAATGACTTTGTGTTGTTTTGGAAGAAATTTGAGCCGGGCTTTACTTTTTTTGCCAAAAAACTATGTATTTTTTATTTTTATTTTGCCCTGTCTTAACCCCTATAATCCTTGCTTTCAAGTTGTAAAAGTGTGATTGAAACAGCAGTACTCAGTGTGTCAGATCATTCAGATATAGCTTAAAGAAAGTACTAATCATGGAACTAAATTATAGCACCAAATATAAATACAATGCATTCACTGCTTAAGGCAAAAAGAGAGTAAGTTCAGGGTGAGTTAGTACATGCTGGTTAGCTTAGCTGGCTATCTAGCAAGCTATTAATCAGCTCTTTACCACAGTGTCTTAGTGAGAGTACCTCTGACAAGTTCAGACAGCAATAGAAGTCCTTTCCAGTTACCAATACACAATGTGTGAAATGTGTATAGATAACTGGAAATTGCAACCTTAGCTGCACCATACTAGCTCAACCATCTCTAACACTAACTAAAACATAAACATAAACATAAACTTTTTACTTAAAAATACCCATCTGAAGGCCTGAAAAAGTAGACATTTTCAATCTTACTGTCTAAATCCCTCATGTTAGTAAGCTATGGTGTATCACCTTGTCACTAGAGCTTGTTCAGGTCCATCCTTCTTGAGTTGGGAGTTCTAGGAGGTTTAGACCTCTGTGGTGTGTTAGTTCCATCCACTTCATGTATCTTTGAGCTACATTATGAAGTTCTAAAAGCAAGTTACAAGAAAGAAGCTGCACACTTCTGTTTCTGTTGGCCATTACAACATTTGTGCACTATAAAAAATAATGATCATCATCTGCTGAAGTCCTGAGGTAAACTAGAAAAAAGTGACTTCCCCCCAATTCCCTGCTAATGTCAATCTCTAGGATAAACCAGTTGGGTGACACTTTAATGTCTAATTTCCAGGCAGCGTTCTGCAGTAAAAGCAGATACGTATGATAAGAAAGCAGCAATAGATGAAATGTTAATGGGTATATAAGACATGTCGATTCATCATGTCTTAATTAGTCTTACCTTCATTAACTTTATCTTAATAACTCTCCACTAAAATTAATGACTCATTTAGTTAATTAGGATATCTGTGTATGGCTGAAACAGACTGCGTTTTTTTAATCCAGTTCCTTGGAGCAACTTTAGCAAATGCCAAATAATCACTTAAGTTAATTTAATAAGGCTTTGTCCTTCAATTACATATGTTGACTTTTATTCAGAGCAGCAGTCTACCCACAAAGGGTTTCACTCACCCGGTTTTCCTGGAATGTATGTTGTGTGTGTGTGTGTGTGTGTGTATGTGTGTGTATGTGTGTGTGTGAGTGAGAGAGAGAGAGAGAGAGAGAAAGAGAGAGAGAGAACGTGCGCAGGCATGTCTACATGTGTCAGTGCATGTGATGTGTGCACAGTGGGTTTGGGTGGGGGTGTGGTAGGTAATATAGAGGAACATGTCCAGATCCTCCGTTCCTCCACGGTGCCTGCACCTACAGAAAAGGATAAATCTGATACTTTGTCACAGTTTGCAAACAGAAGCGTCCGGTAGGGCAGATGGGGTCACCTATAATGGGTCAGCTAACATGAACTGGCGGAGCACCCATCTGTGTCAGCACCAGGAGGGCTTTGGACAGGGTGTGTGGCTGGGATAAAAGGAGGTGAGCACACTGGAACCAGAGATTGAGAGAAGAGGAGGAAATGCAAAAGAAATAGCATCCAGATAGAAATGGGGAGCAAATAAGTGTAAAAGGAGGGATGAAAGAGATGAAGGAAGTCAATGAGAAACAGATGGAGACTAAAAACAGTATGAGAACAGAAGCTCTGAGTAAACCCTAGTTTAGCAAATACAGTAAACAAATACCTTACTGCAAATTGCGCAAGCACATGTTTGCACTAAATCAAACTTTTGCCGCATTCAAGTTGAAAAGCTGCTGTAAAAGAGAACTATTATGTTGCTCACAAAACACATCCATTAGTTGGTGAGTGACTTGAAGGAAATCTGAGCCAGTGTTATCTTGGAGTTTTTCCAAGATAACCTTGGAGATAGTAACTGACAGTAAAGGTCAGAGTGAAACACAGCCAAGATACACCATTCAACTGATGTGAGCTAAAAGGAAGGTCATGTTTCAACAATGATTAACTAATCTATCAAATATGTTATTATAGGAGAACACATGTTGTGTTAAAATTGTGAAAATCGTCAACATTTAATGACATGAAGACATATATGATGTCTGCACCTCTTGTTGGACAGATCGATGTCAAAAGCATCAATACTGAAACCGCATTGTTTTACAAAGAATCCAGTTCCTCACACCGGAGTAGGATCCATACTACTTTTTAAATATGAACAATGCTGACTCCATTCTATGTGTTAAAGTACAATGTTTGGTTCAATTCACTGTTTAATGACCATAATACAGCATTAGATCAGCATTAGAGATCAGCTCTTGTAGTGCAACATATTATAGTACCAGTTTCTTCCACTTCACTTCCACTTTCCACCATCTACTATAAGAGTAATTTGTTCATATATACCAGTGTTCATTTGGCCAGAGACCTTACATAATAAAGTAATAATACGACAACTTTTATGACCTGTAATGTCAGCCTAGTCCTAAATTATATTGTTATGTGATTCGAGGTCCATTTACTTCAGATTAATCTTTTCTCCTCCATGAAGACACATTCAGTACTTTCTTTAAAGTGCCTTTTAATGAGATGCATTGCAATTGGAACTTATATTGATATTGGTATTGGTATCAAAGATGTTAACTGTGGTAATTCTTGGTTTTGGATCTAAAAGAAACCCTTCTGGTATTATCATCATTGCTTCTTGATGTCAATAAGAGATATGTATAAGAGTGTGATCAATCAATTAAAGGTCTCCATCAGGATATAATTCCTCCAAATATGTCACATTAAGATGTCTTATCACATATTTATTTATTTATGGGGCATCTCATTAAATATTGCAACAATTTAAAGCGATCAATACACACGTAATTATGCCACAACATTTAATTGCTGTGGCATAATTTAATTACATTCAGGTATTTATTTGGAAATTGGTAAAAGCATGACTTTTCATGCCAAAGAAAACCTTGTCTGGAGTTCATATGACTTACAAAGTTGTAGTAAGTACAGTGTTGGAAACTCCTAAAGCATTATTTCGGAGTTCCTCTGTTTTCCACTTTTAGAAACTAAGCAGCAGACTACTGACAGAGAACAGTTTCTCTCTGGATCCTTAACAAAGAACCACTGGTGAGAGAAATATTTAACTTCCAGAAAACATTCAACAGGAATGCCTGTTTCATAGTGAAACCATAACAACCACTTAGGATTTGCTGCTCATGCCAGTGGCAGACTGTGGTGGGAGTAAACTAGTAGCACATTTCTTTTGAACTATCTCAAGGCTCAATTAGCCCTCTGCTCGCTGACCCTAACACCATATGTGAAGAAGGTGTAATGAGAGGAAATAGCATAAGTGACTCCATGCTTTCTGTCTCTCTACATGATGACAATGGAAACCGGGGGAGGGGAGGATACACTTGTTTTCTACTGAGGTGTTGTTGGCAGTTGGACTTTTAGGTGCAGCACCAGTGTAATGATATTATACTTAAAATGGAGTAACTCAGACTGTTGTCTTTAAACACCGTATGTGTGTGATCGGGCACAACATAAGTTCACTGAGTGAGTCATTTCTCTCAGACTGATCCAAGCTTGTAAAACCATGAGCTGCTTTGTCTTTCTACAGTTGTGTCTCTGCATACTTCATATTTAAACATTCTGATGTTCTTTTTCTCAGAAACCAATAAAATTTTACAGGATCTCCTTGAGCAGTAGCAGAAGAGTTATGTTAACCCCTCTTGACCTCACCTCCATGTGGTAACGGTCAGCTACACTTAATGAGAGGTATTCTGTTGCATTGCACCAAGAGAAACAAAAACCATGTGCATGGTTCTGCCTTTGCAACAGCTGACCACGTGAGGGAACAAAATAGACTAAATGCCATGAGACAATACATTTTCAGTTCAAGCTGGCCCAAATAATGTGCCTAAACAGAGATTCAGCACTTTGTGTATCCCAGAAAGAAGACTGCAACTTTGCAGGAGCTGGGACACCAATGTTTACATTTGCTCTGTTTGTTCGATTTATCACCATGCATGTGTCTTTGATTTGATGATGTAACAGTATTTAAATAATATCTGTCACTGACTTGTTCCTCATTTTCTTTCACTCATGCTGTTAGTTTGTAATTATATGTCAAAAGGCACATATAGTAGGGAGTGGTCTTGTCGAGGAAAGTAGATTAGATCCTCCCTTTCTCTCTCATGAGACAGGGCAGCTGTGTACTAGCTATGTATCCCTAATAGTGTGTGCATCTTTGTGTTTCAGTATTTGGACCAGCATGACCCACTGTCAGCACCTTTAACTAGTCCCCACAGTGCAGCATAGCAGTAAATAAGCCTCACACCTTTCAGCCATTCACTTAGGAGAACACATCCCTGAACATAGCTTTTAATTAGAGACTTAAAAGATCAGTGTAAACACATACAGACAAGCCCTTAGAGCACTGCCCAAGTTATTTGGAGCATTCTGCAGTATACATTTAATTCCTCCGACCAACTTTTGACAGCTTACGTCATCACAATGCACCTCAAGGGCTGATTTTTGTCATTATAGATCATGAGTTCAGTGTCTTATTGATGCAAATATTTAGGAGCTCGGGAAACCTATTCCCTGGGGGCTGGCAGTTGAGTTAAAATGAAGTTAGTGGTACTTTTAATGCATTATCAGGTTACAGAAGCAGGATATCTGATAAAAAACCATTAGCCACTAAAGATATACAGTAGGTTGGGGGGTGAGGGGGGTATGTGTGTGGGGGGTACCAACTTGCTCAACAAGTATGTAGACATTTTTATCGTACCTTCTTTGGAATTATTATAGTTCTAAAATAAATACTGCACATTTGAAATATGGCCCCATATAAACCAGCAAAACGAATATGTAATGCAAAGCCAGTGTCGTTGCCAGTTGAAAAGATTTCCTTGAGCTTCCCACCTAACTGAAACACAAGAGCTGTTAGGGTTTTCCTCTGCTGAAAATCCCTCTCTAACTCCTAACCAATATGCTAATTATGAGACCCTACAGACTCCATAAAAGCCATGATTTTATTACTGAACGTTGAACACTTCATAATTCCATAAATTTGGCTGCCATCATAAATCACACACGAACACACACACAGACTTAATCTCATAGTTACAAAGCTGATGTGCTGCACACAAACAGAAAAACACCATGTTGTGTTATGAGATCACGTCATGTTTTCCCCCTCAGGGTGAACTGTTAGGTTTCGTCTCCATATCTGTTACTCAGCCCAACAACACCAACAAACAGTAAATGAGACCCATTTTATTACCATCACAAAAGATCACTGAACTCCTTACCCTTACAACATGATATCAGCGATGACAAAACAACAGACCTCTCTATGGATGACCAACAACAACTGTCTTGCCTCTTAACCAACATAGACATATTAAATCTCCTGTAATAATACTGGAAGAATGCTGTTGAAACAAACAAAAGGGTGTACACTTACAATTAATCCAGATCGACGTTTGTCCCATGTATCTGAAAGAGTGTGTGCGTGAGTAAGAGAAGGCATGTGGATGAGCACGCATTGAGTCCAGCCTTGTAGTAGTGAAGAGGGTTGGAGTAACAGCAGATGAGTTTAAAGTGGGCAGTGATATCAGTCCTCGCTACACCACTCTACCATCTGCCAAGTACTGATCATTAGCATCTATCTCTCTTTCCATCTTTCTGTCAAACATAAACACAGTTGTGATGGTTTTTGTGTGTACATACACACACAGTTCCTTCCTTAATTACTGGTCTGATGTGAAAAATCATATTTGTAAGTAAAAGTGTTGATGTGTCTCACAGAATCACCTGGGAGAGGTGCAGTGACGTCAACCAGTCTCAGAGGAGGACAGTGGTTGGTAATGGGCATGCCCACCTGCTGCCTGCCTCTTTGGGGAGCCTGAGAGTGTACAGTATTTGGCAGTGAAAAGAGTGAAAGCAAGACAGGAAGAGACAGGGTGGTAGGTATAGCGAGTGAATGAAAAGTGTAGGTGGGGAATCACAGATGTGAATGTGTCCCTACAGAGAAAGGATGTGCTGGGATGCAAACATCATACCACAGAGAGATCCAGCTAACGAAGAAAGACTCATCCGTGATTGATTCATGAAGACTGTGTGAGTGACTGTATTCCAGATGCCACAGACACACACAAAAAGGCTACAGTATGTACGGCCTGTGGTTCCCAAATGACAAAGATTTATAGCTCTCTGAAGTGCTATACACAGTAGAACAGCCTGCCTAGTAACCATTCAGAATATTCCAGCAGAGCAGCAAATCTTTCCTGTAAAACAGTCCAACGCATGACTTCATATGACCCGTTTTCACTATGTCCTCATTGAGAAATCACACATACACATACAAACATATTAATGAGTAGAAACATATCATCACTTTTCAATTAATACAGTTCACTTTCAGAGACTATTAATGTGATGTCCACTGGGCCTAGACCACAGCCCACTTAGCTTGAGCTTCCATAAAAAGACACACACAGAAAGGCACACATGGGGAAATGGAGCCACATACAGTACAGTTACAGCAATTCATGTGGTTTTCATCAACACAGACTGTCACCACAACGCGGCAATGGAACAGCCACATATCCAGCACCTACAGCGCAAGCACTTTAAAAATTACACACACATGTCCCCACAAGGCCACCTCAAGTCAAGTCAAGTCAATTTTATTTATATAGCAACAAATCACAACAGAAGTTATCTCAGGGTACTTTTCATATTGAGCAGGTCTGGACCGTACTCTTTATTTTACAGAGACCTAACATTCCCCCATGAGAAAGCCCTTGGTGACAGCGGCAAGGAAAAACTCCACTTTAACAGGAAGAAACCTCAAACAGAACCGGGCCATCTGCCATCTGGTTGGGTTGAGAGAGGAAGGAGGAGGGGGAGAGGGGAGAGAGAAACACAGAGAAGCACAGCAATGATAATAACAATAACAACAATGATACTAATATAAATACGACTAATAATAATAATAGCTGGTGTGGGCATCTGAAGCAGCACTTCCGTCGGATACATTTATATCCACATGGTCAGATTCATAAAGCAAAAAACGTGCATCACACTGTGCACAGAGTTCTATCTCACATAGGCTATGGGTAATACTCTCCTCCAATCACACGCACACAATCACCCACTAAAATCTGCATATACGTAGCCGGCCAATCAGGGCGCACCTACCAATTACACGTGTTTGGCACAAAAAAGCAGCGTCTCACTGCAGCTCATTATCCTCTTTTCTTCCGCGATGGTGAAATCAGTTACTGATCTTACTTCTCCGTGGATGGAGTCACCTCTACAAGCTTGTTCCTGCCCGTTGTGCCCCAGTCTTTTTGCCGCCACTGCCGGGCATCTCTTCTGCTTCATCCAGCCAGTCACAGAGGCTGCGTAACGCAGAAGGCACTTGCTCTGCTGGCACCCCTGCCTCTCTTCTCTCTGTTAGAGAAGCAGACAGCAGGCGGCCTTATTCAGGCAGTGCTAGCCGAAAAAAGCTCAGCACTGAGTGCATCTATGACCGCTATGTTAGGTGTGATGTGGTGAGAAACACATTCCGCCCAACATAGCAACACTCAGAAGCAGATCTGTGTCTCGAAGCTTCATGTCTGCTTAGTATAAGCGCTGTCTCCAGCTGTTCACACCACCCTGCTCGGGACCGGTGCATACAGTTCGTCACTGGGGGTTACGTTAGCATGACTGACTTCCTCCATAGAGAGTAAACCCGGGCCCGCTCACGGACCGAGGAGGGGAGACACTGAGTCGATTCCATTTATTTCTGTGGGAAATATGGAGAGTGATGGATGCACCGACACAAAATCTGACACTGACACTGTTAGGCAGCTGACAGTGATGCGTTCACGGTTTGGCAGCAGAGAGGACTGAATTGGAATATCACAGCTTCCTGTTGCCCCCCAGTTGACCACCCATCGTCTGACACAGTTTTATGAGGAATGGTCTCACAGCTGTGCATTATCCAAGTGGATGGACAAAACACTAAGACTGGGTTATTCTCTACAGTTCTGTCGTTTTCCTCCTCCATCTTGGGCATCAAGGAGATAAATCTATCTTCCTGTCTTGATCATTCCCACTCGCGACAGACAGAAAGGATTTTACTCTGCGCACTTCCTGGTTCCCAAGAAGAGGCAGACCCATTTTTGATCTCCACATTCTGAACCAATGCATTGCCAGAAAGACATTCTGCATGCTGACCATCAGGAGATTGCTGGAACTGGTTCAACCAGGTGACTGGTTCACCACCATTGACCTGAATGCTTGTTTTCACATCAAGGTGGCGCTGAAACACAGGAAGTTCCTGTGTTTCGACTTCCAGGGGATGGCTTAGGAGTACAAAAGGCTACCGTTTGGCTACTCCCTGATTCCCTGAATGTTCAGCAATTGGTGGACATGACATTGCAGCTGCTGCGCAACTGGGGCATGAGGGTCCTCTTCTACTTAGACAACCTCATTGTCATGGCCAGATCCAGAGAATCGGCCATTTTCCACACAGCCAGGTTGGTGCTGCATCTAACCTGGTTAGGTTTTTCTATCAACTGGAAGAAGGCAGCAGGCGGAGTATCTTGGACTCATGCTCAACTTGGTCTGGCTGCAGACTGTTCTGTCAGAACCCAGACAGCAAGCCCTGCAGCAGGCAGTCCTCAGATTGCAGTGGGGAAGGGCAGTGACATCTTTGACTGTCATGCAGGCATTGGGGCTCATGGCGGTGGGCCTTCCAGTTGTTCCGCTGGGGCTCCTGCACATGCACCTCCTGCAATGGTGCTTTTCCAGTCTGCGTTTGGATCCCAAGAGGCACAAGCACCGCTTAGTGAACATCCCCTCATCAGTGCATGAAGACCTGCATTATTGGGTGTCCCCGCAGCA
Source organism: Thunnus maccoyii (assembly GCF_910596095.1). Taxonomy (NCBI): domain Eukaryota; kingdom Metazoa; phylum Chordata; class Actinopteri; order Scombriformes; family Scombridae; genus Thunnus; species Thunnus maccoyii. The sequence goes on along the minus strand of NC_056537.1, from coordinate 19,190,513 downwards.
TCTGTGGGCAGGAGCATCGCTGGGTTGTGTGGTTGGAGGAAAGTGTTACCCACAGAGTCCAGTAGAGGGCTCCGCCTGTGTTTATAGAACAAGGGTTACAATATTATAAGCTTGTTTCTGTCTGCCCATATGCATTCATATATGTGTACATTTATGTGCCTCTGTGGGTATTTATGTATGCCTGTCTGTAAGCGTATGTGCTTGTGTATGTTTCCAAATCATTAAGTGGCTCTATGTGCAAGTTACAGTAAATGCGAAAACCACAGATGACATTTTGACATGTCACAGTAGGAAAATCACAGGTAAAAATAATAAAATTCACAGGTGACTCAAATCAAGTTGAGTTTACAGTGCGGGCTAATTTTCAAAGTCAAGAAATTTTTCTGCTGGTTTTTGGCCCTATTCACACTTAAAACAGCACTGCAGACATGTTTCTACAGCCAAGTCTAAATAATACATCCATCAGTTTGAAGGCTTATGAGATGGCAAAACATTTAAAATGAGGCACGATTTTACAACTCTGGAAAGTTATCACTGTGGCAACTATATACCCTGTTCCCAATAAAGAGAATAACACATGTAATTTGCGCTTGCACATATATCAACTTTTTGAGTGAACAATAGTATGTCTTTTGTCTATGTTGGAACCCCTGCCTTGCTAATGCATATCACTGAAATGAGTGAGGAGGCTGCATCATTTTTTTGACAGTGTTGATTTAACAGTAGCCTTAAACTATAATTATGCTTCTACGAAAATAAACGTCTCTGTGAACCTATAGGCAGAGAAGGTGTTACGGTAACCACTGGTCGCAGAGGCTTGCAGCGGAGCCAATGCACACACCTCTCAAATCTCAAAAGCATGTTGTACAGGCCTGTGCGTCAAGCCAGCAGATTGGTTGATCCAGCTCATGATCCAACTCATGTCAGGAGGTTGGAAAAGAAAATACCATAATGTATAAGTTGTACTTTATAGAAGTTACAAGTATAAAAGAAACAGTAACACACATGTCTCTCAGGCACATTTGCCTAAGTACTGCCCGAAGAAGCATGTTCCAGCCTTTACTCTGATAATACTGTTGTTTAGCCTACACTACCAAGGTCATACTGAGCACAGCCAAATAGCAAAGAGACACTTGACAACATGTCAATATTTGTCAACTCAGGACAGGGTTTAGCCAATCAATAGTAAAGACACCAAACCACAAGCTTCTACTGAGCAAAGACAGAGTCAGATCTGATTCCATCCCTCAGCAACTAGTAATGGAACTATGGTAATCTGATACAACAGATGCTTCTTAACCATAAATTCTTCACATACATGTGTCCACTTCACTTAAAGGATCACATTTGAAAACTGATAAAAGGTTAAGATCAAGCTAACAGGGAGACCAATGCAAAGTACCCTATTCAAATATTATGTAGTCAGCGCTACTTAACTGGCATCAGCACAATGGTGGCGTCTCAACACATGCCTGCAACCACATTCACACACAATCCACTCGTGTGTGGCTGGTATTAATATTGTCCAGGAAAGTCAGCATTTCATTCCAAAACAGGCAATTACAGAGACCACAGCAATCCATTCTGACTTGGCATGTTGTTTATGAGTAACTCTTTAATTTGGCTTTTTTGACAATATTATCATTTTTAAACCATAGAACTGTTTTGACTACATAATCAATAGCTCTATTATGTCCATACAATATGTGGTTGCAATGATTGATCAAATGGTGAACATCTGTGGTAGTAATTCAGTTCTTTCAAATTAAATTTTCAATGAAGTGTGTGCATGTATGTGTGTGTGTGTGTATGTGTATGTGTATGTGTATGTGTATGTATGGGGGGTTGAAGTGGGTGTCTGTCCTGGTCCCTGTCCCAGTCTGTGCTCACCAGGGCAGTAAAGTTATCCAGTGTCACCACAGGACTATTGGATGACTGTCAGCACGCTAAATTAAAAACCACAAGCACGCAGCGTTTAATTTCTGTGATTTTACCCCTAATGGAGTGGGACTGCCTGCCGCTGTGGTGCTGGGAAGTGTGTGTGTGTGTATGCACATGGATGCATGTAAGTGTGTGCATGTGTTCCTGGTTACCTTTACAAAGCCCCTCTGTACTAAGTATTCTGCTATCTCTACTGCCTGTCTTCCTGTGGGGACCAAGCCAGACAAACTGGCCCAATGTAATTACATTACATAAATCATCATGGATGAATAATTTGTCTGTTATGAAAAGGTTTTTTTTTTTTTAATTTTATGATAAAATAAAGTATATGATGAATGTTTGAATTGAGGCATGACCTGTTCCATCAGCAAAATCTCATTTAAATCAAATTTGTCCAAATGACAAGACAATTTACCCTGACCAAGGAGTTGTGAGTCTAATTAAATTCAAGGAAGAGAAGAGCCAAGAGACAGAGTCTTTAGAGATAATTATGTGTCTGTACAGATTAGCATATTGTTGGTGAACTTGGTAAACAACAGTTATTTGGCTCCAGTGTGATTAGTGGCTTAACAACAGAAGAGCAGTAGACCGATTTATACTGTTTACAAGCTTGAAATTAAACTTAATAGCCTAAATTGGACACTGTTGAGCAATCAAAGTTATAAGAACAGTTTTCCATTAAAAGTTGGTGGAGCCTGACTGAAGAGCTAAAACTTTTGTAAATTCAGCAGATTTGATTGAATGAGTGGAGTGTTCTGTTTAAGAAGCAAGGATGTAAATGTGAGCTTTTATGTATGCTGTGGTATCCACATTCATGGATCATGCAGACCTTTCACATGTAATCAAGCATATTAGCATTCAGCCATTTTAGATACATGACATTTCTCTGACCTCCGTTGTAAAGAGCACTAGCACAATGGAGACACTGCAGATGCCCTTTAACTACCTGCACCATGGTAATGCAGAAGTGAAGAGAGAAATGAATGTGACCAGGCAGTTATTAAAATAGCAGGAATAAAATACTGATGACAAATTTTTTAACCTTGTCCTAGATTTAAACAAAGTGGAATGGTATGTATAATCTAAGGACATCCTGTCTAAACAGATGAAAACCAGCTCCAAAAAGCTTCCAACAGTAACTACTGCTGTACATTGTGAGATCTACAGTCTCATCTTTTAAAGGAAAATCCATAATTGGGGAGTTTAACAGTTACTGTATCTGGATCTGCAGTGTGCCATGAATTAATTTTTCAGTTAACTAATTCTACTGTAACCATATGTGGCAACTACATATGGTTAAGGTATTCTTCAAATCAGATAAAATCCACTTATTTAACATGAGGGAAATGATATGGTTAAATAATGAAAACCTCAGCATTGACTGCTGGCCCGCCACTTTGGCTTCAGCACCAGCTGTGCGGCTGGGAGCATTTGCCGGGCAGCACTTCACCAAAAAGCAAGGCGTAAGAGGCTTTTGCTCCAAGGGTGACAGCCACAATGAAGCCGCTTTTCAGCAGAAAAGTGAGAAACGCTAAGTGAACCAAACTCCATTGAAAAAAACAACAATTTAACAAAACGATGATTGACGATGGTTCATTTGTTAAGTGATCATTTAAGTAACATGTTTACTCAAATAAGCCCACTTTTACCCACAAAATATGTGCCGAATTAATCAGTGGCTCCTAATGTTACTTAATTTTTAAAATATCATCCATTTTGCTTGCCTTACACCTACAAACAATGCCTATTTTAAATTGTGTATTTTTATACGGGAGTTTGGTATAGGCGTTTTTGACTCAGAAGTTGTTGAGGTGGGCCGTGTTTTCAATGCCTTCAGCAGACACGCCCCCAGCGTTTCAGAGAATATTGCTTTTTTTCCACAATTTTGAAACCTAATTTTATATACTTGGCGATTTTTTCAATTTCAATATGGCTGGGTGGTTAATTACACATTTTTTTTCTGTGGTGTGACAAACTCAGAACACATATTTATTATTGCTTTACATGGACTTTAACTATGTATGAACCAAAATATCATGAATTGGCAAGTTCCAACCGAACCAACTTAACCCTATTTTCTGTTTTTTCTTAAAATTTGTACCAAATTGCACCACTCTTCCTGTAAAATGTCTGTTAAATACCTGCAAATTTCTCAGAAAATTTCCAGGAAATTAGTATAAAAATAAAAGACGCATAAAATAAAGCATTACTATTGTCGATATTGTCATTAAAACTGCTGCTAGTATTTATGCTTTGCATCATGCAGTCTCTCACATTGCAACATGTTACAAGTGTGTGTTAGAAATACAGTATACAAAACAAAATACCAAAGAAGACTGCTATCTATGGATGGATGGATTTGTCCTTTAAGCTGACCTACATTAGCAAGGTGGGTGGCAATTAAGGCAAACTTGTGTGAAAAGTACTGATTTCAGCATTTTTCTCAAAGGCTTGGGATCTCTTTTGTGCACATTGTTGACTATGACAGTCAGATTATTATCTGACACAGTAAATCCCTGACTAATTGCTGTATAAAGTATCTCCTCCAAGAATGTCCTCACAGACATGATCGGGGGTCTGGTCTGGCTTCAACATATCAGATAGCCAACATGGAGAGAGAATGGTGAATGGGGTACAATGCTGAGCTTCAAACAATGTTCAACTACAGTCTGAGATCTGCAGTCTCTCTGTATTCATGTTAAAGGAAAAGTCAACATAATACTCTCACCCTGTTATATAGGATCAATCTGTAAAGTTCAGTGTATTCCAGTGGATCATTAGTAGCATGTTTGTGAACGGTTTTAAACAACCATTTTGCAGTGTGCTCTAGACTTTTTGTCAATTTCCCTCTTCCACACTTAATGATTTTCTATATTTCCAAAATGACATATTCCACAAGAAACCTGCCTGGACTTGTTGCAGCTGTTGGTTTTACAAAAACAGTAAAGGGCTAGTCATAATCATTGAAAGAGAGGATGTTTATTCTGGATGGATTTCTGTCTTGGTGATTTTATTTCCTGACTGACTGTTGACATTCAACAGTCAGGAAATATTTTTTTTTTGTGATATTCACTTGTTATAAAGATTGTTTTCTCCTACAAGGCTTGTTAATCTAATTTTTTTTATGTTAATGGTGTTTGCTTTACTCTGAACTTTTCCTTGAATGTGACTCAGCAAGGGCCAATGGTTAATCATTTCTGTAGTTTCCCTAACAACCTGAATCAGTTAGAAATGTAGATTCCACACTGTAGACTATGACAGGCAGATTATTATCCGACATGGTAAATCCTTGACGAATTCCTGTATAGAGTCTATCCTCCCACATAGTCTACCCAGATATATCAGAGGTCTGGTCAGGCTTTAGCATATCAAATAGCCAGGATGGAGAAAGGGTACGTCCTGTAGTTGACTAAAGTGAGTGGAACCATCTGTAGGGCATTAGAGCTTTAGTATGCAGCCCCTGTCTTCAGCTAAATGAAAATACACACTGGTCTCTCTAATCTGACCTGCCCAGCCTCACTATTTATTATTTCAACCTGAGAAGGAAATGTTTGGTAACTGGACCTGAGCTGGACTGACAACTGCATGGACTGTAGGTGACTGTAGAAGATGAGGAGCTTTAGATAGGCGTGTCCAGAAGCACTGCTAGCAATTATGGATCCCTTGAAAACAGCACATTTTGGGCCCTGTGCAGGCATTCAGACTGAAAACAACAGACAAAAAATCCAAGGGGCGTGTTGCTTCAGCTACTGGTGAGAGATGAAATACAATCCAAGGGAATCCATTGAGAGAAACAAATCTATGAGTTTGAAGGCTTATCATACTAAAAAACACTGCACAGTGGTTTATAATACTCTGAGAAAGGATTTTCCAACTCTCACGGCGGAAATATTTACCTTTTATCGCAATGATCTCAAGATATACAGTAGAATTATGGCATTCATTTAATCAAAGTAATCCACCAGGAATGTGTACTTGCATGTATTTGATGGACCACCAAAGCTCAGGCAGAGCCAAGTTAAACATTTTGCCAGATGACCCTTTGTTTTTTTCCAAAGAACCCTACTGTGGCAACATAGTGGTCTTACTGAAATGAGTGAGGGGGCAGTCTGAAGCAGTAAATATCTGTTGTCACCGGGATATTCTACTGTCCAGTCTGGATCCCTGAATCATTAAAGGGGTTGTGTTTGTGATTCATATCATTGAGATATTGTGTAATGGAAATAGCTGACGTGTGATGTTTGTGAGCCTGAAAAAGTAAATGTGATTGATCTGGTGAGTGTGTGTGGCTAGTACGTAATGGAAAACGCAGCTGGACCACAGAGCAAGTGTGTCCTTGATTTGATTTGTCAGAGTGCCACTGAGACCATATTCACACTAAACCCAAATTCCATCAGCATTTTTACACCCCAAACCATGGATTTTTGAAAAATCCTCTCCATGGTGGATACATTTGAAAACACTAGTCTCCCATTGTTCCCACCCTTGAGTTTCTCTCAACCCTTCTCACCTTTTTTTGTTTCAAGGGTTGTTTTTTTTTTGTTTCAAGCAGCTGTTTGTGACACTGCAGACTAGCGTGTACACGTGTGTGTGTTAGTCAGTACGTCTCAGGGATATGGAAAGTGTTTGAGTGGAAAGTATCTCCTGGCACAGTTATTGTTATTGAGTCACTAATGAGTCACATGATGAGTGAACAGCATAACAAAAGGGAAGAACAAGGAACCGTCCGTCCTTACTCACAGTATTCATTTTACCCCACTAGTTTCTTTTCTCTGGCCGTTTTGTCACAGGTGGCAACAAGCTGCTGTGTGTGTGTGTGTGTGTGTGACAAGGTGTTGATTTACATGCACACCAGGAGCTCCACATGACAACCAGGCCAAACCAAGAAAGAGCAATAAAAACAACACCTTGTGAGTTAACTCTGTAGAGAAAGAGAGAGGAAGAGAAGTGGAGGAGCTGGCTGTGAACAAACTTAAGAATGAAACTTATACAGAGTAAACATTTTCTCATGGCTTGGCACTTTTATATATACATCATGTAACATTTATAGCGCTGTCGCAGTAAAGGTGTTATTTTAATGCAATATTACCATTCAACACCATTTGTGTCTAAAGAACTCCATTGCTGGAAATTAGAAGTACATATGCTGAAATTAGAGCATCTTTACATTACTCATTAACAGTAAAATGTTCATTAATTGTCAACGCTGCATGTGTGAAAGTTACACTCACACAAACACACACTCACATAAACACACACACGACTTATTGCGGGTCACACAGGCTCCTTGCAGGTCATCTGTCTGGCCTCAGCACCTGGCCAGTGAGAGGAAATGATTGGTCAGCCATTTCAGGACAATGGCCACAGTGTCCATCCAACTCACAGCCAGCATGTCGGAAACACTCACAGTATCATGGGAGGCCTCGACCAATTGCACATTGAACCGGCCTCTGTGACATTGCCCATGTATCCTGTTGCTGTCAGCGTCCTCTCTCTCTCTCTGTGTGTGTGTGTCGCTCACTCTCACTTTTTCCTTGAACTTGCAAACCGGTAGGAACAAGTCAGCATAACGATGAATGAAAAAACTACATAATCTAGCATCTTTGCCCACTACAGCAGACTCTGATTAATAGATACAAAGATAAATCCTGAAACCTCTTTATGATGAAATCAAGTTATGACCAGCAGGTTCAGTTATTTCAACTTCATTTCTGAGAAATCATGTGTCATTTTGGCATGGCGGATGGCTAAAAAAAACCTACAAAACGCATGTGTCTACATAGAAGAAGCCAGTCAAAGAAGAATAGCATTATAACTATTATAAGAATAGAAATTCAAAACCCTTCCTCATTGCAGTTGTAAACAAAATATAGTGCCATAGTTGCTGAATTCACCCAAAAGTGAATTTATGCTGTATATTTTAAAATCAGGTTCAGCCTGGGTGTATATTTGGAAGTTGCTAAGAGAGTAGATTGAAGGTGCAAAAGAAATGGCATATATTTATGCATATCAAAATACAAATTGAGGCAATTAATCATGACAGGGAGTTAACTGATATGTGACATTAATAGTTGTCCTATGAGACTTCTTTTGTTCTTTTGGTTCTCACTCAAACCCCATTCTGTACTCTGCCAAACCACAAACTCAAAACAAGGGATGTAAGAGATGTGAAAATGGGCAGAGGGAAAGGAAAGCAGAACCAAGGAGGTGGGTGTGAAAACAGGTCATGTAAGCTGTAGAATGTGTTTGCTTACAGCCCATTCACCTCCAAAGCAGGGCGGGGGTGAACAGACTATATATAACTGCAGTGAGGGTGCTTTGGTGTGGGTGCTCATCCCGCTGCCCTATAACTGACTTCATCTCTAAAGACTACAGAGGTACTAAAGTACGACCACAGCTTCTTGTTAGTTTTCAGTAAAGCCCAAGCAAAATACTCAGTTTAGTAAAGACTATCCTTCCAACTACATACAGTATGTTTACATTCAAGTGTCAAAGCCCTCTAACTGCCTTAGTAATTATGATGGGAGCAAAGGAAGAAATCACTTGACGTTATTATATAGTGACAAAGTCCACATTGAGAGGAGGTTAGGGTGGATGGATGGGTCAACAAAACATTGGACTTTAAGAGGGAGACAACAGTTCATTTCAAACTATAACTATAAATATTTTTTATTTTTATTTAATTAGAATTAGATTTTCAAGCTTGAAGGGCGACTGCATCCTTTCCCGAATGGGAGAGAATGGCAGAGAAACCGAGGAAGTATTTCAATCTGGAGCCTCGTCAGTGATTAATGGCTGTAAATGTGACCCTGAACTTGATGGTGGAACTTTGTACACTGGAGGCTGCACACAAAAACCAGTGAAAAATGCACACACACACACACCATACATATACAGAAACCATGTGAAATAAATAGCTTATATGTGAGGTGGTGAGTGTTTGCAGCCTGAGTTGCAATACTGCTTTCAGAGACAGACATCTGCCTTGTGATAGCTTGCAAAAGAACTTTAGACCATATTGCTAGAAAATTACTTGTTGATTATTCAGTTTAGATTTGGTATTTAGGGCTAATTCCTGTATAGTATGATGCTCAGTAGACATGCACATTTACTACATACAGAGATGTTGTGTGGATAAATGTCAAGTCTTTGGGTCCAGTAGTCAGACATCTCCGGTTGAACAGCCCATCCATCAGCAGGAGTCAGACTGGCTCCAGGGCTCTGGGTCACTTTACACCATGTCTCACACCACAATCCCTGTCCCTCTGTACCTTTTTACCCTTGTCAACTTCTTTCTTCTCCATTTTGTATCAATGTATCATTCCCCCCTCCTTTCATCCGCTAACTCTCTCCCCTTAACTCCTCTCTCTCTCTTTTTGGGCTTCTGTACTTCTTTTCCCTCAGGCGCCATCACTCTTTCCCTTCCTCCCTCCCACAGGCTGGGTAGTAAAACAGGAGCATGCTCATGGGAGGCCATTAACCACCAGAAACGCAGCAATAGAGCTCTACTGCAGAGTATACAACTGCAGACTTTTTACACAGCAAAGTCTGGTAGATCAGCACTGTGCAACAAATGGGACTTCTGGCCCTGCAGCTATACACTGAGCAGCAATGAGCAATTGATCAAGTACATATTTTTGTGTACAACAGTACACAATTATTAATTTTTTTGACTGTGCCTCAGCTCAAACCTCCTTGATGATCTGGTGGCTTCATATTTTCTATGCAGAATACAGGACCAGTTTCACAACAGTGATTTGCAAGCACTGCTTACATGCACATTGCAAATGGTGCTAGCATCCCATTTCACAAATGATTGACACTCATAATTTGGAGATAAACTTGTGAGTCCTACAGTCCTCTGACAAGCTCATGCATGGGTCACAAGTATGGTGTTTCTTTTGATTAATTAAACGTGTCAAAATTAACACAAGAGGAAAGGATCACATGTTGCAAGTTGCAGCTTGCACATTGCAAATTTGGTGAAACAGCTTGGCGTCCTGGTTTGCTAGTTAATATTCATAGGTTTTGTACTAGTTAATGCAGTTCACAAGATATTGCACATTAAAATTTAGTCTTCAAATGAATGACTATTTATAAAATGGGTATGTGTCATCTGAACATCCAGGGAACTAGTATGGCTCTTTGTGAGAAATGATTTAAGGTTTGAATTGAGAGCTTTACCGTTGGTTTGCTGCAAATTTCTCCATTCCACAGATTTATTTCTAAAATATTAGCTGATGAACAAATTCCCCATTGGTAGAGAAAGTCATTTGATTCATCACTAAGCATTTTAAAAGATAAAATCAACAGTGAAAGGTCCTTTGGCAAATCTAATTTAGCAATAAGGCCCGACTGCTCCTGTTGTGATTCAGCTGAAATTTACTGGCAAACAAACAAAGATTATGGGGAATGATAACTTTAAGGGTGAAATGTTTTAGGAGAAAAATACTTCGAACTATTGCTTTGCTTTCATAACGTACAGAATTGAATAAAAATGTCACTATATACTCAGTCACAGAAGGTTGTTTTAAAGTCTTTATTATTTACTCATTTGAAAAAAAAAACCCAATTTATTAGGACACAAATACTGCACAGAGAGCGCAGTGTTTGTGTTAAGGTGTTCATGTGTGTAATGTGTGTGAAGTTGCCTGGAGTGCAGGATCGGTTGGTCTTCACCCCGGTCAGGACAGCTGCATTGAGAACTAACCCAGACCTTCTTCCTCCTGTCGATTTCTCTGCCACACAAAGAGACGCATTGACAGGATTTTTTACTCTCTGCGAGGCTTTTGCTGGGTGCCGATCCTGCGTGTGGTCTGTAAGGCAATGCCCTTGTTATGAAGTGCTACGTGCTCGAGATGCTTACCTCAGGATTTACATGAGAGGGAAGTCTCAACTGTATTACTGACTCAGACATATGCACACACACACTCACAACTGCCACCAAATGCCAGGTGGTACTGTCTCACTAACAAACATAGGCATGTTTATTCACACGTAGTGTGAAACGTGTCTGATCAGAGTAATATATTTGTCAAAGAAAGTGGATTAAAGCCACACACATCCTGTCTAAAAGGAGGATCGAGTTACTACCATCAAGCTATCAAGGAGAATGAGAGGCTAGAGTTACCAGGGTTGAAAAGAGGGGCAATGGCATCAGTTTTTGTGTTGATGAGTCACAGGGCAAACTTTATCTCTTCTCTTCATTAGCACGGAGGAATTTTCAAGAAGAGTGAAGCTGTACAAGTACACGGGCATTCTCTCTCACACACACACACACACATTTGCCTACTTCCTTTTACTTAATCTGCCCTTATGGCAACCCTTTCCTTAACCCTAAGCCTAAACTTTACCATCAGCACTAACACCCCAACCCCCAACCAACAATAGGACCCTCTAAGAATATGAGGACCAGCCACAGTGGTTACAGGACAGGAACACACACATGTAATTACTATTTTTAATGTTTGAGCTAAAACAGCAGGGAAATCTGATCTTTTGTTTTCCAGTGCTAGATATGGGGTCTGCATTCCCAGACTCAGACTCACATATCAAATAGAAAAGACATGCCGCTGTAACCTTTCTGATAAAATTAAATCACATTGTGCAACATTAAATATGTTTATTTATTGGTTTATTTAACAGGGACAATACACATTCATAAACAGTTAGTTATCCAAGAGGCTATTTTTCATCTGTAGTCCCTGGATAGATGTTAAAAAGTCAGCTTAAAAATAATATAAGAGTATAAGATTTAAAATTACCAAGTTGTTTAGAACATTTATAAGCAGAGCAACGATAAAAAGAGAAAAGAGTATTAATGTTAAAATCTGACTGCATGAAAAATCATACTTGCCAGACTTAAATACAATAATTAAAAAAAAAAAAAACTCTGCTTGTACTTTGTATACTATCAGGGATGAGGCAGTCTACAATAACATGTACCAACTGCAGGCAGCCTGCTGAAGCAACCCAATCTGCATATCACTCAATTAATTGAGTTTTCACTTGTGGTGGAACATGATCTTCTAGTTAGAGGGCTGTTCTTCAAATTGGTTTCAGAGTTATAGTGCTTATTAAGATCAAATAGAGATGTCTCAAGACACCTGTGTGCCTGTGTGCGTGTCTGTGTGTGTGTTTAATGTAACAGAGACCCTTTGACTGCTCCCCAGAGACAGGCTTGACACAGAAGCTAAGAATAGCCCTAGCCGTATTACCACCAGTCAGTGGGAAAGAGGGGGAGAAGAGGCAAGAAGGGGGGGCAAGTGACCCGATGCCACATAGGAGATGACACAAGAGCCTTCATCCTTCATTGGACATCTCTGTTACCTGGCATGGATATATACACATGACCTAACCAATGACCCCGCCAACCCCTCATGCAGAAACATGCATACACATACAGTACAATTTATGCAAGCTGTTGCACCCTACATGTCAAGCATGCACGGGTTATGGCGTTTGGAGCCTAACCTCTTATTTTTAGACTGAGTAAACAGCAGTCTGTGCTTGAGATGTCCATCATCACTGGGTGTGATGCAGTGAATTGAAAGAGGTGGGTGGAGAAGATGGAGAGGAGGAGGCGGGGAAGGGGAAGAACAGGCGGCAGGAGGAGGAAACAGGAGGAGGAGATGGATAATCATCAGGAAGTAGGATTGCCGGAGCGCTTAGGCACATTCTTGACTTCAGATTCGTGAAGACCTTGGGTTATTATCACTGATTAAAGGACAGAGTTGTGATGTGCATTACTGTTTGGTTATTGCTGTCATTTCAAAAGCCTTTTTATTTCTCTGACAGCCTAACAGAGCTCCTATTAATTGCGTTTTATGGGAGCTGGATTTGAAGACAGATAGATGGACAGAGAGACACAAAGGAGCTACAAAAACAACATTTCAGTGAATGTTGAACAGTGTGACTCGGGCTACTCACATGTCACACACGCACACACACACACAAACAGTCTTCTCACATGTCAGGTGAGAGGTTATGACCCTGCACTAACAGCTCTGTTTCCTCTGCCATCGAATACGGGAGCTTCATCCAGGATCCCTGAATGGTTCAGAAAAAGAAACACAGTACTGAATGGCTTGTCAAAATAGGCGTATGACAGCAGGCCAAGGACTAAATACATGTGTGTGCGTGTGTTTGCATGTGTGTCTGTGTTGACACTAAGAAAAAGGAGACATGAATAGCTATATTCAGGCCAGCAAAACAGCTACTCTAGAGGTAGTATGGGTGATGATGTCTGATAATCACCCGTCATTTGAGATAATTGGGTAATTGGGGTAATGGGTTTCACTGTGGTCCTCTGATCTCATCATTACAAACAGGTATGGACTGCTCTATTTATGCCATCTACACTAGCTGTCCAATGGCATAATAGGATGGGCCAGAGGTAATTGGCAGCTGTCTGTGTTTTTATTTCAACTCAGAGAGAGAGAGAGAGAGAGAGAGAGAGAGAGAGAGAGAGAGCACGCTAAGACAGACAAAACCAAGACTGAAGAGAAAGAGCGAAGAAGAAAGAGAAATAAAGAATAAGCTTAATACAGTGATAAGGAAAGGACACAAGGTATAAAAAAATAACTGAGAGACCAAGAGGCTCTGCCAGGTGGTTAATGGTAGTTCAGGGTTGTTCAATGTACAACAGGGAGAGACAGAACGCATTATAATAGCAGCCTAACATTAAAGTCCCAACGCCATTATAGATTTAATGACATGCTGGGTGGTGTCCAACTACATTTAACCCACTCATCTGCATAATAGCGCTGCCCTTACAACACTCACAGGGGAGTAATACCTCTCTGTGATCAATCTCCCTCTCTTTATCTCTCTCTTGCACTCTCTCATATACACACAAGAATGAATGATCATTAGCATACACTTAGCATAAACAAAGCAGAGAAAAGGGTACTGAGGACATTTCTGCATGTAAAATATGGCCAAGCCAAATTACCAGTTGTTAAAAATGATCCCTCTGCCATTAAATAGTTTGTCTTCTATATTACAGATTAATATCATGGTCATTTATCCTACAACATTTTTAATTTTACTAATGGTGACAAAAAAGTCATAGCAAGTGCAAAATCATTTAACAGTAATATAATTACAATTACAAAAGGAGTAAATGCCATTGTATTAATGAGGCAAAAGGCACAGTTGAATGAAGTTCAACTCCATAGTCTTTAAAACTGTCTAGCACTCCCTAGAAAGACATCAGACGCCATTGACATGAATAGTTGAGCCTTGAATCCAGTGAGCAGACCTGAACAGCTGGAAAGACTGAGACTCATGAATCTTATGGAATGACACTTTCCATTGAGAATGTTGTACCATTTATCAAGTTGATTGTGACTTTTATTTCATCTCTCTCGCTCTCCCTTTCTGTCGATATGGGTAACACACACATGCGCGCACACACTTATATCTAGTGAGTTGGAATCCGAACCACCATAAAATTCATAGCAGGTTGGATGTGACCTCCATGTCTAGTATGAAATATATTCCGTGCTTATTCTTTCACATATTTCAACTTTAAGCATGGCTGAAGGAGTCATAAAATGGCAGTGAGTGCAGTCATCTGTCACCTGCAGAAGGCTACCAAACATCCTCTGCCCTGATGATAGCGGTGCCCTTCATGCCTGCCAAAACTTGTGCCTTGATACCTTTCACTGTGCGCACACTCCTAGTGCAATCTTGTATTAAATTAAAGATAGTCGTAAAAACGAGCTCAGACAGATCATGAGATGTTGTCAGTCTTGATGAAGATTGAAAAGGTAATACTTTGGGCTAATAATTGTAGCTATTAAACAGTGGGATTTCATATTTTTGGCAAATGTCACTTAGATACTGAGTGTGTGTGTTTGTGTGTTGGACAGGAATGTGCCTGCCATGAAGCAACATGATAACCAAGATGCACATGGATTTGGGAAAGACATCAAAGACCAAGCCATATGGATAAGGTTACCGAAACCACAGGAAGGAAGGAAAGAAGGAAAGAAAGAAAGAAGGAAGTAGGAACAAAATAAAGAAACTACAAGTATAAAAAATTCAGTGCATTTCACAGTCTGACATCAATAATAATCATAATAGACTACCATGTGTCTGGTGACGATTAAGCAAAGTAATTAGCTAGAAATGAATGTAGAATGAGCTCATTAAGACAAACACTTTAGGAGACTGGGGCTTATCACAGTCAAGGAAGCACAGGCAGCTTTTCCTTTATGCAAGCACTGAGTCATCCGTCATACAAGTCAGTTTAAAACACAAGGAAGACCCGCTGCAATCACTAGGCCATGACATCAGTTTTATGAATGATGGAGAAATGTATGGGATGTAGAGCCATGGATGTCATTTTTCATTTCTTCACACAGTAGGCCTCACAAACTGGATTGTTTCTTATCTGATGACTGGTATTCATTACTGGGACATCTGAATGGTCCTGCTGAGTTAAAAGAACTTCACTCAATAGGTTCATGACCCTTAAACTCATCTTTACAACTGAAACTGATTAATACTCAGAATGCCAATACTCACTGCCTTCGCACTGCTATGCTGTCTTTTCTCACTGTGGTGCCGCACCGAATCTTGTTAGCAATCGTAAATAGAAATGTGACACGTCAAATGCTCGTCTATATATATCTTAGTCCACTGGTGATATTGCACTTTGCATGCAGTGGGGTTAGTAGCACTTAAGGTCACTACAAATCTTCCTGCTGAGTTTCACAGTCTGATTTCTGCTATAATTCAATCTGTTTCTGTAGTTCCCCCATTTTATTGCTTGTTCTGGAAGTAAACTTTGTCCAGATTTTGTCTTATGTAATGTTGTTGTGAGTTTGGCGAGGGACCTGGGGATTCAAATCAAATACCCCTTGGTCTTAATAAAACAGTTCTGTTTGGAACGTATCCACAGTAAAACAGAGGGGAACATTGTGTGTGTTATTGCAAAAGAAAAACAGATTGTTTGCAAAACAGCCAATGTGGACCTTGTAAAATGGAAGTGACAAACCAAGGTAACAATGCAAAAACATCTTATTAAGTTCTTACTCCTCCAATTTTTTTGAGTGAGAAAAAGCCAACTGCAAAGGTTTATTCATTCAACAGAGACACAGAACAGAGGTGCCCACAGACTTAACTTTGCTTCACAGTATCAAGTGGAAATCCACACTGCTGCAGCTGTTATAGTGACAAACATTTCATCTAAGCTTTTGATCTTCCGACGCTGGCAACTCATCACCAGTCACACTTTTCAAAAATACTTAGAACATACCAAGCACACACACACAGTTACGCACAAGTAGTCTTTAAAGCGTTCATAAGTGTCTAGGCCACCTTGGTTTGTTAATGTGTTAAAAAGGGCTATAATACTTTTCCTGGGTCCATGTCCTCTGTGCCAGCCACTGATATTCACACCTTCCTATATAATTTGTTATATTTTTAGAAATTTGAAGATTTCTTTATCTCATTATCACTGTTATTAATGCAGCTGATAATTGTAAAGGTTAAACAAAACAGCCTTTTACTGAGGATGCCACAAGCACAAAGCCAATCTTAGCCCATATCATATGATTAAAACCAGGCCTCATGTCTCACGACAATATAGATATAGATATAGGTATTTATGTTTTTTAAATATATGGCTTTACAAACAAGTTTCTCTACTAAGTTAGACCTTTAATAAATGTCATTATTTACACCAAATGCAAATAAAATACAAATCAAAGTCAAAATCAATTATTTTTCAGATACCAAAAAAAGTTAAGAATGACCCACAATTCATCAAGTTGTCACAACAAGCGAAGAAGAAATGTGTGCTGATTCTTGAGCATCCCCTCATCTCATTCTCAAAATAAAAACCACACTGACACACTGTGTGGCAAGATTGTGTGGTATCATATAGATAATGACAGTGTGGATGAAAGCAGGATCACTTAACAAAGAAATAGCAACATGTGTGAGTAATGAAGGAATCACAATCAAACGTAATCTAACCGAATACAAGACATGCATTCAATCGCCAACCCAAATTAAACGAAAACACACAAACAACTGCACTGA
Source organism: Thunnus maccoyii (assembly GCF_910596095.1). Taxonomy (NCBI): domain Eukaryota; kingdom Metazoa; phylum Chordata; class Actinopteri; order Scombriformes; family Scombridae; genus Thunnus; species Thunnus maccoyii. The sequence continues at coordinate 19,173,518 of NC_056537.1, read as the reverse complement.
CACAGAAAAATCCCCTCTTCCTAGAAAACATGATGCAGCCTTCTGGCTGCCACACACAGCCCTCTCACACACTGTCCCTCAGTTCACTGTCCCTGAATGAGCAAGTGAATTAGTGACCCCAGCAGGCAAGTCCCTGGCCATGGCAGGAAAATGCAACTTTTAAACCTATTGTTATTGTTATTGTTATATGCTTAACAGATGGTCAATTAAAAAGAGATGGAATTTTTCTCACCTTGGAGTCAAGCAGAGGCAGTTGACGCTAAAAGCAGCGTTGCAGGGTGTTTGGTTTCAGCTGCCAAATCCTCAGTGGTATGATGTGATGTGGTATGACTGAAGAAGGAGGAGATGCCATCGCATGCTATGAGGCTGTAGAGGGATACTAATCCCATTCAAGTATCCACTTTTCTCTCTCAACCTCTCTCTCCCGCTCTCCTGCTTACGTCCTCTCCCTCTTTTCACCCTAACATCTGATAGCCCGACCACATGCCAAGTATTCCACTTAGTCACTAAAATCAATATGATGCCAACCTTTCACTCTTTCTTTTTCTATTTTTCTGTCCCCCTATCTCTATGTGCTACATAAGTACACTTTATTCCACCATAAATTTGATTTAAAATTTGAAATAAAATACACAGATTGCAACAAACATAATATATACACGTCTTTACATTCCACTGGTCCTCAACAGAGAGCAAAAAGAAGGTGACTGATGCCAGCACCTAACTATGGAAACAGATGGACACTCTGACAGTTTAGTCTCTCTCTGGCTGATGAACTACTTCAGAACTCCAAGCACCAAGTGTCCAGCGGTGTCAAAGTCCAAGAGAATTTAGGAGAAATTAAATAGTTATCAACCTAGATAACCCATATTAATGCACTAATTTCGAACATGAGCATATATATTAATAGATTGACAAGGTATGACAGTCAGCCTGTGCTTCCTCTCTTACAGCTGATCTCTATATCGTAAATCAGGGAAATATTTTCCAAATGAGATGAGTGTCGTCCATGAGGCTGCAGAGCAAAGCAAGGATAAAGTAAAGATATGTGACCAATTGGAAAAACCGATTGAAAGGCTAAAGGTCAATGAGGTGTGGCATCAAACTGTACTGAAAGCCATATCCATTTCATGGATATGCATACTGTGTTCGCCCCAGGGATCTGTGAATGCCAGCAGCAATATGAGATACACACAGATACACATGCACAGACGGACACTCAAACACACACACATACACTCACAGAGAGGCATACAGTTAGGAATGTGGTCTCTTCTGGAATTGCACACACATACCCAGCTATATCAACACACTGTAATCCCTAATGCAATAAGACTCATGCTGACGCACACATTCAACATGATATCTCCAATTCATTAAGATCATTAAATTAACTGTATAATTTGAAAGTGTCGTCTGCTGATGCATGAATCACTCTGTAGCTCTACCTAGAGTCAGCAAAGCTCTATTTGGATGGTCTGTTTAGAATATAAACTGTGAAACAATAGTAAAATCTGCTCATTGGCACACACAATCAATGTCTTTCAAAAGTGTCTCAAAATTATTCTAATTAGGTCCTCTATGTGTACAAATTGTTTAAATTTATTGTATTAAAATTGCATAATTATGGAGTTATAACTAATATATGCTGGGGATGTCAACTCTGTCAACTGTTATCATGTAAATCACAACGCTGCAAAAGCTATTATTACTGTTAGTATTACTTCATTACTGTAATTAACGTTGATAACTTCTGTGGGAGTAAATTGTAGGCTATGATATAGGTGAAGAGATATAAGCAATATGAGATTAATTTCTTAATTATTTGAAAAATGTAACCATGTATTCAACAAATTGGAAGTATAATTATATCTTGCACTCATGAATGTATGAATTAAATTAAATTGTGCAATGAGCAACGACTACTTACCTGCCTTGAAATCAAGCTACATTAAATAACATGCACATTTTTACCCTGCAGGTTCTTAATTATTAATGTACTCTTTTCTCTGCCTTATTTGTTGCTAGGGTTTTGAAAATCAAAATACAAGATGCTGTATTAGTTATGTTGTTGAAAATGTTTTTTATCTCTTTATTTCAGGGTTAATAACTATGCTCTGTCTTGATTCTTGTTGATATTGTATAACTTACAATATTTTGTACAAAAGTATTGTATAAAAATAGGGCACAAATTTTAGTTTGTATGTGTTGAGAAACAGGAAACTACTTACTTTGTTAATGGGAAAATTCCAGCATTTTTAACTCTAGTAGAATAATGGACAATTGATTCGTAAGAAAATCTTTAAAGTTTAGACAGCAGCACTGAGATTACTTTAAAATAAGGCAGCAGTAACTGGATATACACATTTAATTGTTTGTCTGTCAAATATTTGTTGAAAGTTTACAGGATTTTCGTGACTTAGCAGTACCAATATATCTTTGATCAATTTAAACATCCCCTCTTTCTGACAGAATGTAAAAACAATTGAAAACTGACCCTTGAAAAATAGACAAAACACCCATTTTGAGAAAAGGTTTCTCCATGCAGGGAGTGATTCTCACACAAACCAAACTCAAGCCTTAAGATTATTTTGAGGATGGCAAATGAAATAACCATTCAGTCATATTTAATCCTTCATACTTTCACACCTTAGTGTGAACCTGGTGTGGGTCAGAGTTAGGCCAATACAGCATTAAAGCCTACACTACAACATTCTAGAGGAATGTATTAATGTATATCCAGTGAAACTGCCAGTACTGTATAAATACATGCTGTCTATATTTTGACAGAGCTGAATTAATTACAGTGACAACCTTCCTGGAAGTTGAGCTAACCTCAAGCTGTTTTGAGAGGATATTTTGAGAAAATAAGGGGGACCGCTTGTATGCTGATCTACAAAATCAAGCTTGAAATTTGAGTGCTTTCTTCACACCCAGGCATGGAAAATAGTTGAAAATCCTCTCTGGACCGCAATGTTCTGGAAGATTTCCATGTTTACTGAGCTCATTAACCTTCACAGCTGAAGGAACTCTCTTGCAGATTTTGGTTTCCACAATACGGGGAAGACATGGGACATCCATGCAGGATATTGCTAATCATGCAAGACATTATGTCATTCTCAGGCCACAAAGATTAACCTATAAGAGATGCATGGAAAACATTCAACTTACAGGAGGAGAGGAGGGGAGAGGAAAGGAGAGGAGAGGAGAGGAGAGGAGAGGAGAGGAGAGGAGAGGAGAGGAGAGGAGAGGAGAGGAGAGGAGAGGAGAAGAGAGGAGAGGCCAAAAAGGTACAGAGGAGCAGAGTTCATCTGTGGAACATTGGTAGCCAGCAGACCTTATATAAACCAGACCATCTGGGATTACAAGGCAACAAAAACACAGTGCCTCTCCTTGCATGGCAGTAGAGCTGCACGGCCATCAGTCAAATCTTTGTTGTGTATCATAGCTCGCCATCCCAGCATATTATGAAGGACTGCAGCTCCTGTCAGCAAAAACCAGGTGCTGACAGATGACACTTTCTTTTAGAGGTAACAGTACAACAGTGATGAATAAAGCCAACAAGGAAGGCAGCTATGTTCCCAGAGCCTGATAGGGACCTTTTATAATCAACAAAGACGTTAGAATAAGCCTGATATTTATTTAATCACATGACACATACAGCACCAAAAACACTCGATTTTCACGCTATAACCACAACATTGTTATGATGAATTAACCCTACATGAAACCTGATCGCTGCACATGGAGGTCTGTTTTTCTATAATCCTTTCACATGTATGTTCCGTAGGATAAGAAGTCTAAAGGCAACAGCCTCCGTGACTGAATGGGATTAGTAATAAAATATTAAGATAAAGAACTTAATATAATAATTTGAGTGAAATTATGAATAGTTCCATGTCAAACGAACAACATAACAGTGGTGGCTACAATATCTTTCCCTTTTCAGTTTTGTCCTCTTGTACATAAAATATCACAAATACTCCCAAGTTACACATTTCTGTAGACGTGTCACTACCAAGTCAGATTTTTTGAGCAAAAACAGTCATTAGGTTGGTTCCATATAGGGCAAAGAAATGATTTAGTGAGCGATCCTTGATCCTAAGGCGATTAAAAGAATTGTCTCTTATCTCATAGTCACATTATTAGCAGGCGTGGTATAATCACAATGAATGCATTTACAGACCCACAGACACACATTTAGTGGTTATATAATCAAAGTATTTTCTCTTGTTTGAAACTGTCTCACAAGGTTTATGTGACTGACATTTCCACGTCACATGAGAACGTCCCAGTGTAGAGAAAGTACTGATTATTTAGCCATATAAAACAATGGTAACACTTTATTTTACAGGTCCTTTAGTTTTATAATAATTTCTTGGAAATATTTTATGTAATTTGCAGGTATTTAATGTTAAATTTTTACAGAAAGGTTGGTGAAATTTGATACAAATTATAGGAAAAATGGAAGAAATTAAGTTGGTTGAGTTGGTAAGTGCTCATTATGTTTGGATTCATATGTAGTTTTTCATTTGTAAAAATTCTTAAAAGAATAGATTCTTCATAATTCTGAGAGAAAATACCTAGTTTTAAGTGTGTCATTTTTTTGTGTCAAACTACATTATAGCATATTAGATTGTTTCTTAAAAACTCTATAGTGAGTGCATTTCCCATATACTTCCAAATTACATAACTCTTTCAAAGAAATGTCCTAAAAATTAACAGTTACACTGCAACCACTTATAAGAAATTATTGAAATTTCCTGGAAATTTGTAGGAAAGTAAGGGATCCATATAGTTTTACAGGAACAGATACAGAAATTGTTGATAGCGTTTTTAAAAAACAATCCAATAAACCAATATATTATAAAAAAATTATTAACATATTTTTTTATATCTGATTTTTCTAAAGACACCTAAGTAAGAGCAATCAGTATGCATTCTATATGCATTTTTGAACATAGCAGTGCTTTTGATGAAATCTGAAGGAATAATCCCTAAACCCTGGTTGATACCAGAGATGTCTGAGCCCAGCAGCCTTTTTCGTCACCCCTGACCTCTAACGAGAAGAACATCAGCCTGATCAAGACCTGTGTGAAAACGGATATGTATAGAAGTCAAAATCAAATGACACCCGATATCCAATCAGCAGCGCTGACATCACAGCCAATGCAGGGGAACTTGCATCCTGATTCAGTAACAGGCCACTTCTACAAAACATTTGACACAGCGAGGAAGAATGACAGGGCATTGAGCATTCAGAGGAGAAATCTAATTTGCATGGGTATCCAAAGCAGCTCTGTACACAACAATTGAAAACTATCTATCAAATCTATCATAGGGTGTGATTAGGATATTCACTGCATCCTGCCTGTCATGCCACAAATCCTGGAGCGAGGAGAGATCACGTACGTCAGTAAATCAGGCAGAGGGAACACAGGTAGTCATTACTCCAAGGGAACAACTGTTTCTAGCTCATACACACATACCTCTCGCCTTCCAGTACCCCCAGGCAGCCATGAATACCGCCCAGTCCCGAAAGCTCCCATACAACACTTGACTGTCTCCACCCAGGCCCAGAAGTTCACTGTCAACGCCTGACAAACACGCACATCTGCACAGCTGTAAATACCCTGTAATATAGAATCAGGAACACCTCTGTGGTCTGACATCTTAATTCCGCTCTCTTCTTTTTTTCTCTCCCTCTAGTCTTCCTGTCATGGTGTTTGATATCTTGATTATGGCGTGGTGGGACAATGTTTATTGGAAAACACCTTTGCTTTGAATTCTTGCACCTGGACACACTTGCATAAACTGACACAAACACACGCTCCCTAATGTCAAGATAATGGAAGCAGAATGACAGATTCAGGTCACCAGATATTGCAGTCTGTTCGCTCATTTGTACAGTGTGCGCCATGTGGTGACACTTGAACTTTTGATAATTGTTTTCTGTAGCATATTTTGACATTTGAGTTTCTGTAACCCCTTTAAATCAAAAGAGACACTGAAATATGTTACTTTGGCTGTGTTACTTAATCACACCCAAACTGACCCACTATAACAAGTTTGCTTTCTTTCTATTAAAAAGAATAAAAACTCCTCTGTGCTTTGCGAGACAAGGCTCTGGCAAGGCTCTGCAAGGACGCCTGCTATATTACAGCGTACATCTCTCACTAACCAGTGAAATCATTTTTAAGAAATCTAATGATGGATCTCTGATGCACAAGGAAATAAAAATTTGCTAAATAAAACCACTTTTTTTCATCTATAACTATAGAGCGCAGCACCACAGTTCCAGTCCAACCCATGCCTGTTAAGTACCCAGTTACATGCACAATACCTTGTCTTGATGTGAGTTACCAGTATGGGTAGCTGGACACAGGAAAATCATTTTCTACAATTGGAGAATTGGAGAATGAGTTAACTGTCTGCACCTGCCTTTGTATGTGTGTGAGTATCCTGTAAGGCCTCTACAGGGGTCTCGAGGAGACTTGCTTGCTCATTACACCAATCACATCAAATTAAGCACTTCCTTCCGTAAAATCAGGTTTTTTCCCTGAGTTCTGTTTCCTCGTTTGACCCCCTGCTGCTTCTGTCTGCCTGTCTATCGCAGCAAGTCATCTTTACTCATTGGTTCTTCTCCAGCCAAATGTGAAGGTCAAGTTAAGTCTCTGCACAATAGTGTATGATCTGCCTGACGCACAAGCACATGTACTGTGAGGAGCTCCCTATGAGGAAGCAAAACATCTGACAATAGACCTTTTATGTAGGAAAGGAGAGTTACGTCAAAAAGCATACGCAAATATGGGATTGCTGGAAGAATAACCTGCAGAAAAAATATTTGTCATAACCTTGTTGTTGTTGAAACTCAGAGCAGGACAAAAAACATCACCCACAGAAACACTAAAAAGTAAATTAGTTCTTTCTTTTGATTATTCCTACATTCTGCTCAGTGTGCATTCTAGTACAATCATTACATTGCTAAATTGTGCTGTTAACACAATGTGGCAACTGGTGTTAATTTCATGTAGACCATACATAGTGTAATAATTGGGATGTCAGCAGAACACACAGCATACCCACATTCCTTTGCTCCATCTCTCAAAATTCTCATCTTCTGTCAAACTTGTTTTTTTTACTTTCTCCCCATTTTCGTCACTCTCCTCTCACCTCTATCAATTGAGTAGTTAATTGCATTTTAGACCCATGAATGTATGAGGCAGATGGGAGTTATTGAGGGAAAGGCCCAGAAGAATGAAGGGTATAAACACATAAATGTCTAAAGGCATTTTAAACCCATCAATTCTTCAATAAAATGTATACACTGATTGGCAGCTGCTCTTAACACTCTGCATTATATTGTGGTTATAACATAAAAAATTGAGTTTAAGCATTTAAAAAGACATTTCTAAAATCTAAAGTCTTAAAGCCTGTTCTTGTCTTCTTCTTGGTGTACCTTTGCTGTTTCTTTTTTGGGGGGAGATGTAGTTTGTTCTTTGCAGCTGACTGATAAATAAACTATAGACATGGAGGAAGTGCTTAAAATATTTATTGTTTTTGTTACAAGACACATGGAGAAATCACTGTGGAGGAACACAAAATGGGAGATTCCCTGACTTTAATGCTGTTTGCATATGTATATAACCACAGTTTGGGACACTCATCAGGTTCTTTAAAACCAGCATGTTTGAAAAATCAAGAAGGTTTAAAAACACCTCCTGCTGTTATGAAGGTATTTCAAGAATCTTTAAAGACTTTTATAACCATCTGGTTAAAAAAAACTCTTCCATCTGCTGCATGATAAATACACATTTTTTCAATTGTTTCCTATTTGGATAGCCAGCGGGCTGTCATCTCCTTTTTTTGAAGTTTCTGTAAAATTTAAAGCAATAAAATACCATAACCAAATATCACTTCATCATATGGGCAGGAATTGTATGTTTTTGGATACCCCAGACCAGTATGAAGGACAATGATAGATTTATTTCTATATCCTTATGGTTGTTTGGTGCATATTTGTACCATACATGCATTTTTTCAGAAGCCTCCACAAAATCTAATTTACAATGTTGCCACTAAATCAGCTAAATCAGAGGACTCCCATGACTTTTGAGTATGCTTTTCACAGAAAGAGCTTTGTCATATTATTGTCAACATTAGTCCAGCTCTAGGTACTGTGTATGATATTATCTATATTATTATGTGATAATAGGTCAGGTCAGAGGCATAGGGTTGCATAATTGCTTTTCACGCTCATGTCACTGATGATGAAGCTTTTGCAGCGTTATCAGTTTATTCTAAGAAACCTGTAACTTGGTTGGTTTGGTATATTTTTCATGGTTTCTCCCAGAGCCACCCACTTTCTCTTTCATACACACACACACACACATTGACTAAACAGAGACCAGCTGGTCCTGAATCATCCTGACATCTGCATACCGTGTACAAGGACTTGTGCTGTAATATCAGGATAGGCTCAGCTGATCTAACCCTCACCCATTCTCAGCCTGCTGCATGCTTGCCTGTAACTGCACATGTATTACATTTATTGTGTATTCATGTTTGTCCTCACAGAATATACATGATTCAGGGATCAAAGACCCCAAGGCAGATTTATTTAAATAACTTTCAAAAATAGCAATAAAGAAAACATCTACTGAACCTACAGTACACAGGAGTGAAACATTTGTACAAAAATACTTTGTCAGCCCAAACATAATACATGATTATCATTATAGTTATACAGATCAGTAATTAGACTAAATTGAGCATGCTGTATCTCCTGTACATGTTATATAAATATTTACAGTCATTCAACATGAATGCATTGTCATCACCATGAGCAAACTCTTTGGGTATTTATATATTTTCCCAGAATCACAAATTCAACCACTTGTTTTAATATCATCTGATGACTAACTTCACAAACATTTTTATCATTACTGTAGGGAGAAAAAAAACCTGAAATTTTCTTACATACTTGGCAGATAAAGAAATGAAAATTTTCCAACCAATGCTGGTTTAAAACAGCCTGTTAAAATTACACTGATTTCGAGCTAGTGTTAGTCTTTCATGCTGCATTATCTTGAAGTTAGATTTTCCTTGCTCATGGACTGATCTGTCATTGCAAAATTTGCGGTTCTGTTTAATGTCTGTTTCATCATCCAACAGTATCCTCCCTGCAATAAACCCTTGACGCTTTTTTTAAACCACATCCCTCACTGCTCTGCTGTCCTCACCGCCCTCCCTCGCACTCTCTCTTGCTCCTTTTCTCTGTGGTGTCTCCTGTTCCTGCTCTTCTTCATTTCCTGGATGTGTTTCCATTTGCCAGCTCCTAAGCCTCGTCCTCTCACCCTTGACGGCCTCTTCTCAAGCCACAGTGAATCGCAGTACTCCTCCAGAGAGCCAATCGGGGCGCTCATCACTCTCAGGTAGTCTTTATAACGTTGACGAGACTCTCCGCCATGGCGTAACTCTACCGTGGGGTCCTCGCTGGGCTTGGGCCTTCTGTCAAGTTGTCCATGTGTAACAAGTTGCAGTGTGAGACGGAGGAGAGTGTGGGTGAAGTGAGTGTGCTCCTGAGCGACACAGAAATACACGCCAGCATCAGAGGCGTGGAGGGAGCGAATCAGGAGACCTCGGTCGGTGTGAACAACACGATCATCCAGCCTGACCTGCGAGAGAAAAAGAAGTAATGGTATGTTCAAACATATGATAGTTTCATCACAAAGAGCAAGGTCATGTGACTACAGTTGCCTACTGTAGTAGATGATATAACACAAAACTAAGTGAAATATTAAATGGACTTGCATATTTTTATTTAAGTAAAATTCAAAGCTTTACAACAAAACTACTCTGTGTCTCGCTAACCCCAAACAATCAATCAACATGACTGAACACTACAAGACACAAGCTTAATACCTCCCACCCTGTTTACACACATACATTTTCACACCTGATTTGTATCTAGGGTGTGTTAAACATGGTAATGACCCCTGAAACAGGAAGCATATTGAACTGGGTGTGGTTAGTGTCACCCACGGTGTCAGGGGCCAGAGTTCATTATGTGGTGTGGAGAGAGATCTTTAGATGCATGATGAGTGTAAGCAGTAAGGTAGGTATTTGACAAAAGGTTTGTATGTGTGTTGGTGGGAAAGTTCATGTGCTTGCTGTTAAGGTGCAAGGGTAAGTAGCGTGCTAATGTTTCTGGTCCCTTCTTTTCATTTAGCATCCACCGTGATTCATCAGGTGGCATGGCTGCTGTCAGGGCCTAAAACAACACAGCTGTGTCCGGACAACAGGGAAAGACCAGTGAGAGTGTGTGTGTCCATACACGTGTGGATGCTTCAAAAGCATACCTCCCACAACCTTGCTCTGACCTCCCAGAGGTGTAACTGATAAGAGAGCTAGAGAGGGAGGCCCAGGCATAAATGTCAGGCAATTCATATTTATCTGTGTGTGCACTATGGTTTTGTTTTCCTATATCCTTCTATATATGAGCTTCTGTGTGTGCCAGTGTGTGTATAACTCTGTGGCGGTTTCTAGGTCTGACACTGATGATGTGTTGTCCAGCCAGAGGCAGACCCACAGGCCTCAGAGGCTCTTTGGACCTTGACCCTTACTCACATTAGACTTAATAGTCTGTCTTCTATCACTGTTTGTCTCCTGTTTCCTGACATAACCAACTGCCTTATATCCCATGTGCTTTGCCAATATACGTGGGATATAATCTCACTTTTGCAAAGGCACTTTAGAGAAATTTGTTTTTAAAAATTATTTGTGTTTATTTGTGTACCTTTGATGTCCCCTCACTGCACCCTTCTGCTATCCAAAATAAGGCATCTGTGACTAAACTGCAAATGCCAGACATTTAAACTCACCCAGATGGTCTGTCTTTATTTGTGTGCCTGTGTGTGCATGTGTGTCTGTGTGTATCTGGGCATGTGATTAAGCCAACAAACTCCTGCATGGAACAGCAATGCAACTTTAAAAGGATAGGTTCGTAATTTTTGAAGTCTGTCCTGAAACAATAGTCAGGTGCCCAAATGAACATGTGTTTCTTGCTGTAATCATTCCTCCTGTTCATACCGGCCATTAAGTGATCCCCTCATAATGCACTTCCAATGTAAGTGATAGGGAACAAAATCCACAACCCTGCTTCCCTGCAAAAATGTGTTGCAGGGAAGTCAATATCTTTCAAAGTTACTCTTTTTAGTATCAAAGTCCCTCTGTTACAATCCTTCAACTGCAGCTGGAAAGGAACACAATGTCCGTCGAGACACAAAGAGATTTTTTTTTTTTTTTTTTTACAAAAAAGACTGTTACTTTAGAAGATACACATTTTTTTGACTGACTCAGACACAAGCAGATAAACTTCTAAATGCATTTTTGCTGAAAATGAGGACTGTGGATTTTGTTCCCTATCACTTACACTGTAAGTGCATTTGGAGGGGATCTTCTAACAGACAGTATAAACAGGAGGAGTGATTACAGCAAGCAAAACTAGTTTAAATGTTCATATGGGCACCTGACTATTGATTTAAGACAGACTTGAACACTTGTCAACCCGTCCTTTAAGCATATTGTATGGATGCCTGTGTTTGCAGCGACACTTAGGTGCATAATTGTATGTTTGAACAAGTGTGCATGTATATGGAGTAACCCAATGCTTTTAGCTTTTAGCAGACAAATGAATAACAACTGTGTGCATACTTACCCACCAATGTGGGTAAGTATGCTTAAGTATTGGGTCAAGAATTTCCCGTGCTGTTAGGAGGCCTGCACTTTGTTCTAATGAACACTGTGCATAAAATTCAGCGTCATCCATGCTTTTCTTATTACTAATTCTCAAATGGGCCAGCATTCCAGGCTCCAGGAGGTGAATGCACACACACACACACACACACACACACACACACACACACACACACACACACACACACACACACACACACACACACACACAAACACAAACACACAGACAGACAGAAAAACAGAAACACACACCTACACACACACACACACATACTGTGAGAAACACAGAGAAAACTCTTCCTTCTGCTCACATCTTTAATAGCTGAGTTTTACAAGGGGATAAGAAAAGGGAATGTGTGTATGAGCGGACGAGGAGAATAAGTACTGGAGTGGGCTGCAGGTGCTGGGAGCAGCTGGTGAAGGATGCCTCTATCAACATCCGTCAGAAGGCAAAAAGTGTGGAGAGAAACTCAGAAGGGAAAAGACTGTGGGAAATTGTGCAGACAATGCGAAAAGTAAGAGGGAACAAAGTAGACAGAGTAAGACGCATGAAACGAAGGCAGGAAGTGAGGAGAGATTAAGGTGGGACTGATGAGGGAGGTTGAGGAACAGGAGAAGAGAACAGACAGGGAGAGACAGATTGGGGGAAAAAGCACAGCGAGGGAGAGGTTGAAATGAGCCAGACACTCCAGACATTACCTGCTCCAACACCACAAGACCAGCTGTGAGAGCAGATAGACCACCTTGTCCCGCAAGAAGGAAACCCTGCATTACCAAAATGCTATGTTTCCTTCCCAACTGAACAGTAAGTCAATACACTTGTCATTGTTCAGACAATGTGAAATTATCTCAAAACCAGAATTTTCTTCAATTTTGGGTGTTTTGATTGACTCATCAAGAGGAGTACTACTCATCCTTTAAAAAAAGTCTTATATTATGTTTTCTGTGGCAGTGAAGTCTTTCCAAAGTTTGAATAAAATAACCCTGATGATGTTTTCAGCATTACCAGTGGGTGGTAAGGAGAGAAAAAGACCAAAAACAATAACTAGATTTGAAAAGAACAAAAGCTACAGTGAGAGTGAAGTCATGTGACACCCCAAAAAACGAGAAATTGTTGACCGCAAGGATCAAATTACAAGAACGCTTTTTGAATATCTTCAAAGTAAAAAGGCTCAGATAAAGACACTCCAAAAACATGCCACGCTAACCAATGCAAACACAAAGACACACACACAGCTAAAAAAAAAAAAAAAACCTGTGTCTTTGACCTCAAGATTTATGTTGTTCACTAGTTAACTTTTGTGTTGACTGCCAGCAGAATTGCTGGGGCTCAAACAAAACACAAATCAATCATGTGCTCGGTTGTAGATATATCACCCCACATGAAAAAAAAGCAAAACGGAGCGAAAACATAACTAGCACAATTATGTATTTTGTAGCTGAAGACATGTTGACTGTGAACACAAAGAAGAAAGGAAACTAATTCAAGCATTACACTCACAGTGCTCCCAGGATCAAGAAAATATTTCCCTCAAACTCCAGTACTGCAGTCAACCGATGTTTATAGTCTGACATGTTAAGTACATGTGAATTTATTAGCCATGTGTTATTGCTTTGTCCAAGCTTTTGTGCTGCAGTTACCTTTTTGTCTTAGGTAGAATGTTAACTGGTTGGATACATTTATTTATACAAAGGCTGTTTGCACATTTAAATACTTGGTTTTTTTACTCTTTAGACTTAAGTCATTATCAGGACACTTTTCAAATGCCAAAGCAGCATTTTAAAGTTACATATCCTGATAAATATCAACATTGGTAAGTATGACCAAAGTTACGATGAAGATTTTTCCCATAATGCCCAGCCTGAGTCTAAGTTATTCTTATCCTGTATATACTATAATCACTATGTATCAGAAAGATTACTAAACCAAAAAAAAAAAAAAAACATATTGGGCTGCCAGTGGAGATAAAATTTCAGTCACCTAGAAATAATTGTATGTACATATTCCAGCATAGTTAAATCTCTCAGATGCTTTATCATTATAAAACCACTGAGTTGCCATTGATCCTTCATTCTGTACGTTCCGCTCTAGTTTTTTAGCTTCTGTGTCTATCACATGACAATCTTTAGGGAGGAAGAACTCCTGCATTCACTCCTTCGTCACTTTGTCTAGAGTACAATGGGTCACATATCATTGCATGCAAAGACACACAAACACAGAAAACACCCCATTGTGTTCATTACCCCAAAACACATGGCTGTCCCTAGGGAGTGCTCTGTTATGATTTCCGCTGTAGGGGATAATAAAGAAACATGAACATGCACATAGACACACACACACACAGCAAAACACAGAGCTTTCTGCTGTGTGGGCCAATAAAGGAACACATGGGTCTTTAGTGGCCCCTGCACCTGTTAGTGTGTTTACATTCACCCCTGAGAAGGAGGACAGGGGACCGGTTGTGGGAGTAAATAAGTGTAGGTGGAAGTGGGTAAAGAGTAGTAAGCGGGTTGAGTGGTAAGCCGCCTACTCGCGATGGGTGGAAGAAGGTTTATGTTTGGATAGGGGAGGGGACGGTACTGAGGTGCTGAGTAAGCAGGTCTCTGTTGTCTCATTCGGTAGACAAGTGTCATCATCAACGAGTTCCTTTCCACACCTCAAATACAAACACATTATCTCTCTGTCTCTGTATGTCTTTCCCACCATCCTGTCTCCCAGGAACTTTTTTTCTAAAGTGGTTTTGGTCCTTCTTGGTCCTATTTTTTTGTTTAAAATTGTAGTTTGTGTGACATCAGCCATTTCAATAGCTTCAGTGTGTGTAATGTGTTGATTTGTGATCCACACCTCCATTTCTCTGTCCAGAACACAATGGAAAGAATATATAGTTTACCTTGAACATCATAGAGTGGCCCACAGGGAAAAGCAGTTGCATTCCAGCATTTAAACATACTGTTCTTCTCCATGATAAAATGTTTGTTTTTTAAAAAGGTCAAGGGTAAACTGTAATTCTCATTATCCTTTTCCCCTTGTCTTTCATATGATATAGATGCTGTCCCATCCCCATCCCCTTGGGCGGGTCTGGTTTGAGTCATTCCTCACCTTCCTCAACGACTGGGGAGCTGTAGAACATTTCAGAGAGGCCTGGGCACTCATAAATATCAATAATGGCTTAATTCACGGAACTAGTGGGATCCTGATTGCTCCCTCATTACCTATAACACATATCCTGGCATATGAGCTGTGAATGGCATCCTCACAATCAAAGCACTGTTTTTATCTTACTCAAGAGATCTGTAGCTGGGATTTGTGGCACAAACAAGGTTTGACAGGTTGAAGGCTCAGATGTCATAAAAGGTGAGGTTGAAGCCAAACAGGACAGATGAAGTATGATGTTTTTGGATGCTTTGAAGTACTTATGTAACAAATGGTTATTGTCTGCCTTTGGTCTTGTAACTTCCCTGTAACCTGGCATGAAAAATATGAAACCCCCAGGTACAATAAACCCAGGAAAAGCAAAAACACCTTCCACCTTCTGACTTCAGAGAGTGGAGTAAAAAAAAGAAGAAAGGGGAAGGAGTGAGCAAGAAAATCTATGTGTGTGTGTGTGTGTGTGTGTGTGTGTGTGTGTGTGTAGATGAGCACACTCTCTGACCTCCTCCCTGCGTTCAGATCCAGCTCTCTGTATGTACCACTGGATTTGGGTCTGTTGAGATTTGGGGATACACTCAAGGAAGGTGGAGTTGCTCTGTACTCCAAAGAGAACCCTCTCCTCCACACGTCCCCCACCAAGGCCTAAAGAAAACAAGACTGTTATTGATCCAACGAAATCAACTCTGTTGACTGGATAAGTGTTTTGAGTTAGAAAAAAAACAGACCTTCTTATAAAGAGAGATACAGAAGGAACTTCTGACCAGAACAAAATCTACGTACTGTCTCCTGTGTCCCAGCACTGGCTAGCGGGATCTCCATACTTGATGTCCTGTCTCCTAGCTCGCCTGAGGAACAAACACACGATGTTTAATAAGATTACAAATTCATGTCATGTGGTGCCTTTTGGTGCAAGTATATGAAAGTTTTATCTTTATTTACAAGCTTTTAGTGCTCAGACACATTACCGAGCACATGATGCATAAAACCTTGACAATACTGATCATTCATATCTTAATAGAATAATTTGTTTCACAACCTCATGGCCTAACACCATGCACATTAAAGTGATAATAAACAAGACAAGTTAGTGAGAACATACTCCATATACTGTATGTAGTAATATATAGACTCATAGACTGACATCTTTCTGTAATATATAGTTTTTCTTCAAGGTCTACTTTCCCTGTTTATTAACAAGGTAGGTGGAATCAATTGTTTAGTTAAGAATCAGCATTTTAATTTAGTGTTGTTTATATGAACTGTCAAAAGGAAGAAGTGCATAAAATTTTCTCAACACCAAGTCACTCAACCAAGTTAATGCAATACTGAAGAAGTGCAAAATACATGTAACGTAAAATGAGTAAAATAATAAAATCTGCTGACCAGAATCTTCTGGAAAAAAAACATGTAGAATATTTACTGTAAAAAGCTGCAAATAAAAAGTTCACCTCACACATCTCCAAGTGCTGTATGTTTTCTTAAATGCCAAACTTGCCTGACTGTTGCCCAACTATTACCTCCAGCAATAACTGGTTAAAATGTGATTTAAGATAACCTTTTACTTATTACTAGTAACCTTTCCCATCTTTCTCTAGTTGACACACATAAACGTAAATGCACTGCAAAAGTCATGCTGTTGTCTTCTGCCGTTTCTTATTAAGTCCTATAAATCTATTAATTTCAAGACATTTTCTACAATACTGGTGCATAGATCTACATTATTCTTGTTTCAAGATGTTAAAACATTTCTTACAAATGCCTTTAACAAGGAAAACAGTGGAAGTGAAATTTGGTAGATTCTCTAGATTTTCTTTCACAAAGACAGAAGAATGGTTAATGTTCAAATTATGTTTCTTTGGCCTATGTCTTCATGTTGCTCACTAGGGATTCTTCAGTTTGTATTGATTGCACCTCCTCCACCTCCTGTCAGTCCTGTGTGATGGGACATCTGTAGCCTACACTCACTGACACTGTGAAGATCAGCTTTCAAAGAGCCCTTGAGACCAAAAGCAGGGCCTCCACTATTTCACAAACCATAACAGCATCCCCCCTGGCCAATAATATGGCAGTGTGACCCCTAACTGTAGGGTACAGATTCTGTAGAACCTAGATTTGTGCAAGCCAAGTACACAAACAAAAACAAAAACAAAACACATTTGCACACTCATGCTTTTCACCTCAAGGACTACACCGTAGAGGAGAGGACAGACAGCAGCATTAATCAGCTGAGGAATAGCATCCCTAATCAGTGCCTCAGCACTCAAATGGACTAATACCCTCTGGCATGGAAAAATGCTGAAGAGGCGAAATGAACCAAAAATAGAAAACATATTTAGCAAGAACTATGAACTCCTTCTGACAGCCCCAGAATAAAGAACCAGCCTTGGGAACACACGCCATGGAGAAGTAGGGCAACAAAGGGTCAGTTTAAAGTAGTTTTTAGATTGACTTTTTTTCTTTTCTTTGGATGACACATTTTCAGGGTTCTTGCCGTAAATAATACAATGCCATATAACATCATAATATTCCAAAACACCGAATGACAATAAGACATGACTGTGCAACATGTCTGCCTACTTGGGAGAAAGTCATTTTAAAGAGAATAAGGGGAGAGACAAGAAACACATTATGTGTATGTTATTTAAATGTCTCTTAAGTAGGAAGAGTTCGTTCCAGAAAATACACTCGATGAGTAATTTCCCATGAATGTCCTGATACGTGATGCAAGTCTGGCAGCTTTGTGTTGTGCCAGTGATTTTTAACATTGTCATTTAATTTCACAAATAATACATTTGGGTTCAAGTTGCTTGGCCTGCCTATAAAATTTTCACTGTCTGCTAACCAAAAAAGGGGAAATAGTTTCACAAGACAATACTAGACATTGTTTTTGCTGTTCTTTTAATGAGCTAAGAGTTAAAGATCATGTTGACAGTAATGCTACTTGATGACTACAACTCAATAGAGTGAATGTTCAAGAGTTTATCATGGCTACTACAGATATTAATCATCTGCTCCAGACTTTGAAGTTTGGTGTTTTTCTGTAAGAGAGAACAAGAGAATGAGTGTCACATATATACCTCTTGGATGCAGGGATGTATCGTGAACATGTACGTCCATCCCAGGCGCAGTAGGGGTCACGTGCCAGGCAGCATTCAGCACAGGCTTGGCCATAAAGGTGACATCGACTGAGTGAAACCTGGGCAAGCCCCTCACTTGAACCCACGTAGAGCTGTTGCTATAGTGAAAAACAACAATCTGCTTTAGGTGATGTATACATAAAGATCCATTTCAAGTTCAAGTTTATTATCCATAAAGGAAGTTCATTTGGCCTGGAGTGCAAAAAATATATACAGACAGAAAGTACAACAACAGAAGCATTCCATAAAAGAGTACAAAAGAGTACATGATTCAGAGATGCTCTATCCACTCTCGATTTTAAGGTAAAATGCATTTCATGTAAAAAGCTCATTAATTAGTTGGCCTTGGAAAAACTTTAGCATGTCACGACAGGCTAGTTCTGAAGGAAAATTAAGATTTCTGTTGTGACATTTAGTTTGTTTTTCCCCTGTACATGCATTCTTCATTCAGGAAAATTTCCTCTGGGTTTCAACCAGAATTCACCTCAGTAAACACAGTCTGAGTCCAGACATTTTAAAACTTCAACTTATTTAAATTGACAAAACCTTAAATAAACACCTGAAACAAACCACAAAGATTTAAGGATTTCTCAGTGTGTTGTTTTTTTAAATGTTATTCAGAGGACCTGCTCTGACTCGTGTGAAGTTAAGGAGATTCCTTAAACAGAACATTCAAACAACTGCTGAAAACATGAGCAAGCATGCACATACAGACACACACACACACACACACACACACACACACACGGGTCAAATGCTGCTGGAGATTAATGGAAGCTGTGATTGGGGTTGAAGTGTCTACTGACACCCCTGACCCTTAGATAATGAGGCTGGAGGGGGAGAGAGAGCTTGAAAGAAATTGGGGGGGCTAAAGAGAGAGAGGAAACAAGAATACATGAATGAAATAGGGATGAAAAAAAGTATGCCAGCATGCACACACAGCTGAATGCATGTGGCATGAATGAAGGCAAAGAGCAAAGAAGACGTGCAGAAATAGTAAAGAGCTTGGAAATAAAATGGATGGGAATGAGGTCGAACCTGTTTAGAAGATATCTCCATACTGAGGATGGGAATGGGAACCTGAAAAAGTCAAACAAACAAACAAACTTTACAACCTCAACACATTAAGATTAATGGCTCTGAAAAATCCATCAGAATTTCAGAGTTTGTAGATCAGAAGCGTGATGAATATTTAACTGTTTGTTGCGTCAACTGTCCCACCAAGGACGGCTGGAGAACAGTTGGCATCATCTATCAAACAAGCAACACTCCCTGTGAATGAATTTGTGAATGTGTGTGTAGCTGTGTTGCTAACCAAACCTGGAATACTTGAAGTTCTTCAAGCACTACCTCCTCTGTGGACCAGTTCTCTTGAGTGATGCTCACCACCTTCAGAACTGAGCCAGCATCTATAACAGACAGTGATAAATATGTATTTTTAATTCAAGAAGCAAATTATGCAAATCAGAAAGGTAGAAGCATTGTTTTCATATGCAATGAAGATGAGATGAGGCCCTTCAGTCCATAGACTCACATCTTTCTCTAGGGCACTAACTAAAGCTCAGGACCATTCTCAGACTATAGTTTAAGTGTTAAAAATGCACGAGCAAGTTAGAGCTGAGACCTAAGAGAAGATATAGGATCCAAGCACAACATTACATGAATTAATTTTTCCAACAGCAAGACCCATCAGCAAAATCTGTTGAGGCTGAGGACAACTCGTAGTGATCTACTGCCCTCTGGTGGTCAAACAGAATTGCACAACAGCAAGGGAGGAAGTGTGTGTATGTCTCACCTGTTCCCAGAAACATGACTTCATATTGTCCATCCTCTGCTAAAACTCTGTCCACCACAATCTGAGTCAGTGTGTAGTCCACTCGGACTCGTGTGAACACGGGCCGGCCAGTCAGAGGGTACACAGAGCGATACATCAGCGGATGGAAACGAATGAAACTGATCACTTCATCTGGGAAGTCTTTGGTGGTCTTGATCCTTGGATCATATGTCTTGCTAGGACACTAAAGGGCAGGAAGAAAAAATATGTTGATCTTATGTAAAATGTTCACAATCACATTTGATTTCACTCCCTGAATGTGTTAAGTGACCTTTTTTCCTCCAACAAACTGACCATTGGTTTCTAACAATCTACTGGTGCATGTCTCCCTCTGGTGGACAAATGGAGAATGGCAGGAACAAGCACATCTGGAACATATGTTGTTACTTGCGCTCCCCCTTTCTGTAAATATATATAGCCCAATCACAGTGCTGACTCAGCTGTACACCTGAAGCTTATACTCCATTCTCTATACATCCATCCTCCCCCCTTGATTAACCCAAATGAAACAAGAATCTGATTAAGAGTGTCGAGCAACCTCATCAAAGCCAAGGTTACATCATAAGTTTGCAAATCCAGATGTAACTATGCATACCCTACAGCGTTTTGAACATTTCACCCTTGAATCCTCCCATTTAAATTGGGCAATGTTTATTATTTTGTAATTAGCAAGTAAGCTTTTTTCATGTAATTTGTGAAAAGAAAATCATCATTAGCTAGAGGCGACTAAATATGAGCTTTCTATTTGGCTCTGTGCCACTCTGCGTGGTGTCCTACGCACCGTTCCAGGACGGGGATAAGGTATCCTCCCCTCGTATTCTACCCATCGGTGGTCGGGCCCCTCTTTGTGGGCATACGGTCCGTTAAACACTGCCCTTATGTCTGCCATGCTGTACACACACACGGCTGAGCCACGGAAAATGGAGCTGAGAAGGAAGGGCAAACAAGAGATCAGGTTAAAGATGCATGGGTGAAAAATCTACAAGTGATGTTGACAACGGTGTGATGAATGGTGAGCATACCTGGAGGTGGTGAAGACTGCATACACTATGGGGTTTTTGGCATCTCTGGTAGGAAGCATGAAGATGTCCTCTACAAGAATAAAGGAAGCAACACGAAGGTCATTTGTTTTTTATTTTATCCACAGTACACAGAAAAGATTCCAGTGGTCGCACATGTTATTTATTTTTCATCACCTCCATTTTCATTATTATTTATATAGAGCAGCTCCTACAGTCTGCTACTGGCCACTGAGGATTTCTGCTGGCAAAATTGGATATTCGGTCCCTTGCTAAAGTGCACAAGAACCCAATTTCTTGGCCTAGATTTTCACTTTTCATTTTCATCTTCACTTACGGAGCTCATCAAAGTGTGTGTCCACTCCATCTGGTCCAGGGATAGAACACACAAGTCTGGCTTTGAGGAACGTGGTCCATTTGTTGGTCAAACTCCTCAGCCCACCCACATCATTCTGAAATACAACCACAAACATTGTAACAAAACCATAGTCAGCATACTGTAGTGCAGCTGCCCAACCCAACCAAAGGATAACTGCAGTTAATAATACACACTTTGCACTAAACTTCTATGCCACTATAATGTATCTAATGGACTTAAACACAGAGACAACACACAGCATTGCAGCCTGGTTCCTATTTCCTGCACTAATTAGGAAAATAAACAGGTGAGCCACATGCCACTAGTATGGATCTGCTTATTTAACTTGCACAAAGAAGACTTTCTTGTTAGTATAATGACAGTCAGGAGTAATTGAAAACACAGAGGAAAGAGAAAGAGAAAATTACAAAGAGAGAAGAGTGGAAGAAATAAAAGAAGAGGGAAAATGGAAGTGCAGCATGTTGGAAGACAGTATAAAATCAAGTGAGGCTGCCCTGATTAATAATGCAAGTTTTATGTTAGCATATGAATCGCTGTTTTAAGCAGCGACCTTTGATTGAGCCATGGTAAGAGCCTTCAAGTGAGCTTCTTTGTTATACATAGGAAACGTCCCTATTAAACTTGGCTGGTGCACTAACTAAGTGGTACTGTGTAGGAAAGACTATTATATCTCAATACACACAAAAACACACTTGTGTTTAAGAGACCAAAAAAAAATGTAAGCACTTAATGAGGATGTTTCACAATGGTGATAATCTTCAAAGAGGATAGAAGTGAAGTGCCCTCAATCCTTTTACATGCAGAAACACACACACACACACACACACACACACTTAACAGAATGAAGGAGACAGAAAAATACAAAGAGCAAGAGAGATAGCTGAGAGAGAAAGAAAAAGAGAGGGCTATAATCCAGAGGAATCTCCTTCCAGTCTGCCTTACAGCTTACTCCCAAGTCATAAATACACCGAAAGCTTTTCTCTAAGAATGTAGCAATAGACCTCCAAATGCTAATAGCAAACCGCTGTGTGGGCTTGTCCCATTTGGAATGACTAATGGCACACTATATGGTATGTAAAAGGTCCCCAATCTATCCCGATTCTGTCCTCAGTCAGCTTTACAGTAGACGAACCAAGCTTTTAGCACTGCTGTTTTGACATGTTGTAAAACAGAACTTAATAGGCACTGGAATATGATAGGCTTCTCAAATGTATTGCAGCATCTAATAAATGAACAGAGAGAAAGTATTGCCAAAATGACTCAGTTTCAGTATGAATATGAAGTGTAGCAATGTGCTTGTAAAATGATGACATTTAGCTCTTGTATGTGGAGCTTGAATGAACTCACTGTAAGTTGCTTTGGACAAAAGCTCCAGCCAAATGAACGTAATATAACGATACAATATGCGCAAGATCTATCATAAATTTTAAATCTCTCTCTCTCTGTTCTTTGAAAACACTCCTGCTTTGTTGCGTGTTAATTGAGAAAACATGCAGTTCCTCTGGGGAAAGAAAGTAATGACAATGATATGGAAGACATGGAAGACGTGAAGATCTTTCAACTAAATCGATCTTGATGACAAGAGCACAAAGGGGGTAAAACCATGATTTACTGCCCCTGACAGCAGCAACTCTTTCAGGGGACTACAAATAAAGAATGTATAAGGAAGGCCTCCTCCTGGGGGACATAAAAATATTCCTGTAGTGGCCAACACAGAGATCCTTATCTGATCCGAAGGCAGTAGGAGTTATGACTCCCCCACACCCTGTCAGAGGTCTTGCATCTTCTTCTCCTACTGTCTTTCTCTCCTAGTCCCACTCTGTCTCACCCACTCTCCCTCTCCCTATCTTTCAAGCATTGTTTCTTTCATTACCAGCAGGGTGTCAACAGGTACATCCTGATTTTATCCTGGTATCCTGGTTCTTTCATCTATCCACTTCTTTCCCCCCTACCTACCCACCTATCTGTCATATCCTCACCTTGCCTCTATGCCTCTGTATACTTTCTACTGTCCGCACCACTCATGTGTAATATCTCACCTTGCACACACGAGCCACTCGGGACAGGATGCTCTTGTCATTGCCTTCCCATGACACCTCACGGAAGAAAAAGTATATCTTATCATCATCCGGATTGTAGGTGTCCGCAATGGGATGAGCAGATATAAACCTGGCCTCTAAAAACACAGAGAGAAAAAAGGAGAGTAGGGAGAGTGTTAAAATAATAGCTTTGCCATGTGCCGCAGCCTTGAGGTGGCATTAACGCTGCACTTAGCACATGGTATATTTACAATATCGCCCTTTTGTTACCGAAAGGTCTGATTTATTATTGTTTCTATTTACTAAGCTTAAGCTTGTGCTGCTATACATCTTCAACTTGTCAAGTACAGTGATTGCTAGAATATTTAGGTTACTTTAAAAGCAGTTTTGTTTACTTCTCTATGATTTTCAGTCTGTCAGGCTGTATCTGTTATGCAGCAGTGTGACATAGAGATAATCCTTTCATTATAACAACCAGGTTCAAACATCTAACCTCCTCATGTGTTTCTGAAAAGGGATATTTAAGTACTGTAAAAGTAGTAATACCACAATGCAGATACTAAAGTATCATGAAGTAATATTCCTGCTTTCAAAACCTTACTTATCAAGTACTGATATATTTTTTCTGGCCACTTGGAGGGAGGAGAACAAGTCCTGAACACCGTAACGCTGACATACTGTATCACATTATTAAGTTGATATACCGAATGTGTTAGCAAGCAGTTGTCTCTTGCACATCAAGCAGACATGAATCAATATTTGAATGCTTTTAAAGTCATGTTACTGGCCACCCAAAGCATGTAAGTCAAATATTAACTCTCCTTTTAGGTGTCAACCAACTTCTGAGGGAAATGTCTCACTCTTTAGCTGCTAGATGCTCCTTTATGTTCACCAGCTAGTCACTAACTTTGTCTATCTGTTGTTTGGTGCTGAGCAGGTAAAGTATGTAAAATTTTAATCTTAAACCTTAATAAGTTTCAACTGTCAAATAATAATGACTGAATAATAAATAAATCTCTGCCTCTGAAATAGAAGTATGACAGTACTATCTAAACATTTCCGGACTCATATTATGTGCATTGTTAAATTAAATGCCAAAACTTGTTTTTAATTCATGTTTTAATTCATGTACAAGATCATGTTAAAACAAAGGTGGCACCGAATACATAATGTGGGAAATAACAGTAGGGAAAAGGAGACTATCAACAGCATGTTGCCGTCAGTGTCCTGATTCAAGAGGGAACTAGTCCAAAGGCTTAAGTGTTGCAGCGACATTACATCAACATTAGCTCAACCCCTAGAAGCCGAGCCAACCACCCCCGGGTGATTCCCCGACGGGAACAGCTTAATGTATGACTGTTAACATGCTCAACAGAAGGTCATTGTTAGTCCTGCAGCGGTGGAAAGATGTTCCACAGGCTCATAGAGAGAGAGAGAGACGCCGCAAGACATGATGTGTTCTTTCTGCCTGTCCTGCGCCAACACATGCTGTATACACACACAATGTGTGAGAGAGAGAGACACACATAATTACTCCAAACATCTCTGCGCTTGTGAAATGTGGAGACCATGTGTAAGGATTTAGATCCTGGTGACAACTGTTGATACACGACAGCCCATCAGTGGCTGTAAAGCACTCGAGACTGGAGATGTATACAGAGAAAGAAGACTTCCTCCTCAGTGATGACTGTGCATGCCCGTGTGTGTAAGTGTATGTGTGTGTGTGTGTGTGTGTGGCTGTATGCGGTTGTATGACTAACACTGTGAACTTCTGGCACACTGTAAATTCCCCAGAAGGTGTGGTCCCTGTTCAGCTATGGCATTCATATAAAAGTTCCACCTAAATGAATAAGTGGGCTGTTTCCTCCGCACTGGAATGCCAATAACCATCCCGAGGGCACAGAGAGGCTCTTTGTGTCAGTAGAGAGGCTGGAAGTTTGGAGAAATAGCAATAACAAGTTTTGAGTGCACTCAGCGTGTTAATGTGGATATGTGCAAGCATGTGTGTACCATTGATCCAGTAGTCTTCGGAGATGTCTGTGCGTATGTAGTGCTGGTCAGGTGGTGGGCCGAGGGAGCGTGTGAACGTCGTGTCTTTGCCCAAGAAGTCTGAAGCAGTGCCCGCATACAGGTACTGATCTGGACCGATTACAGATGCAGGTCAGTTAATTGTGACAATTAAATGTCCAGAAATGGACATGTAAAGTCAGATAGCTATAACAATAACTTTTTTGTTTTATGTTTTTATAATCTTTTTAATACATATACCATAAAAGCACATATCAGAAAATGGATATGACATTATTATCTAGCTTTTAGCATGCCACTGGCTTACTTCAGTGAAGTCATATATATAAAAAAACAGACAGAGAGATTTCAAGGAACAAACGGAGAGAAAAGGCTCAAAAGCATGTTTTATTTACAATTCTCTGCCAAGTAACTTTGTTACTTCCAGAGAAATCTCTGCTTGAATCTTTCCTGACCAAAATAAGTTGGAGAAATGTGCTAAGAAAACAGATACATGGATACAAACTCAAACAACGTGGTGAAGGCTTGAAGAGAAACATAATTTATTCCTAGGGAAATGGTGCTGTGCAGCAATAAAATTCTGGTGCATGGGGGATAAGACAGAAAGAGAACTGCTACCGTGTGAAAGCTCATCTTACCTGTGAGGACTGAGGTAAATGGCTGCAAGGGATCAAAAGGACATTTCAATCTGCCTGACTCCACTGTACTAGACAGCAATTGGAATACACCATCCTGAGAAATGAAAGGGAGGAAAGGAGGATACTATTAGACTATTTTTTAAAAACATATAAACATAATAAATAATCAAATACATTTCATAAATTTAAAATCTAGTTCCTGAACTTTCACTCACAAGATTCACTCACTCATATTTACTTTACCTCTCTGTGGCCAGTGATTTCAATGAAAGCACAGCTGGGGTGGAAGGCTCCTGTCCCACAGGCGTAGACATGTGTTCGATTGTAATTGTGGAGGACCCTGACGAAGTTAGCACACTCCAACTGGGACAGAGGAAGAGCCAAGATGAAAAATAATGGACAGTGGGACTGAACAGGCATATATTACATCAGATATTGGCTTACAGATAGACTTTGATTCTATATAATTTTCTGTCAAGAAGTGACTTTGTTTAGAGGCACTTACATTTGCATTTTTGCCCGCCAGTTTGCACATTTCAACTCGGTCCCGTGGAGCAGGCCAGTGAATCTAATGACAAATAAAAAATACATTTCACACAGCTATTTTAGAGTAGATTCTAAGAGTTTATGGATTACTGCAGGGGATACCACTGAGTTAGATCTTGACTATCTAACCTGATATGAGCCTAATTGCAGTAAGTCGCTCTAGTGGTGCCTGTATGGCTAAAAAACATACAGGCACCACTAGAGGAAACTGGGTCTTTGCCATCAGGGCCCCTTAGCTCTGTAAGAGTTCAAGTAAGCCATGCCTTCATTGTTTAAAATCCCTTTTAAAGACACATTATTGTGCTTTTACCTCAATCATCCCATATTTCTCTCTTTTGCACTTCTGCACCATGTTTTGTATTCAGTTATTTTGAATTTCACATTTTACTTCCCTTTTGTCTATGTATTTTCCAGATGTATGTTCTCTGAAAGATGCTATATGTATTGAATTACTAATGAGCAATTTCTAATTCAAAAAAGATGCAACAACAACAAACAACTGATCTCAGTCATACAACAATCAACACCTCCAGGTGCTGGTACCAGACAGCAATGGACATACACCATTCAGTGTCCCTTTAATGCACCCCACTATGTTCGCACATGTGTTATAACAGGCTTATGTGCTTAGCGTGTTACCTCCCTTAAATCCTACCAAGGAGAGCTATCGCCAAACTTATTCAGGGGTCGATAGAGCCTGAATACGCATGCAAACACACCGCCACAAATATTAACACATCTCATGATTCCAAATCATTACATGCCGCTGAGGTATTCATACAGAAAACCAGTGTTACAACGTGATGTGTTGACTGAGTACAGTGTGGTGTGTGGCCTTTCTCAGGAGGGCTTAAATTGGTTTTGAAACCTAGAATATGAAATGATCAGTGGCCTAGTTTTACCACACCATATGGGGATATTTAGAGACTGTGGTTAAAAAAAAGTATTTGGCTGTGTTTTAGTGCCTGTAGGTCCCTTTCCAGGTATGCCTCTTAATAAGCTGATAATCACAAAGTTTGTGTCTCTAGATCATATTCACTGTCAAGGACAGTCCCAAAAGGCCCACAGAGTTAGACTGTTGGTGCATATCTTCCAAGCATCAGTATCACTGACTTGAGAGGCAAATTTGAGAGCAGGACTAAGAGTTAAAACAACCAGATAAAGATCAAATAAACACACTGTCGTCCCACTTGCAGATCAACCTCAGCTGCATAAACACACACTCACATCCACAAACTTTAACATATGGCATCCCTCCAAATGCATTTGTGTGTTTGGGTATATGTGTGAGTGTGTGTCTGTCCCATTAATGGGTATATATTGTATGCATGTGGTGTGTGTGTGCATGTGACCTCTAACATGATAACCCTGACCCTAACCAGACAGACAGTTTCAGACTGCTGCTGACTGAAAAGTGAGCCATTCTCTAAAACAATACACAGTTGAGTGCATTCCAGCATAGCTACATAGTAATAAAATAGTAAAAAAAATACCTTACATCACTCCACTTAATGGCAAGACAGGTACAAGTGTCAGGAGGAGAAGTTAAATAACTGTCTCTATAATAATGAGCTGTTCGCAGCAAAAAGCAGAGCATTAGGATGTCTCAAGTGACTACATGCGTGAGTTTGCATGTCTGGGGATTGGTGCTGTTGCTGTGTATGTAGCAGATACTCCATCTCCTGTTCAGACTTGAATTTCTTCCAGCACTATTCACTTCTTTCAGAGGGTGTGGAGGGGGACTCTTAAAACTGCTGTAAACACCTCAGAGTCCACCTAAACAACCTCTCAACTATAGCAGATGGCCTGAATAGCCACAAACCCAAAAGCTGCTGTTTATTTGTTGCACTAAATTCATTCTTGGCCTCATTTTTCTGCCTTGAAATCAGAGTTTAGATCTTCTTTATTGCATGTCCCCCGCACAGTGTACCTTTCTGGGACCTCTGGCCAGATTGTCAGGGTCAAGCAAGTAGATGTGATCCCTGGCTCCCAAAAGAAGACGACCTCTCTCCTCATCCAACAGCAGTGAGTGGGAGAGGAGGCCATCGGAGGGTCCCAAAAACAAAGATACGCTTCCAGCTTGCAACAGTTCTGGTCGAGAGAGAGAGACAGACATACAGACAAACAAAAGATTAATCCCCACAGTGTAGTATATACACACACTTATATTTAAAAATTCAAAATCTAGCACTGATTTACAGTAGGTTGCAAATAATATGTCAATAGGTTTAGAATGTCAATGCTTAACTCATTGAACTCTGCAGTTCATTCAAACCAAAATCCCAAAAACAGGCACTGGGTTTAGTCTTCTAGAGAAAAACCTGTCTTGGCTTGAATTGAAACTGTCTAATCCTCTGTGGTTCAACACCTTAGCTACACATGCTGATAGAAGAGAGATACAGTAGCACAGACTTCAATGACACACTATGTCAGTGGGTACATCGGCAGATATTTTTATCAGGGTGTTTTCATAGCTACTTTATTAACCATGACAATATCTCTCAGTTTAGCCAGCTGTTGAAAAGCAGATGAGGGATTTATTCATTATATAACTATTTGTCTCTCTAACATACTTTCCTGACCTGAACTCATTTACAGATGACTGAACATCAGCATAAATATTAGCTTTGGCTGTAACATAAGCCTGTCGTGGGCCTATATGAGATTACATCATGATGAGAGCAGGTGGAATGCCTGTTGCTCACCCATTAGATGATTATATTTTTTTCTGTTGACTTCAATATATACAATAAATATACTGTATTCAAAAAGTTGAAATATGTTAGTAACAGTTAGTGTTTGGACCCCCAGCTTCCAGGGTTCATTATAAGGAGAGCTTTCCAGGAGCTGAATATTGACTACATTCTCAGCGCAGTGCTGTGTCCTTGATCTAAGGAAATCTCTTCTATCACCAGGCTCTTTTCAGTGCACCAGTATAGCAACATGCCTTGAATAAACACTGGCTCAATGCGGGGGGAGTCCTGTGGGAGTCACTCTGAAAGGATTGACATTGTGATTACCCTCTTGGTGTGAAGGATTGGAGAGGTTACCAACCTTCAATATTTGAACTTCTAGGACCCCTCCGCACCAAGCAATCCTGCTTAATACCTCCTCCTATACACAAGCTCACACACACACACGCACACTCACGCAGCACCCCCACATGCTCATATCTTTCACCCCTACACACACATCTTGCTCACAGCAGACTAACCCTCGCAGAGAGATTAGGCCTGCTAGCCCTTGGCTAACGCTAATCTGTTCTGTAAACACACAGCACTATGAGCCCATTGAAACAGCCTGCTTAGCTGATGCTGTTTAGCATAGAGCTCTACACCTTTCTCCAAAGAAGAGAGCCCTGAACACCCTCAACAGCTCTTGATTAGCTCTGCTGGAGGTCCGAGGCGCTTTCATCTACACATTTATTTGACCAAGCCATCCCCAAGCTGGCTTGCAGCCAATAGAGTTAGGCCCTGCTTATAAACTAGACTTAAGCTTTATAATACTATAATGTCTGCTATTGTATAAATGTAGACCACCTAAGGATGAACAAGTCAATGCTCTATCAGCTGCAGGATTCCCTTGTGTCAGACGAATGAAGCTGAAATAAGAGTATGAAGAGGAAAAAATATATTGCCGTAATGATGCTGTATATAAATCTGCCATATGGAAGAAGAGTCACATTATTTAAGCATGAACAATATTCATTAGAAATAGACCACTGGTGATAATGCTCTGCTTCAGGCTAGTTGAAATGGGGCCACTATGTTCATGTTGCATGATCACAGCATAGGTTTACCATTAATATGCAGTGTAAGATGTTCTGTCCATGGTTTCAGAATACACCTCACAGTGACCTCACAGCCAGCGCAAAATGTTGGGTCAAACAATAATGTTGATAAAAAGATTTAATTCACTGAATGTGTTTTGTTCTGTGTGTTATGGGATAGCAGGAAAAGCAGATTCATTGCTACTAAGCATTGACCAACTGACTACATTGTGGTTAGTTAATGAGCAACTGTTTACCAAAAGATGGAAAAATACCTATAACACCTATAAAATACCATTTTAAATAATATAGGCCATGTGTGTAGCATGCTTTTGGTATACAGTAACTTCCATCATCCTTTGATCACACATTAAGAACAAATGTATAACAACAATCTGAGTGAGAAGCATATTAAAAATATTTACGTAATGACCAGATTATTTTACTTTCCATCTGGCAGAAGGCCACAATGTCTACATTCTGACTCTCGCAAAAACGTGAACTTATGCCTCAAGATATCCCAATCAGGAATGAACGCTGATGTGTTTTTGAGAGTAAAGTTCATGAGTTTGCAGTTGAAGGCAGTTGTTTTGGAGGTGTTCGTTCAATCAGGGATGATTTCACTTTGATCGTTTCACCCTTCACTCATTGAAGCTGCGCTCTCAAAGGAGGGTGATGTGACGTGCTGTTTGAAGAGTGATCACTGCTGGGTGGTGTTGCTTTTGAAGAGTGTGCACTGATGAGATGATGACAAGATGTGTGCATGATGTGTGCACTGGGTTGGAGGAGGTTTTGCTTTTGATGGATTCTTCTTTGCTTCAGTCATTCTGACTAAGAGAGCCAAACATGGACATTGTTCTTACTGTCCTCACTCTAAGGTCCAAAGGAAACCACGGCATTGTCAGATGGGCATTCTCTTGAATGAATAGACATACAGTTCAGTCAGCTGTGCTCATAGTCAACAATGAAAATTAAAGCCAAGATACACATTCTCATGAATTTCAAAAAATACAGTTGTCTCAAATATCCGGACTTAATAAAATGCAATCATATCGCCGTGGAACAAACATGAAATGAGGCAACTGCAGAGTTAAATACTAGCCTGACTGCTGAGTAAACACTATCCCTTGCAATCATTATTCCTGCAGCTACTTACATGTATTTATGTTGGACACTCAGGACATAAATGTGAATCTATTTCCAGCCATACTGGGTTTTGGAAGCCTTCAATGAGAAGAGAGCTTTTTGGAGGTTGAAGTCAGAGAGTGAATTTACTTTTAAGTCACAGTTAAGATTCAATTTTATGGAGCAAGACTGAAGTTCATTTATGTGGTTTCTTGTAGCGGATACATAGTATGAGGGATGGCAACTTTGAAGTAAAGTTTGCAGTGGAGTTTAGAATGGGTTTTAAGGGGAGCAATAATTTAGCTTTACCCCAGTGGCACAAAGCAAACAGACTCAGTTGACACAAAAGTAAACACATGGACATAGTGCACATTGCCGGGACCGGCTTATATACACACAACAGACTGAACGACAGTCTCCTATGGACCAGGAGCATCAACATGAAATGTTGGTTCTCTATGTGACATCTAGGACTGGTCTGCAATAATACTGTATTTTATTAAAAACTAATACATAAACCTGACTTCAGGTTAATGTAAAAAGGAATTACACAAGATAATGAGTAGATTAAGAGACAGAGAACATTCTCGCACCAGATCCAAAGTGACAAACAGAATTATGAAATGGATCGGGTGTGAGTCTTAAATCTCTCACTCTACAGTGATGTTTCAAAGACCATTTACTTGCACAGTGCAATTGAGTGTGATAATCTCTCTTTTCACTTTTGCTCTTAGCTGTGTGCACAAAGTCACAAGAAAAGAGACAAATGGAGAAGAAATGTCACAGACATAAGGCTAGGCATGGCCTTAGAAAGTGCACATTATATGGCCAAACCACTAATAGTAGAAAATAAGGAAAAAGACAAAAAAAAAATAAAAAAATAATGAAGTCAGAAGTCACATTCCTCATGTAGCGCTATGATTCCAGCGAAGTGCACAGATGATGAAGGTTGTTGGCATAAGATAAAATATCCAACATGAGCTTACTCATTTACTTACCAAGACTTTATTTTACTCTCAGACTGCT
Source organism: Thunnus maccoyii (assembly GCF_910596095.1). Classification (NCBI taxonomy): domain Eukaryota; kingdom Metazoa; phylum Chordata; class Actinopteri; order Scombriformes; family Scombridae; genus Thunnus; species Thunnus maccoyii. The sequence goes on along the minus strand of NC_056537.1, from coordinate 19,141,070 downwards.
CTGAACACATTTAAGTAGTAAAGTATCAAAATAAATGTAAACATGTAACAGAAATAAGATTGACAGACAAACCAATATTTCATTTCTTACCTCTGTGGCTGAGTTTAACCCTGGGGAGACTTTGTTTGATGCTTGCTCCAAAAGGGAGGATGGCCAGCAACATCAGTCCCACTAATGAGACCCCTGGATGGGATAGTACCTTAATCCTCTTCCCTTTGCTGACATAATTACTGCCAGACATGCAGTTTAGAGCACCGGCTTCATTCAGACTCTGATCACCAGAGCTCTCTTTCTTCATAGTGTGTGGAGTAGTCTTGGTCCGTTTTCACTCTGTCCTTTTCTGCAACCCTGGAAGGAGACCAATGTAAAGAGTCAAGCTAGGGAGGAGCAATCATAAGAGTGTGTGTATGAGAGTGCGTGCACTCTAAATTCTAACTTTACGTAGGATATGTACACACGTTTCTTTTGTGACTCCTCGGCTTTTTTTACCATGGAGCCCTACAGGCATGTCCCCTCTCTTTACCCATCCTACATCAGCTGTTGCCTGTCACTGGCTTTCCTTTTGTGTCGCCTTTAAATCTGTTTGCACAAAACAAAGGTCAGGCTAACAAAACAGTCACATTCTACTATCTTTCAGTGGGGCCATGCCTCTTTCAGTTTCTCACCCTCCTCCATCTTCTTTTCACTTGGATAACTCATTTAATTCTTTACCTAAATGATACTTGCCAATAGCTTTAGCACTGGCTGATGACCCTGTCAGCTCCTTCTTTATGTTGTGTAAAAAAAATGGGCCATATCCTGTCTGGAACTTCAGAGTGCATTAAATAGCCCTTTTCACACTCAGTGAAAAGTGAGCTGTAAGATTGAGCAGTCATGGGAACGCTCATTGGCTTTTCTATAACTAATAAGCAAGGAGAACTTGAGTGATGTGCACTAATTGAACATGGGACAAAGTGATGTATATCACTGAGGCAGAAACTTAACATTTTTGTGGTTACATTTAGAGGAGAACCTCAACCTTTAAAAATAGAAAACAGAGAAAATAGGAATCAGCAGTAGTGATGCATTTCTAGTTGGGCATCAACTTGAACCATGTTTGTGAGTATATTACTTCACCAAACTTACTACCACATATCTGTTTTCTAAACCTGAATTCCTGCTCATTCCACAGCCATCTAGCTACTAATTAACCAGACAATCAATGACGAAATTAATGAATGCATCAAAAGAATGCCCATCCTCCCCTTCAGACTTTATTGCTACATCTCCCTCATTACTTTCTTTCCACCCCCATCTCAAATAACACACATCAACTGTCTAATGACAACACAGACCATGTCAACCTACAGTACCAGTCAAAAGTATGGACACGCTTTCTCATTCAAGGAAATTGCAAAGGTGTGTCCAAACTTTTGATTTGTACTGTAAATGAACCGATCTGTTCACACACTCGCATATCTCAAATACTATACTGAGACCAAACATGTCTCTTCCAGTTGGAGGAAGGACACGATCACCATTTGGTTCAAATATTGTCTGAGCTGTGCCTTGACAAGTATATAAGTTGACATTCTGAGTCTGAACACACACAGATTTGCATTACATTAAAAAATTTGGAATGGCATGTTGGCAGATGGATACAAGCTTTAACAGTACAAGTCATTTCACTTCATTTATTTTCCCTGTCCAGTTTTGTCATCCGGTGTCTGAGTTCATTACAGAGAATCAGGACAGAGTGGCACCAATCCAAGCACCCTGCAGCTTTAAACTGGAGAGGATTAGACGCTGATAAACAGACTCCTGTTTATTTAAGATGACAAATTGAGGCACCTTCACACCTTCAGGGTTAGAAATACAGAAATAGAGCTGTGTGTGATGGATGGGCAATCAACAAAGAGAGTGAGAAAGTGTGTGAGAGAGAGAGAGAGAGAGAGAGGGACTCAGAAGGTTTAAATCTGCGGAGTCTTAGCACGCTTTTGTGAGTGACAGTGATAGCGTTGGTGGTGCTCATCCACCCCACAGTATCTTCAGGGGAGCAGTGACACGATTTCACCTGTGTGAGCAGTGTTCAAGTAATGTATCTCTCTTCTCCACTTGAGTGCCCACATCTATCAGCGGTACAGGCCTGTGCAGCACCTCTATAGAAGAATGGCCCCCCCAAACAAAGGAGAAAGCTCAAGTGTTAGAAGAGGAGCATTAACATCTCTCCATTTGTTGAGAAAAGGATGACAACAGGGGTTTGACATGCAATTTAGCAGGGAAAGACATAGTATACACCGCCAGTCAGTCAATACGTAGGAAAGAGTGAATAAGATGAAAAGAGAGATAGGCAAAAAGAGTGAGAGAGATGAGAGGAAGAGGTGAAACAGACAGCTTGTGCCATGTGGGTTAAACTAACATCCCTGTTTCCTGCCAGCTAGAGCATGGAGTCCCTGTTGTCTTTGGCAGCATGGTCGACACAGTGCAGGGGATGATGGGAAACAATCCTGATGGCAATGATGACAGATATAAAGCTAGCAGCCGTTATGGTGCTGCTGGCTTCTGATCTCAGCCTAACATATATATGTGACATTTTATAGATGTCACCTCCTCAAATTTACTGGCTTTTCCTGTTTGGCCTCAACATCAAACAAATGCTATACAACAAGTAGCGGCATCTATGATTTAATAATGATCCAAAACCTAGAAATCAGGATGTTGTATCAGAAATAATAGTGGCTGAACTTTTAAAAGAAATAGTCCCAGTTGAAGTCGTCAGTGGTTGCAGATGGTGAAGAAGTGCTCTGGCCAAAGGCATTCTCACACTGAGACCACCCCTAATGAGGCATTTAGCAACACCCAGGTGCCCTGTAGAGTATGCTATTATCAAGTCCCTCCATCTCCACAGGACAGAGTGCATTAGCTGAGCTATTTGTCTTTATTCCCTGACCACAAGCATTGACCTGGCATAACAACATAGTTAATTGTTTCTAGCTCTCAAGACATTAGTTGTTTTTGTTGGCAACAGTCAATCATCTTTTTTTTTTTTTTTAACCTTGCATTAAAGCAAGCATGTCAGTCTGTGTGAGTTCATGTCTCGTAAGGAAAATATAGGACTAATACCAGGCCACACAATTTGTGTTTTCACTAAATACAAACTACAAAGCGTATGCAAGAAGCCTTACTTATAGGTGGCAATTTATTATTTAAATAGCTACCTATAACTCCAGTTATAGGCGGCAGTAAAGAAGGAAACACAACACTGTTCCACCACTCATACCACTCGTACTCTTTATGTCTTGGCACTGTAAAATACAGTATATTTCAGAGGAAGGAGACTTTGTTTCACTTTCCAAAACAAACTTAAAAAAATACTTTAGAAACAATTTACAATAGCAATGTCAGCTCTGTGTCCAAAGGCTACTAATAAAAAATGAGTAATATTAATCTGAAGGGTCCAACATCTGTCTTCTAACTCCTGTCTAAACCATTTTTGTATAACAATGTTAACACAACACACACTTATTGCAGATCTCACTGTGTTTAACCGTATGCTGAGAATTAACTGTTGCCAGAGAGCAAGTAAATATGAAACGTGATCTTTGTGGCGATGGCAAAATGTAAGATTATTCTGGACTGAAATCAAAAACCTCAACCCTCATACTATTATACTAGAGCTTTTTGGCAACTTTTATAGTATCACTTTCTCATTTTTTCTGCAATCTGTTTATTCAAGTAATAAAGTAAACATCAAGGCAGCAAACTGTGATTCATTTTAGATTTTAACCAAAAACATTACCCCACCTTATCAGAGTGAACACCGTATCTATCAGCACAGCATGTATATCTCTTGGGAAATTACATATCACTCCAAAAAATGAACGCAAAAATAAATTGCCAAAATATCCCTTTACACACAGAATTTAATCATCCAAACAGGGTGATCGAGACAGAGATGAACTTTGAAGTTGAAAATGCAGCATTAAATTAGCCCTAAATAATGAATGAATGCATGGTACAAAACATGTTAGGTAAGGAAATCTAATACCTCTCCATGGACCAGAATGGGTATCATTTGATCTCCTGCCATTAGGAAAGTCTGTATTTCTTGCAGCCGTTTACCTTCTAATAAAACCTATAAATCTTAAATCCACAGGCTGTCCGATCACAGAGCAGCCCTCTGTCTCACGCAGCTTAACACCACTGCCCTAATAAAAGAGTTTATGTGAGGATCTCTCAAAACAAATCAGTCAGACACTGTTTTGCATCACGTAAACACATTCACAACATCACATTAAATATAGACCAGGCATCACATGACAATCACACTGAAACATCTATCTATGAAATCAATGAATGGTAATGCCCGGACGAGAGGACATTCCTGTGGAATTCCTTCCGTTTTGGAAGCGAGGAGACTGTCTGTGGGGAAAACCAAAGGAGATGGATAAAATTCCAACCCCGAGGTCCTGTCTGTCCACAAGTTGTGCCTCCCTCTGCTGTTATCTGAAAACACTGGTAAGAGAATCCTCAAGGCAACTGCTGGTATGGTAACCAAATACACCAAAGCTGTCTCTGTTAAAGACTCCCTTTATGTTTAATGTTGTGGTTTATTCCTCCAATCTTTGTCTACAGACTCCACCGTATGCAAGAGTGCCAGCTCAGGTCTGCTGTCACAGCAAGGTTGAATGGAAAGGTGGGGGAATAGGGGCGTGAAGTGTTACTGGATCTGTGGTTTAGCTCTTTTCAATAGAGAAGATGGAAATGGAAAAACACAAGATGGAAACAAAGTCAAGTTCAAAACAGAGAATCAACCATGTAACAGAGACAATGACGTACATATAGATAAACATATCAATAGGTTTGTTGATAAGGGACAACAAAACAAGTAACTCTACACATACTGAACAGGGCATGACCCAGTGTTTGCATGTATGAACATATGTGTATGTGTAACCTAATACCATCCTGAGGTAAGCAGATGGGAGCAATAGGACATAAAAACAGTGACTGACACTCCTAAGTGCTCTCACTTGTCTCCTGATAGCCTAAGGATACAAGGGTACACCCATGTATGCTATGCAACAACTCCTCTCAAGAGCATTGCAGTCGTCCACAAATATGGGAAGCAACCCTATTGTTCTTTCTCAGACCTAGAAAGGCGCGTGTTGATTGGTTATCTCCACACCAGCTCCAGTACAGTACAATACAGACAGAGGAAATCCAGAGGCCACTGGGACTTGCAGACAGACAGTCCAGAAAACTGTCTGCAAGTCATTGACACCTAGCTGTTGTAGACTTTCTAAATATACTAACATCACTGCAGTAAAGGTGCCCTCGCTGGTTTGTCTGTCTGCACTGAATGAATCTGGACACATGACCATATAAGGTTAGGCTTAGTGTGCAGCATAGCTATGAGTATGTTTTAATAACACTTTCCGACCCAAAACCTGTTGAGTTTTAAGAAAGCACTCTTTCAGTTTTTAGCTTTCATCACAGTCCAGGAAAAAGCCTCAACATGAACTGCATGACGCTGTCACAGAGCGCAGGAATGGTGCTGTAGGCCATTCAAAACAGAGACCAATATTGATGCTGTGATTTTGAGGTAATGTTGGATTAGTGCAGACACAAGACGCAGAAAAGGAGTGAATTAAAGCACACAGGAAGCTATAGGTTAGCACAGCATGGGTGTGAACTGAGTGATATAGTGAACCCTAAAAACCTACAAGCAGTTTCACATAATAACATACTATCAAATCCACTTTCACTACCATACCAGAGCTCTCACAGGAATGAGATTAGGGTAGAATTTCAGCAACAAAGCATGAAGTCACTTTTCAACAGTTCCTTTAAATCTTCAAATCTCACAGGCGTACATCTCTAGGCTGTGATTTCAGTAGCAGTCCGTAGCCTGCTCCATCCCCAGTTGAGTAAGCCTGTGTATACAGGAGTCTGGACTGAATATGCCTGGTGGACAACACCTCAGTGACGGAATTATTGGCCAGTGTTTAAGGAAGAAAATCAGTCAAGTTTTTCTGAGTCGTCATTCTGTGGCCCAAAGCAGAAATCATTTATTTACCTCAGTCATGCTGATCGAAAAAACCCTGAAACACTGCCAGAGAAATCAATATCCGCACAACTACAGTCTCTCCCTCTCTCTGCCTTCCTTCAACAGTTTCTTCTTCTCTCTCACAACACCCCCTCAACCCTAAGCTCCTTGTAGGGACTTGGATAAACCTTTAGAAGTGCAGTAAGTGGAGAGTGGTTCCTTGAGAGTTTTAGATATACAGGCATGACTAAATAACTACACTATTAAACCAACATGACTCAGTGTCCTTCCTTTGTGCTACACAGTAAGCCACACAAATATACACAAACAGTGAGCTCCATAAGTAAAACAAGTATGTTCACTGCAACATGTTTAATGTACTGTGGATCCACAATGTTATTATTTTTGGATGAGAAATAAGGACATGGCTGTTCAACTGCACCAAGTTACCTTGGGGTATTTGCAGCCCCTACATCCACCCCAATCCCCAAAACCATGTAAACACTTGTCAAGCAAATTTGGTACCCTAAAATACTGCCATTCAACCAAGTCCTCATGTAACTATGTGAACCATCTGTCCCTCTGTAGCCCTATATAACTCTCAGTGGTGTAAAATAAAACACTGGTGCATTTTGTTGCATTGATTTGAGGTTGCAAAGTGAATCAAATGAAACACTTGAACAGATAAAATACATTAATTTCACATTAATGTGCTTCTATTCATTGATGTATGTATAGCATGTATCACAGAGTATGGAAGATTACATGCCCCTTAAAAAGTTTGTTGTAACCACTCATAAAACAAAGTTCTTTCTCTAAATTCATGAAAGAAAAATCTTATTTCTTAAAATGTATTTGAAAAAATAAACATTTTGTAAACACACAGTTGAATCCCTGGTTTTGAATGTCTATATTCAGACTTCTGTTCTGCAGAACTTAAAGTTAAAGAAGTTGTTGGAAATAATAACAATATCAAAATATAGAATTATCAGTGCCAGTAAATTTAGAAAAGGGTCTGAAGTCTATTGTGTCAAAAACATTACATGAGTTACATGAAGTTAAACGACATCCTAGATGTCTTCCTCAATATGCCATCGACCCAATTTTATAAAACTCTTGCCATTTGGATTATAACAAATAACATGGCTGAATTACTCTAATGCAAGCAGATCATGAAAGCATTAGTTGAGTTAACGCCACAAAAAACGCGTATTAATATAAACTCCACAGCTTTGTACCTGTCACAAAGTTTTGAATTAACTGCGCATGACTTACATTATATCGTTATAATAATTTCATGTTTCATCTTACCTGCGCTCTCAACTTTGTCTTCTCTCATTTGCAACACATGCCCACGCTGTGGACAGAAGCGTCACTCCTCTTAATTGCCGGGCGCACAAAGAAAAATAACCAAAAGTATGACACTTGCGCAACCTCTGCCCGAGTGAAAGAAATGTGGATGGATAAACTGAATACTTCCCCCAGATATTTCCACTCCCCTTAATTGTTGTTAAACGCACGCTAGTGCTCTTGAACTCTTGGTGCACTCTGTGTGTGTGTTGGATGGCAGTTCGCCCCACGAAAGACAGACGGCAAACTCCCAATTATGCTGCTGCAGCTGCTGCTGGAGGGGAGGGGCCCTCAGCATCTACGCTGCTGCCAGCCATGGCTCTGAGCTGGGACTCTTCTTTCCACACATCCTCAGTTTTAGCCAACTTCTACGCAGGTCATATTGTATTTCTGGCAACTTATTGTATTTTATTTGATAGCGCATACAAGGCAGATTAACATTAATAAAGAGCTCTTACAAAAATCAATCTGCACTTGTAAATGTTAAAAAATGTTTGTAGATGGATTTTGGTCTATTGGAGGAGACTTACTGTTGAACTGAATAGCTTTATATAGATATAAAGACTTTCCACAAGAGATTTTCCACAACTTGGCGACCCAAAAGTTGCACTTATAAATGACTAATGGATTTATCAACCATAAATAAATCCCTAAATTACTTATAAACTCCTTATAAAGGGTAACTATGATAGAATGTAACAGATATTGTGAGATACAATGAGCTTACTGGATTGTTTTGAGTACCATAGTTATAGAATAACTATGATAATATTAGAAAATGATAGGGTGGAGAATTATTTCATGATTCTCTAATATTTTCCAGTAAATGGGAGTGACCTAAAATGGGTTGATCATGAAAATGTGTGTCATGCCACTGGAATAATGTGGGTAATGTGGATGTGAAATGGAATACTGTAATTGTTAGTTCTTTTGGTATGTGGACATATATGTCCAGTCAGACCCCACTCTGATCATCTTTCTGGACTCGGCGTGTGCTTCTCTGGGTTTCCCTCAGGCGCTGCTGACACGAGAGGACAAACAGCTGTATTGTATTTGGACTTAGAGAGCAGAGTCTACAATGTGGGATGCCTTGGCCGCGTGTCTTCTAGACAGGAGCGTGCATTCTCAATCCCCTGCCTTTGAAGTAAACATGGATTTCTTTGGCACTCGTGTACATGCAAACACAGACATGAGTCAGTCCATATCAACACAAATTTTTTTTGTCTTTTGGCTGAAGCTGTAGAAGGGTCAGACTCAAGTATACACAAAGGTTATGCTCAGTGAGAGCTGTAACTTTGGGCCCAGAAAAGAGAGTTGCAATGTCTCCCACTCATAAAGTGAGATGGAATATGCTTGTTATTGGACGTTAGTGGTAATTAATCTATTGCTGCTCCAGCTCTGGGTGTGTATCTTCAGCAAATGTGACACGGTCCCAGTTACCTAAGAGGATTAGGTGATAGGTTAACAGGTTAAAACAGTGTCCTCCCTCCCTGTTGGGAGGGTACTGTGTCAGGGTGTGCACTTCCTCAGGACAACTCCCTCACATACACACACACACACACACACACACACACACACACACACACACACACACACACACAGTTGAAATATTAGTGAGGAATAGCATTGATGACATAAATGTGTGTGAAACAAATGCCTGTGATGTGAGTATGTCCATTTTATCCCTGCCCATTCTCCTGAGAGTGGTGCTGAGTATTGTGTGTGTGTGTGTGTGTGTGTGTGTGTGGGTGTATGTGTGTGTGTGTGTGTGTGTGTGTGTGTCCCTGTACTTACCATCATTGTGAGGACTTTGTGTCCTCATAAATAAATACAAAAATCTAAAAAGTGGGTAAATATTTGCTGACTCACACTTTGACAGTTTTCATTTTAGGATATTTGTGAGCTTTGGGGCATACGTTTTTGAGATTTGAGGTGGGTAATTATGGACTAGACACTAGTCAAAGAATCAACAAAATATAGTATGACAATTTGGTGTTCCTCAAAACGTTTAAATGTTGTTGAGCCACGATTTGTATCCCCTATGTATGATTTCTGATTTTGCCAGCTCCTAGTCATAGTACTACTTTCCTAGGTACATGGACTATTTTTTGTTTCAAATTAATTGAGAAGCTTTTTTTTTTTTTTTGGAGGATAGTTGAAGAGAATGTTGGCAATGTTCCCAGGACAGCTGCCAAGTTACTTAAAAATCAAGACCAATGACAGCCCAGCAAGTGGTCCGTTCATCCAATTAGGCGTTTGAGTTTGTCGACACCTGAGTGAAGGACAAAATTGCGGATCATCTATTGTTTAGCCTCCTTGGAAATGACATTTTTCCCTAGAAAATGCCTGTTGGGCCTTGCTGTAGGCCTACAAAGTAAAATGGTTCAGATTTCAATTTAGTGTTTGGGCTTAAAAATAGGATTTCATTGCAAAGTACATTTTCAGTCTGTACTAAGATAGAATGGGTGTGGATGTGACGTGTTTACACAAACACACATATGCCAGTTGTGCTTCTTCCCATATGAACTACTTACACAATAGTAGCTTGGTTTTGTATTTTTCGTCTTATCCCAATCCCTTGATGTATTGAGTGTGAGTGAACTGAGAGGATCTGGCAACGCAACACATGATAAAGCAAACCAAAGAATGGCCTTCTAAGCCCAAGTCATCTCTACAGTGTTGTTTTCCAGTTGATCCTCCATTAAGGAGGAGTAGAGGATCAACTGTTCACTCTGAATGAGGTGGGAAGCCGCAGAAATGTGAGATCAGCAGTTAGTGGTTTGCAGATGAATATACCATCTTGGATAGTGCTGATTATTCTCCCGCATAATTGTGATGGTATTGCTAAAATGTAAACAGGAGAAGATCGTAGACATTGTAGGAGGACGAATATGTTATCTGGTCAGAGAGGAGCAGAGAGGGGGCCAAATCTTCTTCTCTTTTGTAGGGATTAACTCTTAACAAATTGGAAACACTTTCACTTGTATATTATGTGTTTGGAATATGTAAGTGGCCAATGTATCACTGCATAGTGTTTGTTTCAATACTCCCTGTCTCTTCTTCTCCAAGCACCTGGCAGTTGGTAAAACATTGAGGGTTAAATTATAGTCTCTAGTAGGCAGAAATGAGGTGAGAGTGCAGAAAATGTTATAAACTTCAGCATTAATGTTCCATTAGTAGTCAGTTGTTTAGAGAAGGAAACAGCTTTTCTTACATTGTGGTATTCATGTGGGAGAGGGGCTTGTGCACAATCACATACATTAGGGTATGTTAGGGTACAAAATGCAGCACAATCTGTGAGTAATTTCTAACAGTAATCGTGAAGATCTCCAGCGAGAGGGCAGTCGGCCAGGCCTGGTCACCCAGGGAGCTTCCACTCTATTTGGGACACCCACACACACACACAGGCCTCCGAGCTTTAGTGCCAATAGACTTGAACTGATTAACTAATCTTGATTACATGAGTTGCCACCAGGCTCGTAGTGCTCTAAAACAACTGGAGCACAACTAATTATCAGTGATTGTTACTTATCGATGATTAGGGATAAGGATCATTAATTAGATCTCATATAGACATGTCAATGAGCATGGAAGGATTTTGAGTATCCCCAGAAAATTCAAACATACAGAGCTGCAGCAGACTGCAAATGCACACAAAGCATCAACAATGATCGATCAAAAATAGGTGAAAAATTTAATAAGGACGTGGTTGTTTATTTTTTACAGGCTGATTTCTTATGAGTGGTAGACTGACTAAACTGGATCATTGGTTGTGTTCATATGCACATAAATATTCATCTTCTCTAAATTTTCATCAAAGGACACCTTCAGCATACACACATGGAAGCTTCCCCCTCTGTGATTCCTGAACGGGTAACCATAAAACTCTTTAATGTACCGTGAAAGTGATGAATGATGGTGAAAACAATAAAACTATACGGCCAACATTCAAACAGTTGTCAGCATACTTCCAGGTTATGGCTGTGTTGGGATGACATTGACAGTAGTGTATATACAGTATATATCACATAGGGAATATATGTAGATCCAAATGAAGCTGCCTGTCTGCAACTTGTAACTGTGTAAGATGGAGAGCGTGCTCTTGATAACATGAATTTACTGTAGAGATGTTCTGTTGTGAAACATTCACTTTACCAAAATTACCAAGGTCACAGCAAAAGTGAAAAGTCAGTGAGGAAAATATACTCATGTAATGCATTTTTACATTTTGACAAGTTTTTTCTTGAATATTTACATTTTATGAGACTTTTCTTTGCCGAATTCAAATGCATTTTTGAGGTGTTAGCAGTCATGGGCTTGGGTGTGGCAAGTTGGCTCGATAGCGCCCCCTAACAACTTTCAAAGTCAAATCCCTCATCTTTAAATTTGATGTAGATGAAGGAAATCTGTAAGGCAGATGTTACATCTCCAGACTTAAAGAAAAAAAAAGCCTCTTGGAACCATACCTTAAGCCCAACAGGAAGTCAGCCATTTTGAATTGACTGAATTTACACTCTTTGCACAATTTTTGCCATTTACAGGAGTCGTACTTTAATGAATTCCTCCTAAAGAATTAACCAGAGTGACTTCAAACTTAAAGACCATTTGCATGCTAAATTGTGAAGCTTTTGAGTTTTCATGGAACACCCTAGACACAGCATGCCAGTTAATTTTCATGTTTCACCATGATAGCATCATAGTGCCACCTATTGACAACAGGAAGTCAGCCTTATCAGACAAACATCATCTGATTTACATGTGATTTGCATGATGTGGTCTACACAAGATATACAACATGAGATATAATTAGTGGGTGTTGTCTAGCACACATAGTGGATACAGGACGTGATATTCAACTCCATGCAACATCTGATATTCATTAAAATGAATATGCATGTCAGCTGACATCTACTAAATGTATTGCTGCATTGATGGCCTACTTGTGTAGCACCACCTACTGGCAACAGGAAGTGAAGCCTAGGTAACACAGTTCATCAGATGTATATGCAATTTCCAACACATCATCTCCAGCATCACTTAGTCTACACAGAAAATAATATTTCTCCTCATACGTGCAGTGTCCAATGGACACAAAAGTGAAGGTTTTTATCTAACATGGGTCTTGGGCTTGGGTGTGGCAAAATGGCATGATAGCACCCCCTACAAAATTAGTAGAAGAAGTAGCACTTGTGGTATGTTTTACCAAGATGTACAAAATTTGGTAGGTGACATCTCCAGACTTACAAAAAACACCCTTTGGTGCAATGCCCCAAATTCAACAAGAAGTTGGCCATTTTGAATTTAGTGCTCATTTGAAGTATATTTCTGACCATTTACAGGCGCTTTATTTTTACAAAGTCCACATAGCAAATTAACAGGATCCACCTCAATCCACCTTGGTCAGCGAAGTCTATATACATTAACAATATTAAACTGTGAAGCTTTTTAAGATTTGTGGAACAGTGTTGCCATGGTGAGGCGGATAACCATGTTTTGCCATGAAACAGGAAGCTGTTGTAACTTCACTGTACATTGTCCAATCTGCAGCAAACGTGACATGTTTGATAAGAGCCCAGGTGTGAGGATTTCCATGTGTTAGTATTGAGGCATAGTCATAGCGCCACCTACTGGTGGAAGCAAGCCTTATGTGACAAACTACATTTAGTGTGTGATTTCTAGCACCACATAGTGGACACAGGAAGTGATATTTATCTCCTATATGCAATGTCCAATACTCATGAAAATGTATTTCTACATCAGTTGCTCTCTGGTAAATGTATTGCTGTGTGTCAAGCGACCTCCGGTAGTAATACCATGGCTAACGCTCCCTCTGACATGCATGAGGTGTGACGGCCCGTTCATCGCTGCTTACAGCTTTAATTATGGTCGAAACTATCCAACTATGTTATAGTGTAAATAAAAGCATTGCCTCACTCTGTTCTTCAGTTACTACTTTTGATATCTTGAGAAATTGTTTACTCAAGAAAAGATTTATACCTTTTCAACTATTTCTGGGAATGAGCTGCATTTCCCAGTTATACATCACTTTCTCCCTTTAACTTCCCATAAAAACGTTTGAGACATCTCCATAGTTTTGTAACTTTTAAGCCTCAAACTGTTTAGATGTTTGAAAAGGTTTCCAAAAACAAACAACAAACACTGATTCATTTCAAGCATAAAAAAATCAGTTTCTGTGTAGTCATTGAGTGTTCTCTCTTCCTCTAAAACACACACACACTGACCCAAACAAAACACCACCAGATTGCATTTGTCTGACTAAATGAGAGGCAAACAATCACAGCTTCAAACATCACAGTCACACAGTCTAAACAATGAGCCCACAGCTCAATTAAACGCATTTTCCCAAATACATACGCTTTTCAACTGACACATTTCAAAATTCACCAAGCCATGCTGCCAAAGGTAAACACTAAACATGTAGGCCCATTAGAGCTCATGTGTAGCAAAAACATACAATCAGAGCGGTAGAAAGTGAGCACACACTGAGAAAATGAGTTTGTTTTTCTCTCTCTGTCTGCATTTTGTTTATTTATGTTCTGAGTTTGTTAGTGATTGGCAAGTGTCTGAGCGTGGTATTATTTATTTATTTTCAGCAGGAACATGCAGATTTGTGGCTTACTGAGCAACAGACTCTATAGGAAAGTGGCCTGAAAGTGAAAACAGGTGGGATCATAGCAGCTGGGCTATGAGAAGGGAGACAGTAAGATATATAGTATGAAAAGAAAATGTATGGTTCAAGTGAAAGAAAAAGAAAAGAAAAACCAAAGCACAAAAATGGAACTAAATCATTCCCTGCTACCCTTAAGAATAAGATGAAGAAAATGCAAGAAAAAGATAACTTCCTGCTGTCATGAATAGATCTTGATTCCTGTTGGTTATTAAAAGTCATATTATAGGTGAGGTTTTAAGAAAACACACAAAGAAAGAAAAACACCTGTGACTTGAGCAGTATTTGCTTTATTTCTCTTGTTGCATCTCTTCTTTCTGATTATTTGCAACCTCAGACCTGTGCTGCATACCAGACAGGGAACAGGTTATTCCTCTGTGAACAGTTAAAGAAGTGTGTTGAAATTATTCTGTATCTGAAATGATTCTGTGCAGGAAATAACCAAAAGGAAACCACAATGTCTCAGTCAGGTAATCCCAAATGTTTCCAAGAGAAAAACTGCCAATATCAGCATCACTTTCTCTATTTATCTTTTCTGTGCAGGAGACAAGAGGAAAGTACCCGATCACAAGGGAGGGAGGGAGTGCCTGTCCTAGGAAATGGATGGCTGTTATCTTGCCATAACTTGTAAAAATGATTGTTATTCTAAGAAAAATCATCAGAGAGAGAAACAGGCGTAACAGATATCAACTTTGAGCTTCATATTCTACAGAATAGTCAGTGAATCATAAGGGATTTTTAACCCTAACACTGCCTCCACCATCACTCCAACCTGTCATAAAAAAAAGTTATTTTCTTCAGTTCCAATTCAGGCAAATTCTGTAAAATTGTCCATTTCTTTTGGCACAGCGTCCAGACTAAATAGTTGAGTGGATGTCTGTCTGAGATCTCGATAGGCCCTCACATTCCTCTCTGGTGAAATAAACATCTGTGGAGCTCATCTGATTAGTCAATAGCCCTTTTTAGGAGGAGGAGAAGACACAGAAGAAAGACTGATAGAAGAGTAAAGTGTAAATTAGACCTTCAGGGGAGAAGGCTGACATGCAGCCTCAGATGGTCTGCAAGTCTTTGAATAAAACACATTTAACAGTATCCTCCCTTGTGTAGTTTGTGAGCGTATGTGTGTGTTTAAGTGTGATACGGGACAGCTGTGTTCTGTGTCATTTTATCAGGGAGATCTCTCCTCCCTCGACCAGCTGTTCACGCTGTGTAAAATAATTCATATTCTACAGTAAAGGTTCAAACACAGGAGATTTTCAGTTGCTGATCCCATTATCTTTCCCTATGACTTTAACATAGATAATAGGTTTATCATCTATGTTGAGTTTAGTTAATGAAGCTAAACTGTATCCACATCGTTTAACTTCCTCTATAAGGGATGAATTGACAGGAATAACAAACAATTGTGTGCTTTTTTGTGATATATCAGACATGAATCAGACAACTCAGAAACCAACTCAGAAACCACAGTCTGCTGTGGCACCATGATGTTATTCACTGGTCATGTAGGGGTTTCGACTTGTGTTGTCATCAGAGGGGGTGAGATTTTGGCAGCCACCACTGACAGAGAGGAAGTGGAGACGGGGGGCATATGCACAATACTTCCTGTCAGATAGCTTAATTGTTGTGTACCAGTGGGGACGACAGAGTTATTATTTATTTTTTTATTTTAGTAGCTCATTCTCTTTCTTGTTCACCTTCCCTCTTTCTGCTACATTGTTGACATGTGATTCATATCTACACTTTCAGGCCATCAAATAAGGGGTGGGGGGGGGCTAGATAGAGAAAGCCCAAGAGGGGAAAGAGTTCTGGAGATAGAGACAAAGCGATGCCTGTGGCCCTACTAGGCTGAATTTACTGCAGAGTTCTCACAGCTTATCAAGCATCACAACTCACTCAGTTAGGGGGGGTGAGAGGGGGGAGCTGGCTGGTCCCCTGGGGTGGTCCCACATTCACAAACACTGAGACAGGTCGCCTTTAAAGATGGAGTCGGGATTTGACATGCCAGAGTAAACAATGGTAGGCCTGATTCCAGTGAACAAATACTGTATGCTTGTGTGTGGTAACTCTAGAGGAAGAAATTCATTTTAATGAATGCAACACAATAAACCCACATTTCTTTGTCAATCAAACCTAATAGGCAGCATTTTAGAGGTGTTTTTACGCACTCAATACCTTTTCTTGATATTTACAGTTTTAGTGTAGCTCTGCATTTAGTCGTTTTTAGTGTATGTGGGTGGGATGCCGGGCTAGCTGCAGTGGGAGTATGTGTTTCAGTGTGTCAGCTCTCTACATTCCCTAAATGAATCATTTTAAATCACTGCCGCATCCTGTGCTGGCTTCAGCTTGTAATTGTGGTCACTCAAGCATAAAGAGCTAGAGAGAGGGGCAGACAGAAGAGGAAAAGCGCAAAAGAGAAAGGAAGATGGATTCTGTGATAACCTCACTGCCCTTACTGAAGTGCTGTAAACTTTCAGGTTCGGAGACCATTAGTGTATCAATGACCTTTCTCTCTTTTGCAGAGAAATTCCCTCATTTTTTCCTCTGCTGTGTCTATTATTGAATTCTGTCAAAAAGAAGACAGCAACATCAGAAACTATGTCATTTTTTTAAACAGTAACAAGACCCGGTTCTTCTGTTCCAGCCTGCCATCATTTAAAGGAGACATACAAGCATACCACAGCCAAAGTTGGAGTGTATGATCAAATTACTGATACAGCATCAACTCTGCTATTATTTCTTATCTTCTTTACCGCACCACTGACTCCCTTATTCAACCAGTTATTATTAGGCTTGTACTTCTGCACCTATTCATTATAACAATGGAATGCATTTACATGACTTTCATAAGGTCCCAGAGGAGTATATTGATGATAATGTGCATGCCAGTGAAGCATGACTTCAGTATCCCAATAACCTACCCCAGGTGTGTTTTTAATCTACTGCTTCACTTTGGGGAAAGACTCAGTGTTGATGTCTGGTACTGGAAGCCATAAATCACTATATTACTGTATTTCAAACAATTGAAAACAATTAAGAGCAGTTAAGCACCCAATTACCAACACATTCAGATTACTGTGGAAACTCAGCGTCATTACAGAGAAGTTCAATGCTAATATGGTCGCGATCCATGCTGAAGTGATTCAGTGAGTCACTTACTTCCACCATAAACCTAAGATTTAACTGACCAATTTGGACTAATTGGAAACAATTCGCAGCAGTTAGGGTTCCAATAAAAGTAGGGCAAAGTGTGGGTTTTTTTGGGGGCCCACAATGGAGGCACATAACAAAGTGCTAGGTGGAGGGGTGCAAAATGTCAGGGTGTCTGCTATGTGTGTGTGTGTGTGTGTGTGTGTATGTATTGGTGTATGGATATTTGTAATAAGGCCCTAAGAGAGTCTTGTGTGGCACCTGACTGGCGACTGGGCCAGACTGAGCCATAAAAACACCTTTACCTCCATTAGGCCATAATGAGTGCTGTGTCAGGCTGCTGGATACTGCACTCTGGCTCCTGCCACACAGCTCAAGCTTTCAGTGGAGAGGAAATGAGGAATGATTGGTACAATGAGTTACTGTGAAGTAGAGGTGGCACTGGGACAAGCCAGGGATATATGTTAGGGGTGGTAGCAGGGTTTCCATTAACTGTGGAGCTTATTAACCTGCAGGGTGTTGGTGCTAAAACAGGAAGCAACTTGCAGCCGTCACGTTTCTTTGTTTGCGGCCGCGATTGGGGCCGATAAAAGCAAGAGGCCAGTGTTTTAAATATGGAATTTCACTCTCTGGCACCATTCTCCTTTTTGCTCCATGTCAGTACACCTCCCTCTTTCACACTGTCACAGGCTGGTAACACCTAATTGTGTCATGCAACAATAATCTCTAACGGCTGATTGCATGAATACAGATGGAGTACTGTGTGGAAGCACAGAAAATATGTGGTGTGAAGAAACTGAAGCAGCTAAACTTTCAGCACTGCCAACATGCAACATAATATATAAAGAAGAAATCAAACCAAAATTCAACCACAACTATTTATATAGACATTATATGGCAAATCTATATCATGGAAGTTACATATTTAGAATAATCCACTGATGTTTACATATTTAGAATAATCTTGTTAACTCAACTGAAGTGAACTTTTTAGTTACCAATATGTCACTGCAATACATGCAACCACCTTCAAGCTTCAAAATAGCTTAATTTAAGGAACAGATGCCTTTTTTAGTTAGTACCACTAGTTTTGTAAATATACTGTATTATTGCAATCCTGATTTGTGAATGAGTTTTCTTTGTTGCAATTAAAGACATGGTTGTGTGTTGGTAGCACTTTGGGAGTCTGCGGAACACTAAGCTGCCTCACTTTGACACCCATAACAAGAGAAACTGGCAATAAATAGAAAGGACTGAAAGTGGAGGAGAGGAGAAAAAGGGGTAAAGCAGCGATAAAGTTTTGAAAATGAAACCCCTTATCTGCTTTTCATCTGTGGTAATGGTCATTAGCAGTTTGCGCTTGCTTGCAGTGAATTTTTAACCTTTCAAATCACGGGGTCATTTCTTAGAATCACTAGAAGGAGCTGGTTATAAATCTAAAGGGTTTTATTTTTTTTCCACATGGGATAGCTCATTAGATTGGAGCGGTGCAACTGAAACCAATACCATATGGTTGTTAACAGAAGAAACTCAATTAGCAAGCTATACAAGGTCAGATGAGGGCATTGGGTTTCAAGAGAGAGATGGACAGACAGAAAAGAGGAAGCTACACATGGTTGTGGACAAAAACATAAGGAGATATAGTTTCCATGTGTGTTTATTTGAAAGAAGGAAGCTAAGTGATTGATTCTCAATACTGATATGAGACACATAGATGGCCAATTAGCATCAAATATTTAGCTTAAATTTCATGTAAGATACCTTTTGTCCGAATTAAAAACATAAATTTTACCTAGCTTTTGCTCCTTTCAAAACCCCCAAGCCAAGCTACCATTTCTCTGGCCTCAACCCAAAGCTTTAAACCCCAACAAATAACCAGTGGCTTTCTTCCAACCCTCTCCACCCCAGCATCTGGCCCCTTCACCCTGTAAGCCAGAACACCTGGGAAACTGTCTCTAGTCTGTGGTCTAACCTCTACCTGTTTGAAGACCCTAGCATGAATCATGACCTCATTCTGGTGAGTTAATCACATCACAAAAAGCAATGATCCTCGCAGGAAGCGAGACTTAAAAACCAGGAAGTTCAGACAGAGGGATAGCCCTAGGCTAGTAATCAATCATGAGGTGTCTGGTGTGAGGTCACCTGCATGTGTGTTTGTGTGTGGGTGTGGGTGTGTGTAAAGCATTTATTGTTTCCAACATATTGTAATATGTATCAAAGTGTAAAACAAGCTCTTTAGTTTGGGATGTGCTGCAACATAAAGATATGACCTTGTCCAACCTCAGTAAAATAGCAAAGGCAATGAGAAAGACATTTGTGTTGCCACAGTAACCAATCAGTTACTTTTGGCTCCACTGGAGTTTGGACTCATCCTGAAAGGAAACCTCATTATGACTGACATACAGTAACAGGAACCATCCTTTTATGTGAAGCATGTTTTCATGAGTCTTCTTGCTGAGATTATTTCGACCTTCACTGCTGTGGTTTGTGAATGTAGTGTGACCCCTTGTTTCCAAGGTTACAACATGGAACCGTCCAATTAGTGGCAATGTTCTGACTGACAGGTAGACACAGTAAGAGCGCCAGTATTCTCCCAGCTTCACAACCTTTTTGTCTTCTTACAGTGGAACAGAGGAAACAGAGGATGAAATGCTTTATATTTTACCCTTTCCCTCCTCTTCTCAGTATTGTTTCATAACATCTTCTGTGGTATTGTGTTCGCTTATTCTCTAATTTTCTATAGCCTACTACTTACTTTATCCCTAAAAACCTTGATTTCTTCCTAATCTTACATGTTTTGTTTTTTAATATTCCTGGGGCCACTTAAAATGATTTAAATGATGTGGTCATTTAATTAATGTCTAACTAAAACTCAATTTTAAATTAAAAATGCAAAGATTGTGCCACCTAATGCTTGCTCTGTTTGTTGCCCTTAGACATTTTATTCTAATGAGGGGCTGTGCATTCACATTTATCATTCACACTAAAACTAGAGCAGACTCCTACAATCCCACAGTCCCTTAGGGCAGAACAGAAGAACACAGGCTGTCAGCGAAGAGGAAAACAACACATCCTGGGGTCCATGGCATGTGTCGCTAGTTAGAATTGAAATAGATTCATTCCCTCTGCTGACGGTCTGCAACATCAGATTTTGGCTACACAGCAGTAATAAATCACATTAATATGGAATGTATTTCATTTGATTAGCTTCCTGCTTCATGTGCGCACACGCGGATGCTTGCTCTCATACACATGACACATTCAGAGAAAGATGATTGCATTTTCCAGGGAATAGCTCTGGAAATGATTATACTCTTAAGTCATATACAGCTTGATACATCACACCTGTTCTTCTGACACGTTGGATGAATGAAAGAACTCGGCAGGTCTGTAAATGTACACTCTCCTGCTGTTTATAACTTTTCTTATAAGTACCCTGACCCTCTTTCTGGTTATCTCTCCCTCTCTTTAAGCCAATTTTGTCAGGCCCTTCTAATGGATATAGCTGGTAGCTATGGTTAATGTACCGTATCATCATATGTGACATATCCTCCTTTCATTATACCTCTTTACCGTACTACCTTACTGCTGTGTGTACACCATGTGTTTTAGTATGATAGAATCCAAGTCATGGAGCAGATTGTTTTCATAGCGTCTCCTATTCCGTCAGCTCTTGTACAGCTCCGAGGAAGTGTAGAGCATGCTGTCAGTTCAACTGTCCAAAATACAGTGAGTGTGTAACATATTACAGACACTTACCCCTTTTCATACTGTATAGTGATGGGGTGAATGCATTTAAGTAATCTAACCCTAATGTCGCTCTTGGATTTCTTCAAGTTGCCCAAAAGTTTGTAAAACACAACACGTTTTCCACACGGTGCAACAATGTCACATTTACTGCATAAACAAATATCATTTGTGCTGTATACACAAATAGTTAGCTTTAGAGATGCTTGTAGTCTGATTTTGTTACCTTCGGATAGAGCCGAGTTAGCTGTGTCCCCATTTCCAGCCTTTATAAAAAGCTTGGCTAAATACTACTGGCTGTATCTTCCTATTTTAATGCCTATGAAAGTGATATCTGATCTTCTCATCTAACTCAACAAGAAAGCAAATATACATATTTCCCAAAATGTCTAACTATTCCTTTAAGTTGAGAAAAATATTCAAACACAGGATTAAAATTTTGTGGCTGCACCAAAAACAGCATAATTATATACATATTTCCATGGAATTCAGCATTGATCTTTTTTTTGTAACTTTGGAAATATTCACAAGTCTTCCAATTTCAAATGAATTTCTGGGAGTTTGGCCATCCATCATGCATTTGTATGCTGGTTTCACTAGTGTGGAGGGGCAAAAGATATACAGTATACATACATACAGTATATAGTATGTGTCCTTCACAGCAGGATAGATGTAGATACAGAAAAACAGACTAAATGGGAAAAAAAAGTTTTCACATAACTAAGATGTGAAATTGAGAGCAAAAAAAGCACCAACTCTCTACTAACTTGTGATTTTGGTGTACTTCTTCTAACTCCACCTTTGCAGCTGCAGTAGAGTGTATCATGATGCCTTGCACTTTTGCCCTTTCCCCTTGCTACAGTATGAACCTTGAGCCACCTCCCTATCCATATGGTCAGTGTAAGTATATTACATCTGCTCTGCTTTGATTGTAGTTGTTGATTATGATAACATGATTATCAAGATTGTGGTGTGTAATATCATCTCCCTCAACTCCTTTTAGGGTTTCTGTTAAGGAGGAGCGCCTGACTTATTTGATGGCCCCTATCTTTATTGTGTTAGAGCTCACTTTTGGCTGCTGACAAAATGTCTAAGCTGCACCCTTGCTGAATTTAGCTGCAGCCATTTCTGAGTCTCTGTCAATGAATGTCATTGTTGTAAACGTATTTTCAAGGACTCATTGTCCTCTTTAGGCCAGTGAACTTGATTATTACCTTTAAAAGGAAATCGTCTGTTGACTGCCAATCCCAAGAGCTGACGCACTCCCTCTGGGCCTAGGGAGTGACTGGAAGGAATGAAAGGACAGATGGAGCCAGAAAGAACTGAGACTTTTGATGTGTAGTTATTGATAGATTTTCAGGTTGATGTCTTTGATGTCTGAGCTGGGCAGAGCACAGCAGGTCAAACAGTCAAATTCAGAGTACACACCTGGAACACTGTAAAATAGATATTTTATCAAAGCGTACCGCAAATCCATACTCGCCAGAGCCTGCATGTGTTTCTGAAAAAGTTTGTTTTAATTATTTGTGTTGATAGTGTTCTGATGGCAAAAAGGATTAGAGAGATGATGCAATATGCTGGATTACTGATGATTCAAATTTTGCTGTGATGTTAGAGGCAGGTTGTCAAAACTCAACTTTTTCCAACTTTCTTCATAGATGCAGATCCAGCACTTTCTCATCCTGAGATGAAAGAAGAACTGCGGACACCTAACACTCTGTAAACACTTACAACAGAGTCAAAGAAAACAGAGGCAGCAGCACTAAAGTCAACTATCTCTCCCTCTGTTTTCTCTCCCTCTGGAAATCTAGAAGAAGGTTCACTTCCTTTGTATTTTTGTTGCAGGGTTATCTACAGCAGAGTCTTATTAACAGTGTATCAACCACACACTTCGATATTACACAATACCCCAGTTTTAACATTATGTTTATTTTATTTGTTTGATAAGTTATATACATTTGCCACATATTGTTTATAACCCAGGACTTCAAGCTGTGCAGAAACCAAAGTTAAAGCCAAGTGAAAACAACAAAACAGCATTGCCTTGTTGTTTTCACTTCCAGATGTTTACTTCATTATAGAGGTTTTCTGTTTTTGATACAGGAACTCATTGATGTTGTGTTTTTTAAAAGATTGCTAAGTGTGCTCACTCAGGGTAAAGCATTGTAAAAGAGCTGCTTTTGTGCAAGTCACAAAAGTGTCTCAGAAGAGCTTCTCTGACAGTAAAACAGTGGGACTCTGTATATACAGACACACATACCTATACTGTATATGCACACACACACACACACACACACAGACATAGAGATTCTAAGACTCCCCTGATGATGCCCCAATTAAACTCTACCACATGGAAGCCATTGAGTGTGAAATTGAAAACAGCGACAGGAACACCATTATAATGTAAGTGCTCTAACTTCATAATGGCAGTTCAGTATAAGATCAGATAGCCCTCTGCAGACAGCCAGTCCTAAATCAAGACCTCTGACACTTGTGAAGATGAATCAATTTGTTTTTTTTCTGACGGAGAGTGGATGCTGATAGATGTGACATAAAGAAACTTCATCATCGGGTGTAAAATGCAGTAGAAATATAAGAACGGTTCTTAGGACAGTTCTATAATGTATTTGGCAACACAGCACGCGATACTTGAACAAAGAGGCAATTACCCTTAAAATGCTCCAAACACTGCTGCTTAAGTTCAAGTGGTTGATATAAATAAGCAAAAACAGCTGCTGCTGAGCCAGAGATCCAGTAGTAATTAGCCACAAATATCACCGTTTCGGATGAAAAAGGGGCCTGAAATGAACTAGTCAAATAATTAAACTCAAGAAGAAGACTTAAGAGGGTTTTGTAATGAGTTCCATGACAAAATCAGAGAAGGATTACAGCATGGGCGCAGAGCAGATCAGAGAGAAACAAAAATAAGACAGAGCAAAGGAGCGTGTCTCATGGATTTCAATAGACCCAGAGGGTGGGGTGGTATCACATAATGTTGCAGCAGTTCAGCACCCTGTGGACAACACACACACACACACACACACACACACACACACACACACACACACACACACACACACGCACATACACATACACACATATACACAAATAGCAGTCAATTTATTCCCCAGTTAGTTCAATATTGAACCTAAGCCTCGGCATACAAGCTTATTGGCTGTGATCAAATAATAGTACTGCTCTAATAATATTGTGCTGTACCAAATCTACATACAATAGAGTAGATAATATATAATGAACGAACACTTTATCTGTCATATTTCCTTTTCCCACTGTTTGCCTATTGTTCTGTTGTTAATCTAAGGCTCTCGGCTTTAGAGGTATTATTTCTCTCTGCAGCCTCAAGGCTCCAAAAACAGAAACAAATGTCCATCCTCTTTCCTTTCCCCTCTCTCCAATGCCAAGCTTACAAGGTGTCATGTAGGGGCGAGGGTCGGAGGGTTGGTTGAAGCTCCAGGGGTCAGACCATCTCCTGGGCTCCGGTCTTCAAAGAATACCCAAGGGAACCACAACTTTTTCCCTCTTTTAACCCTCCTTCCCCTCGTTTGTCATGGAGCCACTCTGCTGACAGCAGACCCAATGCACTGCTCACACTGTCAGCTGTGTGATCCTCCGCCCAGAATGTGCTGTGCTGTATGTTAACATCTCTGCACCTCGGAGAAATAATTTCCCAGATACTATCTTTTTATATGGCCTGAGTTCACACTGTCATCACGAAGTCACTTAGGTGCCAAAACTGTTACCTCCACTGTATACTACCTTTCAGGATTAAACTGAAGGGATGGACTGAGAAAGTCACTGTTGTCTGCTGGGATTCGTACGACCTCTGAGGCCGAGGCACTGATATACCGATCTGTCATCTCTTTCTGTCTTCCTCTATTCCATGTGTCTGTCTGTTCCCTGTAGGGATTGTGACACGCCTCCTAATGTGTATTTAACGTCTTGTCTGCCCTGTCACCACGTAGTTAGGATGATGTCTGCACTGCCATTCTGCAGGACGTGGTATGGTTTTGATGACAGAGGAACCACTGCTGTATGCTCCGCTGGGGCCTGCAGACTCCGTGTCTGTCTGCCTTTTTATCCCTCCATCCATCCTATCCCTCCATCCCACCATCCCTTTTCTCCTGGGGTTTATGTCTCCTCGTTACCCCCTTTGTCACAGCTTGTCCTGTCATTACTCACACTGGCCATCCATGTGTGTGTGTGTGTGTGTGTGTGTGTGTGTGTGTGTGTGTGTGTGCGCGCTTGTGTGTGTGTGCGTGTGCATCTACACTCAGCATCTTATTACATCGTAATAAGTAGTGTAGCAGCCAACAGCAGGGAGCAAATCACATTAAGATAATTGGGAAACACTTCATGTTGGACAGCTGGGGTTGTGCTGGATTGATTAAATAAATTTGATGTCACAGAGGAAAACTAGCCTTCCTAGAGGTAGATACACTGTGTGTGTGTCTGTGCATGTGCATGCATGCAGTGATAAGAGACACAAGAGAGAATGATGAAGAGAAGCAAGACAAAGATTTATTGGTTTGCCAGTGGAAAAAAAAACACAGAATCAAAGCTGAAACACTGCACAGCAGAGACAAAGTCGTCCGCACCCTTTGGGAGCAAAATTATTAAACTGAGGAATCAGCAGTGCTTTGTTTGTCATTAGCACAGGTTGCCATCCACATAAACCCTCACAGTTCTCCTGAGTGGCCACTAGATGTCACTATTATCCCTGTGTTAAATCTCTGGCCTTGATGACATGTTTGGCTCACAGTGATAAGCAAAATTGCTACAAGGCATTACATTATGACAAGTTAGGTAAACTTTTGTCAAAAGATAAACTACTTTAATGGTTAGAAAGCAGCTGAAGATTGTGGCATGTCTGCAAACACTCATCCTAAAGACATAAGGAATTTGCTGTAGGGATAAATGTCATTTATGTGCAACTTGTGCCTGTGTTGTTGAAATTTCTTCTAAGGTCACCTCAACTCTACTGGCGTAAGGACATATTGGCTTGAACTATGAGTATGCAAATGAGCAGCAAGTAATCAAAGTTCAAGCTGAATTGTTTAAGAGTTCATTGAACTGGAATAAAAAGATGTGGAGGAAATTACTTCAGTTTGTCATCGCTGTGGCAAATTAGGCAAGGACTGAATAAATGGATTAGGAGAAATGTGTTCACTCAGTGGGTGTGTGTGAGAGGACGTTTATGTGCATGTGTTGTGTGGCTGTGTGCACACGTGCGCATACATTAGTGTGAGCACATTTTATTTTACACAAAAGTATGTTTTTTTCGTCTGCATGGGGATGAGACACCAGGATACACAACATTGCTTCCATCTTTTTAATGGCGTACGTCCTACTCCTCCCTGTGTTGTCATGGTGATGTGTCCCTTCCCAACCTTTTTTTAGATAGGTATGCAGGGTTTGTTTCTCCTTAGCAATCTGACACACATACAGCAGATCTACCACGAACGTATACAATATTACCAACTCATTGAAAAAGTAGAGAGCTTGCAGTGTTGTGGACAGAATTCCAAACTTACTTATCCTCAATTCATGAGGACAGGCAGAATTTATGGCTTAGGACAGACCTGATGTTAAACCTAAACAAACCTTGAAGGGATTTGAAATTGAAAATAACATTTCCCTTTGAGTTAGTTAGACTTTCTCACTTAAATATCTTTTAATTTGAACTGTGCTCGTTAAAATCTACCTTGCGACATTCTAATAAGGTGCAACCTAACAGGGTAGAACTCTTATTGCCAGGCATTAGTAATCGATTAAGAGGAGAAATCAGGACTTGGCCACTGCCAAGGCTTTGATCAACCAACTGATCTTATTTAGATTTAGTCAAGGAGAGGACAAGGGAGAAAAGATAGGTGAGGATAGACAGGCTTGACTGTCTTATCTGCAGCCTGTGGTCACATCCGCTTTTCACACCTTCTGTTCAATCTGCTGCCCACACAAACACATACGCACATGCAGGCACACACAGGTACACAAGCACGCACACATTTGGTGGATAATAGAAATGTTGCTGGATGATTAATTATCACATGTATTGGAGATGATTTAGCCCAGTTAATACATTTACCGGAGCAACGGGTTGTCATCAAGATCCTCCTGCAGCACGGCTTACATGAGTGTAACTCTGATCTGTTCATTATTGGTGCAGAGAAAAGAAAAATAAACTAAACAAATGTTAGTGTGGGCAAAATTTAACACACCTGTAACACTCTATTATCCTCATCTGTAGCCTGTAGCCTGTTTCCTATTTTCCTATTTCCCATTGTCTGCAGCTTAACAAAGCCTTTGTTCCACAGAAATACACACAGCCACATTCAGCAAAACCCCTTAACACGTTATTATCAAGGCAGACAAAACAAACCATTTTCCTGTATGAGTGGTTTCCTATTACATTTGAACAGGACGCAAATTAGGGTGAGGAGACTGTTGCTGATGATAAGTGTGTGTCTGGATGCCAGGTGCAGTGGAGAGCTCATTTTGCATATCAGAGTAGTGCTATTATGAGTAGAGCCATGCATACTCTGCATTAGTGGATGTAATGACCGAATGAGGAGCGACTAAATGAGGGGTTACCGTACACACACACAAGTACTTGTGCAGATAGACATCAGCGTGGACACACAACCAGCAACAAACTCAAACACACTCAGATGTCTACTGTATGTGCTCAGTGCAGGGTCATCAGTAATGGAGCTGACTATGGGAGCGAAGGCGACAGCAATGGATCCACATCTCCATAAAACCTGTTCTCTCTTCACACCCTCCATACATATTCAGATGGGTCGACTGAAGCCATGCCACGTCATTAGCAAATGAAAAGTAGTTTAGCATGAGAATGAGCCCAGGGGTCACAGGAAGAGAGATGCACAGAGACAGAACAAATTCAACTCATAATGTAATTGGTCCAAGAGAGAAAGGAGGTAAGGGACAACGAGGCAAAGAGGAACATTTATTTAATTCATTTTATAAGCATTACATTTACAGTGCTGCCTGTAGCTGGATCCATTTTTGTAAGGAACATCTGTTTGCATAATAGAGGTATTGTTATTAGACTGAGCCATCTGATATTGAAATCACAGTGGCAGGGTTTCATATTCAGGTAGGGTGATACATTTGCATCAGTGAGGGTTATGTGCTCTGGTTTGACACAATGCACCATGCACCTTACAGTTAAAAAAATTGGATATTTTCTGTGAGGATCGCAAACTAGCTAGCTTTGCAAACTTTAGAAAACATTTTGACAACACTAACTTTGAGAGCAGCTGGAATATTGTTGTTGGCAGAGAATCATTAAGGCTGGTTTGACATCTTCTGCTTTGCCCCGAGTCCTCCACATCCATCTCCCAGTGCAGTGCATCTACAGCGTCTCCACATTACAATAAGCCACTTGTTGACTGTGACCTGCTTCCTGTCAAAGTTTTGGTGATGACTTCTCCAACTTACAGACTGTATGGATCACACCTGCAGAAGGGCAGAGTGATTCTTAAAGTTTGGTGAAGGGTTAGGCAACTAAAAACCCCTAGTTAAGGGTTGGGGAAAGTTTAGGGTCATGTTGAAACAACATAAAGGCTAATGAAACAGAACTCATAACTGTTTTCCAAAGATGTAATAGCTTGCCCCACATGTATACCATATTATTTTTAGCATAGTCTTGGTCAAGATAACACTGTGTGACAGTATGCATATCATCCGTTAGTAGTAGTTACAATTATGCCTTGTTAAATTTATCTGTAAAGAAATCTGTCATTCCTGGTAAAGCAATAGTCTGACATATTGGTAAATATGCTTATTCGTTTTCTTGCCGAGAGGTAGATGAAATCGATATGACTCTCATGTCTGTACACTATATGAAGCTACAGCTAGCAGCAGATTTGCTTATCTTAGCATCAAGACTGGAAACAGCTAGCCTGGCTCTGCCCAAAGGTAAAAAAAAATCCAGCTTCCAGCCCCTCTAAAGCTCACTGATTAACTTGTAATATCTCATTTGTTTAAGCTGTACAAAACCTGAACTGTAAAAATGACAATTTGTGGTTTTATGGGAGGATATGTGCCAGATTATTTCTTGGCCAGGGGCAGTGACTTTTAGCTGTTTGACTTGCAACCTCACGATGACAACAAGATTCCAGGAGGTCACTGGGTAAGCAGCAAGCCCCCAGGAGCAGCAGATTTTGTGTAGATTTTTTGGCATAATAACTGCACTGGGTAATTAATTTCCAGGTTCATCACGTGACTCACACTGGCCAAAAAAGTATTTTTCATATACACAATCATTGGAAAAGGAGTGGTTGTAAAACAGTGAATACATTTTTTCTGAGCATCACAAACCCTGCAAAAGGATTCTTGTAATTATTAGAATTTGATTCATTCAGTCCAATAACATTTGAAAGGTCTCAAGGAGTTGTATGATTGAATTATTTCATCCCATTCATTTGTGTGGGGAGCCAACAGGAGGTCAGCCAAATCGGCCAGTGGTTGTCTTGTCATGCACTCAACCGGCTTAGCTGGAGAAGGACTCAAGTGCACATGCTCTATGGCTGGATGCTGGAAGCATGAAGAATGTTTTTAGCTGTATGTACCACTGAGCAACTTTAATAGGAATGAGCGGGGCGCCATCTTGTAACTTCATCCATGGTAAGTAGCTCATACCTACCAATGATGATGTCATCGATCTCAGGATGTCAAGTTCTACCGACATGTTACCTGCAGTAGCTCACTAGAGACTGACCCCAGTTGAAGAATCTTTGTTCATACTGGTTATTTCTGTAGTCCTAGAAGTTCAAAGGTCAATGTCCAAAAGCTTCCTCCTTCTTCCAACTTGTTCCAAATCATAATAATGCACCAGACCTCTAAAGTCACCCCATTAATTTCACAACCATAAGCTGTTTGGGCTGACAGGTACACAAGCATGGTGTTAATTTGTATCCGATTAGAAAACACTGATCTTTTTTAATTTAAAAGAGTGGACGAGGGTGTGTACAAGCATTGTACATTATGACAGTTCTGGGAGATTCTTGGCAAACTGACATTTATGTAGCTCTGCCATTGGAGGCTCATCTCTCCCATGTCTTGCTTCTGCAAACTCACCAGTGCAAATATAAATTGTCTGGAACAATGAAGTTCAGCCCAGATGTTGAGTTTACTGCAGGCCAGGCAGCACAGGACCAGGACCGATCAGTAATCAAGATCAACACCAGTCTGAACCAATTTACACAAACTTTGAGAACCTGACATGCTTCACTGCTCACCAGACCCCCCACCCCCCACTCCCCCACCCCTCTCTCTCTTTCTCTCTCTCTCTCTCTCTCACTCTTTTTTATATGTAATCTCTCTGGCCCAAGTTGTCCACAGAACAGAAAGTCATTAAGTGCTGGAGAGGCGACAGCACTGTGATGGTTCAGCCTGAGAGAACACAGTCTCCCTGAGCAGGCCTGAACACGGCTACACACGGATTAGCTCATTACAGGTCGTACACTTACTCTCTCTGCGCAATGGCATAGAGAGAATTTAAAGGGCAGCCAGGTGATGTTCTCAATGGGACCTTTTTATATGCAAGTCAGTTTGATTCTTTTCTGTTCTATTTTCTTTTCTTTTCTTTGCTGCTTTTATACTTGTTGAGCTGTCAGTGGTGAGTGATTAATTTCAGTGCATGAAAGTGAGCAGGGTGCAGCTCACATATGTGTACCTATGCGGCACATAATTTTTTATATATTTCTCAAAATTAAAGATACAATCCCAGAGGTTAACATACAAAAATATATCCCAAAACACCCTCAAACTCTGCCTTGTCAAGTTTATTGATTAAATATAAAGGCACTTTTTACACTAAAGGCCAACCAGCCATCGCAGTTGACATCTTAGATTTCCATGTGCATGTGAATGTGTGTGTGTGTGTGTGTGTCTATGTGCGTATACCTCATTAGGCCCACAGCAGAGGATAGTTGCCTGGCCAATTACACCGAATTCTCCTTTTCTTGCCTCTCCTGCCTTCCATCCCTCTCCCCTCTCTCTCTCTCTCTCTCTCTCTCTGTCTCTGTCTCCCTCTCTCTCTCTCTCTCTCTCTCTCTCTCTCTCTCTCTCACTCTCTCTCTCTCTCTCTCTTTCTCTCTCTCTCTCCCTGCCTCCATCCTTCCCCAACATCCCCAAACAAACACGGCCATTTGCATATTGCTTAATGGATTGCAAATCATCCGACCCCCCAAAATGAGCTTAATTGAGGTAATGCATCATATTGTCGGCTGATTTAAGAAGGATAATAATTTTTTATGTCAATTTCAAACATTTTGCCTTTCCTTACACATTTGTTTACACTGAGCAAAGGGTCTATGAAGGAGTGAAGTGCCCTGTCCTCTCTGAAATGAGATGCAGTTTCTTATTATGAAATACAACATCACTCAATTTAAAGTGTTTAATCCTGTTTCTCCAGTACAAGTGTTGTGATATGTGGCAGCATTTACCTGCCACCTATGGACAAAGATAAGGTAGGACATCTATGGACCACAAAGTTTGGGACCACTGGCCCTCAGGGTCTTGTATACAGGTTAAGACATGTATGACTGTAAACTTGTTGGCAAAAACAAGTGGTGTTAATCTTCTTGAGAGGGGAGTGTTGATACTGGGAGACAGAGCAACTGGGAAAAGCACCATGTCACACTACAACCTCTGATGTTTGTGTGTGTGTAGTGTGTGTAGTGTGTGTGTGGGAAGGGGGGCGATGAGATGGCCAATGGAGACCCTGAGAGAGCAGGTTCCCATGACCTGTATAGTCCAATAGGAAGATCTCTTCAACTTGTAAAGACACCACTCTGCCAATGAGTGCACACACATTATCACACACTCATTCACACACACACAGACACACAATGTGACCACACACAGACTAGTTTCAGTCAATCAGATCTCAGGCTAATTTGGCAAACACCATCTTCTCTATCTTTGCTTCTTTTTTATGCTGCTCCTGAAGATTTCATCTGTCCCTAAGAGAATTCCCAGGCCTACTCATCTGCGCTGCTCACAAACACACACACAAACACACACACACACACACTCACAGAAAAAATATACACAGGCATTTATCAAGCATCTAACAACAAAAAGCAGAAACCCATCAGGATTGTAGTTTGAGTCAAATGCAAACAAGTGTCTGACATAATCACCCACAAAATCTTCAACACCCAATGAAATAAAGTTCAAAGAAACTTTTTGAGATATGATACACATCTGAACAGCAGAATCTTTGACAGAGAAGCTCTGTCTAGTCTGAAATCTTCTGAGGTTATCATCTGAAATGATGTGAATATTTATGAGCTCAGAGGAATGAGACACAGTCATATCTAAAATATGAATTTCCTAATCAGAGCTAATAAATATTTGACTTGTGGAGTCTATCGTGCAGATTAATAGATATTCAGGGCTAAATTCTTAATGTGAAGCAGGCTATACAGTATGGTTCACCCATTAGGACTCAAGTCATCTCTGTCACTAACTGATGATGTCGTTGCCTGACCATGTCATTTCAGACAATTCCGATTTCTATCAAAAAAAAAAGAAAAAGAAAAAAAAAAATCCTGGACAGCTCTTATAGTTAGCATTTCACCAAGGTTATGGTAAAATTGTGACATATACATTTGGATTTTTGAGGATTATGCAATGACCTGTCTTGATTATTGGGATTATTCATTTATTCAAGCCTACTGTTTTCTGGTATGGATGCAATGATGTTTCCTTGTCTTTTGACCACAACACCCTTCCCTCACTTGTCTTCATATGTCTTTGTGATGAATGATGCGACAGCTTTTTACCTTCATCTGACCATCGGTCACCTTGATACTTCACCATGGCCTGAATTTTAACAGTCCCCTCAACGTGATCTGGTCAGTAGAGAAATGGAGAGCAGAGATAACAGAAAACATGAGATAATGAAGATTTTATCCCACTGTCATTGTCCTTAAAGCTGCTCTAATCAATATTTTTTATAGCAGTAAGGCATCAAATGACTATGTGAAATGTGTCACTCATAGTGACAAACCCACAAAGAATTATCACCCAACTAAGCCATTTGTCTCAGCTCTGTGGAGCTATTTGGTGTCTTTTAGCTCATTGGTTTGGTTTTTCGGCCTGCAACTTAACTGTTTTGGTTCATTCTTATAGTTCTCATCAGTGTTGTTTTCAGCCGCAGCAGACAGCTGTGAACAGAGAAAAAGCTCAGATAAACCTACTGTACACTACCTGCCCAGCACCAAATGTCAGACAAAGTTAGCAACTAGCAGTGAATATAGTGGAGCAGTTAGCAGATAAAGAGCTTAATATTTATATCAGAAGTTAAACCAAACCAGAGCTAAAAGGAGAGTGAATATTGGAGTAGCATTCACTAGGTGGCCAGAAACATGACTCTAAGTGGATGCTAATGTTGCTCCATGTTTATTAGTAGATGTGTAAAAAGGCAATCTCTAGAGGTGTTCAGTATATGTACAAAAACATAATCTTCGAACTGAACTGACTATACTGAATCATCATTGTCACAAACTTTTCAGTAGCTTTTAGCAGTGGAGCTTTCCTCACTTGTGAATGAATAAAGCACAGTGGTAAGCTCAGCTGTGATTACTTCCTTGTTAAAAACTAATTGTGGAAGTTACAGAAACAATCATGATGCGATAACTCTATTGCAAATAAGTGGCTGCTAAGCTAATATACAGTATAAGCAGTACATATAAACATTGCTTTTATAGTCCTTGAACTGAAATGAATGCAACGTCTTAACTGAATGACTGAGCTGAAGACAGAATCGGAGCCAGATATAATAGCCTTATGAGCTGTGAAGTTTGCTTACTGCATTTACTGAAGTGCATGTGAATAGAAAGAGGACCAGATGACTTCACTAAAAAATTGAATGAACTACATAGTCAATGAGTGACTATAATTTTTTTAAATGAACAAAAAGAAACTATTTGAATCAGCAAAGTGATGAAATAATGATGTGTTAGCAGCTTATTTCTGCTGCTCCCAGGTTACCAAAAAATCAATTAATGCAGGTGTAAGGTTGTCAAATTTACAAATACTGCAATTCATGCCTTTTCTTATGGGCAATTTTTTAAGTATTGGGTCCACAGTTCAGGGCAAATATAGGGATGTAAAATATGCAGATGAATGGCAGGAGTGACGAATGCAGAGGTGGACAATTTGGCAATATAAGATCATTTGTTATTGTGTCATGGGTTTTGGGAATGGTCAAGAGATCCATGTAAAGGAAATGAACAACATGCACTGAAAAAATACTCCAACCAGCCACAGCCAAGACAAAAAAGATCCAACAACTGGTTAGTTTATTTAGGAAGAACCACATGACTTCCGGTTATTGAGCTCTTCCAGATTAAGAAAACAAACTTTTGAGCCACTGCAGACTGCCAGTATACAAAATGACAGTAAACAGTTGTGATGCATTTAAAATCCTTGACAAAATCATGAGGGTTTCTTCAGTGGTTTCATCTTTCATATGCTATCATTTTTACATGAACACCTAGAGTAAGAGGCTGTTCTCAGGGCAAAACAAGAGCACTCCAGTTACCTCAAGTTTTTTAAGCTGTATATTTTAACAACCTTTTATGAGCAGAGAGGATGGGAGAATAGGAGAGTGGAAACTAGGAAAATGTAGTCAGGGGAATGAAGGGGGGAAAAGAAAGGTACCCAATCTCTTCGGGTCTAACAATAGAAACCCAGAGTCAGAGCCAGAGCGGAGTTGATTTGAATTCCCTCACAGGCTGCCTATAAACAGGACCACATGCTGAGAGTGATAAACCAGTGGATTTATTCATCCACCTCATCCTTGCCACTCTAGCTGTCCACATGTTTGAATCCACCTAACTGAAGGAAACTACAAAAACCAAGAGAGAAACAGGCTGATAAAATAACTCTATTACTTTATAAAAAGAGGCTTATTTTACAGCGTGTGTGTGTGTCACCAGCTACACCAATCACAGTGCAAACTCAAACAGAGTTACACACTAAAAATAGTGTGCACATACAGGATATACATGGCAGTCACCACAGGGGGCCACACCTCACCACAGTCATTTCAATGTGTGTATGAATGTGTGTAAACCAGGATATTTCAGGTCACACAGTAACAACACTGGACCAAGATGAGACTAGTATGGGCTGAAACATGCGTCCTCCCTTTGCTTCCCATTTAGTATTCAACTCACTAACAATACAATGGATATTAAAAACTAAATAATGATAATGTAAGGGTGAGATTAAAGGTTTAATCCCATAAACAAAATCTGGGTCTCTGACAGTCAGACTCCTCACTAAATGTGCCATTTTTCACTTAACATAACTTTAGGCTAAATCACAAGCGAACACACACACAAACCTGAAGACAAAAAAGAACTGTGTGCCAAACATAAATTACAGCTGTTACTGATGTGATTAGCATAGCACAGGATTAGTATTATGTTGCAGGAAATATTTCTTTTCTCTACGAATAAAAAATTAAGTTAATGAAGTAAGGCAGTGAGGAAATCGGCTTATTTGTACTGGAACTTTTACTTTCCAAAGTATTGCATTGGTGGATTCAAATGGAAGTAAAATCACTGATGATCCAATGCCATTACAAATTAATTGACATTCCCAGATAGTATTAGTCCTGTGTGAATATGTCTTATTTTTGAAGTTATAATAGGGTTGCAGACCCATTTAAAAAGAGAAGAATATGTGGTAAAATTAGATAAAGAAAGCGCTTGAGAAACACCTTTAGCTTGTGAAGTGAAGTCAGCCCTCAATCATGGATCAAGGTTATGCCCCACTGTGTAGAAAAGTGCACGCTGCCATAGGGAAAGTAAATCAGTTGAATATGAGAGTATCTCACCGTCACCCAAACCTTTTTCAACTACAGAAAGTGCATGACTCATGTTTCAGAAACGAAAGCAAAAAAATACTGTTGACATTCATCACGAGCTGGAAACATCCAGAGGATTCTATAATCAACCTTGCTTCAATCCCCAGCTGAAAATGTATTTTTTCATTGGCTTCTCTGACTTATATTCTAACAATTATGTTTTTCTTCCTGTATATGCGCATACTTTGACATGTCTGAAGTGATATTACTTTCAAAATGTTTGTTTTACTGTAAAATGCAGATTAATTACTGAGTTTTGTAGCATGTTATCAGTTGTCCTGGTGTCTGAAGATAGTGACCTTTTTGTTCACTGCTCATTGAAAAGAGCAAGTACACTGTTTACAGCTTGATGTGGATGGAAAAATACACCACACACATGCATGTAGGCATTCACTTCCACTTATGCACACATACACATTTTGACAAGGAAAAGCAGCCTCTGTGCATGAGAGCAAGTGATAGACTATATGCTGTTCTTATCATTCAGACACCACACTGTAACTCTGCATTGAGAATAATGTCTTTGTCTGGCATACTGACAGCATTGTTTATCTGAAATTGTAGAGTTAAAGCATTCAGAAAGTTCCTGTTACTTCTACCTTGACACACAGCTTGGGTGTTCGGCAGAAGTTCAGGCAGTGACAATCAGGAAAGTTAAACTCTTTCAGTTAAATTCTTGCTAAATTCAAAGTGTGAGACACTGTTGGAGGGTTACTTAAGTTCAGCTGTGTCTCTGTCTCTTAGCTCTCACTCTCTGTTTCTCTCTCCCCTCTCTCTGTTTCATCTGGGAACAAAGCCATCCAGCAGTATGCAACACTTGGCTTGGTGCTTCTGCACTTCAAACACACATCACCTATTCCCCGAACATGTGCACAGGCACAGGTGTACAGGTGTGCAAGAGCACACACACACACACACACACACACACACACACACACCAGAAATACACTGACTCCTGTCTAAAAGCTACACCTGTTTGGAAGAATGTCTTCCAGTGAGGCAGGAAACACATTGGTTATCTAATCCATACCCAAACTGTGTGGGTGGGAAGGCTTAGAGAAATGTTGTTGTGCGTTTGACGGGGTGAAATAGTGAGTGTTGGTCAAATGGTCAGGTCACGCTCTCTTAGAAATATTTTTTACAGCAGATCTTAAGCTAGAGAGAGAGGCACTAGAAACACATAGATAGAACAAAATTATACAAGGAAATGGATACACAAATTGATGTGCACGACACACACATTTCAGTGAAGCCCTGACATTCCTGCAGTGCATTCACAGTGAGGAACGTGAGGGAGTGAAAGCTCTATAATATTGACGGCAGAAAGAAATGATTTTTTTTTTTTTGAAAAGACAAAATCAAGGCCAAACACTGGCTTTGATTTATCTGGCTATCCACAGAATAAAAAGGTGCAGAGATGTTTGTAGGCCACTTGTATCATTTCATTTATTAAACTTTCCTGCTCATTGGGAGCACACAATTTTTCATGAAATGTGTTCTTTCAAGAGCAGGAAACCTTATATAGGCCAGCCCCATCCAAGTGAAATTGTAAACAGACTATACGTATAGATCTCTGTACATAAAGTTGCACACTAATTTGCAAGTTTGCGGGGAGATGTTCTATTTCATTTGTTGTTTGTGGGGCAAAAACCAAGCAGCAACTACCACGGCTATGGTAGATGTAACTACCTTAAAGTACAATGCCACCGACGGCCACTAGATGCTGGCTCCAATTGACTGCCATTAAAAAAGCGTCAACTT
Organism: Thunnus maccoyii; assembly: GCF_910596095.1. Taxonomy (NCBI): domain Eukaryota; kingdom Metazoa; phylum Chordata; class Actinopteri; order Scombriformes; family Scombridae; genus Thunnus; species Thunnus maccoyii. Next base: position 19,103,417 of record NC_056537.1, on the reverse strand, counting down.
TTCTCTAGAAATACTAAGTAAATCATTTTTTTCAATGAGTCATTACAGTCTCGAACGCTAAATTCGGGCCCTTTAATAAGTGTGCTGGTGGTCATTTTGGAAATTATTGCTCCGTTAGTAAGATTTGAAGACTTATACTAGGCTCTGATGTCTGCCATGTAGATGACAGAGTTGATTGACAGTTCACTCACCTGCTGCTCTCCTGGCTCCGGACCCGCAGTGAGTCGGACTACTGTTGCAATATTCGTTAATAATTCATTAATTTTAATGTCACTTGATCACGATTCCTGCCCTGTTAACACAGTTTAGCTAAAGTAGCTAACGTTAGCACAATTGTGCACCACTCGGTGTTCCACGTAAGCTATCATTCAATTTGGTCTGGGGTAGCGGGGTGTGTTTCCAGAGCGTGAAATCAACACCCTGCACTCCTTATTTGGAAGGTCATGGCCTCAAATGGAAAAGATGGTGCCAACCATAAGCAGCAACTCTGGACATCAAACTGACTCCAATGTAAACCAATGGGTGACATGACACCTCGCTACATCCATCCTTATATAGAGTCAATGTGCAAAACCCTTTACTGCATTTTATCTGTTTATATTTTAGTTTATATTAAAAACTGTGTAGAGGAAAATGTTGTTGTTGGTCAGATAATAATGATACAGTGAAAATAATATAATACACAAGGTAATCAAGAAATAGAAATATAGATACAAGACAATGAAATAAAATAGTGAATAAAGAAAAAAAAGAAAACATAATTAAAAGCCATTTATATTTAGGTGTCCAAGTATGTGTTTACAATGAGGCTATGACATATCATAAATATGACTCCTGACTGTATTTTGTGAGTATTATGAAGGCAAAGCTGGGGTTCTGCAGCTGAAAATTGTTAACTCTTCCTGTTGCTTTACTTAGCAGAATTGAGCAATGTCAGGGTTGGGGCTTTTATTGTCCTCTGGATTGTAAGGTAGACACACATGGGAGCGCACATGCACACTCACATGCACGCACACACACACAAACACACACACACACACACACACACACACACACAGATCCCTGAAGCACAGCAAGACATGCTATCTAGATTCCACTTTCTGAAGATCAAACTCCTCACGTCTCAAAGACGAGACAGTTCTGCTACCCTGCCCTGTAGTCAGCGAGGAGGAGGAAGAAGGTGGGAGTGAAGAATGAGAGCTGGGGCAGAGGCAGGAAGAGGTGAAGGAGAGATGGGGAAGAGAGGGAGGGAAAGACAAGGTGCTTTTCCATGAGCTTACAAAATTGCATGTATTCAAGGCCAAAAAGTTCTAATTCAGCCTAAAAATTCAGCCTAAAAGTAAGTCAGAGCTGAATATACCAAATGTATGTAAGTGTTTGTGTGTTTATATACAAAACCTAAGAGAAAGAGAAAGTGTAAGGGAGCTGTATGGATTAATATCCTTGGTTTCTGATTCCTGATATTTTAAGATTTATCAATGATTCACACTGTGCAGTAAGCTGAATCCTTGCCTCTGCACTGGCAAAATATTGATGCTTCATGTGTATTCTATCCAGCTTGCACTTGAACATCAGTTTGCCTGTTTCCCCTGAAGCTATAAAGAAACACATGCATAAACACACAAACACACACACACACACATACTCACATGTAGGGTGGCCTGACAGCACAATAAAAAAATGTCAGTGTGTAATACTGTGATAGTGAACATTCTCCCGAGGGATTTACAACTGAATGTTACAAAAACAGATAACAGTTAAAAGCCTCTTGCAACCTATTGATTAGCAATACACACCCAGATACACTCTCACAAACATATATTTGAACAGTCATAATGTAGCAAAAATACATCTACCCTTCTTCCACCTGCTTTGTTTTAAAAAATCCCCAAAGAGTCTGAGACATAACAGACAGATAGACAGGCAAACAGAAAAAGTCAGATTCTTTTGTGTTGTGTGTTTGTTTCCTCTTTGCCCAGCTAAGCAGCATCCTTGTTGCTTGCTTTTTTACTGTAAGAAGATTAGCTGTTTGAGGTGACGCAACACACCCAGATTACAGTGCATATACTTGTTCTGATGCTGTATTCATCATACCCTTATAGCAGCCTTATTAGATTGGCACACATCCCTCGAACATTTTACAAAAGCACTCTATTCATAGACTAGCTTCTGCCGTTTGAATGCAGACATGTTAAATCCGCAGATGGGAGAAACCCTCCATTTTTTACTTTCGCACAAAAACATCACAATACAAGCATCCTCAGACACAAGCAATTAGAGATGTCAGGTTGACCCGCAGAAGACAAGGTGACTGCAGTTATCGAGTTTATTCTAGGTTACAATCGGGGCTTCTTGGATTTCCTGTCACCTATAAGCTCATACTCTCTAGCATTCGTGGTACAATTCTTGTCTGACATCATTCATACTTTATGGTACATCATTTGGATTCATACGCTGTTCCACTTGTTTATGTAAATGCTGATATGAGTATCTGTCACTCCACTCAATATCGTTATGATTAATGTATGCTGCCCCACATATTCAGCTAACAGATATCTAAGTCTTTGCGGCAGATGTTGCCAGCGGTTTGATAAAAATGCAAAAGCAAGCATGATTTTTTGTTTTTGCATTTAGCAGCATACATGGGGATTTGAGGTGTTTTGCATGGAAGTCTCAAAGAGAGATTTAGTATTCAGATGAGTCATGAGACGATTATTGCTGCATGCGCACACACACCATGCACACTAAAAAGGATGTTCCACTTTAACACATGTGTATCTGCTTTTGGATAACAGCATATGGTTTTGTACTGTAAAATGCATTGTCATTAACATATGTTGTGTTGAAAAGTGGAACAAATCTGTTCCCCTAGGAAGGCACACATTTTTAAAATGACATGTGTACACACTGAAATACACACATGCACCGTCACATATAAATACTGTGCTGCATGAAAGCACACAGTCACACTGTTGAGGTATAATTCATGTGTTGTCCTTTGTCAACCCTCAGAGAGAACCATGTTATTCCTCTTCTCCTTATGTTGGATACATTCTCCTTCAGTATCTCCTAGTGAACACAGCGAGCTGTCTCTTTCTCTCTTTCTCTCTCTCACACACACACACAAATATATATAAGCCTGGAGCATGCAATTACCTGTGTGTATGTGAAAGACTGGTGGCAGTGTCATCATGGTGGTTGGAGAATATTAGCCCCAGCAGGAGCGGCTGACATCTCAGTGCTGCCATAGGGCTGTCTAACAGTGCAGAAAATAACGGCTGGGAAACTCATTAAGACTCATTTACGATGTGTTGCTACTAAGTGTTCTAATTTAGACATGAAGCTGACTTCAGACCTGCTCCTACAAACTATGCGCCAGTATGCAAAGCAGGCCCATGCCTCAGCCCAGCATGAACTACAAATCATCTACTTGCTATAGACTGCAGAAGAAGAAGAAGAAGTTGTATACCTTAAAGAATATGCACCACAAGCACATCATATCATACAAATTCCATAAAGCTCATTGTTTCATTAGCTTTTTATAAAGAAATTGGAATTTGAATATTAAAGAATAAGTATTAAACATCTTGAATATATCAAAATTCAAAAATAGAAATTTAACAGCATCATTAACATCACAAGTACTTTATGTCAGAAGCGACAACACCATCTTTGTCGCAGGCGGTGAGGAAATCCCCCTATTGGCCAGACAGTCCATCCAAAGGCTAGAGAGGCAATATAATGTAGACCTCTCTGATAAGTAAACAGGTAAGGCAGCACAAAAACAACTCTCAGAAGCCTTAGCTAGAATCAACCAGAGCCATCTCACAGGAAAGTACAAGGTGTGGTGCTACAACTTCACATTTTACCAAAGGGTGATGTGGCCACTGAAGATGTGCGAAATTCCTTCATCAGCAGCCAGCGGAATGGACAGATTAGCCAACTCATACATCCAAAAATGGCTGGGACTACCACGCTGTTTCTCTGACGCAGGACTCTTTGGGGCCATCTCACTCCAGCTGCCAATTCAATCCATCACCCTGGGCTGCGAGCAGAAGTGTAGATTAGTCCTAGAGCTAAGAGAGTCTGCCGACCCACTAGTGAGGAATGCAGATGGCCCTGTCCTAATAGGCCGGAAGTGGCAGGCACACACAGAGGTTAACAAGGCCATTAGCAGGCTGCAACACCAGGAGATCATTGGTAGGGTGCAAGTTGGATGATCAGGGCTTGGTGGGGGAGAAACTCCATACCTCTGGTCCAAGGTCACTAAAAAAGAATGGAAAACTGTGGTTGTGGAGGAGGCGACAAGGGCAGAGTAGGAGCAATACAAGATCAAGGCTGTGTTGCAGGGCTGACAGGGAAGCTGGACCACAGGGGAGGGCACTCTAGGCTAGTGGTGTGCCCAAATATAAATACGTTATTCAGCAAAGCACAAATAGTGTTTTTGGGAAGAAAAAAAACCCATGTGAAATACATGGGTATTTCACAGTGCGCAGATCAATTACATCACTATTTCAGTCTCTCTCCTCTGCTACGCTGTTACGTCTTTCACCGGGTCTCAACGAGTGGAGTCACATCCTTGTGCTACATGATGCACATTTCCTAATTTTGACATCACTCCTGGAGTTGGGGGTGCTCCCCAGAGATAAAGCTGAGCTGCTCAGACACGCAAAGTGCTCCCAAGGGACTCTCCATAACCCGTTGTTCCCCTTGTTCCCCACAACCAGTAGTAGCCTCCAACATATGCTATCAGGGTGCAAGACACCGCTGACTCAGGGGTGCTACAGAGGGCGGCACAACCAGGTCATGAAGAAGCTGGCTGAAGTTTTGGAAACCTGCAAGCAAGCCACAAACAACAACCAGCCCACAGCTAAAAAACACCTCATCCAGTTCATCAGTCCTTGGTCTGCTGCTGCTAAGACTGCTCTACTCATTGAGCTCACCATCACTTGGGAGAAGGGAATGCAGGCTGCCCATAAGCATAAGATGACAAAATACTCAGACCTGGCTGCTGAGTGCAGGGAGGCAGGCTGGACTACCATCATCTACCCAGTGGAAGTAAGCTGTTGGGGCTTCATCAGCACATCAACACCAGGGCTACTTCAGGATGTAGGCGTAACTGGGGTGAAGCTCCAAAGAGCAACCAAAGTCCTCGCCAAGGAAGCAGCTTTTGGCTGAGGAGGAAGGACAGGAATTGGGGGTCCAACTAATGAGAAAGGGCAGCTGCAGGGGTTGGTAGGGAGACCTCCTTGCCACTGCTCCACCACCAGGAGATGTTCCGGTGCTGAAGGACCAAAACATCAATGATCCATGGTCCCCAGCTGATGAGCCTACAGTTGACCCCATGGTGCCATGGGAGACGCAACAGGCAGAAATGTCTAGCAGGAAATAACAACCACCTGTCCAATCAGATTTTTTTTAACAATTGCTGGGTTTTTTTCTTTTTCCTTTTGTGGTAGTCGCAAGAGGACCTTAGATGTGAACAATAATCAATGTCTCCTTGCAGCAAGACAATTTGTGGGCATTGAGACATAAAAGACAAGAAAAATTCAGTATTTTTCTGCAGAAATTGGTCATGATTTCAAAAAAGCTCCTGCACACCATAACATCTTCGTAACAAAATTGAAAAGAAATTGAGTAATTGAGTAAAAATATTGTATATTATGATGTTTTTTTGATCATTTGTCCAAACTTTGCCATCTATGCAACATTTAGGGCCAATATCAATGCCTGGCAGCCAATAAATCTTGATCTCATCTATTCACACATGCTTACCTGGTGCACCACAATAACTGGCTCATTTAACTAGATCAGTGAGGAGGCCACCTTAAGGCTATGATTTGAAATTGTACCCCCAAGGCTCTATGCCACGGTTCACACATATCCCCTCACCCTACACGTCAATAAACACACACACACACATACAGACCGGAAATGAAAAAAATTACAGATGGTCATGACAAAGATGTGTGGACCAAAGCGCACACAAACATTCATGAACAAATATATTCTGAACTGTATGTAGTTTGTCATCTGAGAGATTATGTGAGCAGGAAATGATTTATTACCCACATCATTTTGGTTCACTTGTGATAGCTGCTTGTGTTTGTGCATATGCAAGTGTTTATATGCCTGATGACTGTATGTGTGTATGAACACTTTCGCTTGAAAGGTTTTGTTTGTATTTGTATATTTACGTGTTGTGTTTCAATGTGGCTGTGCATGTGTTTGTGCTTATGTGCTGTAGTGTTCTATATGTGCCTGTCGTTGAGGTATATAAATAAATGCATGGGACTTTCTCTCACGCCACACTAGGCTTGGCATTCAAATCTTGGACAGAACTTGAGTAGACATTTGAGGATATAGCATATTGCAGCATGTATGTTTATGCAACCAAAAAGTACCTATGAAATTAGGCATTTTCTTTCCCTTCCAGGCCAGCAACTCCCTTTATCACAGTGTGAAGATCTCTCAGATAAATGGCAACACTTTACTTGGTGGCAAAGTTTTGTGTGGCACAAACCATAGAAAAATAAAGGATTTTATAGCACAGGCGCAGAGTTATTGCATTCTATCTGAAAGCAGACCCAATATTTTCTATAACTTCAGAAAGACTTTATCAACTCTGAGCTCACCTAAGACTCAGGCAAATAAGGGGTCCAGTTGGATCCTGCCCAAAGGCTGAGCTCCTCTCCTCCCACAGACAGACAAAGAGACACTATGGGCAAAAAACGAATAGTGTTACTCTGTGAGGTAATGTCAATCCACACTCCTTTGAGATGTGCGGAAAAAGAGAGAGCACCAGTTCTTAGAATGGACATTCAGTGCATTCTGGGACCACCTCTGAGGATCTGTCAAGTGATGAGTTCACATTTTACTACCCCACCATTGCCTCTGCAAAGTGTCTTCAAATAGAATCGCACACAATTAGACACACATAATTACACATACACACACAGGCGCATATGGTCTCATCTGTAGTGTGTCTATGTTTTTACTGATTAGAAAAGGGGAGGTGAAATTAACGGGTGGATGAGAAGAGGAAACAAAAAGAGGTGGACTGAGAGAAAAGCTGAAGTCCAGAGAGAAAAATAAACAGTTAAAGCAGTTAAGTTGTTTTCTTGCTGTGTTTGAAATGGTACCAAGGGAAAGTTTCATGCCAAAGCAATTGCCTTCCACTTTTTTTGTTTCATCTAACTTGCTATTTTAATACATGGAGGAACTGAGTGTGTGTGTATGTGTCGGTGTGTGTGTGTGTGTGTGTATGCATCCTGAAAGAGCATGCAGATATGCTTTGCTTTTTATGTACTGTATTTGTGGGCACACATAGAATGCCTCTCGATTTAGGGTCTGTATATGTGCACATGTGTGTGTCTGTGTGTGATTTTAGTGTAGATTTGAGTATTATCCATAATACTGTAGGGCAATTTGAGTCCCTGAAGGGCACTCTGTGTTGTGAAAGAGCACAAAAAGCTCTACCATTGCCAAGCTCTCACCTGGACAGCTCTTCAAAGCACCCCTCTCAGAGCAGCCATCCTGGAGCGACTGGCATGAGCAGAAATAGCAGTATGATGGCCGGGGATACATAGCCAGCACCAACCTAGGCATCCACTTAAAAAAGGAGGGGAGTGGGGGGGCACTGTCTGTTAGGGACTGAAGATCTCCTGAGTTTTGGGCATGTTTCCAGACATTTTTAATCAGTTCATCATAGCTAAACTTCCTCTTTATTCCGAGAGTTTTCTGTGCCATGTAGCAATTGGCAACATAGAAATACTGGGCAAGGGAATGGAAAGAAAGAACAGGGAAGGAACAGGCAGTCTACCTCAGTTGAGAGGTTTGTAATTAGCAACTGTGATAATTAACCAAATGGGAGATTAATGGACAGGGATGAAATGATTTCTGTGCTATTTAAAGCATACATGCACAAGCAGATAACAAAATTTCACACTGGATAATACTGATTAAGAGATAAACTAAAAATATGTGCAGATGAGTCAAAAACAACATGCTGCATCTCCAAGTAAACCAAATCAAAAAAAAGGATGAGACATGTAGAAGTTTCAGTATCACAGTATTGCCCTGGTTTGGATGACTTTTGATATCCAGGGATGGATCACCTCATTAATGAAACATAATTTTTTATCAGATTGCAAAATTAAATATTAAAACATGTGATAATGAACTGGCCTGCCCGCTTAACTGCTCCGAGTGTCAGGAGCCAAGACAGACAAGACACACAGACGTGCGCACATATAAACACAGACACACAAACATCATGCACACACATACACACACCATTAGTTGATTTAAAGGGGTGAAACTGCCCCTATTCATCATCTAGCACCTCTGTGGCTGGCCCCTGCCAAGTCCTGGTGAGTTTCATCAGTGCTGACAGTGGACATATCTCACTCTATTCTCTCTCTGATGAGCTCCTGCTCTCCCAGCCTGACTCCAGTACGGAGACATCCAGCTCTTATTTTCGCTGCTAGATGACTGTCATTATCCTAATTTTCACTCTGTGAGTGTCAGCATAAGTGCTGTGTGTGTGTGTGTGTGTGTGTGTGTGTGTGTGTGTGTGTGTGTGTGTGTGTGTGTGTGTGTGTGTGTGTGTGTGTGTGTGTTTGACTATATGCACTGTATCCAGTGTGTGTTTCAAATCCAATTTTAACACAGCAGTGATATATTTGTTTTCAGTAACTGACCACTGAGTCACATTTTGTCAAAATTACCTTTTCATCAGTCAAAAGAAATGCTGCACTGCCAACAAATTAATCAAAATAGTACTTTATCAGTAGATATATCTACAACTCCTTTCAGTAAAGTTAAAACTTCATGTGTATTAGTCTCACACTTAAACAAGCCTGGTCTCTTTTGAAACATCCAATCAGTTTAATGCCAGGTACCCTTAATGAAACTGTCTAACCACTTTCAGTGAGAAATCCACATCACCCAGGATGCTTCAAGGCTTTTAAGGGCAAAAGCAATCAACAATTAAATGTCATTAGAATAGGCCAATTTGATTCTGAGCACTGATTGGTGCTGTTGTAACATTTCTGTAAAACGGCAGTTAGTCTTATGTGTTGGGGCAGCTAATTGCAAGCTCCACCTGTTGATGTGTGTCGAACATACTTAACCCCAAATTGCTCCCAATGTTCAGCATCTTGTGTGGTAGTTTGCTGCTGTATGTCTGTAAATAAGAGGCAAATTGTAAAGTGCTTTGGAGAAAAGGAGGACTTTTTTTTTTTTTAATTTTGTCAACCTCAAAATTTATAAAATATCAGAAACAGCATATAACACTCTCTACAACATTTTCAACGAAAACTGGACATTATAACCTTCATGAAGGGAGGATTTATTGCCGAGCTGCTGTATTACACTGCACTAGTTTTAAGTTTACCTAATAAACAGGCAACTGAGTGTGTATCCACAATATTTCGCAAAAACACAAATACGACTGCAATATTTCTTCCTGGTTGCAATAATCACGGAAACACTCCATGAGTATCTGTTGGGACTGACAAACTGTCTGACAGTTTGCAATAAGAAATTGGGTTGGGGTTCTGTCCAAAATTAGATATATCAACCAACTAAAAAACAGACATTGGCTCTAAAACTAAGATTGATAGCAATCCTTAGGAGCACAAAGGTGGTAATACTATTCTTCGACATCTAGCTCAAAACAAGCTTGTAAGTCAATACTCTGGCTTCGGAGCCCAGAATAGCATTAAAATTAGTATAGTATGTTTCACACTTGACCACTGAGTGAGTGAGTGAGTGAGTGAGTGAGTGAGTGAGTGAGTGAGTGAGAGAGTGAGTGAGTGAGTGAGTGTCTGTGATTGATTGTGTGTGTGTGTGTGTGTGTGTATCTGTGTCATGTGTCATGTGTCAGGGCCTTTGCTTTGCATTGCATCGATTGGGCCTCTCCTTCCTCTCATCCATGCACTCTTATTGTCAGAATGCTGCTGCAGATCGCCTCATATCATTAATTAATTATTCACTAGTAGCCTGTTAATGTTTAATGAGTGAGGCTGCTGCGGTCAATTACTAATGAATTGTGGTCGTGGTGAGATAGCTCAGAGGAGAGACCAAATCAGATACTGTACACTGTGTGTTTGTGTGTGTGTACATGTATAAAGTATGGTTTGGTTAGAAAGTAACTCATTGTTTTCGTTTTTTTAATCATTTTCACCAAATAAAAAGCATTTTAGCTTGCAATGATTTTTACCCAGATTATTTTATATTCCCATCAGTCCAAAAGTTGTGTTTGCTTCCCATTGAAAGATAACATTGTTCAGTGCCGTTTAAAGTAAATGAGATACTCTTGGAAGGGAAAGCTCAGAAAACACCTCTGGTAATATAAAGAGGAGAGAAGCCCCTTAAATTAAATTACAGCGTGTTTGTGCTACAAATAGTATTGCTTTTTGTGAATTTTTGTATAATTATAATTTTTCAATCTAATTTTCACCTCAGATTAAAAATTATTTCAATATCCTAAAGAAATGAGCCTTGAAATTGAATAATTACAGAGAGAAAAAAATTAAAACATTTCTTAGAAAAAAAAAATGTTTTTGTAACAACAGTCCATCAGACATGGCAGCAAAAAAAGTTTGGATTTCAAACACCTCAGACAGGAGGTTTGTGAGAAAGTCTAAGTGTGTGTGTGTGTGTGTGTGTGTGTGTGTGTGTGTGTGTGTGTGTGTTGAAGCAGACGAACATGAGACAGGTCAGTGCGTGTCCTGTCAAGTGTGTGTGGCCCGCAGTCTGTTGGCCATGCCTCTGTAACCAGGATAATTAGAGTCCAACCCCCTGTTAAGAGCCATAAACAGCCCAAAACAACATTACCAACCATATGATATGCATACATACACACACATACATACACACACATTTGTAGTTAGGCACCTAAAAAGCATTTAGGACAGCTTTGGTATAACCTGACACACCAGATGGTTTGTCACATAGAACCACCTGAGAAGTTGTCCTTGGAAACTGTTTGGAAAAGGTCAGGTGCTTTCAAAAAATATTTGGCAGGTGATTGGATGAACCATCTGTCTATTACTGTCTGTCACCGTCTTACTTTGTGAGGCAGCTGGATTTGTGGGGTCACAAGATCACAAGATCACATTAGAATCCTCATAGGATGCTGATTGGTCTGAACCACTAAAGCTCATAACAAGCGCATAACTTGAAGCCTGACAAGATGGATTCTTGCGTGATTTCGTGATGTTGTGATCTCACGAATACAGCTGCCTCGCAAGGTAAGCTTTCATATGTGTCTTAGTTTCCAAAAGTAATCATTGTTTTCAGTTGCCAGCTACACACTAATAGACTTCTATGGAGCATCAGGCTTTAACCTCATAATATATGAAAATAAAGGTCATGCAAAAAATACTAGGCTTATTAATTATATGGATCCTATTGGACCAATATCGACACACTGTCTATCCCACTGTCCCACTGTCTATATAAGAATGTTATAAGAATATAACAGGAACTTTCTGTTATGTAAATACATGCAGCCAGTGGATTTTCTGCAATGTGATCCAGTCTGCATGGCTTAAAAAAGGCATTCAGTATCTGGCGTGTGCACATGGAAATATTTTAAGAACCCTTTAACCTTAGCACATAAAATCAACTAAACAAATTTAGCTTGTGCTTAATGCAATTGCAGTGAAACCAAATTAGACAAGCCATCCTATGTCAAGGATGTGAGGTGTTTTTGTTTATTTTTACCAAATGTGGCCCTAAATGTCGCCTCCGTCAGAAACACACACATACACATCAACACACGCTGCACTTTAATCATATCATATGTCAAACAGAAATTGCCAAAAACTGTGACATTGTCATGATGGCTCAAAGGTCCACATTATTAGGAGACCTTTTGTCCACTTGGCCACATCACAAGTGACCACACTAACCAAAGCAAATGGAAGCTTGTGGTTGTAACTAGCTCCGTTGTCTGACCAACATTGGGCACACTTCTAAGCACACTCACCCCTCTGTGTGAAGCTCCATCCATCACAAGGCCAAGACAGGACAGAGGACAATGGGAAATGAAGCATGGCTAATTCTATTAGCGCGGGGACACAAACAATCTGTGGGGAATCAAAGAAGGAAACATAATCCCAGGGGACCCACTTCCTGCTGCATGAGTTGGAGCAGTTCACCATGATGAGGCAAAACGTGAAATTCCTGCACTCTAGCTTTTCCGAACACACATGCATGTGGCCTCATGAGTGTGGACTGTTTCATATAGTGTGCTTCATATTTATCGTCTATCACATCAGTTTTTCTTTCTTTCTTTCTTTCTTTCTTTCTTTCTTCCTTTCTTTCTTTCTTTCTTTCTCTCTTTCTTTCTTTCTTTCTTTCTTTTTTCGGTCTATGGGGAAAGGCCGGGCACAAAGCTCTCTCGCTGAGGGACCCTTATGGGACAAAGCTGGCTTTCTGGGCTTTCTGCATATATGCATGCCATGCAGACAATGAGGCCTTTATTAGAGTAGCCAGCATCTCTGAGCTGGAACGGCAGGGATGAGGGATGAAGTCCGGGAAAGCTGTGACTGACACTGGGCACTACTGTGTGTGTGTGTGTGTGTGTGTGTGTGTGTGTGTGTGTGCACTTCCCACCTCATGCTCATGCATGCATGTGTGTCACAGAAGTGTGAAGTGGATGCTCTTACTTCTTCAGTCAAGTAATCAATCTCTGCCCATCCAAAGCTTATCCTCAGAGACAGTTTTCTTATACCATATGGTGTGACACAGTACATACATGGAAAGCACATGAGCTTGTCAGAAACTTCAGGATCCTGTCATCATGCATCTGCATATAAAACAGGCAAAACAACATGCTGTGGCCTGTAGTTGCAATCAAAAACTGCTTTAAGCAAGCCCTCAGACAGTGTATCTCTATGCACTTGACTAACTTTACAATACAGAAATCAGGCCTCCTCTAGACTGAGTGGCTGTGTGTGTGTGTGTGTGTGTGTGTGTGTGTGTGTGTGTGTGTGTGTGTTTGCAGTGTGTATTAGTGTGTGCATTTGTGTTGAGCAGAGCGAGGACGCTCTGTGACTCAATCATGCGTGAAGAGGATTTTCTGTTCAATAGGAGCTGCACACTTGCATACTTGCATTCTAATGACTCCATGTGCATAATCATACAAACAAGTACAGATGCACAGATGCTTGTGTACATGCACACGCACTTTACACAAACACACACAGACACCACTGAGTGCCACTGTTTCTGACAGAAAAATAGGAAACATGCAGACACCTGAGTGTGTGTGTGTATCATGCATCACGTTACTGTGATATATGATATGCTTTAGACTTACACTTTCAGTCACATTTGTGAGGGTGTTTAGGTTTGGATGAGCTACATATCTAACATACAACCATGAAGGCATTGCCAGGTTTTTCATGAAGAAGATAAAGCATGGACAGCATGTTTAGAGCTGTTTCAGACATCATAGAGTGTAATAATGTGTTAAAAGACTGATGCAGCTTGCATGAAAAAACGGCATGTGAAATTCTCTGTATTTCTCTATATATTTTTGATTGGGGTTGCAAGGACAGACGGATGTAGATTAATTCTGTACGTCATTCTGCACCTCAAACACACATGTAAAACATTCATCTGGGAGCATTTCTCCCTCTCTCTCTCCCTCTCTCTTTCTCTCTCTCTCTCTCTGTCTCTCTCTCTCTCTCTCTTCACTCAGTGAGGCTAGAGTTGTTGTTCTGAGTGGTAAACATGTGCTAAGGGGGGTGAATGGCTAAGTTTTCTTTTTATCCAATAAAAATGTCTCCTTGCCAGATCGATTGTTGTTGCTAGGAGACTGAAGCATCCTTTGGCAAGGGGCTACAGCTCTCCACGTCTGTTGTTTCCCTCCCCATCTCTCTCTCTCTCTCTCTCTCTCTCTCTCTCTCTCTCTCTCTCTCTCTCTCTCTCTCTCTCTCTCGCTCTCTTACACGCGCGCGCTCACACACACACACACACATAAACACATACACATGCATACACACACACACACACACATCCACAGAGCTGGCGCGCAGAGCAGTGGCGCCCATCCTCTCTCTCAGTGCGACTCCTCCGAGGGATCAGGAGTAGACTAAGTCAAACTTCCAGCAGCTTAAAATTTGTGCGCAACCTTTGAAGGATCCAAGACGTCAAGGTAGGTCAAATAAAACATATTTCTTACTGGTGTGTAAATGTGTTGCAGTCTTAGATTACGGGTTTAGGCGACAGAGTGCAGTGAAAAATTGTCAGTCCGGGACCGTTCGAGCGCACGTCAGCCAATCTTACGGTAGGGAGCAATTTGCTTTGAACTTTGCGCAGGATTTAAACACCCAATTGTACTGCATAAACGTGGTTGCTGTGTATTTTTTTTCTATCAGATGCTCCTACTGATCGCGGGTTGAGATACAGAAGAAAAGCCCTGGTAGCTAATCTCTGCAGCAGATGCATGATAAAGATACAGAATGTGAAACAATGAGTATCTGCAGTTGCGTATTTTACGCTGCGTTGAGAAGTTATTTGGGTTCAGACAGACCGCACCAAGGCATGTCCCGCAGCTTTCAGGTTCCCGGGAATTGGGCGGGTGGTGCGTCTTTGGAAACAGGCATACAGGTGGATCTGATAACCGGATCTGGTCACTGTTTATCAATGCACTGACTTTCCGTTTGCCTCTAAACAGCCACTCCACAACTTGCGCCAGAGGAGAGGCGCATGGACGAGTACTAAAGGTGCAGGAGAACCAAAATGTCTAAAAATCCACATCAGATGTTACGCATTTAGACTATACAGTCTTCTTGATGCACCTGTCAGTTTCTTATTTTCCCCTGTCGAGCTTAAAGGCGGGATAGACACAGCTCTTAGTCAATGGGTGAAAATATTTCTGCACATCTGTTCTCCCCCAAAATTATTTTACCCCGAACTCCAAGTCCAAATAACACATTTAAATTAAAAAATTCAAGGCCCATGGGCTGATTTTCGTGCAGAGGAGGTGTGTCTTGAACATTCACCAGATTATAGTGACCTTGCTGTTTCCTCATAGTGTTGGTTATTTCTTAATAAAAACAAATCATTATTTATATTGATGCATTTAGTTTTAACTGTATATTTAGTGTGATAGTATCTTCACTTGATGATCAAACTGACATGCTTTTTTATCCACACTTCTGGTGGGCTTTTTCAGACACCATATCTCACACTACTGAGACACTTTGACTTGGTGTTGATCCACCTTCCTTTTTCCCAGATAAAAAGGTAAAGCTCAACTAAAATGGCATACAGCTGACAACAATGTTCCTGTTTTACTGGAGTAGTTGCAATGAAAATAACTAGAATTATATGTTACAAGATTTTGCAAATTATCTTCTATGATAATTACTTACTATGACTAGAACTGTATTGCAGTTTCAATATCAACATCAGAAGATAACTACAGCAAGAGTAATGAGAATTTTTAATTCACTCTTGTTCTTTATGTGCTCTATTAGAGGGGGAGTGAAAGAATAAACAGTTACTCAGAGGAGGGGGTGGGTAGTGCCTGTACCGCTAAATATATGAGAGATTTGGTTCAATAGCAGACATACAAATGATAATAATAGAAATAATTATTATCATAATTTGTTGTGGGTAGTAATGAATAAAAGCATGAATGAATGCAGAATTTGCATGATTTTCTTTAGGGGTGGGGTCAACATGTTGCATGTCTCAGTGTGTGTGTGTGTCTGTGTGTGTGTGTGTGTGTATGTGTGAGTGTGCGCGTGCACATGTTTATTATATTTTTTTAAAAATTTGAAATCTCTGTATGTTGGAGTGTTTTCTTTATTGATACAGTGCAGCTGTGTTTGTGTGTTGTGTCATTCAGTGTAATTTCATATATGTGTTCATTCACGCAGTTTGTAATTCAGTGAGCGTATGTGCGCTTGCGTGTGTGTATTGGAGGGTCAAACATGGTGTAGGAGGCAGTCGTTGTGTGTGGGTGGGCACTGGGTGGCCTTGTTAAACCTTAAAGACATGCTTACATGTTTAGATGTGTTTGTGTATGCACATGTGTGTTTGAAGAATGCGTATCTATGTGCGAGTCAGGGGACGATTGTCTGTCAATGAATGGATTTGGCCTTGAGTTTCAGCATTTTTGTGCTGGTAAATGTGCTTACATGAGCTTGTGTTTGGGCACCTTTATGTGTATGCAAGCATTTGTGTGTGTATGTGTGTGTACAAATGGCCTTGTAGCTTCCACGCAGCACTACTCTCTGGACTGCATGCAGTACAGAACCTCACACTTAGCAGTGTACTAGCACACTGCTCCAGCACTGATTTATTCTAGTTTTATTAGATATGTGAATTGTCAGGGGAGTTATGTGTGGATTTGAGTGTATGACATAGAGTTTGAAAATATAACCAATGCTGGTTGCAGAATCATGGCTCAATGATTTTCCCGATAGTTTCTTGTGATTGATTTTAGCTGTTTAATCTGTTTGAGTGTAGCCAGGTGTTTGATAAATCAGTCAACTTCAACTGGAAGGCTTTGTCCAATCAGAAAAGTGGATGTCTGTTTCAACATCACACAGCTGCCTGGTAAATTTAACAATGTCTTATTGACCACACAGCGCTCAGATTTAAATCCTAGGCACAGAGTTAAAGAAAATAAAGTCAACATGTTTATGTGTAAGGCAGTTCTCTCAGCAAAGCCATTAAAGTGATACTGTGACTATCAAACTCTCAGCCCCTATAAGCTTGAAGAGTACCTATCAAAAGTTTGTTGTTCAGTCCTTCATGGAGCACATGTGGCACTGTGGATTCTAATAGTGACACAAACAACAACATATCCATAGAAATGTCTGACACCACACCTCACATAATCTATTTCTCTGCTTCTATAGTAATAGTATATCATTGGTTTGAGTGGACCCCTGCAAAATCTCACACCAATTTGGCTTTTATTGGGTGTGGTCTTAATCTGAGGAGAGTCCATCCCTGGAAGTGTTTTATAGTATAGAATTCTGCAGCAGCTGGAAGTTTAGGAGATTACTTTTTATGCAGCCTCTCAGAGCATACTATACCTCCGATAAGAATGTGGAATGGCCATTAAAGGATCTGTACAATACAATATCATCCAGATAAAACAGTGTAGTGGACCAGAAGATTTGTAAGTACCAACTTAATGACACACAGAAAACTATGGTCTCGTTGTCACCCTGTAATGACGGCAGAATCACTCAGGTGAAAACATGCTTTCATAATGAAAGTATACTTTTAGCATCTTATCACCATAACCCTGTAGATTGTAATGTGTTTTTGATTCTCAATGAATGTGCTTTCATGTAACTGTGATGTATAATTTGCCAGTCCTAAGTAATACTTTTTAATATTTAATTTTTACTCAGTGTATTTTAAGAATTCATTTTCTGAAAAGTACTTTTAGACTTGCACTTCACTGTGGCACATGAAGTATTGTTGTTTTTGAGGATATCTCAACTATGCTTATGGTTTAAAGAATGTGTTAGTGTTGTCACTTGTGAAAGTGTAATTTAAGTGTTACTTTCTTGCAGTATTCATTTACACGGTGTATTTCATGTAGTACTATACAGTAATATACTGAAAGGTCCTGAAAAGTAGATTGCAACGTGTACTTAACTTAAAGCCACTATGAAGAATCTGTATCATTTAAATTATTTAGATGGCATGACTTTTTGTGTGCAGAAAATGAGTGTGTGTTGCCTTCAGTCAAGTTATCCTGGTGGCGGTGTGCTCTGAATACTGTTGTTTAGTATCTATTCAAATTCAAGTGTCTAAATATGCTGGTAAATGAATCAGTATTCATAAGCACTTGGTAAACAAGGAATTCATAAATCAGTAATAACAAATTATTGATGATAATTTATTTGTTGAATATATATTGAAAATTTGTTGAGCATTTGATGTTTTGCAAGAGCATTTAGTAAATATTTTAAAATGTTTAGTGAAACTCTTTTTGCTACAACGGAGGAAAGACACAAAAACACAAAAGCAGTTAATTTATTGTAAATGAACTGCAGCGCTCAGGTTAAACAGTTGGGCGCTGACACAGAGTCAAGGTGGTTCTGGACACTGTTTCACAATGATAATCAATCTTAGAGTTTAACAATGTTTTGTAAGTGTTTCTCTACTTTTAAAGCTCCATAGTTCTCTCCAAAAAGAGCATGTAAGAGTTTCTTAATGTTGCTGTCCATGGTACTGAAGAGGAAGATGAAATCATTTTTAACCTTATTGATTCAAGTCTTTGTAAGCTGTCCTTTGTATTAAAATGCAAAGCATAAATGAAAAAAACACAACACATCAGATGGATTTTATATGCTTAGAATGGTCACACTGAATGTATTATACAAATGTAACCTAATTTAGTCAATAGTCTGATCATTATTTACAAATTACAAATTAGTGGGTGGAAGTATATTTTAAAAAAGTAAACTTGGTGTAGAAATGAACAAAAACAATAAAGACTTTAAATGCAACATGTGGTTTATTTACAGCCTTAAGGTGTAAGATAAGTTGCTGTTTTAGCAGGGCCAGTAAAACTAACATTGAAACGACCTCTCTCTTTGGTTGCATGGCTTCACCAAAGATAGACATTCATTTATTAAACTGCTCCGTTCCCACATGAAAGATGTTCTTATCGGCTGTATCACCAGTCAATATATATCATATGGGAAAGTGCTATAAAGACTGTAAGATCTATGAATGGTACATTTTCATCCTTCAGTCTGATCTTTCTCTCTTTGGTTTCATGTGTTCATCAGCGCTGAAGACAGTGGAGGGGTGAAGTACACCACATCTGGAATCACACAAGGGGATGAAAACATGGGATCTAATCCCAGTAGAGCCAAGCGGAGTGTAAAAAACGAATAAAAACAAAGGTAGGTAACTCAAAATTAGTGTCTGGTTTCATTCAACTATTGAACCAAAAAAAATATATAAATAAGCAATCATACCAAATTTGTGTTAAGACCAATTTTAAAATGGCCAGTTACATTAATGCAGAAACTAGGACTCATGTTAAGGGGCCAGGCTAGTTCACAAATCCTCAATACCTCCTGATGTTCTTGGCTTTTCATGTTTTGGGGTTTTTTTCAATACTACTGTTGCTCTGCTTCACATGTTTCCTACACTGTTATGCTCTGGTGAAGAAACAGGAAAAGTGTCTGCAAATCACTGCTGCT
This sequence comes from Thunnus maccoyii, assembly GCF_910596095.1. Classification (NCBI taxonomy): domain Eukaryota; kingdom Metazoa; phylum Chordata; class Actinopteri; order Scombriformes; family Scombridae; genus Thunnus; species Thunnus maccoyii. The sequence continues at coordinate 19,084,209 of NC_056537.1, read as the reverse complement.
TCCCACAGCTCACCTCTCATCAGCAACAACAGGCACAACACACACTGATTCACACACACACACACACACGTACCAGCACACACATACACCTTTCACCACTGACATACCCTCTTCTCTACATGCACAGACATTCACACACATACATACACTCAGGGGATGAGGCAGTGAAAGGGCAGTGGGATGTACAGCTGTGAATGGTGTGTCTCAGAGAGAGATCAGACTCTTTAATAAATTATGAGCTTGAGGAGGGAAGCAGTGTGTGTGTGTGTGTGTGTGTGTGTGTGTGTGTGTGTGTGTGTGTGTGTGTGTGTGTGTGTGTGTGTGTGTGTGTGTGTGTGTGTGTGTGTGTGGTGTGTGTGTGTGTGTGTGTGTTTTAGGTGCCTTACTCGTCATGCAGTGGCTACTATCAATACAAAGTGCCATCCTGGAAGTTTCAGAGTGCAGGTAAATAAGCTGCAATACTTCCAGGTTTTGTTTAAGTCTGTTAAAGTTTGATGACAGTTTTAACTGTCTTGGCGCAACAGTTGAGATGACAGCTAATTATTCTAATTTTTGTCAGCTCACCATGGTAATAATCAGACCAAAAGATGCAAAATTGGGTCAATGTTTGATATAAGCAATCTATACAACAACATGAATCTACACATGCAAGTTCTAGTGCGTTGGTGATGGTGGTGATGGAGTTTGAGTGTGAGTGTACATGTGATATAAGACAAAAATGAAAGGCTAGGGTGTTCTTCTGTTGTTCCCGGCCCAAGAAACATCACATATAACATGTCAAAATGTTTTACCAATTGAAATTATTTTTACATGATTATATTAATTTATTTGTGCATCATACCATATACTGTACATAAAGCTTTCTGGCAGTTGAAATTCACTTTCAGAATACAAAACAAATCATTACCACAAACACTACAACATAAAAGAAACAAGGTATCCGTGCATTTAAAATAAACTGATAATATTAAAATATCTTTCGATGATTAAATAGCCTTTTACTTAAGTCATAATTACATTACAGGCACATTAACTGTGTCAATCCTTCTCTCATATTGTTTCAGGCACAGTAACATCCCACAGAAATTCACTCCTAATGCAAAGCTCAAACCCTGTCAACCCAACCACACAGCTTTTCCTTGTTCACTGCTGTGTGTGCATCTGCCACACACCTGGGAATCACTGTAGCCTACATGTGAGCTGTGAATGTCACTGCGAAAAATCAATAAATTGTAATGTGTATCCTCCGCATCCTGCAAATGTGTATTACTAGTTTGGATTATATTTTTAGAATTTTACTGCACGATATTTTCATTATTAAATGTAAAACTGAGACTGTATTTTCTTCTCACTTAGAATATTTAGGCAAATATTTATCAATCAATTATCACATGATCAAACTGAATGCCTAAAGATTATAAGCATCAATATAATGTGTGCAAGTATCAATCTTGCTATGTTCCTGAAATGTTTAGGTTTCTGCAAAGCAAAAGCAATATATGCAGACATAAAACTGAAAAGGTTTGAGAGAGAGCAGTAGGACAGCTTTTAATTGTTTCAGTCAATTTTTATAACACTGACAACCATTGAACTACAGTATGATCATAAAAAGAAGGAGCCATGAATAATAAACAACATTGGATGCTTAAAAATATGCTCTACAACTTGTGTGCATACACATATTTGCTCAAAACATTGTCCAACTGTGAGAAATATCATGATGTCTCAGCACTTATGATTTTGAGATATACACTATACTGTACAAGGCAACAGACAATAAATGACAAGACACATCCTCATAATTAAACAACAGCATAGGTCTAAAATTCAGCTGGCAAAAAATGACCTATGTTTACGTTGCAGTGCACCCCAAACAACCCATAGGATCGTAATATGCTACTTTCCAAAACCGTTACAAATCCCTGTTAAAAAATAATGATGTTTTATGATGTGACAACACTGTGGTTAATGTCTGGTTAGGTTTAGGCCCACAAACCACTTGGTTCAGGTTAGGTAAAGATCATGGCTTTGGTTAAAATGATCACCTGAATCACGGTTTATACTTCCTTAAATTTACGTAACCTTCATCATCATGGCAACAGTAAACGCCACAACGCTACAATTTTTTATTTTTTAAATGTCTCCACTCAGTTGGAAACATGACACTCATGGTTGGATACAGGAGGCAAACAGTGGTCTCCTCCTTCTCCTAATAAGACAAAGTCATCTTATCAAGTCACCTTATACTGACATCATGTGAACTGCGTCACTTCCCCGGGTCATAATTACTACGTCTGCTAGATGGCATTAACGTAACTATAGGTCATTTTTGCCAGCCTGAATTTTTAGACCTATACTGTCATTTTTTTTTTTTTTTTAAATATGCTATGCAATGTCTTCCAATTATGATGAAGACAAATCCAGACCTAATGCAGGAGAGCAAATCAGAAACTAAGTACAACTTTTGAATTCTGAACAATTAATCAGGAATGACTACAGTAATTGGTTTCCACACATTATTCAACCTAAGAGGCTTGTGTCTTTCTCCAAACCAATTATATGTATTCTTCTAACTGTGTGAGGCATACTGTGGTCAGTGCCCACCATTACTCTCTACCTGTCCATTGTAACGCGCTGTACACCTTATGTATCGACTGCGGTGACGACCGACTGGCGGGGTGTGAACATGAATTAAGTAGGATGCAGCAGCACCCGTGCTATGGCGAGGTTGACTGATGCTCCATGATGACTCCCAGGGTCATTACATGACAGTTAAGTTGATAGATGCCATCCACAGAGGGGTAATTCTCCTTCTGACAGGCCTGTCGCCCTCTGCAGTGATGAAATGCTGATCTGATGAATGCTTTCACACATTTCCCAATCCTGGTCTGTTTTTAGGCTGAACAGTCATTTTTAATCATGCCATGTCACATGAATTGTGGGCCACCAAAAGTCAGGGATAACACAGAGAAGACTATGAAGACAACAAGTGACTGAAACTGAATGAGAAGACATAGATCAGATACATCAAGGGCTGGGACCTAAAATTACTTTCACTCTAGATTATTAGACATTTTTTTAAGGTTAATCAGTTAATCATTTGGTCTATAAAATATCTCAAAAATGCCAAAATCACAATTTACCAGAGCCCACAGAGGCAACATTTACTTGTTTCGAAAACCCAAAAATATTAAAGTTACAGTGATATAAAACATAGAAAAGCATTAAATTAGTTTTAAATTAGTTTTATAGAAGCTGGACTCAGCATTATATTTTTCTTTCATTAAAAAATTACTTAAATAATGACATAATTAGCAAAATTATCAGTTCATTTTCTCTCAATTATATCAATCTCAGAGTTAATTAATAGCCCTCATTTTCTACACCATTTTTGGAGATTCAGTAGTGAAATGTGCTCCACGATGTTGAGTGCTCCCACTGCAGACTTTGTGTGGTGCTTGTAGGTTAAAAGCTCTTTTAGTGGAGAATCCTTTTGGAGTACCCACTGCACATGAGAGCATCGTCTAGTCTGTGTGCCCCTGAAGCACAGCAGTTCTTGTATGGGTTAATCCAATTTTCATTACAAATGTACTTCTTTATCTATAATAGCATGAGGATTACACACTTTTAAAATGTGGAACTGCAGTTCTTTTATTAAGCAAAGATCAATGGATTGTACGGTTGAATCTTTTCAATTTCAGCTGTCTGTCAGGTCCAGGAAATCCATTTCTATGTTTCTAACATGATACGGTCTTTAACCTTTGAACCTAATGCAGGTCACGAAATGGACTGATTAATCAATACAGGAACAGGCTGTTTTCTATTTGACTGTTAACGGAACATCAATAGTCATCTGAGATCAGAGTACCTGCCTATTGATTTTGATTGGTAAATGATGATAAATGGGGTTTAACCCAAGTCAGCCGTCGGCACCTTACACACATTTTTTCCAGTGCTTACACACTGTCAGAAGTCATTAGGTGGCAAAGAGCTCGTCACAAACATTAACTAAATTCTTGTGTGAAACTAGATTTTATTAAATCTGTTTATGCTGAATGGACAGAACCTGTGCGAGTTTTGTTGTTGTTGTTTTTTTTAACCATGTAGACCAGTGTGCCTGCTTTAAATAGGTAGAGGGGTGTGCATCATGTCACTTTTGTTTTTTGTGATATTTTTTTTCCTATTCATGGATCATCAGTCTTTCCTGCCTAAAACGCACTTCGTAAATAATTAATGGTCACAGCCCATTGCACCCGTTAGACTGTCAGAAGTCTGGGACACCATGTCTATACACATACATACATACATACACACACACATGTAATAGTTATGTGATGGTCAAAAATAAAAAAATTTCACACATTTTAAAAAGGACTACACACATGCTGTCTCCCGCAAGTTCATATTTCCTCCGCACTAATGAGTAGCACTGTACTTATTTGTCCTTAAACATTAAAAAAGAGAGGGAGAGACAGAATGAGAGAGAGATGGAAAGCAATTGGATAAATTAATTGATAAACCTCTGACAATGTGCAGGTCTAATAAAGGGGTCTGAGGTTTATTTTGCTCCATAATAACAAAGCTTCTGATACCTCACTCCCCTCTGTATCTCTAACGAATAAAAAGAAAAGACAGAACTCACACACATGCACATAGAGCGATTCCCCATACTGTGAGATTCACGTCACTGGTGCAGCCGTGGGTTCTGTGATCTGCACAATAGACAGATAAACAAGCACACACATACACATGAACACACACAGAGGAAAGAAAACAGACACATACACACATGCACGCCACACACACACATACACACACACACACACACACAGGGCCGGGTTGTGGGGCTCTCCTCTCAGTGTACTTCGGTCCATCGACCCTGCATGGCTGCTCTCAGCTGGATACGTGTCATCCACAGCAGCCCTGCCTGTTAGGGGGAGAGTGAGGTCTGCGGAGGGTGTAAGGGAGGTGGAAATAAATGGGGAGAGTGGAGCACCAGCAAAAGGAGAGGGTGGGGGAGGGAGTGGAGAGGAGGGCAGGAGAGGAGAGGAGGAAAGAAAGATGCAGGGGTGATGCCATGGAGGAAACAGAGGATGAAACACGAGAAGCAAAAGAGGTGTGCGGTGGTGTGTATGCAGCCTACTCACTGACTTGAACAGGGTCAGAGGTGAAATGGGGTTGTCCGTCAGATGTTACTCTGCATCAAAGCTCCCAGGGAGAAGGGTCACTATTCAGCCAGCTCCTCTATCTGATATTCTCTTTTCTCCTTCTATTGACAGTAAGGTTGTTGTTTACTCACCTTATGTATGTCCCCCATCTCTCTTTGATAGGTGTCTGTGGTGATGTTGTCATGTGCCAGCTGCCATCTGCTCTTATTCTTCTTTATTCAGGTGAGACATTTAATGCCTTTATGATGTACGTGTATGTAATAAGTAAATATGTTGTTCATTACTGAATTAACTGGGAGAATCACTCTCATATCCGTCTGTTCAATATAAGGCTTTATGCTAGCTAGTTTTACAGGTGGTTATATACTGTTTCTAACTATTTCTTGGCCAGGCACAGTGACTTTCTGTTGCCTCAGCTGGTTGCCTGGCAACCTCATGGTGACGACATGATTCAAGGAAGACACTGCTTCCTGCCAACAAATAGTCCATCACATAACTGCCCATAAAACTATTAATTGTCATTTTTTCACTTGTAATTTTTACACTTTGATTTTTGCATGGATTAAACAAGATATAACTTGTTAACGAGTGAGCTTTAGAAATGCCAGTATGCACATTTTATTAGCTTTGGGCAGCCTAGCTGTTTCCCCCCAGTTTCCAGTCTTTATGCTAAGCTGGCTCCAGCTTTGATTGACAATGGCATCAATCATACCAATCATATCTAACTTTCAGCAAGAAAGCAAATAAGCATATTTCTGAAAATGTTGAACTATTCCTTTAAGAGACTACGCCAGTGTGTTTGCATGATTTACAAATCACATACAGGGCTTATTGGGGATCAAGGTCATGTCACATTGCATTGGCCTTTTTCATAGAAGATGTTTTGACATGTCACAGTAGGAAGTGTAACCGGTGGTGTCTAACATCATGTGCATTGTGTTTTGATGAAGAGGCTCAGACCAGCATATCTTTGGAGGCGATCTCCGTTTGTTCTGATGACAGAAGTGAATAACAAAATCCTCCGGTCAATCGCGATATGTAACTTGAGCTGCTACACAAATTAAATGACACAGGAATATGTTAGCATACTACACAAGAGGTTTAAGCTACAGTAACAAAAGGGGAGAAGTAAAGGTGGGAGACATTATTTATAGGGGAGTGAATGTAGGGTTACAGAAACTGAGACTCATGTGTTCCACATATTGACTCTGGAGGAATAGCATTTCATGTTCTAACTATTTGCACAGATTTTGTGAAATTGTAATATTACATATTACTAATGTATATTTGACTCTGTTACACATATCTTTTACTACTATATAATTGACACTGTCACAGAAGCACAGCAGTAAATAATAAAACTAATGATGCCTGATTCCCTTTAGCTGTTGCACTTTCATGTCCTGGATCACTGTCACACTGTCACGGCTTACTGGGAATAGAAAAGGGCCATTGTTAATGTTATTAGTAACACCTGTGTTTTTTTCTACTATGACAAGTCAAAATGTCTGCTGTGAAACAGGGCTATTATGGGTATTTCAGGGGCTAGTCTGCCATAGTTGTCAGCAGTTGCTTTTTATTTACACATGGAACAGATGATACAACCAGTATTTACATGTAAAAATTTACTGTAAATGTTTTCATTTACGAATGAAATAGTTCAAGAAGATCAAATAAACACTGACCACACTGCTACAGGCTTAGACATACCATGATATACTGTAGACACCATGCGATAGAGATAACAAGCTGTCAAGTGTGAAGGAAAATTCTCCAGCTGTGTTCAAGGAAGCTCTGAGGTTTGAGGGTTAGCTGTCAAAGTGAAACCCTTAAATGCAAGACACTAGTCCAATTTTACATGATCATTTTACAGTGTCCGTGTTTGCCTGTCTGTCTTCTGGATTTGATTTTCTGACAGCATATCTTATGAATGCAGTGGTGGTTTGCATGTGACTCTTAAATCTCTGATGTAAGAGCTTCTCCTCTGTTTTAATGGTTTAAAGTGAAGTTCCAGGCAATGATAATGTTACTTTAACAAAACAAAGAATATATGTTTGCCATACTGGAATATGTATTTTATGCAAGTTTCAAGTCTAAGCATGCTGATATAATAATAATCTGCTGACATGAGCTGTCATCATGGAAAAAAAGAAAAGTGAGTTCATCAGTCTCATATAGCTGTGACATATTTTGAAAGAATATAACTCTGGCTTTCTAATAAAGGGGTTCAAACATATACATGCAAAAGATATACATGCTATATATTCCTAAGTGAAGTGCACTGTCTGGCACTTTAGCCTGCGTGGTAATATTTCATGGTCATAAAGAAAGAAGGGACTAAATGTGAAACATTTTCTGTTTCACAGCGTGTGCTTTGTTTGCACAGTTGCTCTTGAGACAGGAAGCTGGGTTTGGGTTCTTTCCAAGAGGTTATAATGAAGCAAACATTCAATTTCAGTGGACACCATGAGAGCGGTGTAAAAATGTGAGAGAAATTTTTTGGCACATTTCTGGGAAATTGATTTCAAAAGCTGACAATTACATTAAAGCATACTGTTAAAGTAAGGCTTTGAGTGAAACTGTTGTTATAGGTTCAGCTCCATAAATATACAATTGTATACACCACAACATACACACCCATGTCTAAGCGCTCAAACCTGCATACACTAACACACACGCTCAGCCACATATCCTGTTTTGTTGCAATGTTGTCCTCAAACCCCAACTCATTACAAAGTTCCTCTTTATGTTAGTTCAAAGTTGCTTCTAATAATGATGTAAGTTTGTTTTAAGAATTTATTTCCAGGAACTCCAGCTATTTCAGTGGAATACTGGAAATCATTCAAAGGGGCTCTACTGTTTTCCCCAATGCACAAACACAAACATACATACAATGGACACACACACACTCACATCTAGCACATGTGACAGCTTGGCTCTGGATCTAAATCTTTCAAAAGCATTATCAATGTTCTTTCTGAAAGAAAAAAAAACAGGCATTAAGTTAAATTACATATCCATCAAATAAATGTCAGATAGTCTCCTGTGGGATTTTAACAGGAAACAACTTCTTAAAGCAAAAGCAACAGGGACAAGAGCGACTTCAAAAGACCATATCAGGGTACATCACAAATTTTAATCGGATATCAGCACTCCTGCAATAATTATTTATCATATATCTTGATTCTGTGTGTCTCCTACACATTTCCACACATTAATTCAGATCTCTGTTGGTTGAGAGAGAGGGGAGCAAAGACATAGAAATAGTCTGCTTTTAGGTCAACCCCTCAGAGAAGCAGAGGTGTGTGTTTGTGCATGTGTGTGTGTATGTCTGTGTGTGCATGTGTGGGTGGGTGTTTGTCTGGGTGTGTGTGTGTTTGTATGTGTGTGTCATATTACAGAGCAGAGTGGTAAAGGTATGGCAGCTGCCTGCAGAAAAATCTGAGCTGCCTGCATCTAAGAGAAGCTTTCATCCTCCTACCTGCCCACCAAAGAGGGGAGGCATACTCTCACTCTCTCTCTCTCTCTCTCTATCTCTCTCTCGCTCACATACACACACACACACACACACACACACATACATACACAAAGCAGGGTTCGGGCCACAGATGCCAGCAATCAACAGAAATTTCACTACAAGCTTACTCCTTGGTCTAAATTGATTTTCATAGTCAAAACATCAACCTCCAGCTTCTGTCTTATCGCTCCTGAGGACTGGAGAGATTGCATGAGAGACATGAGAGACAAAATTTAAAAGACAAAAGCTATTTCCTACTCTAGGCTTTCTTTTACTGACTTTGCATTAGCTAAATAGATTAAAAGATATAAACAAAGAGAGAAGAGTAAGAGCAGGTTATTTATTATATCTTATAGCTGAATCTTGAAGTCGTTGACATCTAGCGATTTAGTGTTGCATTTGCATAAAGTTGTGGAACTTGCAAGAAAAGAAAGGTCAAAATCAATGCAGCAGGGGATATGCTGACTTTAATACTCCATTTCCACTTGGTATTGAAATATATCCAGATATCTTATAATGAAAATGCATGTTCTCAGCCAATTTGGCTACATTCTTAAGAAAAAAATCTACCTAACAAGTTGAAAGGTCACCTAACTCCAACTCTTCCCACTATCCCAGCATATACATACAGACAACCCCCTCCTCAGTTAAGCCCATACTGCAGCATCTCTTCCCTTAAAACCTTATATTAGGATTGGTCACAAAAATGGTATAATCAAGATCATGAGAATTGTCATTATCCAGATAAGATATCCAGATACAGACTGCATGTTAATACCAGGTGAAAACGGGGTCTAGTCCCTCAAGCTCCAAAAACCCTGGTTCCTGCACTTCCCACAATGCAACTCAATAGTAGGCTTTTTCCAAGCCCAAGCTTAGATGACCCTATTGATATCTTTAGGGGAAGAAACTCCCTCCAGAGCCACAGAAGATATTGCAGTGATTTTTGCAGGCTCAGTAAGTGGATATTTATAAAAATCTGTGAACTGGTCCTTTAGAATTAAGATTATTGTGTATAGAAATATTTTAGGCAAAAGAGGAGGAATTTTTAGTGAACAAGACAGTCAAAACACAGAAAGGTAGCTTTGATCAAGTTGTAGGATAAGTAGCATCAGCTGTTGTTGGACTCATTGTTGTCAGTTAGCTTCTTTCATGGTGAAATGCATTCAGTCCTCACACACTATAATTATGCAGGAGAGAGGGAGGGCAATAAATCTGATAACACACACACACACACACACACACATACATACATAGGGGTATAAACTCATGGACGAGCTGAGAATTGTCGGAACAGAGATCAGATTAGAGAAGCTTTTCTGATCTGTGGTATGAGAAGGCTGGGCTCATGTATCAACCAGACATCTAAGCTGGCTTATCCTGATACAACCAGGGGCAAACACACACACACACACACACACACACATACAAAAGAAGAAAGTTTACTGTGTGATGTAAGGGAGGGGGGAGGTTGGAGAACAGTGGGGTACAATCTCCAAACAATTCTATATCCCTTTTAGTCATGGCCTGGCTATGGCTGTGAAGCGGAAACAACATTGAGCCCTTGTTAACAGTGTCCCCAAACTACACTAAAGGTCTACTTTGCTGTCTTTATACTTTATAGTGACACTTACAAAAGTATCTCATCCTGCAGCTCCTGACAGCTTTGTGATTTGTCCTGTGGCACGTGGATTGACTTGAGTTATATTTCCTTTCTCCTCTCTTCTCCTCCCCTCTCCAAGCAGGACTGATGCCCAGATGGTGTGCCCCTCCATGTGTGGTCCAATTCCGCTCTCCCTGACCGTTTCATGGGCCTCAAACCGACCCAAACATCCACGGCCGCTGCTTCACTCACAAGCCTCACACCTCACCCGTAACCCCTCGCCCCTAACGTTCACCCTACGCCCCTCACCTCCCTCTGTCTCACTCTCCATCAAGCCTCTTCTCACATTTTGACAATCCTAAACTTCCCCTGAGCCCAACATGGTGGCCCGCGTTCCAGCTCTAGTCTTGGTTATGATGTGTCGGGGCGTCTTGCTGTCAGTCGGAGACCCACCTCAGTCCCGCCGGGAGATACGCATCGAGGGTGACCTGGTGCTCGGCGGCCTGTTCCCGGTGCATGAGAAAGGTGCTGGGATGGAGGAGTGTGGCCGTGTGAATGAGGACAGAGGGATCCAGAGGCTGGAGGCCATGTTGTTTGCCATAGACAGAATCAATATGGACAACACTTTGCTGCCCGGGGTCTCCCTCGGTGTCCACATCCTGGACACCTGCTCCAGAGATACCTATGCACTGGAGCAGGTGGGTGAGCACGGTGACTGTACATAAACACTGCATGTTTCTCAATGAGAGATGATTCCAGATAGTATTTAAATATACTTTTCTGTCAAAGGAATCATTTTCTCCTCTTTACTAAGTTTCTGCTTCCTGCCATCAAAACACTGTTCACATCATGTGTGTATAGGGTGTGATCTTAAAAATGTAAATCAAAATCACTTTCATTTCCACACAGGATGCTGTTTATTTTATCATTAACATTGATAATCAAATCATTTATCACAGCAAAACTAGAAGTACATCAATGAAATACTAACTTCAATTAAAGCATTTATTCTCAAAGACGGTCACCCGTTTGTGTGCCGTACAGCGTTCAAGTGTATCTGCGTTTACCTGTAAATGCTGATACAGGTTTTCAGATATGCTATAGTTCAGATACAGTTTTAATTAGTTTGTTCTCATGTGCTGCCAGATGACCTGAACTTTTCCCACCTTTCATTTTCAAAAAGTTGCGCTGGAAAGTAATTTATGGCGTCAGAAGTAAAAAGTGCAATGTATCCATTTTAAATGGAGGAAAAAGTAGATCCCATTAAACGGTAATATTCAGGTATAGTAAATGTACCTCAAAATTCTATTTTATCCACTATGGGTAAAGGAGCTTGCTTCAAATCATAATGGCAAATGCTTGATGAGAAATAGAGATTGAAGCTATTTGCGATGAGGGAAATGAGCCGGATAAAAAAAAGGCAGCAGTCTCCCTCAGGGATTGTTATCTTCAACAATATATTGTATTTTATTGCCAAGCTATTTAAAGACGATGCATCTAGTGATCTACAATGAGTTCTTTGACTGATTATAGACAGCACCCAGGATTTTTGAATTAATTAATTAACTTAAATGGGTTGCAGGTTCTTTGGCTGTTTGTCCAAGGACCAGCAATATGTTATTAATGTGCCTTAGCCCCAGAGGAATTAATTTACAATTTGGAACCTGTACTGAAAGCATTTAAGGTACCCTACTGTGAAGAAATTGGCTTTTATTGTCCTTTCAAAAAGATAAAAACTCTACATCATAAAAAAATCGGTCTTTATTTATGTAGCATATTTCTTGAAAATAACCAAATTCAAAGTGTTTCACAGTCTGATTAGTAATAATAGATAACACAGACCATATGGTACACAATATGGTGCGCAGCATTTGATATAAAATATCAATGTGTTTGTGTTTCCCAGGCTCTGGAATTTGTAAGAGCCTCCCTCACCAAGGTGGACGACACAGAGTTCATCTGTCCAGACGGATCTTACGCCCTGCAGGACGACAGCCCGCTGGCGATTGCTGCTGTCATTGGAGGATCCTTCAGCAGTGTCTCCATACAGGTAAGAAATACACCAACAGGTATAGGAATATTTACACAAACACATTTCACCATCACCATCTTACTTTAACTCCCTTGATAGCTTCTTCTCTCTTATGTTGCTCATCCTTGTACCAGACATATCGTGACCAAGTGTGCAAAAGCTGACATCCAGTTACATGGCAGTGCAAGTGTGTCCATGTCTGCATGTGTGTCTGTGTGTGTACTTGTTTCTGTGAATCAACTTCCATCGGTGTGTTCTTGTGTGTTTCCCCAGCTCTTGTAGCTCTTGTCACAGAACTGGGTAATTTGCATAGTTTAGCATAAAACCTCCTTCTCCCTTACTCCTCTGTGACTGCACAAAAGCTTCCTCCTATCAGTCCTTAAATCCCTAATCTCTGCAACTGTCTCTCTGTCTTATCTTTCTCACCCTCTCTTTTTCTCTCTTCTATGTATTTCTTTTTTTCCTGTACCTTAAGTCTTTGCTCTCCTCCTTCTCATCACTTCCTCTTTCTTTTTTTTTTAATTCTTCTTCTTTTATATGCATTCAGAGGCGTCCCTCCCGGCTATTTGGGGAGAGCTCAGTGTATGCTGACCTCAGCCCCCTTCTTCTTCTCCTCCTCCTCCTTACTGGGGCAGCCATTGTTAACACATCTGCTCTGTCTCTAGTCCTTCATCACAGATATTATCGCTTGTCTTTCCCGCAGCTCCTACTTGTTGCCCTTTGTTGGCGTTGCTGTTGTTTTTACCTGTCTTTTCTGAGGGAAGCGCTGTTTACGAGACCCTAACTGTGCTCTGCTTTCTGATCTTGTGCCAGTGAAGCTAATCCAGCTACTTCTTCATGCCTCTCTACTTGGCCAGTCTGTCTGTTGCTTCTAAATGAAGTAATAGTGAATTATTTTATGTTTTACCATGCACAACTAAACTCCAATGCCTCGAAGGCATTTACATAGCAGGCATCATTCCTTCCCTACGTTCGTACATGTGTGTGTATGTGTCTGTGTGTGTCTGTGTGTGTCTGTGTGTGTGTGTGTCTGTGTGTGTGTGACTTGCATTCCAAGTGGAAAACACACAGCACCCCTCCACTGCACCAATTTTTTTCCTTCTTCTCTTTCATTTTTTTCAACTGATCTCTCATATTCAGCCCATTCCTACAGTACATCTCCCTTCCCTCTCTAACACAGGAAGAGAGCAGCTTTCACTAACAGAGTAAACTCTGCGTGTCCCTGCGGACAGGCCTCTTAGCTAGCTGTGGTCATTGTTCAGTGGCAGGTAATGGAGCAATAGGGTTACGTTTTGCAGCATGACCTTCCCTGACATTTAAGTCAACTGCCATCTCAAAACTATAAAACCTGCCTGGAGTACTATAAGCAGCCATCCATGTGAGTGTGTGTGTGTGTGTACCTCAATGCAGGTGTTGTGTATGTGTCGACCTGTCCTTGCACGCATCAGTATATATATGTGAGTGTGTTTTCTAATCTTCTACACTATTAGTCTAATGAGATTCTGACATGTTGTCAAAACAGCTCATCAACTGAGCTATGAATGAAATATAGAAAAGCCCAGAGAGATGCGCTCTAAAAGGATTAAACTGAGGCAAGAACAGAATGGCTGTGTACTTTGTGTTTATTTGCGTGTGTGTGCATGTTTGAGTGGGTATGTTTACATGCCTTTGTGGCGCATGAGTATATGTAGCAATTATATTTCCACTGTTGTGTTGGTGTCTATGACTAAAATTGTAATGAAGAGAACATTACCAAACCCCAATCAACAGTAAAAGGGAATATTATATGGACATCAGTAGACCCCAGATGATGTCCATCACTAATGCATGAGTCAGTGATTTATTGAACTGTGTGCGTGTGTCTGTGTGCGTGTGTGCGTGCTATTTTGTACATCTCTTCTTCATGTGCATATAGTATATGCTTGCATTTAATACATTGTCTTTTACCTTCAAATAATCACATTGTGCATGAAGCACTTCCTATCAGTGTCAAGCATCCAAATATGTTCTATTTTTTCCTTTGATGAAAAAAAAACACATTTCATCATTCCAGTTGTTTTTGTGGGTTTTACATTCTATCATTTTTCATCAAACTTTTCCATTACTTGCTTAACCGAGGGGCTTGACACACATGGAGATGCTCTCCAGTACAAAGTAGTGGGTCAAGGGAGAATAAAAACACCTAACACAACAACACTATACACCTGCAGTTAGGTATGTTTTTAAATAGCTGTGGTTGAACGATTTCATTGCAGTTAATAATACTACATTTGATCTGTTTTGACATTACTCATACACATCATTATTTTCTCTGCTGGCTGACATTCTTTATGCAGACATCTTTTCTTCCCACCTACCAAGAAGAAACTATCATCTTTTACAAAGACACTCTGTGGATTTTTCCAGTGAGTGCTGTGCTGCAAAGCTTTTGTTTTAGATGCTTTTGGGTTGTTTTTTGTTTTTTTAGTCTCCCTTTGCCCCTTTGGGCCATATTAGAGACTGGAGCTCCCTAGAAACTGGAAGGTACACTACTTTATTTATCTGAAATCTTTATTGTGTGCAGCTGCCAGTGTCCAGTATTGATCAGAACATTCAAAAATGTTGAACTCAGCAGTGGCAGATCTAAACTCTCAGTATCTGTTATGAAACTAATAATGGTTGCATCTTTCAAGTTATCCAAGGGTTGGACACATTTCTCGGAGCAGTATCTGATAAGCATGAGAGGGTTAATTGTAGTATGGCTCTTTTCTAGGGAAATCCACATTTTTCATCAGCCAGAGAGTTTTTTACACCTGTATAATACGCACATAAATCTGTTTTGTTTTTGAGATACTTAATCTCTTCTTCAGTTTTTCGCTATCTGTGTATACTTGTACGGTTTTGCAAGTGCTCCATGAAATTAATTGTATAGTAATTGGCTCTGTTGTTTCCACCTCTCCACATTGTAAATTGTAAATTAACAATTAACTTAACACAGTTCCACACCGCAGGCCTGGCTGATACCCATCTGCTTTCAACAGCGTAACTACAGTGTAGACAAACAGACTCTTGTTTGTAGACTTCTTATGTCACTTTACATACAACTAATCTTCCAAACTAGCAGTAAGATTAAGACTTATCCAATTTGATCTACACAACATATCACATTATAGAATTTGTACAAGTGTGATCAACAATATTGTTATCAAAACCAGTCAGTTCAAATCAAACTCAATCTACAGCACATGATATCAACAACTTATTCAGATATGGGATATCAACTTTAAAATCATACTATTCATTAAAATGAATTTTTTTTAAATATTTCTCTTGATTTATGTCTCATTTTACTGAATCTCTCGCCCCAGGTTGCCAATCTTCTCAGGCTCTTCCAGATTCCTCAGATAAGTTATGCGTCAACCAGTGCCAAGCTCAGCGATAAGAGCCGCTATGATTACTTTGCCCGCACCGTGCCCCCTGACTTCTACCAGGCCAAAGCCATGGCCGAGATTCTCCGCTTCTTCAACTGGACATATGTTTCCACAGTGGCATCAGAGGGGGATTACGGTGAAACAGGCATAGAGGCCTTCGAGCAAGAGGCCCGCATGAGGAACATCTGTATCGCCACCTCAGAGAAGGTAAGGCATGGAATAGAATAGAATCCAAAGAATATAATAGAATATGAGTTTGTTTCTGTGGTCCAATCTGCATGAATATAAGCAAAAATTGCTCAGAGCCAGATACCAAAAATATTTTAATCTGCAGCGTCACACTGATGTATGGCCTGAAGCTGCACCAGTAACAATGAAAGGGCCACTAAATTTGTGAGCTTATAAAAGTTTGTCTCCATGTCTTATCTTGTCCTACACACAAATGAGTTTTATATTACACTGTTGTTATCTGCTGTGAACTAGAAAATGAAAGCTTATCTACAAGAACTCATACTGGGTACTTTGACATTTTTCGTCTCATTTGCTACAGAGATGCATGTTGGTGTGAGACTAAAGTACAAAAATTCACAAATAGCTACCAAATCATTTTGGGTGTAGAGGCAGCCTATAGAGCACAATACATCTGTCATTACATTAAAATCCACGTTCTGTCCAGGTGGGGCGTTCTAATGCTAAGAAGTCCTATGAAGCTGTGATCCGTCAGCTCCTCCAGAAGCCTAACGCCCGTGTGGCCGTCCTCTTCCTGCGCAGCGACGATGCCAGAGAGCTGCTGGCAGCTGCTGCCAGGCTTAACACCTCCTTCATCTGGGTTGCTAGCGATGGCTGGGGTGCGCAGGAAAGCATTGTCAAGGGAAATGAGGTCACCGCTGAAGGAGCCATCACACTTGAGCTGGCAGCCAATCCCGTGCCAGAGTTCAACCGTTACTTTCTCAGCTTGAACCCAGTCAAAAACCATCGGAATCCCTGGTACAGGGAATTCTGGGAGCAGCGGTTCCAGTGCTCTTTGGGTGGTGGAGGAACAGGAGGAGGGGGGGGTGCTGGATTGGGAGAGACACCTCTCCCACCGTGTGACAAGGACTTGTCAATGGACAAGAGTAACTTTGAACCAGAGTCCAAGATCATGTTTGTGGTAAACGCGGTGTACGCCATGGCTTATGCCCTCCATGATATGCAACGGAGCCTGTGCTTCAACACCACCAAGCTGTGCGACAGCATGAAGGCCTTGGACGGGCGCAGACTCTACAGGGATTACATCCTTAATGTCGGCTTCACAGGTAAGAGAACAATCGTGGCAGAGTGAGTGAGTCCCAGATAAGGTACATGGAGAGTGAAAAGAAGTGAATGTTGGAGAGGAAGTTGGGGAAGAAAAAGGAAAAATAGTGACAAATAGACAGGAATGTGAGTGCTGCGCCTAGTTAACAGTCCTCTCATGAACAACACAGGAATGTTGTCCTTCTCCTCAGCCAAAGCAGCCAAGCCACAGAACATAAAAAGTACTGAGACAAATCCGCTTAATTGCTATGTATTGTCAGAGCCAGCCTGCCATTGACACCTATTACCCATGCGTAATTGATACGACACTACAAAGTTGCTTTGAGGAATGAGAGCTGCAGTTAATCCGTCAGCCATATTCTTCTCTCTTGCACTAATGAGATTGTGTGTGTTATAATAGCTCCTATAGCGGGCTGCCTGTCTGTCTGTCAGTCTCTGTAGAGTTGGGAGAGTAGAGACAGAGGATTGGCTTGACTGACAGACGGCGTACAAAGGAAGCGTTATAAATAAACGGCTGTGTCTCGGGGAATGACACAGGTTTAGAGTTGCTTATTCCTCCACCAACCGTGACCAGGAGCAGACATCAAAACAGCCAGACAAACAACACTAACACGGCAGCTTTTCCACAGGACGCTGGGGAGAGCGAACAGGAGTGATGGATGGAGGACGAAAGACTGGCATCACATATGGAGGGAGGGCAAGGGAAACTTACAGATAAGACTGACAGGCAGTCTAAAACGAGAAATGAGAGTTGGGGGTAAGGTAAAAGTATTAGGGAGGGAAGGAGGGAAGGAACAAGGGAGCACTGAGGCAATGCCGGAGTGGGACAGCATGCGTCAGCAGAAGAAGAGGATTCTCTTTGAAATTCCCCATCTTCATTTCTGCTACAAATCAAAGGACTTGGAGCATTTCAGTCTGAGTGGAGAGAGACAGAAAGAAGGAAAGAGAGAAAACAGTCAAGGCGATTGCAGACACAGCCTCCGGTTGGCACAGATGATAACCACTCCCTTATAGGATGCGTACTGACAGGGGTGGAAGTGATATGCAGATTCACTCACAGAAAGTTCAAAATGCTTTGGAGAAAGTAAGTAGAGAGGAGAGGAAAGGAGAGGGGAGGGGAGGAGAGGAGAGGAGAGGAGAGGTGAGGAGAGGAGAGGAGAGGAGAGGAGAGGAGAGGAGAGGAGAGGAGAGGAGAGGAGAGGAGGTGTGAATCCCGCTGTGACTTCCCTACATCTCTATGTCTGATCATCTCTCTCCCTACATGCCCCTACTCCCACTCTCTCCCTTCTTTTCACTACTGATGTATGTCCAT
Organism: Thunnus maccoyii; assembly: GCF_910596095.1. NCBI lineage: Eukaryota > Metazoa > Chordata > Actinopteri > Scombriformes > Scombridae > Thunnus > Thunnus maccoyii. Next base: position 19,065,874 of record NC_056537.1, on the reverse strand, counting down.
GAGGCGTGTGTCTTTATTCTGCAGTAGCGAAAGAGCAACAGCATGTACAAGGATCTCGAGTTCTTTATAGCTCAGTGTCAGTGATGACGGTGACAGCATGATAAACAGCTGTATTGGTAAAAAATGCACTCAAAGAAGCTTAGACAGTGATTTTGGATGTTGATGGGGGTGGTGCGGTGAAACTGGAAACTGTGGTTTGTTTTGAGTTGTTGGCTAGCTCTAAATGACTCACTCTCATTGCTGTACATATACATCTTTGCATCTACAGTATGTAAGGAAGGAGCTGAGGTGAGGTGAGGTTGCATGTGGTGTATAAATACTGCAGCATCACCATCCGCAGTGCTCTCAGTCTGAACTGTAGCAGACGGAAAACCAACACTGTTCAGTGTTCTCTCCAGATCTCTCTCCCATCTCCCTTTCTTACGCACACATGCGTGTTCATTATACACTTTATTGCATCAAAGTTTGATCTCACATATATCTTCCCAGAATTCCCACTCCACTAAATTACTCCCCCTCCTGGACTTAACACACACAACAGAACGGACTGTGTTAGGGCTGTTTTTGTTGTGTGTTACTGACACTGGTGCACCAAGGCAGTATGTTGTGTGGTTAGGAGTGTGTATTCATATGCCGCTCTCTTCATCTAGTCTCATCGCGCTAGTTGCTATGGTAATGAAGCCGACACTATTGCCAATTGTTGAAGTGATCTGGTAGATCATGGGAACTGCTCCCTACCAACTAGTAAGAGACGCAGAGGCGCATTTGTGCATTTTTATGAGGCACTTGATGCATACTTAGAACACAAAACACACATAACAGTTAGCTTCTTTTTTTTTTTACAAAGAGGGAGCTTGAAATGCTTGTTTTTTTTACCAGCATGAAATTGCAGACAACCCCAACCCACACACTTCTCCTAGCCATCATTCAACTCCCACCCACCCACCTCCCCGATCTGCAGCAAACAGATCAGTATATACACACATGCACGCAGTCTTCTGTTCAAATAGCGGTGATAGATGTGATATTCCCCCTTCCCTGCACTGATGTGTGTGTATGTGTGTGCGTGTGATATGTCTGTGTTAGCAGAGGCGGTGTGCCTTCAGGGCCATATTGAGCAGAGAGCTTACTGCAACGTTTAGATGCTAGAGAACAACCTTCACTCCTTCTTTCCCTCATTTTCTCTTCACTCTCTCCCTCTGTCTCTCTGTCTCTGTCACTCTCTGTCTTTCAGTCTGTCTTTCTCTTACTGCTCGTCACTATCTATCGCTCTACATCTCTCTCTGTTCTCTTTCTCACCCAGAAACTGTCCTACTCTCTCTACATTCAAAAACAGCACATCCCACTCAGACTTCACAAGGTTGCTCTCCTGCCTCCACCGCCTCTCTGCACTCCTTCACTTTCCTCATCCCTCCCTCCGTCCATCCTTCACCTTTTCTCTATTGATTCCTCCATGTAAAGGCTTTCCTCCGTCCACCTATATCTCTGCTGCCGTCACGTCAGTTTCTTGCTTTTCTCTTTTGCTATCTCCTCTCCCTTTTTCTCGTATTCTTATCCCTCTTCTCCCTTGTCACTTCCCTCCTTTCTTTGCCCTTATCTTGTCTCCTGGCTCATCCTCCCTCCCAGCACCTCCTGCATTTGGCCTGCTGTTTCTTTCTTTTGTCTCCTCTATCTCACCACCTTTCTTTCAGTCAAGCCTCAGCTCTTGGCTGCTGCGCCTTTCCTCCTATACATTTCTCTCCCTTGTTTTAGACTTCCCTTTTCTCCACCGTATCTGTGCTCTATTCCCCTGTGGCCTGTTGCTCCGCGGCCCAGGCAGTGCTCCATCCCTGGGGACTGAATCTGCAGGGAGAACAAATATAGCTAATGTGATCCGTCTGTGTGTGCATTTGTGACATGTGAGTGCACCCCTCTTTCCATATCTGTATATGCTCAGGGATGTGTGTGTGTCCCTCCGCACTCTTTCTGTGAGGCACAGATGTGTAAGGTCATCAACGCTCTGAAGGAAGAAAGAGAGGGATGATGCCTCTGGAAGGTTGGTCACACCATTCGCAGTTCAAAGCCATTGTATCTTCTTTACATTTTACCTGGAGCAGGTGTGCATTCATGCATGCCCCCATATGAAGTGTTTACTTTGTCAAGCTTGAATCGGGATTAAATCAAGTATTCAGGTGAATTTATGTTTGGAAATATAATTCTCTATTCCCTCGCCAACAGCTAATCAACAGCCAGCTTTTGAATTTTTAGTCACACACTCACACAAAGAAAAGATTCCCCCTCTCTCTATGAGTCTGTATACCTCTCTCTTGCTGTCTTTCCACTTTTAGATTACTTATTCCTACTCATTCCTCCCAAGCCCCTTTGCCTCCTCTCTCTCCCTTCCTTTAATACCCACAATCCCCCTTGGGGTTCGCTTTAGCCCGACATGGCCGAGAACATAATTAATTTCTCAGCTTCTCAATGAAAAGCCTGTTTTCACCATGCTTCTAATTAATCTAGAATAATAAGGTGTTTCTCGAGTTAGCAGGAATGCTAAAGTGTCTCACAAAAATTTAGGGATCTGGTTAGGCTGCGTTATAACGACAGTTTGTTTCGCCTAACTTTATTTGCCTTTTTTACTGTAAATGTTTTATATTTTGTGGCTACAGCTGTTTGATTAACTCTATTCAATAGAGGAGTGCAGAGCAGATTTTGGCTGACGATGTAGTGAATCTTCTTAGATAAATAACAATATATTCACAGTTAGTCTACATAAAGGGCACTTTGTATTTTGAGTCTGAACATGTCAGTTTATTTGCTGCACTGTATCCAGTGTACCCCAGCTACACAACATGGATGCTTTGGGTAGAATTGGAGGAAATTCTCCACTGTTGAGTGCTGACAACAACTTGAAGGCATGGAATCTCACTGAGAGCTGCGGGTCTGGACTGCGCCACAAGCAGTATTGTATGGATGAGGTCACACAGAATCATCAGCCATCACTGTTATAGGGCTTAAGTTGTGAGTTATGTGTTAAAACACCACAGGAAAGCCTAAAAGCTACTGTTAGGAACCACATTAAATTGCCTTCAAGGCAACCAATGGAATGGCACCCTCCATTGAGTCACTCATCAGGTCAGATGTCCCTTCCCATCTGCACTGGTCTGCCATGGTGGAATGAGCTACCCAGCTCCACATGTCTGCTGACTCCCTCAGTGCAATACCTTAACAATGGAGCCTCTTTAACCTTTTAGGCCTTTGTTAATTGTTATACTACTGTCTTGTTGTTTACAGTATTTCTTATGCACTTGCCTATTTCCAGCCATTTCTTAGTTGTTTTTTTTAACTATCCAGTGCTCTTACTCAATGCACGTGTCCCTGGTCAGCTCCTTGAATATTTGTACCACAGCTTTAAAGCCTGGCTGTCTTGTCTCGCATGTAAGTCACTTTGGATAAAAGCGTCTGCCAAATGATAAAATGTAAATCTAAATTAAATTCTTGAAATGATGGAATTGGTTTAGTTCATAGTTAATCAAAGTAATGTCACTCAGAAACATGCTGTAAAGGTAACTGTGGTACAAACATGTCTATTGTGCATCTACCAAAATTCAGATGCTTTCTGGCAGATGCTAGTGGCATGGCTCTATGGATGGCATGCCAGTCTGTTCGGTCAGTTCACCACTTTTATCCAGCTGAAATATTTCAACAACTATTGGATGAAAGGTGATGAAATTTTGTAGACATTTGTTATCCCTAGAACATGAAGCCTGCTGCATTGAATTTTAGTGAAACAACTGTACAGCTATTAGATGAATTGCCATAAAATTAGGTTCAGACATGTCCCCTTCAGGATGAATTGTAATAAATTTAGTGATCCCTTAACTGTTCATCTAGTGCCATAATCAGGTCTAAATTTTAGTTTTTAGTCCAGTTTTTTGTTTTTTTATTATCAAATAACTAATGACATTCCCATTGGCCTCAACTGTACTGTGTTTAGAGCTACTTTGCAAATCTTAGCATGCTAAGAAGTGAAAGTAACATTGTGAACACGGTAATCATTATAACTGCTTAACATCAGCATGTTAGCATCATCTTTGCAAGCATTGTTTGCATGTTGACATTAGCATTTCAAAACCTAGCTCAAAGCACTGCCGTGACTCACAGTGCCGCCAGCAAGGCTGTAGACTCTTGTTTAATCAGAACCAAATCTTTTGGTCACTGGAACTCAAAGCTCATCAGTGTTTTAAATTTAGCCAGGAGAGAGTTTTATGGAGAGAGAGTGGCGTCCATCAGTCAAGGACCTGGGCTGCCTGTCTCAGCTCTCTGCATTCACCAGAGGAGCCTTGGTGGCCTTCGCCAGCTCTAACTTGCACTTCATACACTTTTCTGATAAGCCGCTCTGTCACGTCAGCAAGGTCGCTTGTTGGTTATAGGGAGGAATCGCCAGTCCCCTGAGTCTATTGCTCTCTGGATGTGATCTGTTAGAGGGAAGTCAAGGACAATACAGCGCCCTCAAATGGGTCTGTAGGCTAATGCCGTTATCTCCTCAGTCTGTATTACACGTAATTACCACATACAGCTAATTAGGCTTCAGCACACATCTAAGGTCCTAATAAGGTGCAGTTATGATAATTAGCTGGTGGCAAAGTGTTTCTGTGAGTGTGTATGGGTGTCTGAGAGGAGAAGGGCCCAGTTTGTCTTATTGCTCTGTGTTATTAGCAGACTTTATTATCTGCCAACTTGCAGTATAATGGATTCATATCTCCTCTTCGTCTGAAGATATTATCAGCATTTTCTTATTGAAATCATTTTCATTTAGCTGTCACCAAGACGTTTAGCCTAAAAACTCAAAGAAGACTTGACACCTAGAATTTCCTGTGACAGAGAGGGAGAGGAGAAATATAGAGGGTTATGCTGTCTCTGTGATTTATGGATTTCATAAACCCTAACCCCCTCTGCTGCCATCTGACACACCATTCTTCTCTGAACACACTAAGCTTTCACAACAATAGTGCAGCTTTAGCCCTTGTCAGTGTTGCATGCACGTACACACACACATACACACACACACACACACACACACACACACACACAAACACCACTAACAGCAGGGTCAGAGCTTTGGTTCTGTCAGCACAGCCTCCCACAGCGCTCAGAGCAATACCTTAACCATCACACTGTAAAGTAAAACTTAATGGAGCGTCCACACGGGTGTGTGCACGGACATCCTCATACACACTTTTCAGCCAACAGCTTACTCGCAATCTGTATTCTGATTCATTCCACTGATCCCAAGCTGTATGTTGGGAGAAAGAATTTGGCCTGCGATTTCTTCAGTAACCCAATGACACAGAGATATGAGGAAGACAGCACAGTATCATCAATGCTGCTGTGCACTGAAGACCAAGAGCCTTGTTATATGTTGAAGAGTGATGCTTTATAAACCCAGCATACGTTGTACTATCCCCAGCCACATCATCATTTGGCAGGGGAGGCAGCAGCGTATAACACAGCGGTGTGCAGTGTGTTAGCAGCACGGAGTTGATTGCTCCGCTGTAAGGACAGAAATGGCACTGTAGGACTGACATACATTTTGTGTCAAAACGACCAAGTGTCAGCACTGTCAGGTCCGACACTGCCTGCAACACATCAAGAAATTACTTTTTTCCGGTTCATAGACGCTTTTCTCCTTGTTTTTTTTTTTTAATGTTTTCAGCATCCTGCCAATTTTACAATCTCTTCTGTTCCCACATCCTCAGGGCAGATGGTAATCCTTTCATAACAACTTGTATACAAACCAATTTGGCAGTTTCAGCAATGTACCTCCCTCACATAAGAGACCCAAAGGCTAATTCTATCAATGTGTGGGTAGCTATAGCACTGCCCAGGGATTCAGTCCTCTGCCTTCATGTTATGGGCATGCAGTTTGTTAATGATGCATTTGGTAATAAACTTTGTCAGGTCGGAATTTAGAGCAGTGTTTTTGTCCCTATGTGACCTTAGGGATGGACAGGAGGCCATTGATACACACAAACATCACCAAGCATACCAGGCATTTATAGCCTCTTAGCAAATACTTTTGTAACTGGCTGATCTTCAGTAATGAAAACGCTATTGTAATGCCCCTTACTGTCTGTTCTAGACCCCTAAGGCTTAAATGACCATGGGTTATTGTCTCTGTCCTCACTGCTGCTTTTACGAGGCATCAATGAGAAATCAATGGGATGATTGTTTGTGAGCAGTTTGTTTAGCTTTAATCTCCTCTTTCCATTCATCACTTTCTTTTTCACTCTTCGTCTCCCCTCACCCCCTCCAGCCCCTTTCTCTCCTCCAGGCAGTGAGACAGTAGTGAAGTTTGATACCCAGGGGGATGGCATGGGCCGATACAACATTTTCAGCTACCAGCGCTCTGGCGATCGTTACGGTTACGTGCCAGTAGGTGAATGGGCAGAGAGTCTGAGTCTGAGCAGCGATCTGATTCACTGGCCCAGAGAAGTGGTGCCCACTTCGCAGTGCAGCGACCCCTGTGAGCGCAATGAGATGAAGAAAATGCAGGCAGGTAGGAGACTGAATTTCAACAATGTTCTTTTTTGTCACAGCCACATACCATACCGAGCAACAATGCCTTTTGAAAAATCTCAAGCTGTCATACTCTTCTGTTCATATTCCTGTTTCCCAGGTGAGTACTGCTGCTGGATCTGTACAGCCTGTGAGCCTCATGAATACCTGGCTGATGAGTTCACATGCTCGCCCTGTGCTCCTGGCCAGTGGCCCACTGATGACCTGACATCCTGTTACGACCTTCCTGAGGACTATATTATGTGGGAAGATGCCTGGGCCATTGGTCCAATTACTATTGCCTGTGTAGGGTGAGTGATAAAGAGTTGTCAACATGATGTCAGTTTCTGAAAGGTGTAAGTTTGTGTGAATGTCTGTATAGTTGTGTTGGGAGAAGGAAAGGGAGTTGAGGCTCAAGACAATCATTTACAACTATCAGTTATTCTGATTGGTTTTCCAAACCTAAACATGGATGATGAAAAGGATGGTTCTTAAGTTATTAGGATACTCTTTTTTTGATCAACTTCTGTCTTCGTCTTCGTTTGTCTGGCTGAATAACCCCCCCCCCAACCTCCTTCCCTAGGTTTATGTGCACTGGCTTGGTGTTCTGGGTGTTTATTCGGCACAATAACACACCGCTGGTGAAAGCATCAGGCAGAGAGCTATGTTACATCCTCCTGTTGGGAGTCTTCATGTCATACGCCATGACTTTCCTCTTCTTGGCCAAGCCCTCTCCTGCCATCTGTGCCCTGCGGCGCCTCGGCTTGGGCACGTCATTCGCTGTCTGCTACTCCGCCCTTCTCACCAAAACCAACAGAATCGCCAGGATTTTTAGTGGGGTGAAAGATGGAGCGGGTGCAGTGAGGCCACGCTTCATTAGCCCGTTCTCTCAGGTGAGCAATTGCAGCATCACACCCTACATTTGCATCAGTCAGACGGACAGACAGACAGACAGAGACAGTAGATCTTGATGACCTTACCTTCCTGTCCTCTCTTCTTTTTTTAGGTTTTCATCTGTTTGAGTCTTATCTCAGTCCAGTTAGTGATGGTGTCGGTGTGGCTGCTGCTGGAAGTTCCCGGGACACGGCGCTTCACGTTGCCAGAGCGACGGCAAACTGTCATCCTCAAGTGTAACGTACGCGACTCCAGCATGCTGCTGTCACTGGGATATGATGTGCTCTTGGTCATCCTGTGTACTGTGTAAGTGTAGCAGACATGGTTCGATTTGGTGTGATACACTGTTAACTGTGTTTTGCTGCAATTTTCTGATTTAAACTATGTTCAACAGTTGTGCTTGGCTCCAACATAGGTCAAAGTAGCTATCAGTTTTTTTTTTTTCCAGATGGTCTAATCATGAATATGATCTCTCCCCCTAGGTATGCCTTCAAGACCAGGAAGTGCCCCGAGAACTTCAACGAGGCCAAGTTTATTGGATTCACTATGTACACCACCTGCATAATTTGGCTGGCATTTCTTCCCATCTTCTATGTTACATCTAGTGACTACAGGGTATCCTCTTTAACACACACACACACACACACACACACACACACACATACACACAGACACACACATTTGCTCTTGTCCTTTAGGAAAACATTGCATTGACTTACATTAATTCTATCGAGACTTACCTCAATCTTAACCATAACTACTACATGCCTAACTGACCCTAACCGTAGCCTAAACCTAACCCTAATCTTAACTAAAAACCACGTCAACCCTTCTGAGGACCTGTTATTTGTCCCCAAATGGAGGCCATGAATATGTGAGCAGATTTTTATCTCCAGAACGTGAATAAGTACACAAGCCACAAAAAAAAAACAGGTGTAGTGGTAACTTAAACAATTTCTAATCCTGCTGGCAAACGTCCCAGCTCTGCAGTACTGGGATGACAAACAGACAGACTCTGTCAAACTGCTGACACATGTCCAGATTTAACAGCGAAGGGAGTGAGTGTTCACCTGATCCATACAAATCTTACGCATACACACACCTTAAACACACACTTCCACGTACACACACACACACACACTGCATAGTATCAAAGAGTGTGAGAGAAGAGTGCTGATGCAAGTGCTGCTCATATGATCCCAATAAAAAACAGCTCACTTTCTCACTACTATCACCTCTCTTTCTCTCATCTCTCTCTCTCTCTCTCTCTCTCTCTCTCTCTCTCTCTGTCTCTCTTACACACACACACACACACACACACACACACACACACACACACACACACACACACACACACACACACTCCCTCTGAAAATAAGCATTTCTTTGGCCTTGTAATCTGACTTTAAGATTAGTCAGTTAGAGGCATAACATCACTCACCACTCCCACCCTCTCACACTCACACACATAAACATAAAGTCCATACGCAGGGGACATTTTTTGGAGGGTAGATAACTAATGTCCTTCACTGTACTGTGACTTTGCCCTAAGCTGCTATTACTTAACCCTGTAACCCTCACCAACACTTTTCAGCCACACAAAGTTAAATACAGCAATGATAATGGAAACCTAAAAGGGACATACACCTCTCCAAATCAAGAGAGGATAAGATTATATTTAGCATCTATTTCGTACAATAAATCACAAAACATTATGTTAAAGCTACTGTTGAGACGTCAAGTTTGGCCTTTGTGGCCTCTGTTGATGAAGTCTCATTGATCGACTGTAGTTGTTATCCTCTCAACTGTTTCAAGGTAACAAAGTCTGCCAATAAAGAGTCATACTCGCACTTTAAAAGCCTCATTGGCCCTGTGTACTTATAGTAATCGGTTAATTTGATCTATTTATCCACTGTTTATCCAATTGGCTTTGATTTATTATTCGGTCTTTGTGGTCTCTGTTGATTAAGTCTTTTATTGATCCACTCTGTAATTGTTATCCTCTCGACTGTTGCAAGGTAACTAAGTCTGCCAATAAAGAGTCATGCTCTCACTTTAAAGGCCTCATTGGCTTTGTGTACTTTAGCAATCGGTTAATTCGGTCTATTTATCCACTGTTTATTCAATTGGCTTTGATTTATTATTATTTTATTTTCTGCAAAGCACTCCATTATACTCACTCAAAAAATGCCTTTGAAAAATGTTCATTATTCTAGATTATTATCGTCGAATTAGTTCTTAAGGGCAATTACTTTGTACTAAATTAGCATAAGATTTATCCATCAAAGTCTGGCTATTAATTACAGTCTCTTCGTTTGTCCTCTCCCTCTGCAGGTTCAGACCACGACCATGTGTATCTCAGTCAGCCTGAGTGGCTTTGTGGTCCTGGGCTGTATGTTTGCTCCCAAGGTCCATATCATCATGTTCCAGCCCCAAAAGAATGTGACCAGCCACAGGCTTAACCTCAATCGCTTCAGTGTCAGCGGGGCTGCCACCACATACGCGTCTCACGGTAGGTTACATGCAGTTACCTCATTTTTAAAGAGACAGGGGTTTAGAGCAGCACTCTCTTGCAGTTTTTTTTTTCTCTCTCTCTCTCTGTCAAATGGGTGTGCTCAACATTTAATATCCTGCACAGCGGACAACTCTGTGTTCCACTTTAGTTAAAGGGAATACAAAATCTGAATTTAAAAGTATCAAGCTGTTTGTTTTCTGCATTTTTCTGTATTTTGTTCATATAGAACACCAACAGAACAGCTTTGAAACGTCTGATAATGCTATGTCCCATGCCAGAAAGGTCTCCAAATACAGACTACTGTCTCTCCAAATGTGTTAATGCATGATTGACAAGTTCAATCATGAGCTAGTGAGTCTTTAAAGAATGGTATCCTGCTGACAGAGCTGAAGCAGTAATGGGAGCAGTACAATGAGGTACCAGGGAATATGCATGCCCCTATGCAGTGAACATATTTCAAGTCTTTTGTGAGAACAAAAAGAATACTTATAGGAGGGATGAGTGGGATAATTGAGTTCATCCTAATAAACTGTAAATTGAAAGTGATACTACTTTAAGTATCACTAGATTAAGTCTGCATTTACACCACCACTCAAATTTTACTTATCATTCTTATCAGTGTTCTAAAAAGGCATTGCTCTTTGGTAATTGATTAGCTTAGTTATTTGCTTCAGCTATTCTGACTACAATATAAAACTGTGCAGTTCTTTTGTTATCTGCACAGACGCATCAAGGCAAAACAGGCACTGTCATCTAGAAATCAGATTATCCTTCTATGGTAGCATATATTTAACTAATATGATCCTTACTATGATTATGTTCTTTTTTTATCATTTCATTACTTTGCACAGCACGTCATCGAGTATATAAGTCTACCAATACATGCACATACCTATGATTAATTTGAAACAATGATAGCACAGCTACACAGGTGATTCCACTTATTGGCTAATTAAAATTCTTCTTAGCTCTGTATGGGAATGTACTGACTCTGTTTCATTGACATCTGCCTCACTCACAAATTACACCTTTATTATTTTCATTGGTGCACAGAGTTGGGTGACCTTATGTAATTCCCAGCATAGCTCCACCCAACTTCAACCCGAGCAGAGGTCTCATCACACACATTAATTGAAAACAGCTGTGCATGTAGGACCTTTAATAAGAAATAATCACATTGGCAGCTAAAATCATTAGTAGGCTTTTATGAACAAATATGCAAGATTTCTGTCTTTCCATGTAAATATCCATTCCATCCTTTTTTTCTGGTACCTTCTCTATTTCCAGCTTCTGTCAGTGCCCACTACGTCCCGACCGTGTGCAACGGGAGAGAAATTGTCGACTCCACTACTTCCTCTCTGTGACCACACCCAGTCCTCTCTCTAAATCTGCCCCTGCGACTGTTAGCGAATCCATGAACATTATCCTTCTCAAGCATCATTCCCCACCTCATACACATACTGAACACAGTCAAACACACACACACACACGTACACAAATGTACACATACACACATATACACGCACAAACCAACAAACACCTTCCTTGTGGACTAGAACTGTATTGTTTCACAAATGTAGAAAGTGTGTATCTATAATTAAATTATTTTCTAGGGATGTACATACATGGAATCGACATTGTTGTAAGTAGAGAAACAAAACAAAAAAAGTTTTTAGGAGGAATTTTTGGAGCCTTTGTTTTTGATAGCTTTGTTATGATGCGGTGTAAATAGACATTCGCTTACTCATGGTAGGAGGGTGTGTATCCCTCAGTTTGGATGCACATTTGTGGCTCTGCTTGACTCACCCGCAATATCCCACAGACTTTTTATTCTCATGCTTTTTTGTAGGTCTCATTGTAATAACCAATTATGTATGCATTTCTATTGTGTATCTGTACATTTGTATATTATACTACCGATGGTTCAAACAGCACAATGTTGACATTCTTGTAACCCTAGAATGAAGGTGGACAAAAGCATAAACTGGATCGGATAGAACGTCTGGAACAGACGTGTACAAAAATCCATCAAGCTCATCGACTTACAGTTATACTGTGGCAGAACACAATTTTCGGTTTGAGAATTCATCTATTCACATCTTGATAGATGTGCTTTACATCCTAGATCCACATAAAGAACCCATTGTGGCTGTTTTGCAGGAAAATATGTTTTGCTTTTGATACAAACTTTCATTTTTCTATTTCTAATCATGGAATCCCTTTATCTAAATGGCCATAGTTCCAGACATGTGTTCACCAAAGCAACAGTATGTTCCCTCCCACTCTCAATCACAGTTTCTTTAGAGGAGTGCCGTAATGGATTGCTAATAATAACTAATAGCACGGATGAAAAGATAGAGTACATCAAATGCATTTCTTTTGCCTCAAAACTGTAAATATAGACAGTGCTGCATTAGTTCTGTCAACAAAAGCAAATTGATGTCTTACCCAGTTATTATGAATTTATACTCAAATGACTCAAACGCTAAGGGAAGGAAACTGTCTGCTTTGCTGAACACATGTTGAATTTTTCCAACTACAGGGGAGTGGTAGCTTATGTTTTTTGTGCCCCATAGATACAGTATGTGGTGATGTTTTGAATATGGCTATGTGCCTTAATGTATGTTTGATAGTTCTCCAGATAGAGGTTGTAAGAGATCAGTTTTACATGATCGCCTGCATATCCTTGTTTGGTCGATGTAAAAGTGATCTCAGTATAGAGTACATGTTTCAGGGCAACACTATGCCTTTTAGTTTTATTCCCTATTAAGCCTTCTGCCATTGATTGTTTACCTGAAGTGTGTGAAACAGTGAATCTGAGGAATCCTTAGGTTGAAATGACTTTCTCTACCCCCTTTCTTTCTCCAGTCCGAAATTTAATGAACATTAAGTGGATATTTCTGATACACTCATCTGATTTTATGCTACATTTTTTTACAGCTTAACTCCAATAAGAAGGCAGGGGAAGAGAAGCTCATATACCATTAAGATGAAGTCATTGACTCACTGACTTATTGAAGTGTGCAGTTTACATGTCTGTGTTAAATGTGTTGACGTTGAGAGGCACAGTGGAGCAGCTGGCTTCAGCAGTCCCAGAGAGGCTCACAAGAGGAAGCAGAGCACACAATGTCAGCTGCTGGCAAATCCCAGCAACAAAAGGATGTTAGAGTAGAACTCATAAACATAACATACATATCATTTATCAAAGCATCCATAACTATCAAACTCTTTCTATTTGTGGTTGGAAATATAACAGACTCTGCTGGGGGATAATTATGAGGTGGGGGAATAAATGAAAAAAAAACATATGGATGAAGTTATGAGAAAATCTAAATAGCGTAAATTAGTGGACTAATTTAGCATTACAGCATATTTCATTTTAAAGAGTGCCCTCATGCATGACTTTAATGCATCTAGGATGGGAGTAAACTATAGATAAACATATCTTAAATAGTTACATACTATATTATGCTGTCTAAAAGAAAAGTGTGACTGTTATACTTGATATTTTTTTAACAAAATATGTGATCAGAATCACTTATTGATCTTTTAAGATTCCCCAGACAAGCTCTCCAGATCTCTTTTCTCCGTGTTAAAATTCATATAGTAGTTACAGGCAGAACTGTTGAACATTCATCTCTTGTCCAGTCTCCAAAAGCGTCCTGTGATAATCACACTGAATGATAGATTGAAAGAATTTTAGAGAGCGGTGGATGCGCCAAGACGAGCCGACCTACATTGGGGCGTGTGTGTTAGGTGCAGAGAGCAGGAGGAGAGAGAGATGTGGCAGAGCAGAGGGGAGCTGCTGCTGGATTATGTAAAGCACTCCCACAGCCCAGAAGTCACAGCGCTTCTATGGGAGCTCAAAGCATCTCAGAGATTCACAGTCTTTGTTAGCAGAAGGCTTAGCCATTCACTCAGTGGTCCTGCTCCCACAAGATACACCCCGCATGGCAGGTTGCTATGGACAACCACCGCCGCATCCGCTGCCGGAATGTCTATTTGTCTGCATGGAGGGAAGGGTGGGAGGAGGGGTGAGGAGAGGGTGAAAGAAGAGGAATAGAAAGAGGAAAACGGGTTGCTGGTTCTGATTCAAATTGGCAGTGACTGATGAGATTTGGCTCAGCAAGGCCCAGTACTTTACCCCCAGCTTTTAATGGCCACACAAATAGAGCACTTAACCCTGATTCTCCTCTCATTTGGTCCAGGGACTAGTCTCGGACAACAGTCTCACACTCTTCTTCTGACCCTTTGTCTCTCACTCCACCTCACCCCTTAAACCTATTCCACGCCACCTTTGTCTACCTTCTATGTGTGAAACTTGCTGCTGAGTTGGTCTCAGCCAAGACCACCTAAGCCAACATATTGGTAGCACCACACTTAAACTGAAGCACTCAGAGCTGACTGCACAACACAGCACATGCCAACAAGGCGGCCTTGAAGGGGTTGGAAAAGGGACAAGGGGAAGGAAGATAAAGGAGTTGGAGAGTGTATGGGAAAATGAAAACGGGATTCAGATATAAAGAAAATGCATCACTTTGAAATGCATCACCTTTCTCACTATGCTACACTCAGTTTATCATCTCATGTACCCCAGTAACTTCTTACTTGGCTTTACTCATGAATATCCTTTTCACTAAGGACATTGTTCCTCTCTTCAGCCTCTGCCAACTGCCATGTGCTCTACAAAGGTCTCTGTGCTGTAGCCCCCACTATATAACAGAATGTGTCCTTGGCCTCTAGGCTTTGAAACAAGACAAGATCTCTGCGGTGAAATGAAGCCAAGGTCAAGCTGAACTCTGGAACTGGCCAATCACAAAGCAATAGTTCCATGTTTATGATATGTGCAATAACGAGGCTGTGATGACATCATAATAAATAACAACAAGCAAACAGCTGGTGTTGTCTGTTCGTCCTTCCATGTCTGTCCTGCTTTGACTAATCAAAAAAAAGGAGTTCAGTGTGTCTGCGTGCACAGCATCTATAAATCTCAGGTAAAATCTAAATGCTGAATGCAAGTGTAGATAGATTTTGTCAACAACATTAATAGCCCCTCCACCACCACTTTCACGCACACACACACATACAGAGGCTCTATTCTATTCTAGTGTGTGTTGGCAAATGTTAAAAGATGTCTGTAACACTCTGCCTAATCTGTTCCCTAAGTGATGGCACTCCAATTAAACCATCTATGGAGTGCTCCCTGCCTTAGGGCAATGCACTCCAGTGTGTAAGCTCAGTCTCAAGAAAGAAAGAGAGAAAGAGGGAAATAAATGAGAGAAAAGAAAGAAGAAATAAAAACAAAAGAAATATAAAAATAGAAAGAAAGGGGAAACACACAGATAGGGAGGAGTTTTCTGCCCTGAGTAGAGCAGTAGAACAGAAACAGAGTGGGTTAAAAAGTAAGGAAGATTTTTAGATATTTAGAGATATCAAACATGTCAGGCTGTTAATTGAGTTAATGAAAATTCTGCTCAGAGCAAAATGCTTTTATAAATGTTTGCAGGTTATTCCTGCTTCTGTCTATTATTTCTGGCTACGTCATACTACTTGTAATTCCTACTTTTGCAAAATTGGATGTTGACTTTTGTCTTCTGGCCTAGCAATGATCGCTCTCTGGTGGTAGGATCAGGTCATTACACACACATTACACAAATAACTTTTAAACCTAATATACTACAGCCAGGAATTTCCAACCCCAACATAACAAGCATGTTTAATCTCCTAGTAGCAGGTTAGCAAATACTTGGATTTCTAAATTCTGCCTGTGGAGCACAATATGATAAGCTCTCTTCCAATATCTCACACAGCTGCTGGGGCTTAAACAAAATATGGTAATAATAATTTCCAAAAATATATATGATTTGCTATTATAAAAAATTCCAATACAATATATAAGCCATAGATATTCAAGATAGGATCATTTTGATTTTCAGTTATTCCCACCAGGTCTTTAAAATAACTTCAAGATATTTACACTTAAAAGTACTGCTAGTCTTAAGAAGTTAAATTGATAAATTAAAGTTATGAGTATTTATTCTCAGACCAAATTACCAAAGATTATATTCATTTTTTATTTATTTGTGTATTATATCATTATTATTTTCAATAATAAAATTTGTGCTGCACTTTTTCACTTATTTGTATAGTGATCTTCAAATACTGTATACCAATAAGTCAAACTATGACATTAGATATATGTACATATCCTTGTTTGAGGAAAACAAAGAAAACGAGAAACCCCCTAAAAAGGTATCCAATTCTGACCTATGACATATGAAATACTTCTGTTATGATCATGCACCAAATTAAAACTAGAAAATGCAATTTCTGAAGAAATTATGTGTGATTGCTGAAAGCTGAGATTGATTTTGTTGCTGGAAGCTGAATAGTATTGAAATTCTACCAAGACTAAGATTGCCTACAGGTGGGATCAACCTGACGGTCTCATATTTGTAAGACAGCATGCTATGCACTGTGCTAACATGTGACACAGCAAATAGTCAGCAAGATCAGATTTTCATACTTAAGCTTTTATTATTTATATTTAGTGAGGAGACTGAGAGCCTGCAGATTGTATTGTAGTCAAGTCAGACAGCATGAAAGTGCTCTCATTGACTCTCCTATAGGAAATACTGTATATTTACATTTTGAAAGAGAGGAGGCTTGTGGCAACATTTTAGGGTATGACACAGAATACAACTTTGAAAAATAGTAGTTACCTGGATGTAACTCCAGTTCTATGAGTGCATGCGTAGCCCTCAAACAGGCCTTGCTATTGGTTTACCCTACGAGGCTCCGCCTCGGCACCTGAGAAAAAAACTTTGCACTCACTGCCCAATTAGTTGACCTTATGGTTAGAGAGCTATGCACATACTCATAGAACTGGAGTTACATCCAGGTAACTGCTATTTCTATGATGTACGTACTCTGCCCTCAGGCTTCGCTATTGGTTAAAACCTTAGGCGAAGGCCGTTAAGGAAGAGATGTACTCCCAGCTGGACCTGAACCAATACTAGTCTGAACCTAGCCACAACCAAGAAACAACAGCAGTCCAGTGGCCACTGCCTGAGGGTCTTGCACCGGACTGCAAAAAGCCAGGAATAAGCTGGAAGTCATCAAAAAACACCTCATTCTGCTCCAGACGAGGTCCCCCTAGACATTGCACCAAGCACTGAATGAGACACCAAATCAGCAGTTATGTCCCTGAGATATGACTGCACAAAGGTCACAAAGGCCCAACTCCCTGTAGGTGTGAAGAGGGGGGAAATAAGTCCTCAGGCGAATGGCCCTCAACCTGAACAAGGAGGTGATGACCTTGGGCCAGAAGGACAGATTCGGACATAGTTCCACCAACCCCCTATAATTACTCATAAACCTACAAGAGGGATGCACAGACAAGGCGCACAGGTCACCTGCCATGGTATGGCCTTCATCAATGGCAAAACCCTGGGACATGTGCAGGAGGGTAGCCGCCGTTGTCTGCACCTCGATGATCTCCAGTACCGACAACTCAGTCCTCTGGTGCGTAAGTCAGGTTAGCAGTCAAGGAAGCTGGTCATTACTCTGTCCCTCTCGGACAGGAACAATGGCCAACCGCCGGGCCAGAGGAAGGCACTCCCTTGTCCCACTCCCAGCCCTCAACAGTTGAATACAGCCCATAAGCCACTGCCGGGGGCTTAGCGGTCAGCGGAGAGACCCACTCACACTGCGCATAGTTGAAGATGGGCACCTTCCTGGGGATATCAACACAAGGCTCATGTGGCTGGGCGAGGAGGCCTGCTGTGAAACTGTTGGCAGGACCCTGGGAAGTCGAGGTGGCAGCAGGGTCACCATCCTGCCGGCAGCTGATTTCGAACAGGCTGGACAGGTCGTCCAGTGGATAGTGGTGGGCTGCCGGCGAATTTTCATCTTTGAATAGGGATGCAGAGTCTTCCTCCTCAAAGATATGACGCTCATCCTCCTCATTGAAGTCAGCCTATGGCTTTGACCAAGTCATCATGCCCTCCATCGCTGGCACGGGGCTAGCATGGAGCGAGTGGACAGACTCTATGAATTTCCACCGATGCTCACACTCCTCCTGGGGGAGTACAAGGCAGGCGGAGCAGGATTCGGTCTCAGCCTGATACCGTCAACCCAGGCAGAGTAAGCAGGACTCGTGAGAGTCCACAGGTGGCATAGACAAGGCAGAGGAGATGCAGGGCTTGCTAGAAAACAGGACAAATGATGGTGAATTCTTCTGCGACGCCGATGGTTAACGAAGTTCACAGGTGATGATCCATTCTCAAAGGTGGCTGAGTGAAAAAGGGAGACGAGCAATGCTAGCGCTGGGGCTTTATGGGGAGGGTGCTGCGTGGATGCAAAGATTTTTTCTCAGTTGCCGAGCCAGAGCCTCATTAGCCCATTAGAGGGCAGAGCACATACAACATAGAATTCAAAGTTTTGTGAATGTTTCAAAGTTTGAATGGGGTCCGTAGGATAAAGGATGTCTGAGCAGTTGAGTTTCAAAGTGATAAAGGTCCAAACTAAGTGGGATCAAATTCACCCAACTGCCGTTATAAATTCTGATGTCTAAAAATTCATATAAAATCAGTGGAACACACTACAAAACAGAAAAGTAGTAGCACACATCTGTTGAATGAGCTGCAGTTTGTACTAGAAAAGCAACTCAAATGTCAAAGTATAAGCAGTTCCAAAAGGTCCAAAAATCATACAGAATACGGAATGAAGAATTGCAGATTAACTAAAATGAGCATTAACTGAAGAATAGGCTTGCTGCTAGTTCATTAGACTACTAGCTGCTGCTGTTCTTACTGCAATTTCTTTTGATATTGGTGAGTAATATAGAAGTTAAAAGTAACAGTATGCAGCACGTGAGTAATGCGCATATCTATCTTCATCATGGTTTGAATTGTTTTAATGTTGATCAGTGAGAAAACCCATCTAACCCCTCTGACACATGTCTAAAAAGACACGCAATGGCCTCCATCATGTAAATTGTCCAGACAAAAGGTTTTCTGGACAATTTTCACACCACTGCAATGCATGCTGGGACTTATATTCAAATAAGCTTACACTGTTTCTAAAGAACTTAATTTGAAAGAGGGGTATTTGTGTTTGTGCCAGTGCATGCCAGTATCAGTAATCAGCAGACTGGGAGCACCATGTGTCTGCATGTTTGTAGAGTGCTGAGTGCTGCCCTCAACAGGGATTGAACTCACAACCTTTCGGATTTAAAAGGGACACTAAAGTGACAATATCGTTAATCACTGGACTATGTGCATATACTATCACATGAAGACAAAATAACAAAATGACTAATACTAATACCAAATTGTGCCCTCGGTTTCCAGTTTGGAATATGATATCAATGGCTAGCCACTGACATATCACAGCTGTTATGTAAAGGCAGGCCAAAGTTCCTACAGTTTGATAAAAATGGGTTTGTAAGCAAAGTGACAGAGGCTTTTATAGCACTGAATGATTTTGGGCCACACAAGACACAAATCTTTTGATGAATGGATGTTTACAAGAAAATAAATCTGGCCAAGTGCGAGTGACTTGCAAGTTAATCAGGAAAAACTGATGTCATACTGTTATTCTCACAGTCTAACATTATATCAAGTTTTAATCATTTTCAATCACAACAAAAGACAAATCATGAGCTTAGAATTACAAGCCTTTCTCTGCCCTCAGCAAAGCTATGAGAAATTTAGCATTTTCAGCTTCCACAGAGCTAAAGGGAGGTGGATAATAATAATTCCCAATCATGAAATTACTTCTAACACAAATCAGCAGCTATACGAATTAAGAAAAAACATTAAAAACACTGACTACATGTGCCAAAATGATGACATTTTAATTTAATATTGGAGATGCAAGTATTTATTGGCATGTTTTGCAGTGTTAGTAATTTCCCTTTGTCAATTTCCTATGTGGATCAGAAACCGCATTAAAAATTCTCATTGTAACATGAGTTTAGAGAGAAATTGTCTCACTATATGTGAACATTTGGCATTACAAGAAGAAATCTTGTACTTACAAGAAAATATCTTACTAAAGCAAAACTTGCCCATGTTTTTTAATAAAAAAAAGAGGCACAGATGTACTTAAATCCCTGCATTTTCTGGAGTGGACTTTTTCTCCAAGCATAAGCCCAAATTACAATTAGTTGCACTCAAAATTATTCCATATTTGAACTGTATTTCTTTGCTATTTGTATTTAGAATGTCAGTTAAACCCCTCTCTGTTGTCTCAAAGTCGCCAACGGATTTCTCAAGAGAAATGGTTGAAAAGGAAATCAATCAAACTGGGTCCACTTACATAAATACATCATAATTTATTTGACATACATGGAAAGTCAACACCACAACCTCATCCGCATAATATGACATCTTAATTTTCAATCAGTAAGCCGAAAACTTCTCCTTATTACATGAATTTCAACAAAGCAAAAGAACAAACAGATGAGAAAATATAGGCTTCATATGGTCAGAATATACCAGTCAGTGTAAACGTCTATGGGAGATGGACACACCCTCACCGTTGTAATCCTGATGGCAAATTACACCATCAAAACTCACAGACTGAAATAAATACAAACAAAACATCTTAAATAGGTCCTTGTCTTGCCCTGAGCTCTTCTAACGGCCTTTCTGACATCAGTTTGAATCAGACTACTACCAGGAAGTGTCTATCACACACACACCTGCTTCACAGTACTATGCTTCCAGGTGGACGGCTCTGTCGTACCAAGCTTTAAGGCCACCATGTTATTGTGACTTCTCTGAACCTGGTTCTATAGGTGCATGATGTGTGTGTATATCTGTGTATGTACACACAGTTGGTATTCCTGGTACCAAAGCTCATAAAGGGGGTGACTGGTTAAAGGGGTCTTCAGTGGAAAGTTTCTCGAGGGTCTGGTCTCTCCCCTCACTCCCACTCACTTCACCATTGTTCTAGCTCCATACCAGTGCTTTCGAATGGGATGAGTTTAGCTGCATGTTTTCATAGTTCTCTCCATTTCCCTAAAACCAGAAACAAACATCCATTTTGTTATAAAGTTTACTCAAAAGCAAAACCTTTTACGATAATGAGATTTGCTTTCAGTTAATGTAAATACCGAGAAGTGATACTGTGACTCTCACCTTGGATGCTATGGCTTTGAGTTTGCCAAGTAGAGAAGGTTTCGTGTACACAACTTCATCCTCCATGTCTCCCTCATTCTCTCCCTCCATTACAGCACAGCTGTCAGCTCCTGGCATCTCACACTCCTTGTTGGCAGACATCACCAACCGGGAGTACTTGTATTCCAACCTAGCAGACAGACAAGAGATACAACAACACTGCAGGAAAATAGAAGAAGACAAATAATGTTGTCCACATGAATTATGATAAAACTGTGATGTAACAAGGAAAGAATGGCAGGAGGGATGGGATCAAACAACAGGAGTTTGGAGTAAAGAGAAAATGAAAGACAGAGGGTGGGAAAGGAAGAAAAAAGAGTGAAAGAAGAAATAAATTAGTAAGGGGGGCATGAAGGAAGAGAAAAAGAGGGGAATAACAGGGAGTAGGGAGGAGGGAAAGAAGGGAGAAATAAAAGAAGGAATGAAGCAGAAAGAGGAGAAAGAGAGAATGGGAAAGACAATAAGATAAGGAAGGATTAGGTTAAGAGAATACGGAGAAGGAACTACAAGAGGGTGTAGGGAAAGAAAATGAACAGGAAGAAACAAGAATGGAGGAAGAGAGGAAGAAAGGGAGCAAGAGGAAAGGAAATGGTACCGTTTGTTCTTCTTCCAAAAGTAGCAGGTGAGGGAGACGAGCAGCACTGCAGTGAAAGCTCCCAGCCCCGCACCGAGCTGTACCCAGAACTCCATACCCTCGCATGGCAACGTTTTCTTTTCAGGCAAGGTCACACCTCCCATACACAGCTTCGGTTCAGTCCACACATACAGCAGGTCCTGAGGATAAATAGCACATATAGCATTACACAAGAGTGTGAGAGAGCCAGCAGATAAACAGAAAATTGCATATATGAACTTTCCACACATACAGTGCAGTCTGTTAAAGTGGGACTCCATCAATTGTACAGCCTGTTTACATGTCTTGGGGAGTATTGCATATGTGAAAAAAGTTGTATATAGGACTTTTGTGGCTCCAGAGGCAGCTGCGCAAAATCTCAAAAAAACCTGGCTTGGGGCTAAAAACAACAAGTTTGAAAATGAAAAAAATCTGTGTGTGAAGTTAGAAAGAAGGGAGGTTACCAGACCTCTGCAGCCCGCTCCTCATCTCTGCTTGAGGCTAGTGTCTCTAGGCTACGTTAGCAGCTAACAGCATAAAACACTCAAATCTGTACACCTCAGTGAACTGAGTACTGTGAGTAATGAAGGCCCCAAGTTTTGACAAGGAAGAGGAATGGATAGAAAAGAAAAAGATGATATCGCTGGTTCTGCTGCATCTATTTTGATCTTTGAACTCCCCATCGTGAGTTTGACAAATAAGTACAATTCTCAACGGGTGGACTACTCTTCATAAGTATTTCAGTGTCAGTGACGTTTTTTTTCATTGCTTTGGCTCTACCCCATTACACTACAATTCAAGTGAAACAAAGACTGTTTAAAGTGCTGACTTTCAGCTTTAACGGTGTTAGCATCCATATGGAGAAAATACAGCCCTTCTTACCCTTAGGCAGCGGGTATAAAATGAGCAATAATTCCAACATGTTTTATCAGATGTGGGTGTAAACACAGCTGAACGTCAGCAACTTAATCTTATTGTTTCATTTCATATCCCATTTGCTGCATGAAAGAGAAAAACATATCTGCCCCAGTACTTATGGACTAAACTCTACATCCACACACACCTGGTGTCCTCCCTTGCACGCTCCCTCTATCCAATGGTAGTCCCTCTCTGTGCATGTAGGACAGGCCCCTGAGCTCTCCCATAAGAAATGAAAGGTGCAGCCGTCGCATGTTCCTGCAGGGCACTGACTGCAATGGCAAAACACAGAGTTAGTCACATCCACACCACCTCAAAGCACAGATAAATGTTACATGTGTTGTAACTGAAACTGTCTGGGAGGGATACAACACAGGCAATCAGAAAAGCAGTGATAGAGATGTACCTGGGCACTGAGAGCTCCCCTTTAGTGCTCTTCTCTGGGTTACAGCGAAGTGTCACCACTGCACTTCGACCTGACTCACAAGACGAGGTCGCCTCCAATGACCTTACCAACAAAAAGAAAGCAAGAAAGAAAGAATCTTAGAGCACAGACAACTTTTCTGTCTCAAAAAAATATGAAATGTTGGAGGTACCGGTAGTAGAAGTTGACATCAGGGACTTTCTTGGAGGTCTGGGGGTACAGTTCTGGTCTTGCTCTTATTCCATCAAGTGTATTTTCAACTGTTGCTCCTGTTAATAACATAAAAGGGCAGGTTGGATTAATGTGTGTATGTACAATTAATGTTTTTAATATTCTGCCTTTTGTCTAATCCCTTCCCCTTCCATAACATGAATTCATTATTAAAAGACCAACATGACCCCAAAAGAACTTCTTGACATTATGCAATATTTTTTAAGCAATGACAGCAGTATAAAACATACCAAATTCACCCCACTTCTGCATTTTAAGTTGTCACACTCACCAAGAAATGTGTCAGCCAGGTTAATGGACTGCGAGGAGAGTGCTGTATGGAAGCCTCGTCCACTAGCTGGGATTATTGTTGACTGACAGATGAAGGTCTTGACAGCACTGGCTCCTTCGCCTTTCTCTCTCTGGGAGTCGGTGTTGGATAGGTCTGTTACATTGTCTGTGCATACCGCCAACTGACCCTGAAATAAAGAAAGAGAGGAAATGGCAAGGGCATTACATTCATATTGTACACACAAACTTTTGAAAAGGCATGTCCTGCATGTATGTGCATTTCCATCTTTTCACCTGTCCTCCACACAGGCTGATATTGAACTGGTGGAAGTACTTGGTTCCTTTGGAGGTGAAGCTTGGACCGTTCATCAGCAACCCTACAGATCCAAGGAGGCTGAAGTCATAAGTCAGAGTGACATTGCCATCTGTGTGGGTGAAGTGACAGTCGCTGTAACATAAACTGTGGTCCTGTAAAAAACACAAATACACATACATGGTTGTGTCTTTATGAAAGTTTAATGAAAAAGTGATAAAAGTAGCTTGACTCCTTTCCCAACATCAGCAACAAACCTTGTCGCTTTTGCTGGCTGGTCCACAGGGTCTGCAAGCATCTGGACCCGGTGTGGCGTGAGAGATGAGGTGCGTGTTATGTGGACACTCTGTACACTGGCTGGTGCGTGAGTCTATGTAATGTCCAGGTGGACACGGCACACATGTAGAGCTGGATGGTTGGGCGCTCAGGGCACAAGCGCGGCACTCAGAGGACACTCCATCTACAGCGTTACTCACTGAGATGGAGTAGATGCGCGCCACGTCATTGACATACCGACGCACCTGAGGAAGAGACACACAAAAGTACAGAATGAACTACACTGTTGACTAAGTGCTGCCTAAATCACAGTGACTAACAGTTGTCTTCTTCGTTATGAATACTGCTTTAGTGCAGCCTTACTATGATAAAAAAGCCACTTCAGAGCGATTTGCTGATTAATCCATTAGTCAATCAACAGAAAATTTTAATAATTCAAGTAATGGTTTTCATAATCATTTGTTTTAATTCAATCATTCTTCAATCCAAATTGCCAAACATTTTGGGGGTGGGGGGGAGGGGGGTTTGAGAACAATTTAATACATCTTGAGCTGTGGAAAATTATTACCGTTTTTTTAAATGTATTTTCTGATTTTCTGACATTTCTTAGGCAAAACAATTAATCAAAAAATAAGAAAATTACTTGATCACAACAATATTTGTTGTAGCCCAAGGGAAATAATATCTTATCTGACAGCAAACAAAGTGGTGGAGACATGCTGGAAACTTTGATGAGAGAGACATGATAAGCATCCATAATGAATTTAGAATGCTTCGTTAAGCAAAAGACAGCTCCCTCAAGTGTCCTCTTCAATTTTTAAGGAGGTTTATTGAGTGTCGTTTATCCAGGATATCTCTGATTAAATCAAGTGACGAAACCACTGCAAACTAGCACTGAAAGTTGCTGCCCTCGGAGTGCAGTTAATTTTGTGACCGTTATCAATCAATGGCTTAAGTCCCCTACTCAATGTGAGGTTGTGTTGATGACAGGCTGTAACTAAAAACATGCTCTTGGGAACAGATTACTGTCTTGGCAGGTCAGGTCCAGACGTAAAATATTCTAAATGTGTTGTTTTCTGTGAGACACACAGTGGGGGTAATTGTTGGTATAAGTACAAATCAGATAAAAGCCTTGGATTTACTATTAACACATGTATTAACCACATGAGAAATACTATTCCCTGGAACATATATTTGGCAAAACAGGTGAATCAAAAGGGCAAGTAAATGATTCACGCTTCACCTCGAGTGAGCACAGAGCTAATCTATTTTATTTGGTTTAAACACAATCACAACCTTATTTTGAATACCAAATGGAAGGGAGTGTTCAGTGTACCTAGTGTGGAGTGAATTTACAAGGCTGAAAAAAAGGACAATAAGGCTATCAGGAAGTTTTTCAGAGCTTTCCTGCTTCTTCTGACTTAAGACTACAAACATGAATTTCTTTTATGTTTAAGATCTATGAACCTATTCAGCATGCAACCATGGATTTTTTTTTTTGTAGAATTTAATTAAACAAGAAAATTCATCATGATTACTGATATTACTGATTACTGATTAAGAAAATCCCACAGTACAATTATAATAGTAGACAATAAAGAAATTGCCAGCACTAATGTGAACATACAGTACCAGTCAAAAGTTTGGACACACCTTCCTATTCACTTGAATGAGAAGGTGCATCCAAAATTTTGACTGGTACTGTAGATAAAAGTACTTGTACTAATACTTACATCTGAAGGTTGGTTAGTCCTCTGGAAAGCCCATGTGTAGGAAACGGAGGCATTCTTTGTCATGACATGTGTGTAGGACTGTCTTGTTTTGGTTCTCTCCCATGACTCCACCACTGTTGTACTCTTCCTGTTTACATCCTAAAAGAAACATTAAAAAATGTATCCACCAAACACCTATATAGTAATGTATGTAGCAGAAAACATGTCAGAATGGCAGTTGTTCTAACCATCATAAAGTAGAGCTCACAGTCCGCTGTGCACAAAGTTTCAAATTCGAATGTAATGCGACCAAACTCTGCCCCAGAGTGGCTTGACATTGACGTAGGGAGCCTGATGGAGGATGCAAACAGAAAAGAGGGGTATTAGACGCAGCAGAATGAAACAAACAGCTCAGTGACAAGAGGGATGGAGACTGTACTCACTTGAAGCCAGGAACATGAATGTTGAGGATGAGGTAATCATTATCCGAACTTCCCGCTCCACTTTGGATATGATCACCAGCCGCCTCCCAGCCTAAAGGACAGAACAAATTCACATTACACAACTATTTTCAAAAAATATATACATAAAGAAAGCATTATTAGTTTTCTTGCCAAGAGTTAGATGAGAAGATCCGCTTTCATGTCTGTACAGTAAATATGAAGCTACAGCCAGCTGCCGGTTAGCTTAGCTTAGCATAAAGACTGTAAACAGGAGGAAAATGCTACAAAACTTTGCAAAAATCTAAGTGTATGAATAGTATGTTGTCATTTTATGGGGGGTTATGTGTCGGACAGGCACACTAAGTTGTTGAGTGATCTCATTACTGTGAGGTTGCCAGCAAAACATCAAAGACTCCAGGAAGTCACTGCATCCAGCAAATAATAGCACGTAATCCCCATAAAACCAAAACATTGTTTTTACATTTAATTTTTTGTACAGATTAAATAAACAAGATATAACAAGTTAGTTAGTGAGCTTCAGAGGTGCTGATAGGCAATTTTTTTTATCTTTGAATAGAGCCAAGCTATTTGTTGTAAGTTACCAGTTAGCTAAGCAAGCTAAGCTAACCACTTGCTGTTGGTAGCTTCATATTTACCACACAGACATGAGAGTATCGAACTTCTCATCTAACTCTAAGAAATATTTCCCAAAAAGCCAAACTATTCCTTTAATAGAGGCATTAAAAAAAGAGAACGACCAATATAAAAAATCGAGTTGTAGCCCTAATGAACATATTGTATTGTGTCCTCTTTCCATAAACACCCACCATTCATACTGTCACATTTTGAGTTGCCCACATTGAAACAGGAGGTCTTCATGTTTGCAGGAAGAACATTCCACCATTTATATTCATAACCCAATGTGGGCTCAGTGCCTGCTGGACATGGCTTACATGCTGGGGGATTGACACAGTAAAGAAATACACAATTAGGAAACCACACAGAGAAAAGACAGGAGTAACTGAAGAAAAATGAGAGAGAGGAAAACAAGATGAATCAAGAGAGTTCTCAGTACGTTTCATCCCATCTGAATAAGTCCCAGGTGGACAGGGTGAGCAGGTGGCTGTGTCATTGTTATAGAAACCGGGGTTACAAGGGGGACATGGCTCTCGTTCTCCACTTGGAGGCAACATCTCCGCTCCAGTCACACCCTCAAGACAGATCTTAGGCTCAATCCACTTATATATGACCTGGGTCTGAAATTACACAGCAAATGGAGAGTGACTGAACAAAACAGAAACTGTGATTACAGAATGAGATTCCTCAGGTTGTTTAATCTATAAGGTGGCCTTTTTTTTCCCCTCACCTTGCCCTCATGATCACATGCTGTGTGGATCTGGAAATAGTCCTTCTTGGAACACGGAGGTCTGCTCTTACACACAGCTGATCCCTCAGCTTGAAAAAGAAGTTGAGACAAAAATAAAATAACATTCATGAAAGTAACTAATAACAAATAAAGGAGCAACTGCAGAATACATTTGATCATTTACCCAGTATCCCACAAATAGTGCTTTAATAACCTTTCTCAAAGATAAAGCAAAGCACTTCATATAAAAGATATTGAGGTAAATCACTAAAACACAAGAATCCAAATGGAATAGAGACCCATTCAGTTGAAATAAAACAAGGAGTGTTTGAGCAGGAGACCCTGCTAAAAGCATAACAGCAAGGGATCATACAAAATACATAAAGAGGTGTACTGAATTAAATATGTAATATGTTCTGAACTCTTGTCTTCTCCCAGTCACTTCTCATTGTCATTACCAACACTGAAGAGGACATGCATTCACATCATATAATAATATTTCATTTAATCTGATTATGTTAGGTTAAAACATCACAACTGAATTTCTATTATTACGATTATTATGTATTCAAGCAAAACCCTGCTGACAAATATATTAAAACGATTAGGGAGCATACCACTTTTATCCACAGAAATTAGCATATTAGTAGACAAAATTGTTTAAAAAAAAAAAAAAAAAGCTCTCTGCACTGAACTAACAAGCATGTTTCTTCTAAAGTTTGAAATCGTCGTCTAATGTGGCTAAAAATAGGACAAGCTCCCGTTCTATCCTTTGGGTGTGTTATGTGCTTCTGTGAGCAGCACTGATAATAATTAGGCTGCACTGAATACTGCAATGCAGTCTTGTTGTGTTGTTCCAAAGATTCAATGTAGACTTGAAATGGCAAATATATGTCTTCTTCTGTGTGCCTCTACCTGCGTAGTGAGTGGTGGTGTTACAGGGAGTGCAGGAGCTGGCACCGTGGCCAGAGAAGGTGTCCCGAGGACAGGGTTCACACGTGGACGAGCCTGGGACTCGGCTGAATGTTCCCGGCTTACATGGAAAACACTCTGACGTATAGGCAACTCCTGTTAGAAGGAGATTATGGAAAGAGAAAAAGAGAATGAAAAGGATAATTAATACTTAATTGGTGTATTGATTTGTCATTGATTAGATAGAAAGAGGAAGAAAAGAGGGACAAAATATGTCACTGACCTTCTATTTGGACATTTTTCAGCAAAACAGGCTTGACCACTTTGGTCCCCATCAGAACACCACCAGTCCTCCAGTATAGGATGTTGGTGCCAGATTTCAGGTTCACCTGGAATACACAGAATTTCATGAATCATCAGTCAAACAAAGACGATCAGTGTGGTAGTTCCAAGAGAAAAAAAAGTCTGGGTTTGCGTCTTAAAAATACTTTAAGAGGTTGTCTAAAATGCTGGATCTGAGGAGTTGAGACTTTCATTACAATGAGAATAAAAAATCACAGATTGAAATAAAGCAAACTTAATGCTATGCAAATTAAATTGCTAAATATCCTCATAGTAATCTAATGCTGTGCCAATCAAGTTCAATCTCACTGGCTGAAAACCAAAAAAATAGTACAATGCTTTAGCCAGCATAAATGCTTACTCATTAAAACTTCACCTTAAGCTATATTTTTAAAAAAACTAGTATATGCTCTCAAGAATATCCATTGTATCAAAGCTCTAACAAACATTATAGCTAATTGTCATTCTTTTCCCCCATAATACAGGACTGAACTACAGACAGCACTCATTTCACCATGTGTCTGGAAAAATACTGGAGACAATAATAAGTGATGGCAGTCTCTCCCGGTGTACTAACAGGCTTCCTGCTTGTATCCACCCAGTTCTCGCAGCTCAGCCTGAGTTAAACACATTTCCTTTGGCAGACCGAGGCCAGCAGGCAAAGATCTGTCCTGCTTCATGACTATTGCTCATCTTAAAAGCATGCAACTCTTACCGTATGGGTAGCCCATTCACCATGATTGGTGAGTTTGAGCCACTTTGTATCAGCAGTCTGATCCATCTCCTGACATTGGTCATTCTGGATCTACAACACACAGATTATCAGTATCCATGAACTGAAAGCTCTTTTAAGGTAGTGTTTTATAACTAGAGCTTATGAATGTATGATACTCACAAAGAACTCAAACAGCAGGTTGTTGTCTGGATACTGGTACTCAAAGCTGACAGATCCCTGCTTCTTAAGGTGGACAGCATAGATGAGAGAGACCGTGCATTCATCCCTGTTGGACTCCAGATAGTTTCCCTGAGGCACCCAGGACGAGCTGCAGTGAAAAGACATAAAATCAATTTTAAAAACAAGCTCACAGCCTGACTTTCAGTTTCTCTTGCGTTTTACTCACACACCTGTTGCAGGTGAGGCTGTCATCTCCGTTTGGACTGTTCTCCAGGGCGGTTGCCAGGCTACTGAATCCAGCAGGCATGGAATCCCATTGGTCAAAGCGGATACCACTGCCAAGTGAGTAGCTCCCCGCTGCACACCGAGTACACTCCTGAGCCGACATCTCCAGGAATTCCCCGGCCTCACATGAAAAGGCTGAGGGGCACAAAGAGAGGCGGTGCAAAAGGAAAAACAAGGATATGATGACAAATAAGCCATTTTCACAACTCTCGTCACCTTTTGTTACATAAATCATTCACAATATGAAATGACACAGCCTGAAGAAGAAATGGTCATGCAAATCAGTATTATGTAGCCACAGTGATCGAGGACCTTAATCCTTACATCCTGTTACACACTATGTCTGTCTCTGCACTTTTT
Organism: Thunnus maccoyii; assembly: GCF_910596095.1. NCBI lineage: Eukaryota > Metazoa > Chordata > Actinopteri > Scombriformes > Scombridae > Thunnus > Thunnus maccoyii. The sequence continues at coordinate 19,035,382 of NC_056537.1, read as the reverse complement.
CCACTGAGCCACTGAGTCTTCTGCATCTGCCAGTGTTTTGACAGTGTCAGCTTTTCCTCATACCTGATCTGGTCAAATGCCATTATGAGTCTATGATACTATGACTTATGCCTCCTGCCAAGATACTGTAGTAAGATCCAATGTACAGTTGTTATGAGGAAACAAGTGTCTGGTGTACTCCTGTCGAATTTCATGCGACTTTGAACAGGAAGAAGGAAACAGAAAAAAGTCAAAATAACAAAAGGGTTGATAAAAGCTTTCTGTCCCTGCATGACTGAACATTTTACCTGTGCAGAGCTATGCAACATGAGGATGCAAACAGCTGCAGGCCATGTGGAAGTCACACGCTGAAGTAAAATGAACATTTATTGAAACGAGACAGCTTATCCCAACGAATGTTGAGAATAGTTTCTATGTGCAGTTTATATATATGTAAAAAAACTATGTTAGCAAACATTAGCTGGCCATTAACATTCAGAGAGACAACGCCTGTGCACTTCTGCGGGTGACCTTTGTGTCCACACACAGATTTCACCGATGATAATCTCAATTGAGCCATTAGTGAAGCGGTACTGTGACAGTGCAGGGCAAACCTGTTCCAAGGAGGTCTAACAAAGGACAAACCTGTTTGACCACCTTGGAGAATTAGTGTGCTTTTACACAATTATAGTCTGCCCTCCAAGCTCCATCATGATAAGACACTATTCACTACCAATCAGTGAGTACCAACACCCCCCCCCCCCTCCCCCATGACTCCCCACGCACTGCCAATGACTCACCTACATAGATCAGTTCCATGGCAAAATATTAGCAAGACACTAACTATGAAAACTTATTGTCCTCTCTGTTGTTCTTGAGAAACACCAACTTCTGTCACCAGTTACTATACCTCATATTATACACATACAATCAATGTATCTGTAATCTGTTCCATCAATAATGTGACTTGTTAAGCAGACATAATTTTATTTTTAATATATTACATACATATATTTTTTTCTCCTCCATTTATTTATTAATTTGTTATTATTTTATTCATTTATCTTTTTCTCTCTCTCACTCTCTGTTCTCGGTCTTAATGTCACTGCCATTTGTATACCACTATGCACTGCTTTCTTCCTTATACCTTACATGCAATGCATATTGTACACTTTTATGTTAAATTGTTACTGGGAGAGGAGCTGGGAGCTGGGGTGACGGATGGAAGGTTGGCTGGGTGGGAAAGGGTGGGTTTGTTTGAAAATTATAAAAAAGAAAAAAGGAAAAATATGTTTTTGTAAAGCTGTATTTGCTGTGAAATGTTTCAATTTTTTAAAAAAAAAAAGTTTATTAAAAAAGAAAGCCAGTAGACAACAATTATGTGACAGTGTTTTGCTCTGAGGTTATTGGCCTGTGGCTTTGCTCTGTGCTTGGCTGAAGGATATCCAAACAGGGTCAGTCAGGATGTAGTGGTGGAAATACCAGGCTACTGATAAGAAGGTGAGATACACACATCGACTTTCACACTCTTACATACACACACACACACATATATACAGATATTGCTAACTTACTGCACTCTGTGCCACGTACTGGCGCTGGCAGCCCAATGCAGGATCCAGGGCTCTGTGGGATGGCCACTCTCCAACGGGATCCTGTACTGTCACACTCTGTGTACTCATAGTAGTAGTCCGTCTGCAAAAGAGACACAGAAAACATCTGCATAAGAAATCAGTCGCCACTACAGTCTTGGACCCAAATAAAAAATGAGTGTAGACCAGAGGCAGGTCAGTAAACATCACACCACAAGACGCCTCCACCCAGATCAGAGCCCTGAGTCATCTCATTGTTGATGAGAATGTTTTTGCTAATCATAGCAGACTGAGTGGATGGAGCTACTGCATTAGCAACCAGCAGTGATATTAACTTCCTTATCCAGCTGCTTAGAAAACATGAGTGCTCGTTACAGTGTTATCTCTGAAGCCACAGCCACTCTTCTGCCCTGGATACACAACATTCCATCTCCACGGCGATGGGAACAGGGGTGACGGGCTGCTGGAAAAACAGTCAGGAGGCGTGAAAAAAAAAAAAAGCTTTTCACATCTTCAGGATGAACTCTTAGGCGTTTGATTATTGTATCTTAAAGTATTAATCTGCGATCTGGAGTGAAGCTTGATGTTCTCGCCTCCGCAGAGCTTTGTATTGCCACCTCTCTGTCTGCAGAGGAGTGTGGCCTAATTTTCCAGATAGTTTACATAATGTTGTTCCTTGAGCCAAACCGGATTTTGACACCACAGCGCATGCAGGCTGTTGTGTGTGGAGTGATTTTCTCTGTTGTCTGTAGGGGTCTAGTGATAGAGCTCAGTCACTGTTGATAAAGGATGAGAGGAATCAGATGGAAGTGTGGACCAAACTTAAGTGTTTGAGCGTCGCAGCTGCTGTGATTAAAGACAACAGAAGCTACTAAGAACAGGATTGTATTCTGAACTCTGTTGCACTAAACCCTCATTATCTCCTGTGACTCCCACAAGAGCTGTTGTCAGTCACTGATACGGCAGACTTTCCACACTTGTCTCCAATATAATTCAGCAAGCCAGCCTCAACCTCAAAATGCACTCCATGACATTTAAACGAGAAACGTTGTATTTGCATTTCTAAATCCCAAAAAGCACAAGAACTAAAGCCGGCAGCAGAGAAATCAAGGATCATATAGGCCCAAACTGGGGAGCTGCAGTAATGTGTTTCTGCCAGTGTGAGAACAAAGATTGAGCCAATAACTTAAGAGGAATGTTGCTCCTTTATCTTGGGACTGTCTGCGTGTGACTGTGCTGTGCCAGCCTGGACCGAGGAGGTGTTGAGCTGAGCCAGAGCAGAAGGAAGGATGCAGGAAACTGATAACAGCCCCTCGGCATTGAGTGGTGAAATTCAACACACACCAGAGGTACAATCACTTGTGCTCTTTTTAAAAGAGGTTAAGGTACAGTAAAGTCTTCCCAGCTACTGTGAGTTATGATGATAGGCTGAGGAAATTGTGATTTTAAACATCATATTAACCATAAATCGGCCCGGAAATGTGTCATCAATTTTTAAATCGTGTTTGATATGGTCGTGGATGACCAACTCACTGTCAGGCAGCGCGTACAGCCATAGCGGCCCAATCAGTGCTGTTCGCGTTTTCTAATTGCCAACCCGCAGTAGCTAGAGAGCTGTGGCAGTGAAAGCATATATAGAGAAATAGCATTAAAGCATATTGATCGACTGTGGCATCTCTCACCTCACTACACTGCTGCTGTCCTTTGGCCCCGTCAATCAGCCGGAGCGTGCAGAGGATGAGAGCGCAACTGGCGACGAACCAAGCCGAGGACCGCATTGTAGATCATCGAGGGGTAAAAAAAAAAAAAAAAAGAGCACAACACCAACAACAACCTCGATCCAACAGAGAGAAATGTATCATAAATCTGAGCCAGATTACAGGATGCTCAAATACAAATCACAAATCAACACTTGCTCTGTCGCCTCTTGTCGGCAGATTGTAACCCTCAGCACCTGCGATTATCCTCAGACTGTGCGCTCCAGGGCTGCTTCAGTTCAGTCAAGTTGGCAGAATAAATTAGCACTTCCGGTGATGGCTTTCAAGGTAAAACTCACGATGCATGCTTTAAAGCTAATGATTGGTCCTCTTGATCTGATCTTATTCATTTTCTCATACCTGATTCTCTGATTATTGTGATAGTATTTTGTTCACACGTGCACACCCACGATCGCGTTCGTTTTGTTTGAAAGTACCCCCCATTTTCTTAACGATAAATAAGTTTGTCACTTTAATGTGAAGGCAAATTGGTAATACGGTCTGGTGTTGTTCCGGTTACATCTGCTAAATTGATGCAGTTGCACGGCGACTCCAACCACCGGCTCTGACGCTCTTATGACGTCGCTCAGGAAAAAATACCAGTTATCTTATGTCTATCAGTAAGAAACCATTTAAAATGAATGTGCAAAATAATTTGTTATGTGTTATGTGCAAGGTTATGTGAAGATGTATTTGTTTTTATAAATCATAATATAAGTGCTAAAATGTAAGAGAAAATCCTCGATCGATGTCAACATCATTACCAGATTTGTTTAGGTAAATGCCGCTGTTAGAGGGCACACTGTGGAGGCACCAGCAGCATTTGTCCTTTAATCATAAGTGTTGTAGTCCTTATCATTGACCGCCAGAGGGAAGCCAAGCTCTGCAATAGCACAACCTTACTGCATCCATTACTGGACCATACAGGCTGCTTTATGTGTTTTTCACATACAGTTTGTAGTTTGTATTTTCTCTGCTGCTGTGATAGAAATAACCTAAATACTAATAAGATGCTATGATAGACATAAATTGCCTAATGGCATCTATGAAGGTCTAGTTTAGTGAGAGTTTAAGCAGGCCTCAAGTTCATATAGGCCCACCTTTACAGATGTGAGTTGTATTATCAAAGTAGGACATGAATAGTTGACATCGATGAGCACAATAAACCGGTTTGGGTTTGTCAGTAATGCTTAATCATATCAGAGGACAAAAGAATAAAGGAATCGTAAAACTTTCTGCAACTGTGAATCTTCAGGATAAGTCTTAAAGCTTCAAAGTTTAAATGTAAAGTAAAGAGTTAAATTGTGTTTTTGTATTGCCCATTTTACCAAAATATCTGCCATACAACTGCAGTTACTACTGCAACTTTGAATTGTTTACATTCAGCAAAAGTAAAACAAGAATGGAAGCTTGCTGACATATAAGTGACAACATACTAAAAGATAAAATATTATCCAGCTTCTCTTTCCAACAAGGTGCAGTTCTCATAAGCTTCCCCTTCAGAATAAGAATAAGCATATTACAGAAAGTCTATGTTCATAGTATTACAGAAGTTTATCACATGGTTTTCAATGAATGCAACCATACAGTTGCTCTAAGCCTATAAATAGTGAGTGCAAACCATATTTCCGTTTACATTCTGAGACAAAAGAGCTCATGCATGTTTCATAATCACACCCTGCTTCAATTTGTCAGAGTGTACAACACCCACAATAAAAAGCTGCTTGAACACAGGATGTGGGAGAGATGGACTAAGAGACAGAGCTCTGTGTGTTTTAGGTGTGTCAGGTTTTGTTTCTCATAAAGAGAGAGAGAGGAAAATTACTATTTGTTTACATTAGGAATTATCAAAACACCTCTTTAAAGGATATAAATTATGAATAATGAACTCATTCATAATTTATAAGAATATACTAAGAATGTGGGGCAATACAAATATCAATATGTTCTAATAAATGTTTTAATTAAAAAAAAATTGAGTGTTTTACTAAAACAAAATCAAATCATTTTCACAACATATTGCAACACATTGCATCTGACAGATTTGGGTCAAATTTTATTTATTTGTTTATATATAAGACCAGTGAACCACAATTTCTACATACAAGAGTTTTGTTAAGAAATTAAATCTTTACACCCATTAGGATCAACAGGTATATGGGTGCAACAATGCAAATTACTGAGCTACCATGCCTGTATTAGAAGTGAAACTTCCCATTCTCAATCTGGTACCTCCAAATCAACCTCCGGATGTTTATAATATATATCATTATATTTGAGAATTCAAGATAAGATTTGAAACTTCCAGATCTATACAACTGAAAGTTCCATATTTAAACAAATAATTAAAATTAAATGTTCCAAAAGAATTTTCTCAGATGATGATAACTTCTAATCCTCAAATTTTATTCTCCAGTTTGCACAGGGGCTTTCGGCAACAAGGCTTCAGTGAGCTGAAAAGACACTGATCTAAAATATTCTGCTGTAGTCTTTATTATCATCCTGCTTTCCTATACACCTCATGAGGATAAGTTACAGTATGGCATTCTGCATCAGTGCATTACAGTCGCTGTCCAAGGTGCTGATCCTGAGACCACCAGGGATGCGGGAGACACCACTGTTTAAGATGACAGAATGTAATGAATTTGTCATTTCAAATCCTGACTTTATTTAAAGGAAACTTGGTAGGAAATTCTGCTATTTTTTGTTTAGTGTCCAATTTCTGGGCACCAAAAGTGTACTGCATTTTCAGCTCAGTCATCTGTGTGTTCTCCCCAACTTCTGGCCTCATCATTTGACCTTGCTGCTGGATGTATCAAATGGACCAAAAGTACACTATTACTAATGCTGTTAAAGTACAGTTGTACGCCTTATTTAATTTTAAAGCCCCCCTCCACTCAAAAATATGTTTTTTCTTCTTATTTCTACAATTGTAAGTTTGAGCTTCACTGTGCAGAATAATGTATGTGCAGATTTTGACACTAGAACACTGTTTTCACACTCATCTGCTGAAAATGGAAAGTTTCTCTGTGCTCATAAAAAAAATGATTTTAAGCATGATTTGTGACATCACAACTAGTTTGGAAGCCAATCCTGGTCCAATATTCAACTTACACAAGTGTGATGTGGAAACATGAAGGCTCTAGTTCATATACACTTAGAATGAACTTTACAGTGAAGTAGGAGACATCTTGTGTCCAGCAGTTAAACTTTTGTAATGAAAAATATTTGCATATTTATAGATTCCGGAATTTTTTATTAGGGAGAAGGTGTAGGTGTCATTTTAAGGGTTTTAAAGTGGTAATTATACTTTTTTTGTGTAAAAACCATATCAGACACACATTATTGTTCCAAGCAGAGTGCTTTTATATGTCTTAATACATGTCTGGAAGAGATCTTTGCGGGGCCTTTATAAGCACATTAATTTTACATAAACAGGTGTTTTCAAATATTTTAGCCTAATATCCATCCTGCATTGAAATGACATCTGCTGTACCAATTCAAATTCAGGGAACAAATCCGAACCTGCACACATAACCTAAATATAAATAAGATGCTCTTTGCAGGGTTGTCATAATGCCACACTTGCTATTAACTTATGAAAAATACATATTCACCAGTACAACAGGCTGGATAAACTATTGATGCAAGTCTGCTTTATGTGATTGTATGAATATTTAAGTAGCAGTCACCCAAGGGCAGCTGGGTTTTGCTGTCTCCCCCATTCTGTGAGGAGGGATGCAAGGCCTCTCTCTCTCTCTCTATCTCTTTCTCTATCTCTATCCCTCTGTCTCCCTTCCTTTCTTTCTCATCTGAGACCTATCACTTACAGTGTCCACCTGTAACTTGAACTCTCATATTCAACCATCTGTAACACTCCAATAACCTTTGCACTCCAGGTTGCTGCTCCGTGATCAGATGAGTTCATTAATGAATTAATTAATAGTGGGGAAGTATATAGCAAGTGTGTTAGTAACTGACCCTGAATCAGATGGTAACCAGAGTCCAGCTGGGACCGTGCTGTGTGGCCCAACCCCAGCCTCCAAACTCACAACAGACAAGGGACTACCTGGTCCAGTAATGAGACACCCATTACTGACACACTCACATACACACACACAAAAACCCTGCATCACTCATACACATGCAGGTTGTCAGGGAGGCAGACAAGGGACTGCTGTATGCCAGACTAGATAAAGAGTGACCTTTGCTTGTTGAGAGTGGTTGAAGCAGTTTAAAGCAGCCTGGCTGGGAATCTATTTTCTGTGACAGAATGAGAGAATGATGTGATGACAGCTCGACCTACTGACCGAGAGACAACTGGCACAGTCTGGACTTTCAAGGCTAAGTCTAGGATACATGGATGACCCTTTGACAGATCTGCAACTGGACAAGTGGACAACTTATGCTGCCATGGCATAACAAGAGGACCTGCTGAAATGGATAGCTATTGAGGATATTCTTTGGCATGGATCAAACTAAATATCTTCCTTGGAAAAAGAAAGGTTTTTATTTCATATATTGCTTCACCAGTGTAGAAAAGGTTGACTCATTCTTATGTAGTGCATTTGCCTTTATCCCACTTAACCATTATTTCAATGGTTGTTGTTCATACTCTACTTTAGTGTTTGTACAAGAAGACACTCCAGATTAACTGCTTAATGTTGTGCCACACCCTAGGAAACCCCAGATCCACCTGATGTCAGTGCAAGTAGGGTTTGCTTTACTATTTCCTTTGGTAACTGCCAGCATGCACGGACTGCCTTGTTCATCTCTAGGGCACTGTTTTGGTAATCCATCTGATGTTAACACTGATCCAGCACCCTCTCAGGAGCCAACCAACTCCAGACAAAGCAAATGTGACTGTGGACCTCCAGCAGTAGACCCAGTTGTATCCCAGCCAGAAGCCCTACCAAGCAGCCCAGAGCAGCAGCACAAGCAGCCTCAAAGGACTGTCAGCTGCATCTCCACCCACTCCACCAGAACCACAAATGCAAATGGTACAAACTCTATCTGCCACCTGCAAGACAAAGATGACAGTCTGTGTATTGAGTCACCTCCGGTTTGCCGTAGACTCTCCCAGAGCTCAGAGGATGATGACCTGGAGATGGATTTTAGTCCTGAGCTGGAGGTGAAATACCCTCAAATCCCCAGACCCTCCATTATTATCAGACAACCCAAGGTAAGAAGGCTACAGCCAGTAACTTTTCTTTTTAGCTGATATATTCAATAATAATTAATTTAGTAATTGATTATGACTGAAATAATTTTGATATGAAACAATTACATTTCTCAGTTAAACCTTAGTTTTAATCATTTCATGTGATTGTTTGATAGTTTATAGATATAGATACATATGTAGATACTGTATCCCCTTTGAATTAAGGTTACCTCAGTTCAGTGTAGATTTGATGTAATGCATTATATAACCACAAGGGGGATGTAGAACCCAAATAAAGTTTTTCATTCATTGAGTTTTGGGTTTCAGTAGAAGATCCCCCTATCCGGATTTAATCCATCTATTTCTCAACAGACTACAGCTAAATCTTCTTATCAATGGGGTGTAAAGCTCTGAAGCTCAAAACACACGTGTACACTCACACATCCACTTTGTGGTCAGAGTGTTCAGTGACTCTAGATAGGGTGTCAGTGAAATGTGTCATGAGCTCCTGTTCAACCTGATATGTGTTTCCTGATTTGTGTGTCTGCGAGTGTGTGCTTGTACATGTGTTGTTGTACAAGCACAGTGTAGTTGTTATTTATTCTTGACTTAAATCCTACCTAACACAGTCTTTCTGCACAAGATTTTCTTCCCAATTCCAAGAAGAGGATGACACATTATGTAAGCCATGTCCTCAGGCACTGATCAATAATGCTGATCAGCAGTGGAAACAGCAGAAGAATGCAAAGGAGGAGGGGTAGTTTTAGTAGGAATCCTGGAATTTTACATTGCTCATGACTTCATCCTAAATGGGGGACATCTCAACAGCAGATGTTTAGACATCTGTTGGGATGATCGTTTTAGGCCAGACAATTGTACAGTTTGATACGGGCTAAGATAGGAAATGTACCATGAAAGTATTAAACACATGGTTGCTTTATTGCGGCAGTCTGATACAAGCTCTTTATGAGAATTTTAAATTCCTCGACCGACTAAAACACTGAGCCAACTGGAGCATTACTCAACAATTTCTGTAAAAGCATCCTTTAACTACCATGTACCAGCCTCCCAATAAAACTGCAGTGCAGCTTCTTACTTGTCAACAGTACAATACATGTTTGTAGTGGGGACCTCCCAAGGTTGTAACTAAGACTGTGAATGTATACAACCATCCCCTCCCCCATTAAACAGCTATTATTATGCTGTTTCAGGATGAGTTTTAGCTGTCTTGCTTACAAAACTGTTTATTAAGCATATGTTTCTGTAGAAACAGGAAGGGTTCTCAGTATTTTCTTTGGCAAAGCAAATGTTAATTTTGTGTAACATTCAGAGTTCCTCATTGAACAGTGACAGCAGAAAGCTGATTGACCCACTGGAGCACAGGCATGATCTGAGCATGTGCATGAACCCTTATGGTTCTCCTTATCAGCTGACTTTTTATAACCACACACAACCAAAAGCCGTATTGATTCCTGGCCTCAGGGTGCAAATTAATGTCCCCTCTGTCATGGAGCTCAAGGGACTGGCTGTGAAAATACTGGCAATTAATGACAGCCAGAATGAGAAAGGACCGTACAGTATGTCAAGTAAGAAAATGCATAGGAGTGTGTGACTTTTGAGCTACTGTGTGCTTGTCCAGCATGCAATTTTAACAGTGTGTAATTCTTCTGACTTAATCATTAGTGTCTTTGTTAAGATATCGAGCACAACAGATGTAGCTTTGATCTCCTGGGCCCCGAGGCTTTATCTGTGTGTGTGTGTGTGTGTGTGTGTGTGTGTGTGTGTGTGTGTGTGTGTGTCCATATCAGTGTGTGATAATACGCTTGTAGCATTTATCTCTGACCCCTCCCTTGAAGCCGGACGTGTTTATAGGACACTTCCTTTATCCAGAGCACAAACTAATGTCATATCTGAGCATTCAACATAATACACACCCAGGCGCAGTAGTTACATGGTTCATAAAAGAATGTCCTATTATAAACAATCATACAAATTCTTCAGAGTGACTCTCTGACTCACACATACACACACTCACACACACACACACACACACACACACACTCACACACACACACACAGTACCAAAAGATTACTGAACACTGTCATTAAGCAAATAAAGGGGTTGTTTTGAACAGGATGACAGAGAGCAAAGAACATGATCATTCCCCAATAGAACAGATACTGTCTACCCCTAACACTGGTTTAAAACCATCTTGTTCCTGTACAGTATGAGTCAAACCATCTGAAATGTACTTATGTGTCAGGCTGTAATTTCCTATTGTGCTGAGTACAGACATTGAGCTGTGAATCAAAGTGTGATAAGCCTTAAGTTCCAGTCCCTTGGTTGTGGGCTCTTTTGACTCTTCTTAAGTGAATGTTAAATTACCTTCATTCTGACATTGCATACTGCAATAATGTGTGACATCACCCGGGATGTCATTTTATCTCTATATTGGGTTGTAAATATAGGTTTACTTTTACTTCATACTTCATAAATGAGAAGGAAACTAAACTTTGGCTGTAAGCCTATTTTACCACAATATCCTGTAGACTCATGAATGAATCTACATACATCATAATGTTAAACATGCTGATTGTCTTCAAATGTGATTTTATTATGTGCATGTCTGTTTTTCTAAAATTAGCCACCAAGAGTTTAACTTTTTATTGTCCTGTAATCAAACCTTGCTTTATTCAGTCTCATGCAAGCATGTTCTTACTGACATGTACTGGTCATGCCCTCTAGATTAATGTGTTTGTTATTCAGTGATGACCTTACAGTGACTGACAGTATCCCTTTGTGTTCCCTTCCCACACCCTCACCTCAGGAATCAGAATTCCAGGAAACAGCGTCTGACAGGTCAGACTATCGAGAGGCAGAGGATGGAGGGTTATCAGGTACGGAAAACAACAGGAGCTTCCTCCTCGTTTCTCTCTCTGCTCCACTCTTCCATGCTGGAGTTGTTGTGCACAGATTTGAAATGGAAAAAAGTTCTGGCTCAAAGTGGTGGAAAGACAAGTTTGATTTTATGTGGAGAGGAACATATTTGTGAAATATCTGTGTGTGAGGAAATGATGGGGTTCACACAGTTGTGCCCCCAGTGTGTCAACATACCAGTGTAAAAGAATTGTAGTTTTCCACAAATTGTAATGTTATGAGTGATTAGGAAGGGTTCTCTGTCTGTCTGTAGAAAATAGTGATCCAGGGGAAAGGACAGTTTGTGTGTGTGCGTGTGTGCATGCGTGCATGCATGCGTGCATCTTGCCAGGATGTCTGTGAGGAGCTGAGTGCTGGCGGTTACCTTGGCAATGAGTCTTGGGGCAAAGCACTGGGAGGGGTGAATAGGTAAAAGGATGTATTTGAGTGGCTGATTAATAATGTGATTGAGTGTGCACATTGTGTGTCTACATGTGTGCACGAATGTGAATTTGAGAGTAGTTGTGTTTGCCAGTAGACCTACAGCAGAGACTGTAACAAAGCCTCGGCACGCACAAACCAAGGCTGCCCCATCTGCAGTCAATCTCTCAGTCTTTTGTTTTCTAACCCCCTTTTGATAACATACAGAAGCATGGATTTTGTGGGGTGGGGGTTGGGAGATGAAAACATCTCACAAAATAAAGCTCTCCACTGCAAAAACACCATAAACTATGGCCTCAAAAATGACCATACAAGTGAATTTGGTATAACAAAAAATGGATATTTGAAGTTTTTCAAAGGTGGTAATTGTTGTATTTGATTGCATGTTATCGCTTGGTGTTCCTGTTATTTTGTCCAGCCCATGTATATGAGATCATGTGCTTTGAATAAGGTACATATCAAGTGTATATAAGGCAGTGAAAGGAGGCACTGCTCTTCTGCATGGAGAGTGGAACAATAGACTATAGGTAACCAAACTACACTGTCATGAATGTTTTACTGACCCAGTGTTCTAGATGCTTTTTAAGGATTAACGTCTTTTACTGTTCCTCTGTGCCACAAGCACATGCACAAACACACATTAAAAAGAAAACCAGAGAACATCTGCTACATGTGGTTCTCCAAGTTATATCTCATATCAACATAATGAGCACGGTAAGCCTGACAACTGAGGCCCCTCTTATTCCAATGAGAGAAATTTGAACAACACAAACCCACTTTTGTCCCCGCCTCTCCACAAGAACAAAATGGAAGAGATTATGATGCACTAGGGGGTAATGTCAGTACAGAACCTCCTCTGTCTTTTTCCCTCTGACACACACATGCACACAATTGTCACACTGACCTTGATTTCCTGCGGTCCTTCCAACAACACGCACGCAGTGTGTTGTTGGAAGGGCCTTCCTGCTCTCTGTGTTGGAAATCCCGCTTATTCAGCGTATTCACACAAACACGCAGACAGACAGACAAGTGGATGACAGAGGGAGGGACAGATACACAACTCTCTATTATGTTGCCTGTCTCTCCTGTAGGAGTTTGTCCAGGCCTGTTCACTTGGCACATTTGACCTTAATGGTTTTCTCTTTCTGTTTAGCTTTTTATCTATTATTAACTAGTGTTAATGCCATTTAGTATTTACATAACCTTTTAGCTTTTGTTAGTTCTGTGAAGGTGTATTGGAATTTTTATGTAAGGTATGTATGCATATGCTCAAGTATGGGGTGGGCTTTCATGGCTGTATTTACAAATGGTGGAGCTGTATTACTCCATGTCAAGAGCTGTGTTCCAATTTCATAGTACACACTAACTGTATACAATATAAACTGTGTACTATATACTCATCTTCATAGTTTACTTAGTGCGTAAATGTTTTTTGAAGTTTGTATACAATAAATCAACATAGTACATAATTTTATTCTAGCAGGAAATTATGCAATATGTGAGCTGTGCAAAGGCAATCCAACTGCAACTTCAGAGTGCCACCGCCAGCTAATCCGAACAGAAAAAATAGCAAAATGTTTTTCAAGACAAGTGTTTTTTTTCTTTTCTGATGTGTTCCTGGTGTTTTCTCACCATCATCCACTATTACTTTTAATTTTGTCCAGCTGTGAGTAGCTTCTCCATTTCCTTTGCGTGCATCATGAGAGAACAGCACACATCAACAGCCCACTCACAAAGGGCTTTTTAGCATGCATTTCATTTGTTTTCAGTATACTTAATTTTGTCACTTTTCCAATGTAAACACACTGCATACTCAAAACCTGCCTGGAATTAGTGTGTAATATGGATTTGGGACACAGCTTTAGAGTCCACACCAGCAGCTCAGTGAGGCTGTGGGTACAGTGGTGATGAGCTGGATGCTAATGTCAGTAGGCTAACATGCTCACAATTACAATGCTAACATGCTGTATGTTAACACTTTCAGCAATTTACTATAGTCATGTTCACCATTTTAATTTAGTTTAGTTTAGTTTACTTGATAATTCTCAGTAAATACAAATTTCAGCTGATGAAAATGTCATTAGTTTTACAGTTATTTGATTGTAAAGCTTTTAAATTATTGGAGAAATGTACATTTGACCTTATGGCCCTAGAAGCAGAGTTGTTAAAAACTCATCCTGAGGGGGACGTGTATTTTTGTGCCAGTCCATCCAATTGTCAGCCACTTAAAACCACAAATGTCAACCTCATGGTTGTGCTAGAGGAAAACTGAAGTCAGTAACATCCAGTAAATGTTAAGTGCTGGTGGCACTAGATGGAAAGTCAGGGGGCCACGTAAGTCTGTATTCATCCTCTGGATACCATAAATGTCTGTACAAAATGTCATGGAAATCCATCCAACAGTTGTTGAGATATTTCAGTCTGAACTGACATTGCCATCCCTTGAGCCAAGCTGTGTGGCTGTGACACAGTAATGCTACATTTAAATGTAAACTATGTGTTTCTAATAGTTTGAACATCTGTGTAAAGTATAAATGTCTTAAGTGCCCAGCAAATATTTATATCCCAGACACAGATAAACATAGAGACTGTGTCATAAAATAGACATGGTAAATACTGGGCACTTTAGTCCAACTCTGTGGATATTTCACCCCTACTGTACTGTAACAGAGCTATCTGCTCTCATTTCTGTTGGCAGTCATTAGGCTAAGTAGAAAGGCTCTGTACAGTAAAGCTCAATAAATCTGGGTGGCTTGACCAGTAATGACAGCCTCTGCGACGACATCCAAGGACTGCAGTTAAATTACTGTATCTTGAGCTTTGTATGTGCTCAAATGCATGATGTTCAAACACATGCAAACATGAACACACACCAAGGCATGCAAATGCAGGAAATGGCATGCAGTCTGTAATTTGCACATCTGCTACGCTTGAGTGAATCACTTTCCATTTGAATAGAATGGATCTGTGGTCATGTTTACCTTGTACAGGCTGGTAGGAATGTGTGGCTTAGCTGTAACAAGTAAGGAGAAACATATCTGTACTGAATAAGAACAGTGACAAGTGAAGTAAGTAAATGATAAAGGACCATAAAGAGGCTGCCTCGAATAATTCATGGTTTATGAACATTGTTTTTGCTCCAGACTGTGTTGATGCCTTTCTACAGTATATATTCATGGACACAGAGGAATGTCTGAGTTGATGTTAAGGAGAGACAGTAAGAAATAAGTAGTGCACACAAGTACAGTAAATAATGAATGACCAAAAATATCAATAATAAACACAATAGTATTGCATGGCAGTGCATCATCTTATAAAGAAAAACAGACAGGGAGAGTGTGTGAGGGTAATGAAGCTGGGGAACAGGAGATCATTTCACAAGTGTGCTGAGAGGCTGACGCAGCACTGACCTCACAATCCTCATCCAGCCAGGCACCATGGTGCATGTATATGCGCGTGTGTGTGTGTGTGTTTGTGTGCGCCTCCAAGCTTGTGTGTGCGTCTGTGCATTTGTGGAGAAAGGGACACTGTGGTGTGAGTCATCCAGCAGTGATTGAATTAGCTGAACTTTGGCTGTACACTTGCAATGAAAAGAGGGAACGGGAGGAAAAGCTGAATGCATTACGTTACCCCAAGAACTGGTGAGCACATCTCAGAGACAGACAGGCTGATAGTAAGAGTGTCGCCCAAATTTCATTACAAGATCATCCAGCTTTATTAAAGCTACACAGTCTATCCACACCCTCTTCTGTGCTTGCATGCACAGAAACACACAAAGCAAACTTCCACCCAACTCACCCAGACACTCGCAGTGACTTAACTGGCAATAATACATGTCATAAATGTGGATTACTACTTCACTGCAGAGTTTTATCTCATGGTTTTTCCACAAGTGCACTGAGGTTATTTGCCCTTGACTGTTGCTGGGTCAGACATGAGGGAGAAAAAAAAAAAAAACGGAGTGGAAAGAATGTTTTAAGTCTGTTTGGGATGAGTCAGAAGGAGAGGAAAATGGTGGCTTGATGTAAAAAAAAAAAAAGGACTGATGATTTCAACAAATATCTCATATTAACCAAGGGCTCTTTAACATACATGTCAGCTTCAGCATATGGTGGGTGTACTGCTGGTGTAGACCCCCAGTCATTCAGAAGTAGGTCACACACATGGGGGGTAGTGTTTATGTACACTACAATTATGTGCAATTATTTACCATCTAATCCTTTCCTGTAGTGGTGTGATACACACACTCAGAAAAGCAATGTGGAAATTACTTTCTCCTTGTGCATTAGCCTATTCATTTTTAAATGTGTGTTTTTTTACATTTACCTGGAGCAACAAATAAGCAGGAAAATTCAGCTGCCAAGCTCTTCAGTTAATTTCATATGACTATCCTTATTACATATTAATGTCTTTCCTATAAAGAATATCCCTCAAACCTAAAAAGAGATTCACTGTTATCAGCTTTAGGACGTGCCCTCACTCACAGGAAAGCCTCTCTGTCACCATGGTTTTCAGATAACTGCCATATCCTGTTTAAAGTGGAGGCCCTCGGAGGCCTGACAAAGAAAAAACAAGGGGCCTCACATGCAAAACTACATACACACATGTGCAATTGTGGGAAACCCTTGGACGACAACAGAAACATCTGTCCCAGAAATTAGACTTTAGATACTAGCAGTGCGAGATAGAGAGGTGGGGGCAGTAAAAAACCAGTTCCAGGCAGTGACTTCTAGTGAGGAAACCCCCCACATACGCACAGGAAGAGGCAACAACATAACCGTCAGTGTGCATTCCTGTCCGCATCACCCTATCAGACTTTATTTACAGTCAAGGTTGTATACAGAGCTAAGGTCTGTGTCTGTATGTTGATATCTGTCCTCACAGGTTAGTCATGGGACATATTGTAGAGTTTTGAGTAGTCATCGTATTCAAGGTAAACTGCAAGGGAATCAGGGTAAAGAACGTAGCAGTTTTGAGTGATATTTTGTGCATTTTCTAAAACAGTGAAAGGGTTTTTTTTTATTTGTTCAAACCACTATTTGGTTGCATCTTAGCAACATAATTTTCCACCCTTTCATCTCAAGTTAGAAAGGGGTATGGTAGTTCTCTGAAATTGCTTTGAACGGAAACCACTGACATGTGCAATATCTCTACTGATCACAAGAGAAGTTGCCTCACTTACTGTTGCCATAGCAGTGAGGAGGCAGTTTCTTACTATAGCTGTAAAAGTTTTACCTCTGACATGACTTGGGTTTAGATAAAAGTGTTTGTTTTAGTCAGATAAACTACCAGAAATAAAGTATATTTTGCATATCATTTTAGGCAAAGCAATAGAAACAACTACATGCATGCACAGTGCACACACACACACACACACACATCCAGTACATACACATCTGTTTCCTGCATGGTGGGAGGCTGAGTGTGGTGGTCTCCGAAGGGAGTGTCTTCTCTGTAAGAGACGACCCCTCTCATGACTCATCCTATTGTTCAGCTCAGCACTCTTAGTCACCCCTTTCCTAAATTATGAGAAGGTCCTGAGAAATGTTTTACTTCTCTGACGCCCACATGTTTGGATTTCAATCCTGACCCTTGGGTCGTTTTCCTTTCGTTTTGTCATTTCCAGTAAGCCTGCTCTAGTAGTTGTACAGCAACTTAGATCTTTATCCAACTGAGAGCGAACCCAATGAGAGATGGAGAACCATCACCATGAAACTAGGGGTTTCAGTGAGCCGATTTAACAGAAGGATGGTGGATAAGCAGATCCACCAACCCTTCATCAGTAAGCAGATTACTCTTTATCACAAAGAATCCTCAGGATATTCGGTCTGTGACAACAACAGGCAGCAGATTGATCTGTTGTAATTAAAGTGAAGAATGGTCAGACCGATCTGTTGTAATCAAAGTGATGAAAGATCAAATGATCTTCCTTAGAAAATGCTGTGAACACCCCACTTAAGAAAAAAAAGGACACCACTTAACCCTTTAATAAGCAGCAGCCTGCTGCTGGGCCAGTCATTAAAAACTCATTCTGTGAAGCCAATCATTGTTCAAGCTCACAAATTTAATTTCAAAGCATCTGGAATATGTCAATTCCATAGCATATTGCAGTAAGAAATTATAAAATCTGAGTGTCACATAAACATAATATAGCTTCAATGAAGCTGAATGAATGTTGAAACTAGCTGTTAATGAATACATATACTTACATACATTAAAGCTACTTAAAGCAGCATTAATAGATTGTTTTGATCACTTGGAGGGAGTGCAACAAGTTTTAAAAACAACACTGACATTACATAGATGATTGATAGATGTTGTGGTGAACATGATCGCAGACAGTTGCAGATATAGAGCAACATTAGTATTCATTTAGAGTTGCATTTGTGTCCACCTGACAACTATATTCTCTCTCCTTTCAGCTGTTTTGGTCTTCATCAACTCCTGAGGGAAATACCTGGCTCTTTAGCTGCTAAATGGTCCACTATGTTCACCAGCTAGATGCTAATTCTGTCTGCCCCTTAGGTGCAAGAGAGGCAGTGATGGCTGAGTTTGGCTGCTTTGGTTTCAGGGTCCCGGTGTGCATGCTGACTCACTGTCACACTGTTATGGCTTTTCTGGGGCATTTGAACTGAATGAACACCTGTGCTTTTCCTACTATGAAAAGTGAAAAGTGAAAAGTCAAAATGTCTGCTGTGGACAAGTCCTATCAGAAAATTTTCACAGATAACATCTGCCTGCCCCTGCAGGAAATGTCACTTGAGAGCAGCAACACTGATCCAAAATAATGAGCTGAAAGATGCTCACTGATAACTCTCTGTAGGTTTGCCACTACCAAGGACTCCTTTCAACTTCACACTTAATTTGATCCATTGTTAATTAAAAAAAATATTGATTAGTGCAGTTTTAAGGGACAGAAATGGGGAAAAACTGTATGTTAAGTGGTTAAAAAACTAAAGTTAGAACATAATTCAGCTATTGCAGGTACAAAGAAATCATAAAATCGCTTTGAATTGTAAAATCGCTTTGAAAAAATGGAAACATATAAACATGTAAAGTACAATTGACCTACTAATATATTACTTATACAGTACAGCAAGCACAATATAAGTCTCTTTTAAAATGAATAAATGAATAAACCTGATGCCTCGTAAGCAAATATGGATACCTACACTCTTGTGTTGTGTGTGCGTGTGTTTGTGGGTGTGCGCGCGCGCACTCCAACCACCCCGCCCTGAGCTCGAGGAGTCCCCACTCTTCCACTTCAGAGAGAGCAGATGAAGAAAGAGGAGGAGGAGGAGCCCTTATGCGTGACGTCAGGCCACCCCTCCCACCCAGCTTACATTTACATTTTCTATGGGTCCTGACTGAGTGCATGTGTGTGTGCTGGAGCTATTGAACAGTTTCCAAAAGCAGCGGCGAAGCAGAGACACACCTCAACCCGAAGAAGTGATCCGTAGACGCACTGATGTGGCCTGAACCACTTTGTCCTTCTAAATATTAAACAACTTGAGTTGGACAAGTAGCGTCGGAGTCGACTTTGAGGTAGGTGTACATGTGTGTGTCTGTATGTGTGTGTGTGTGTATGTGTGTCTGGAGCTCGTGTGTTTTTCGTGAGCTTGTTTCATGAGCGCACTAACAAAAGCGGCACGTTCTAACTGTCTGTCTTCCCTAGTCGACAGAAGCAGCAGGTTTGGGTTTATATAAAATGAAAAGGAAAGTGACGAGGAAAAGAAAGACAGAGGAGAGAGAGGGGATGAGATTGCAAATCACAAACTCTTGTTTCATTGTCTCCTTTTGTTGCAGCGCATGACTGTAGCCGACGGGACAGTGAAGAACAAACACGTTGAGGTTGTTGTACAGCATGTGCAGACTACAGTTTCATTCACTTTGGAGCACACTGACACTATTCATGGCAGTTCATACTTTGCACTTTGGGAGGATAATATAAGAAGAAAAAAAATCTTTGTGTTATTTTTTCTCTTGTGTGTCTCTGAGTAGGCTACTTTAGAGAGGATGTTATATGCCATGCTCACATAGGATATTACAGCTGGCAATATATATACCACCATACTAACATATATTATAGAATAAATCTTGTTTAAAATGTAAATCTAGTGTATTTATATAGCCCAAAAGCATGTATTTGTCTCAGAGTAATTTCCAATCTGTTCAACATGAGACTTACTGCATGTGTTCCTATATAATAGGGTGTTATTGAATGTTCTTCAAATTTTTGTGAGACAAACACCCCAAGATGAGAGCATATTTAATAGATGAGCTGTAGCTGAATTCATCATGTGTGAGTAAGACTGTGTATGTGTGTAATAGCACAGCAATGACTACTGCTCCTGTGTCAAAGCACATGGCTTCAGAGCTGACACACTGGCCTGTCCTGTCATCAGGCAGATGGACCAACTGCTAAGTGAAGATGGGAGCAGAGTGTTATTTTTTCTAATGTGGCAACAGGTTTGCAAGTCTCCGAATCAATGATGGTTTTTCTTTTAGTTTAGGCTGTGTCAAGAAGCCTTGCTGTCAAACTTTAACAGAATGTTACGCAAACAGGGCCAAACCCAGCTCTTAAAAGTGTGTGTTTGCTGGGTGGAGGCAGAATAGCAGCCTGGCATATACAAATGGGCGGATTTTAACATGTGATGTAGTTTAATTCTCTATCATCAGATGTGTTTTAGGGAGAGGAGAAGTGATAAAAGCAGGTGGTATGAATATACTGTCTAGGTGCAGAGCTTGCAAGAGTGCGAGTGGATGTGTGTGTATGTGTAGGGAGGGGAAAGTTCTTGCACATGTGTTAGTCATTTGGAGGGGAGTTTGCTAAACGATTTACATCTGTTTTCTGATCTTTGAACCCCCTCCTTCCCCTCTCTTTTTCTCTCTCTCTCTCCTGTTTCCCCAACTCTGTCTCTCTTGCTGTCTTCTGTTTCCCGTAAGGGCTGATGCTGTCACTGTGTGCGTGTGTCTGTATGTGTGTGTGTGTGTGTGTGTGTGTGTTACAACTGGAATGCTCCCTGCACCATTATTATTGCACTCAAAGGAATTTAAATATGTGAATGAAATGTCTGAGTTTCCATTCTATAATGGCATGTGTCCATTAGTGGTTCTGGTGCGTTTCTCAAATGTATCATTATAGAATGTGAGTCCATGTCAAGGACTCCATCTGACCTCAAGAATATCAAGGTATTTGGGTCAGGAATGGGTGTGAGTGTGTGTGTGTGTGTGTGTGTCCATGAGGGTTAACTGGCAACCACATGTGTGTTGACAGTATTATCTCCAACAGTCCTGCTGGTCTGTCTGTGGGCACAAAATCTTCATTACTCAGCAGAATGCACTGATCCTTAAGACCTACGCCGCACGAGACAGTGTGTTCCTGTGTGTGAGTTTCATGATGTGGCTCAGACTTCTTGTTCACTAGCAGTGAAAGACTGCCTTGTAGCACATGTTTTTAAAGTCTTTTCCCCTGTAAAGAGCCATGTAAACATAGAGCGAGTCTTCAGTGGGTCTCTGTGCTGTTTGAGAGTGGAGTACTCGATGTCTTACCAAACACATACTCACTCGGCCCAATTCCGGTCTGCTAGGAGACTTTTGATGAATATATAATTATGAGCCTGGGGCTTGGTGTTGTTTGAAATTTGATGATATTAGTGTCACTATGAAACCTGAGTATAGTTGCTGATACCTAAACATGACTTTTTTTCATACCTTACTTTGGGAAATAAACTTTTTTTCTTCTAAAACCTCTTTTTTTGTTTATCAAAACTTGCCAAACTTCTCGAAAACAGTAATGCTTAATGTTTTCTTTAACACAAGGAGCCATATGAGATCTAGGTTGACTGGTCATGGTTGTGACTCAAATCAGCAAAAATCTGATCAAAGAATACGCTAAAAAAATCCAGGGATTCTCGCAGTGTGTCAGCACCTGAAGCAAAGAGCCACCTTTGCTAACATAATAAAGTGTAAATATACACTTTCATGAAATAAGATATAAACCTTCAGGGAAAAGAGCAGGGATACCGTTTCACACTGCAAATGTTATATATTTATTGAGTGGGGCTATTGTTTAGGCTGTCATCTGCTACCTAAATTGATCATGAGACAAGATATTTTAGGATTCTGGTGGTTTACCACCTCGGCAGAACAGTTTCCTGAGAGGAAACCCAGAAAACCTGATGAATAATCTGATTTGTACTTCACTTCTTCTCTATACCCAGTGCTACACATTTGAGTTGGTACTACAGTCCTTTATGATAGTCCTTTTGTGTTTATCTGGCCGTTATTTATCAGATCTAGCTAATATGGTCAAGCATTAATTCCTAAACAGACAGCAAATGCAGCAAATCTGTTCTTTTGTTTATCTGTTTTCTAACACTGTTTTGGACAGTTTTTTTTAACAGACACTGCGTGCCTTAATGGCCCTCTCCATGTAGGCTGAATGACATATTATGATGCAATGCAAACATAAAACATGCAATCACAGAATCCTACAACAGGACAAAGGAGCTGTTTACACTGTGCTGTGGTTTTGTTGCCATGGTTTTAGATTATGATGTCACAATTCAGGTATTGAGTTTCCCGATAGAGAGCTGGTGTGGGATGGATGGAGGGGGTTGGTAGTTCATATGAGAGTCAGACGTGCAGAGACTTGACTTTTATTCGAGTTTGCACAGGACTTGATGTTGATGTACTCATAAAAAAGATAAGATAAACATGCATAGCGAGGAATAAAACCAACACACACGCACACAAACCTACAGAGACTCTGCTTCTCAAAGAATCCCATCGATTTTCCTGATGTTATGCAGGAGCTTGAATCACAATAAAGCACCATTACTGTGCTGGCCACTTTGCGTATTCGTGGAGGACGGATGGATGACACACACGCGCACACGCATGCACACAGACTCTAAATGCCTCCCTCCTTACGGCTTGTTAGGTTGAAGTATAGAGAGATTGGGAGTCTGAGCTGCACCAATTGGATTAAGCTCTTTGTAAGTCAGTATCAAGATATATGATCCTGTCTTATTACAAACACAATCAGGAACAAACACCCACGAAAGAACAGAGCCACCTCTCTCTGTTGCAGCCTGAAGCAAACTGGGTTTTTAGAATATATTCACCAATACTGGCTTTGGAAAGTTTCGTCAGACAATGAAATGACATGATTGCCTACTGTCCCATCTAAAAATATGCATGTACATACCATATAGTTTGTGCCATGTGAAGCATACAGCAGAGAACCACAGAGAACAAAGACTCTTCATTTGGCCTGTTTTTGAACACCTGGTTACTTTGTTATCCATGTGTGTGTGTGTGTGTGTGTGCTCACATGCATGCGTGCTCTGCTTTCATTCCTGTGTGTCTGCCTTGCCTAACTGTAGATTTTCTGGTTGCCCAAGGTAACAGTTGTTATTGGGTTTTCTCTGCTAGCATGTAAACAAAGGAGAACCTCCCAAATCCTCCCCGGTGTGCCCCCCAGCCAATCAAAATTGAGCACCCAGCTGGGATCAGCCAGTAGACGATGAGGAGGGGCGTGACTCCGCTCCATAAGGGGAAAAACAGCAGTGAAGCACAAAGCTTTGAATCTGGAACAGGAGCAGACAGCAAGGCCATAACAAAGACTTTTCCTTTATGAACAAATGGTACTTCACACTGCTGAGCCAGACTAAACGGCTGCAGTTTTTTTACTATATGGCATTTATACCACTAAAGAGAAAGATATTGGAGCTGCATTTAAAAGGGTGATGTGTGTATTATATGTGTTTACATCTCAGTGAGGAAGAGCCACATGAAACGTGCATGTGCTCTGTCTATAATTTGTCCTTTTAGGGTGTGTCTATATAGCAAATCAGTTTGGATTCTGTGCGTGTGTTGTAACCTCAGTCTGCCTCAGCCCACCTGTTCTCATCTGGTCCATAGATATACATACAGGACCATGTGTCAGTGTCAGCTGTGAGAGAGTATAGACCAGCCTTTTGTATTTGACTGACAGGTGTGTACCCCCCCTCGCCAATTATTCAGGACATGTGTTCAGAATTTGGTCTGAGTAAGCACTTTGATTTTAACCTTTTATAGAAAAGTGCACATAGCGTGCATCCCCATGTCTCTGTCACTCAAAGATGTGTGTTTGAATATATGTTCAGATCCCCGGCTGTGTGTGTGTGTGTGTGTGTGTGTGTGTGTTTGTGTGTGTGTGTAAGTGAGTGTGCCCCTACATGTAGACGTTGTTATTTGCCTGAAGCGATAATCACTTTGCAGGTTCATCACATTCCCTCAGCGTGACTCAAAGTGGTGTCTGTGCCTTTTCAATCCATCCCATTCATTCTGTAATCTGCCTCACCCCGGGGCTCACAGCGCTTGTCGATAGGACTGTGCAGGAGCCACCGCATGAAATAACTTCAGTCTGTGCTGAGTACAAACTTACACGCATGTTTCTGTTCAAAGAGAGGGATCACAGTTAAACATTACCAATTTGTGATAATAAGAGTAACATCATCTTAACAATAAAAACAGCTGACAGATCTGAATACTTGTTCGTATTGAAATCGAATCTTAAAAGCCAGATATGGATGTGGTCAAGTTTGCATTATAATTTGACAAGACCAGATACAGCCTTTGTGGTTATCTAAGAGCTCCAGGACACGGAGAGGGATGGAAAGTAAGACAGAATGAAAAACTACAGCCACAAGAGTTAATTATTTTGAAGCCAAAATCACAAATAAAACCCCCCAAATTTCATTTACATTGTACATATAACTGTTACCAAAGATGTGATGTTTCTTTTTAAACTGAGAACAAGAATTCTATTGTGCAGAATATAGAGAAGCAGAACTGATAAGGTTCCACTTTTTGGCTACTTTTTGAGTCCCAGTTACAATGTCCAGTGTACAACACACAAAAGCCTTTGTATGATGAGACAGTATAAACTTCCATTTTTCAATTTTTCAACATCAGGTGATATTTAATGCTTTGGTTTCAGAATTGCTTAAAGGGGACATATGCTTTTTGTGATTTCCTGTTATTTTTATACTGGTATGATGTTGGATGTGTATGTTAAACATGGTCAAAGTTCTAAATCTTAAGGTGAACGTATGTAAAATGCTCCCTGTCAGTCAAAAGGGACTTACAGCCTGCCCCAAACTCTTAATGTTGCCTCTAATTCTTCATCGGATGACGTCCGATTGTTCGCACATGCCCACAACCGGCTGTCAGTTCTGTAGACTTTGTTGCTAAGATTGTTCCACGTGTTGTTTGTGTTGTTGCATATTTTGGAAAGGATTCAGGCCCGAACATGTGCAGATATATTTGAGAAGTTTCCATTTTGAGTAAAAGACAAGAAAAATAAGTGAAATCCTACTACTACTGTTTGTTTCCGTAGCCTCTGGACCAACCTGAAGTCAGCCGAGACGCAACTCCCAGAAGCTGACCAATCAGAAAAGAGCGGGCTCATAGAGTGGCTCAGACAGGACTGTAAATCATGCAAAGATATTCCATTAGTAGTATTCCCCAGAATTTGAATATAGACCTGGAAACATCCATGATACATCCCCTAAATGCTAACAGTCCTTTGGTCGCAGAAAAAAAGGTTATTGATATTACTCAACCTGCAAGTGAGGACAAAGATAATAGATGTTTTTACAGAAAGCATTGGATGGCCATTGGGTCTATATGTATGTTAGAAGGAGAGAGTCACAGTCATATAGATGCTTTTGTATAAACTACTACTCCTAGTTGGCAGGCGTAGTAATGAGTTTGGGTTTACTTTTCATCATGACAGTCTATAGGGCGGCCTAGTACTCCCTTAATGACATAAGTGTTTTAAAGGCGTTCACATCCACACTCTGTAGCTAAAGCCTAACAACTCATGCCTCCCTCGTATGAGATATACAAAGTGTGACATTATCCTTTTCTTGAGTTGGTGCATGGGTGCGCATCTGTGTTTTTATGAACCCTAAAACCCTGATTGTAAATTCCCATACCCCTGCGTCTCCCTAGTGACATCATCGTACTGTGGGAGCGGGGTGGGTGTTTTTGGAGGTCAGATCATGATGAGGCCCCAGAATTCCCTCGCTCCTCTTCTCTTCTGCTCCAGACCCCCACTCCAACGCAGGAAATACAAAACAGATATCCCCAAACTCCCCAGCACACAGTTTTGTAGAACCATTTTCTCTCACTTTCTCATCCCATAACTCAGTATGTTGTAACTAACCGCCATGAACGTCGGGCGCTTTTATAGTCTAAATATATTTAGATAACCACTCCAACATCATTATTTGCCGCTCATCCTCTCATCTTCTACTATTAGTGATTATAAAGTGTGTTTAAACTCATGCCGTTGCAATGGCAAGAGTGGACTTGTGTTGTGTATAGACAGAAACATGTTTGTGCTCCTGAGTACTTCATGTTGTGCATGTTCTGCTTCTTTCCTCAGGCAGACCAGTTTTTCCTGACGGGAGCTGGAGAGTCATTTGTACTCACACATCGTTTTGCTTACAGATGTACATGCAGCGCCAGACTGCAAACAAATACTTTGACTATGTGGGCTGTTTGTTTTTTTGTTTGTTTTTTTTTAGTCTTTGCTGACTTTGAATGTGTTTGTGTGTACAAGTGACGGAACAATATGTTATTCTATTGTTTGAATCTGTGGTCTGGAATTGTGCACATGTACGTCACTCTGCTTCCCACCATGATTTATGTGCCGTCATGGGGGAGGCTTGTAAATGAGCATGTGCGTACACAGGGCCTGTACGGGAAATGAGCTCATTGTCACCAGTGGGCCCCCAAGTGTCTGCTTCTCCCTCACTTTTTCTGTCACTTTCACTCTCTCTTTTTCACACACACACACACACCCCTGCTCACCCCCCCTTCCCCCATCCCCCTACAGCTGTCAGCTAAAAGCCCATCTATCTGTGTGTTTTAATTAGGGCCTCTCCTATTTATGGCTCAATGGCCGCTTCATTAACAGAGAGGCTAGGAGACAAATACCCGGATCTGTCCGGCTTGTAAGGGTGTGTGTGTGTGTGTGTGTGTGTGTGTGTGTGTGTGTGTGTGTGTGTGAGAGAGAGAGAGAGGGAGAGAGGGAGAAAGAATGGGGTGTGGGGGTTGCTTTAGGGGTATTGATGACGTAATTTCCCCTGAGGGATGGACCTCCCATCTGTGAGTGGAATAGACAGGATCTGGCCAAAAATGAGAGATGGGGGAGAGTGAACAAGAGGTTGTATGTGGGACAAGGAGGGGATATTGGAGCAAAAAAGCGGTTGGTAAATTAAGCTTCAAGAAAACATGTTCTTCAGTTTGTCATGAAATTATACAGTGAGTCTGATTCAAAGCCAGCTGATCTTGTTTTTTCTTCAGAATATGTCAAATTCACACTTTTTGTTAAGCTTCTTTTGGTACGTCTGCTTCCCAAAACCGCAGCTAATATCAAGAAAATACACAAAAGCCAAAATCAATTTCATATCTATTGTTTTTAAGCTGCTTATTCACCAGAAAGAACCAACCAATAAGTAAAAAGGAAAATGAACACACGTCAGCTCTTTCAAAAGTCGAGAAAAAGTCATTTTTTTCATGTATAATGTGTCTAAGATCAGCATATATCAAAACCGGATGGTAAAAAGCTGATTAATCCTTTTTTTGTAAATCTGACCCCTGTACACCTTTCTGCTGGATACTGTGGAAAACAAACCCTGGCTCCTTGATGACTGGGTGGGCGTGGTCAGCTGTGTGTTCACAAACCAGTGACACTTGACAGACCAACGTCACCCTGTGCAGAGCTCTGGATGGTCTGCACTGTTTGTATCTGTATCCTGGAGAAGGATGGGGAGCGTAGGGGGGTTGGGGGGGGGGGGGGGGGGGGGGGTGTCACATGATGAAGCAAGTCACCAGCTGCTCGCCTTTCCTTCATTTCTCTCTTTCAAGGCTGCAGCAGGAAGAGGACCACTGTTGACTCTTGAATAACCAAACCATATCATTAGTCAGCATTTGGATCTCTCTGTCTTTCCTTTTTTTTTTTTTTTAACCTATTTTTGCTCTGATTCCAAGATAAAGTTATCGACCTCTTTCTTTCTTCTTTCTCTTGTATGTCAGAAACAATTCACCTTTTGTCATTGTCATTTCTTTCTTGTAGTATTCACAGTATTGTTTGTCTGCAGTGAAACAAAAAAGAAAGCACTCATAATGGCCAATTTAGCCTCTCTTCCCCATCCCTCTTCATTAGTTTTTCTGCCCATCTGTGCTCTTCTCTCTAGGGTTAAACCAGGAAGATTGCGTTTCATGTATAGATTTTTTTTTATAGATGGAACACATAAACACATATTTTTGTGTTTTTGAGGATTGTATTTCAGTTGTTGAAAGTCTCATCAGTGTTGCCCATCGGAGGCCCTGAGGCAATAGTCAGTTGGCATTCAGCTATTTCCCGTTCTGAGTGCTGTGTCACTGAATGAAGTGTGGGTGATGGCAGGTCTCCATGACGACCAAGGGGAAATGACAGTTGAGGGGGAAATTGAGAAATGAGTCTGTATTTGAATGCAAGTCCGTGTGCGTGTTTGCTCTTAATTAGCAGAGCTGGGCACGGTGATGCAATCATTTGGCACATTGCAGGCACTCTTGTCCAGGATCAGTCATTCTATCAGCGCTAATTCAACTGGCCACCATGGGTGCACTTTGACACATACACACACACACACACACACACACACACACACACACACACACACACACACACACAGACTAGTGCAAACATGTTTGCTGAAGACATTCATTCACTTTCTTTATCTTCTTTCACTCAAAATCTGCCACACAGACATTTTCTTTAAACTTTTATACAATGATAAAAGTCTCTGTGAGCATGTTATGAGTGGTATATTATTGAAAACGTATGTGTGGAGTTCCAGCCTCTGCATGGTTGTAACTCTCACTGCACTAGTTTTTATGGTTCTTGATTGATTGGATATTTCCTGTAGCTAGCTAGTTCAAAAATGTCACAATTCATTGTATGTAAGTTCAGTCATACGCAGGTCATGAGGATGACAAAGACAGGGTGAAGTAAACAGAGGAAAGCTGTCTTTGGCCAACTCCCTTTTCTTTTTTCCTAGACTCTCCTCTGACCCAGTTTTCCTCCTTTCTTTTTCCTCTGTTTTCACCAACTTTCCTCTCTTGTTATGCCTGAATGCGTGGAGGTTTTGAATCCTGTAAATATTGAGTCCTTTCTCCTGGACACATCTCAGAGACCTAGGTCTTTTGGAGGCTCATTACGTGTGTGCGTGCGTGTGCGTGTGTGTGTGTGCGTTGTCTGTGCTGTTAGGGTGTGTTTCCAAAACCAATAAACAAACTGTTTTAATGGGATTCCTGGAACAGTGGGAAGTGTTTTTACAAAAACTGTATATGGTTATCCAGACACCAACATGCCTGCGGGGATGCTTACATAGTCCACGTTTTAGAACACGGAAGTGTTGAAAATGATTGTGCTACAGTAGCATACGCAATGCACAGTATGTTTTGAAGTGGCTGTTCATAACAGTATTTTGTATTCTGAAACACACAGATGGTAAAACACCTGCGGAAGGGAAAAGAAAGAGGATATTGTGGCATAACCATGAGTTAAATGCTGATTTTTATCTGAGCGACATTGGAACGTATTTACTTGGTTATCTTTATTGTTCTTCAGGTGTTGGACTTTAACTGATAATGCAACATGTTATCTATACATACTGTAGCTTTTAACTAGAAGGGACATTCAATAAAACTTGTAGCGCTACCAGTGATAAGGCAGAATTGAAGCAGGGCTCCAATTTGAGGTTGCAGGGTCCTTTTGAACTCCCTGTGTCACTTCCCCTCTCCCTTGGGGCACAGAGGAAGTAGGAGCAGATGTGTCGAGCTAACGGACACTTTGACAACACTGCCAGTCTTTAAGTTCTTCTACCCCCTACTACCGCCATTAACAAAAACCACCTTTGATGTACACAGCACGTGTGCGCACACACGTAGCCTCTGATTACAGCCGCAAGCTGTTCTGCCCACCTCTGCCGTCTCTCATGTTCAAACACTGTCAGAATGTCCCGGCGGTGTCACAAAAACGACTGTGACTGGTATGTTCCTAACAGCGTTATAGACTTTATTGACAACATTATGTAGCAGGCCTATATAAAGATACTAGTACATTTTGTCCTTGATTTTTTAAAAATCTGATCAAGGATTACTTCGTTTTCTTTCATAGGACCTCGTGATACTTATGATGATGGTTTTATATACATAGATTTAAAGATTTCTGTCAGCCATGCGAGTGAACGCAATTTTTAAAAGGTTACTAATCTGAGATTAGAAGGGATTACACACCACTATGACCATTTAAAAACCATTTCCAACTGGAAAAGCAGTATTTTCATTTGTCAACATGTTCCATTATACCCATTAAGCATTTTTATTATGTTGCAATTCTCTCTTTTTGTTCTGCAGTGAAAGCAGCCACAAACCATGTTTATCGTAGGCTTCTTTGTTATGTAACTGACATGCTTTAGTTTCTATCATAGACTGTATGGTTTCTATGATGCAAGAATGTCGACCTCTAGTGGCGTCTCCAGCTCATTACATCAATACTCTGCATGCGTGTGTTTTGATTCGGAGGACACACTCACCCCCACCCACCTTTTGTCTTCAGCACGTGCAGGGTAACACATCTTTAGTACAACCACTGTTTGTGATTGGCCTGTTGAAGTTCCAAAATATCACTGCATGTTTCCTGTCTTTTTTCAGTCTGTCCTCATTAGTCACAGGCAGGGGATATTCGTAACTAGGCAACGCCTTAAAAATCACTGTGTTTGGAGGCATTTGAGAAGGCAGTTGTTTACAAATCTGAGTCATTCCTCAGCCTGCAGGAGAGGAAATGCGCATGATGTTGTTATCTAATATCGAAGTGAATAGACTCTGCTGATTTTGTAGTTTACTATTATTATACCCATGTACTGCTATTTTAAACTTCAGATAAGATTAAAAAAATCCTAACAACTGAGAATGTTCGTTCACTCATTTATGAAGAAACTTGTCCAATAATACGGAAAATGTGCTTATAAGCTGTTCCTCGTCTAGAGATGTGCATTGAAAGTGAGTGGGAGGGGAGTAGGTGAGGGAGGGAGCAGAGAGAGAGTGATTGTGTGTGTGTGTGTGTGTGTGTGTGTGTGTATGTGTATGTGTGTTTGGGTGTGTGTGTGTGTGTGTGAGCGTAGCTATAAAGCAGACTTTGAACTCCAACCAGCTCAGTAGCAGACAGCTGTGCAGGACAAAGCACCTCTCCCGTGTGACATACTGATAAACAGGACAGCGGGCTTTAATAGCTTTTCCTGGAAAAAAAGATTTCAAACCAAAATAGCAGAGATGACGACAATGTTCAGATATCCCGTCTTTCCTCATCTGCAGGGTGAGTTAAGCAAACATGGAATTTTTGGGCATTTTTAACATTAGATAAAAAGTGTTTAGCTGTTTTACCCTTATATGGGCAATATATGGTTTATATTATATTCTTTTTTTTAAAGCATTTGTTGTCTCATTTCAGTTGGCTAGATCTTGAATTTTATCAGCTGATGTGTTTATTTAAAAATCTCTGATGTTTCATTCTTGAAAACAGAGCATGTGAGCCAATTTAAATGCGATTGTGTCATTGAGCAGACTGTAAAAACTGGAAACAGAAGGACTGAGCTGCCAGCAAAACTCCTTTACTGTAGTATTATTGCATGAACACTGCAATCTGGTATTGAGGTATTTGTCTAACTTGTTGTGAATCCCAGTTATTTCTCAGCTTTATGTGAAATACAGAATACTTTGATACTTTCTAATTACATACAATGGCCAAAGGCTGTGTGCTGATATCAGGGTATCATTGCTTTGTTTTTGAGGTCACGGACTACGGAGTGGATTGAAGTTAACCTTTAGGTTGCATAATTATCAGTAACTTCTGAAATATTTCCATAACCATGTGTCTGAAAGGTATTTAAGTGTGGTTATGCGCTGTCCTGATTCATCTCCTCATTTGGTTTTTACATCATCTGACAAGGGAATGAAATGTTCCTCTTCATGTAGTGTGAGAACAATTATGTAATTCCAGCGCCCCTCAAGACTCCCTCTATCAAAATAGAGACCATTCAAAAACTTTGAGCACATGCTAGAAGATGAAGCAGATGCTCATATTAGGGTTTGAAAGGAGTGTTATTTTAGACAAATAACACGTCCCTCAAAATGTTTACCTGTGTAACACACTTTTTCACACAATTTCTGTCACCACAGAGACAAATACATGTCTTTGTTTTGTTGCATCCAGGCTCACGTCACACTGTAGTGGCTAAATTAAGATCTTCCTTGCTTGTTTCTGTCTTCTTAGATCCGCGTGACCCTGGTCTGTCCGTGTCACCAGGGAGAAGTGTCATGGCGGAGCCAGACTATCTGGAGGGTGACTGTGATGAGCTCATCAAACCCAAGAAGCTGATCAACCCAGTCAAGAACTCCCGTAACCACCAGGACCTGCACCGAGAGCTGCTCATGAACCAGAAGAGGTCTGTCTCTTCTTCATGTCTTATCTGTTTCCATGTAAACACACCTCCTTAATACGCAGCCAACTTTTAAGGAAGTGATTCTTATTTATAATTAGCTATCTGATGTTTTATCACACTTTATGGCAGATAAACAAAACCAGATCAATAAAGCAGCTGTTGGCATGTACTTCTTCACGTGCAGAACGTGACTGGACAGATAATGGTTTGTTTATTTATCGAGTAGTAAAATTCTTTGTTGTTTATGGCAATGACTATCACGTTTTTCCCAATTCAAAACATGTCAGACAAGGAAAAGCAGTGCAGATAGCAGTCACCAGGGCAAGGCTAATTTATTAGAATGGTAATGATAAACTTTATTTATATTGCACTTATCAAAACAACTCAACACAGAGTGCTTTACAAACAAGAACGAGTAAAAGAAAGCAGGAAAACAATCACATCCAAAATCAGTCAACAAACAAAATAACACATAAAACAGTTAAAAGTAATGATAAGAACAAATGGTTAAAGCAAGACATGAGAGTAACAGATAAAATAAAAACATAATTAAACAAAAGCCATATGGTATAAGTAAGTTTTGAGAGAGGATTTAAAAGAATGCAGTGAAAATTTAGTTTTACGTCTTCTTATGGAGGATGAGTTAATACAGTAATCCTGCTACTTTCTTGTAATTGGTCTGATAGTATCCATGCAGACTTGGCCAGTGTTCCTGCAGCGTGTCACTTTAGTTGACTTCAGTGATCCCCCCCCAGCAGCAGTATTATGTAAAGCTCAGCAAATAAAAATTTCATAGGAGCCATTATATAAAACCTCATGTGTGTCAAAAATTGGTTATATAAAGGTCACACAGATATACTGTACAGGATAAACCTGATCTGGCCGATGATATTAATACCACATCATAAAACAGGATTTCAGGCATTCTTTGGTCAGTGTGAGCAGCCGTGCAGCAGCGTCTGTGTACATGAATACACATGCACACTGGGGTCTGTGATCACGCTTTTTGACACTTAATGTTTGTATATTTTCTCACCAAACGGAGCGACATCCGCTTTGTGTCCGAGCTATTAATAGCAACATAAACACGCACGCTGCTGACAGCTGTTACATCACAGCAGTGATGCTCTGTCTCAAACAAGTCAAAGAGTGAGGTGCTTTTGTACTGATGGAAACAGGGCATTAATGAGTGATGGGAAAGATGCCAATGAGGATAAGCAAGAAATGTAATAAAAACATCAAGGGGAAAAAAAAAAAACAAGAGTTTTGCTGTCTTTGTTTCATTCCAGAAGCTGCAGCATATTATTTTTAGTTGTCTAGACAGGGAATGTTATGAGTTTAGTACCAGTAGAAGTCTGTAAGATAAATCTAGTGGGTTTAATAGTGGGATGAACTTGTTTTGATTGGGCTTTTTATCGTGTAGAAAGCTTCCCTGCATAGTGGATTAGTCACGGTGATCAGAGTGTGGAAGGGGGGGGGGGGGGCTGGATGGATGCATAGATGGATGGATGACTGTATGAAGAGGGGAAAAAAAAAACAGTTATGTAATCAAGATTACAAAACAGTCTCTGGCTGAGAGCCTTTCTCTGCCTTAGCTACCTTTTGCTGTGGTGACTTTTCCTCTGTGTTTGTGTGCCTGTGTGCACAGACACAGAGGAAAGGAATTTGAGAAATTCAGCCACCAAGACCGGTGAAGCGTTTGAGCAGATGGAGGTATTTGAACGCACATTCTTCCTAGTCTGCCAGAGGGTGTGCGCTTGTGGGAGGGGTCGCGGAAAGGAGGGTCTGTGATTATGTAAACATCGCCCCACAGAGGAGGGGAGAGTCGCGTAAAGTATCTTTTACAGCCTGTTTTATTCTTTGAAGTGACCTTGACCTCCTCTCTTTCTGAGCGCAGTGCTTGAAAACAGCCTGACCCGATCACATCGTTGACCCTTTGCTCTGCCTCAAGCTCACTAAGTGCTTTCATAAGACCCTCACTATCAGGGAAACCAGGGCATCTAAACTGCAGCAGTGACTTTAGTTTAAGTAATAAATTTACTCCCACTGCTTCTTGGAACATTGTGGGCTTGGTTATGTAATCTTCAGGATTTAATAATGCATTTCATTAAGGCGTTGTTGTGCTAAACTGCAGTCAGGTGGGCACACTGTGTTTTTCTTTGAACAGCCTACGCAGATTCAGGCGAAAGGGAAATCACTAACCATGAGGAGAGTGAAGTAATCTGGTTCATATGGTTTTTAAAGGGCGAGGAGATTATATTTTTGATTTCAATTGGATGGTAACCTCTGTCCTTTTGCTCCTCCTGACTTTCTTTGTACTTTATTGTGCCTCCCTGATCCTTTGCAGGCTTTGCTGTTTATTGGCTCTTGCCTTTTCTAGCTGGCTCTAACTCATTTCTGTTCCCCTCTGTCTTAAGTACTCCTCTCATCCTCAGCCCCCTTCCCTCTCTCTCGTAATTTAGAGGAGTTTGGAGTATTACATAACATTTGGTGTTTTGCTCCTCTTTGCAAGACACGCACACACTGTACCAAGATGTCCCTGTCCTCTTTTTTTTTCTTTTTTCTTTTTCTTTTAAGTCATGGTTTATATGAGGAATTTGTTTGCAGATTGTTGAATGAATTCTGGAGCTTTTTTGGTACTTCCAAGAAAAAAAAAAAAAGCAGACCATGGTTTCATTCCACTTTTACCAAGGTCAACTCCAGTGCTGGTAACCATCTCGTACACAGATTTAAAATTGTGGAACAATCTGTGATTGGCTCAAAATCAAAACTTTCCTGAACACGATTGACATGTTTAATCCAGAACATCTAAGTCAGCATGCGTGTCAAACTAGAATGAGGTCATGTCATCATCTGTTAAGCATGCATGTGAATGCCAGTATTTCTCCATGTGGGGCTTTGAAGCATGTGTTGTCAGACGTTGTTCATTATGTTTTATTCTAGTAACATGCTGTTTCATTGATTAATTCTGTACAGGGGTCTGGCTCCTCAGAACAAACCGGAGCTCCAGAAGGTTCTGGAGAAGAGAAAGAGGGAGCAAGTCATCAAGGCTCAGAAGGAGGAGCAGGAGGCCCACAAAAAGAGGAGTGACCTGGAGATAGAGCTCATGAAAAGACAACAGAAACTAGAGCAGGTAAATGATTGAAAGACAGTTTTATTCACCCCTGTTTTTGAACATTACCACACACAGATTATTACCTGTATAATGTGTTAACTTTTCCAATGTTCGTATCCTTGCAGCTGGAGCTGGAGCAACAGAAAATCGAGGAGGAACAGGAGAACACCCCTGAGTTTGTGAAAATGAAGAGCAACCTGCGCAGGACCAAGCAGGAGGCTGACGGGGAGGAACGAACCACCTAAAAACCAGCAGGGGTGTCTGGGTCTGGCTGACTGTGCGCGTGTCTGTGGGCACAGAGACGTCAGGAGTGTGTGTACAAGAGAGAGTGTGTGTTGTGTCTGTGGTACACGATGGTGACCTGACCATGGTCCGAGATGAACTTCCTGGCTTTCCCGACCTAGCTGTTCCTTCCTGCAGTGAGGAGAGAGACTTTACAGACTAAAGACCCCCTCTGTCTGCCTGCCACGGACCGCCAGTAGTCACCTCTGCTCCTCACACCCATCCAGCAGCACACAGCACCCCCTGCAGGAGTGACCTATCACAGACATGTTACATGTTACCCGCCTTTCGAAAAGGGCAAGAAAGCTTCCAATGAGCTCTGATGGAGAAACAACCAAACACACACACACAGGAGTTTTCATCCCCTCTGTTTTCACTCCTCTCTCCACAGCAAGCTGTCATTTCTCTTTACTGTTATCGGTGTTGTTATCGTTGTTGGGTTTTTTTTGTTTTTTTTGTTATCATCTTCAGAATCAAATAAGGAAAAGTGGACACTGGATGGACTCTTGAAGCTGTGTAATATAAAAGCCAAACTAATGTGCTTTTGTTATTTATGTTTGTAGCTTTTAGCCCAGGTATAGGGAGGACACTTTTAGTCATTTATGTATTTTAGTTCGTTTTACAGCATAGTTTATGAAGCCAGAACAGGACAAAGGGAGTGTATGGTTGTGTGAAACACTCAAGTTTGCTTTATTTTTATTATTTTTAAAATTCTAAACATGCCATTTCCTCAGCTAATGCAATTTTGAGCAATAGTAGAACTCCCAGGCATGAGAGTGACCTATTCTTTATATATTCTGTTGTTTTGTATTAATAAAAGTGTTACTTAATAAATAATTTAAGTTTTTGTTAGGTTGGTCATTGAGAATAAGGCTTGGGGCCTGTCTGATCAGTCTTTGTTTGCTTTAATTAACAAAGGATTTGGTAAAAACTGGGGAGTATTATTGAAAGTCTATACATGTGAGACACCTGTCATAAAAGAATTGATTTTGTAGTTCTATACTCATGGCTCCCAAAACATCTCTCTGGAATTTTCTGGCTCCAGTATTTTGTCTTTATTTACAATGGAGCCTCATGTGCAGACAGAAAATTTAAATGGTTCATTACTTGCAAAACAATTTAACTAATGCAAGAAGCCGTCATCATGCTGGTGCAAATTCCAAAATGGTTGCAGGATGTGAAAAAACTGGGATGTGATTACTTTGGCTGTCTTAGTGATTATTTAAGCATCACATACAATAATATTACGGGTCAAAAACTCTGGATTGTGGGTCTTTTAAGAAATAACGTTATTGTTCTCATGGGAAGAGGCGGATTTAAAACAACATAACCCTGGTTCCTCCAGATACCGAATCTTCTTTAAAATAAACATTATTTTAACACATCACATTTATTTTTCTTTATTTTGTTTGCCGCTGGACTCAGGAGTTGTTATCCATCAAATAGTCTTTATTTTCTAAATGGAATGTGATGCATAAATAATAGCAAAGCACTCAGCCTTTTAAACAGTCATCACTTTGATAAGCTCAGCTTATTTAGTCTTGAACTAATGTTGATTTTGCTCGCCAGAAACACATCTAGACATAGAGAAGTATTTGGAACATAAAAAGCAGGTTAAAGTCTTGTTAAAAAGAAAACATGAACTTGTGGTTTTGACAGGTAAAGCATAGCACCATACCGTAATAGCAATTAGTAGCAGTTCAGAAAGAGCTCAGGAGGGCATGGCAAGATAGTTGCAGTAAGCAAAAACGGAAAAAAAACCAATATGATAGAATATGGAGCTGTTTAAATAAACTTATATTCAGGCACTGTGAAATATCCCAGGTGGGTGATTAGTTAAATGGGCATTTAAGGTTTAAAACCTTTAGCTAAAAATACTTGTACCACTGTGTGTATCTGAAATGTCCCACTTTGGAAAATACAGTGGAAACACATTGAATAACCCAGTACCACAGTCTCACAAGCTTCTTGAAGTTCAGGTCAACAGATGCAGGTTACAGGTT
This sequence comes from Thunnus maccoyii, assembly GCF_910596095.1. NCBI lineage: Eukaryota > Metazoa > Chordata > Actinopteri > Scombriformes > Scombridae > Thunnus > Thunnus maccoyii. Next base: position 18,997,589 of record NC_056537.1, on the reverse strand, counting down.
AAGTTCCTAAATTGTGAAAAGTTAATGGGAAAAAATGGTAAAATGTGTGCTTTTTCTAGGGAGGAGGGGTGGGGACAGGACATTAGAGAAATAAATAATTACAGCCAGAACAATATTATGTTTTGAGGCCATATTTGAGAGTTTAATCGAGTCATATTCCTTTTCATTAACAGAAACACATTATTAAAAAAAATCTAAAAAAAAAAAAAAAAAGCAATGAATGCAGATTATTCAGTAGAGGGCACAAGGGGTGACTGAATGGTTTGATGATTAAAATGATGTGATTCACACGTCATGTCACCAGATCTCAACCTAGTTAAACATCTAGGCTATGGGAGATTTTGGACTGACTGTTAAACAGCCCTCTCCAATCATCAAAACAACAGATGAGGGAATATCATATGGAATAAATGGTATTTTGTGATGTTTTCCCTTTAATTACCAGTAATTGCCACCAACCTGTAGTTCCTTAAAAGTTACCTGTAATCATCCCAAGTTTCTTTGTGTTGATTGTTTTTTAAACATTAAGTACATCAGGAAAGAGTTTTAAGGATTCAAGCATTCAAGAAGGATTCAAGGATCATTTATTTGCCAAGTATAGAAATACAAAGAATTTGACTTGGTTCAGCTTTCAAAACACACAAAGACATTTATATTCAATAAATAATCTAACAAACATATAATAACATAACATAGAAAATGTTACACTGGGTAGGTTCAATAAAAAAATCTATAAATAAATAAATAAATAAATAAAAATCTAACAAATAACATAAAACATAGTTAACATAGTAAAGCACTGTTATGATAACACTGTTGTGCTGGGTGTGTGGGTGTGGTTGTGGGGGTAAAGTGGCAGATGCAGGGGCAGATAGAAGCAGGTCTGCAGGCTGAAGGGGGAGTTAAGCTGAGAAATTAATGAGTTTTATGTCGGGGACAAAGTTTTAGGAATGAGATCTGTCAGATCCAAATATCTATTCTAATCTGGCTCAAAATAAGATCCACAAAATGACAGGCATAAATATTTTTGTTACAATCACTTTTTTCTTGACCACTCTGAGGCAGTAAAGAGTCACTGATGCCTCCATGAATATCCACGAAGAAGAAGAGGACCCACGCTCTCATCAATAAGCGACAAACATGGCCGTCTGTGGGCTGTTCCGCTCGCTGTCTTCTAACTTTTCTACAGTTTTGCCTTTACTTACTCGGTCGGCACCGCTTTCTCCGTTGCGACTGGCACCAGCGCCTTATTTTCGAAGAACATTAGCCTCTTCCAGCCGGGTTTCAGCAGGTATATCCCCCCTTGCCAGCGTGTTTTTGTGTTGCATGTTAGCTAAGATTTCCGGTGGCTAGTTAACGTTAGAGGGTAACATTAGCTAGAGAAAAGGACACGGAGTGTTGACGACGCTGCTGCATGTTTCTACTCTCTGTTTTACTGACCGGGGAATAAAATATACTTGAAACTCTTCTACTGGGAGGCTCTTTGTGTTCTGAGTCTGTTATATGTTATCTTGCAGCACTTAAATTCACAGACAAGCACGAATGGATTCGAGTAGAAGACGATGGAGTCGGGACTGTCGGCATCAGCAAGTTTGCACAAGTACGTTTCTTGAACCTGCACAGACACTTACACACACACGCATGTACACGCACAAGCACATGCAAAAGAATATGTGTTTGCTTCTACCTTTGACCTTGCTTTCTGACACTTGTAGGAGGCTCTGGGAGATGTGGTTTACTGTGGACTGCCAGAGGTGGGAACACAGCTGGCTCAGCAAGGTACAGTGTGAAGAGCAAATATGAAAGAAATTATAAGAGAGGAAGTCTGTCTTGAAACAAGGTGCCCATATTACAGCAGCCAACAATGAGGTAAAAAAGGTAAAAGAAACAATGCAATTAAAAGCTAAATTATTTAGTTATTGTATATAATATAGCCTTTAATTGCATTGTTTCTTTTACCTCATTGTTGGCTGCTGTAAAACTTTAATTTTCCTTTGGGATTAATAAAGTATTGCTCTATATGAACACTGAAAGAGGTTTTCCTCACTGTAATCATTCCTCCTGTACATACTGACTGTTAAAAGATCAAATTTCAATGTAAGTGGTGCACATGTTTTTCTGAATAAATTATTCTGCACTTTAGGCATTTTGAAGAAAGACCAACACACATTTCCCCTCATGCACAGTTATAATGCGAAACAATTGCTCAGCTATTTCCATTCATAGTAAAATGCATTTGGTTGAAAAATCCATTTGATTTGTATTCAAGGGGCATGGTGATAGCCCAACCACATGTGCATTAGCAAGGCTGTTACCCTTGCTAAGAGCCTTGTCAACAGGTTTTTAATCATTTCTTTCTGAAAATCATCAAAAGCACAGCTCAGCAATATTTGCCTTGTTTCTTTGTATTTGTCATATTTCTGACTTTGATTTAAATGCACTTGTTTCTAACCTCTACTGCTACAGATGAGTTTGGAGCTCTGGAAAGTGTAAAGGCTGCCAGTGAGCTCTATTCCCCTTTGACTGGAGAAGTGGTGGAGGTCAATACGCTTCTGGCAGACAACCCTGGTCTGGTTAACAAATCCTGCTACAAAGATGGTAAGCACACCCATAAAAATACATAGCACACACAATCCGCATAAATAATTTGGTTATTTCGAGAGGGCAATGGAAAGTGAAAGAAGTAAACAATACGATGGGTTTATGTGAGAGTTTGAACAGAAGTGGGCTTGCATAGGAATGCTCACTCAGCATTAAGTACAGTTCTTCATATTGTGTGTTGTTGTCGATAGATGAATATTAATGCTGAAAGTTGTAAGATAATAAAAACCATACACTATATTAACGAGCCTCTGGAGTCTTAAGATCATCTGTGCAGTCTGTACAATGACACTGGTCTTTGTTTACTATCTAAAACTTTCTTACTGCAGTCATCTTGTGATCTAGCTTGGCTTATTTGTTTCTTACTAAACCCAAAACATTACAGATACATTATTTGCCAGTACTTGCTCTAAAGGATTTGATATGATATTGACTGAAAAATAAATATATACATCGGTATACCATATAAACAGAGTTTCCTCCACCTGTTTGTGGTGTTTTAAATCTTAATAGTTCTCAGTAATGGGCTGTGTTTATAGTAAACTGCATCTGAGCCACATTATTTTTTGGACAGTAGATGGCAGTAGTGCAACTTAACATGGAAGCCACTGTATAATTATTAATTATGAATTAATCAAAGGATCAAGGGGATGAAGTAGGTTTTGTATAATTAAAAGTAATATCTTGTACTGTAAGTGTGTGCCATCTTTACCTGCATGTTTTAGCCCATAGTCTATCACATGCACTTTACATTACTGCAAGCCATTTTCAGAGGCATACCAGTGTTTAACATTTATTTGTTTTTTGTTTCTTTACCTTCCAGACAGCCACTGGTTTCCTTTTCATTTCCAAATATGAAAATCCACTTGTAGATAGATAATCCATCACACTAAACAATATTTACTTTTGCTGTCAGAATGACATTACCATTGCATGGAGATGCACTGCAGACCTTTCTAATCAGTTTCCACTCATATCAGCTTTACTGTGCATTGATAATGTAAGTTTGACAACAATAAAGGCAAGCACAATGTTAACTCTGATAGATGTCCTAAATGAAGCTGGTTTAAAATCTCTACAAGTTCATACTATAATGAAAAAAGGAAGCCAAATGCTACCAGGAAAGTATTTTGGAAAATGGCGTCAGTGATGTTAAAAATATGTGACTTGTGGTAAAAGGGATAAGCATGCAAACACACAGGTGTGGTCCTTGGCTCCCAGCTTAATCTAACTTTTAACCTATTCAATATAGGTTGGCTGATGAAGATGACCATCGCCAACCCTGCTGAGCTTGAGGCTCTGATGGATGAGGCAGCGTACGAGAGATACATCCGCTCCATCGAGGACTAACCTAATACTTTTTAATAAGTGCTATGCTCCCTCTCTCCTTTTCAAACACTACTGGTAAGCAGATGCATAAGATGTGTCTGTGTCAAGGTACCATGCTACACTTTGCATCCACCAATGGAGCTCCAGAGCTCCGTATTGCTGGCCTGTCAGTGTTGTAGAGCTGTGAACGTTAGGAATCCTTTATCTACTGTAAAAGACTGACTGTAGGGGACCTGTCAATCTGCATCAACTAAACATCCAATGTTGAGTTCTTGCAGCCTCAAGCCCCAAAACACAAGAGACTAAGACTCACAGTCAATAGAACAGTTTCCCATTATTTCAGTCAAATGGAAACTGTTCTAGGATACTGTTAGACTTTTAAAAAAGCACTTTGGTCTTTATGGTCTTATTAATAATGTTGGTCTGTACTGCATGTATGACGGCTACACTGTGGTCATGGGACCTGTAGAATAGAGAATAAACATCCTGACACATTGTATTTTCTTTGTCATTTTTTATTTCCCAAAGTTTAGATATATTAGATATTATAAATGTGGGTAATATTTTAAAAAATTACAGCTTGTGTCAACATTTCAGTAAAAGTGATAGCATAAGATTGCTGGTATTACACAGGTATTAAAAAGGTCAATGCTTGACACCTGTCAGGTCATCACATAATATAAATGCTATTTGCATATTTTATCATTTGTATAACTTAAGATAAATACAAAGTAAACTGCTTCAGACAACCATCTGTTAAATCCATTTGATCCACAAACACACACACACATTCCAGCCCAAAATTAGAACCCATTACAAAAATGTTTACAAAAGGGTTTCCCCATAACCAAAATTCAAGACAAGATTGGAACATGATACCACCTCCCACTTGAAGTCTTTTGATACACATGATTAAATCTCAGTTTATTTAAGGCTGTTTACAAAAGTAAACTGTAGTATTTATGCATATGTATTTTGCTTAACTTGAACCCATGTTTTTCACCTGGACTATAATAACATTGCTCAATACCTGAGATTATACAGAATACTCATCAATAAAATGTTCCTAACATTTCGCAACCCACTAGCAAATTTTTTCTAAAGGAAAACTAATTTGCCTCTACGTCTTTGGGACCTGTGTAGATATAAATGTAAAAAAACGTATCCCCTCATCTTTGTAGCTCTTACTGTAACATTTTGCAGTTAATAGCTAGTAACTGTCTGTCCTCTAATAACCTGTAACCTTTCTGTTTTGATCCCTGGATCACCTGAGTGATGTAACCGCCCCACCAGGTACTATAGAGAACCTGTCCTTGGCAGTTGGAGTTCGCCTCGCCCTGCCCCGTGGCGCAGGAGGTCGAGGGAGTCCCTCCATTCTGCGATAATCACTCTCCAGCCTCTCCTTTCTCTGGGTTCCCTCATACATCACACTGGCAGTAAAGTCTCTCTCATTGAGGAAAGCAATGGTCTCATCCCTCTTGCGGCTCACATATCCCTTCAACACAGCATTGTAGGGATTTGAGGCAGCATCTGCATCCGGATCTTCTAGCTGGTGTTTGAATTCCATACGGGTGATAACAGGCAGAAGGAACTGCTTGCCTGCCGTCACCACACCCCCAGTGCTGTGCGATAACCCCAGGGCCTCAGAGACTAGGCGTGGGGGCAGAGGCACCAAGTCACAGCCTGTGCGCTTGTCCACATACTGTCCAAACTCTTTCCGCACCAGAGCCACATCTTGCAGAGACTGACTCCTCCTCACCTCCAGGTCTGTTACTATTCGCTCAGGATAGGTCTGGCCAAACACCACACCTGAACAGACAATACCAAGGACAGGAGATTTTTATGTCAAGGTGTGAATTATACATTTCAGGTAGCATGATTCAAAACAGTACTTGTTTTTGTGTTTAACTCATGAAAAAAGAAAAACAATAATAATAAGCTTAACAGTTCACTTCATCGCCTAATGACGAGTAATTCCTCACCTGCACGTCGAAGCATGGATGCAGGACATTTCCAGGGTTTGTGAATTAGCTCATCGGGCAAATCTGCAAGTTCAGGACACCATTTCCTAACATAGCTGCCGCAGGGGTCACAGGTCATTGCTGCATCAACGGGATGCATTACGAAGTTCCAGTGATCCAGACCACACATGCCCCCATTCTGCCACATCATAGCATCTATGGCAACATCTGCATCCACCAGAGTGTCCTACAGGCACGTATAAATGTTGGATACTGTCAGTAAGGAGGCAGCCAACCTATTGCACATTCAAATAATTTGTGACGTTGAATACAATATCTTTACAAGTTTATTTTGTGCCTGTGTGCATGCACGTCTCACCTGGAACCAGCGGTAGCCTTCTTGCCAGGGCAAATGGAGATATGCAATGAGAAAAGACGCCACCACATGTCTCATGTAGTTGTTCATCCAGCCAGTCAGCCAAAGCTGCCTCATGGCTGCATCCACCAGAGGATAGCCTGTTCGACCTCGCTGCCAAGCCTTAAGGTGGCCATGATCACTGCTCCACCGTAGAGCCTGCAAACACCAGTAAATGAATAATGCTCTGTAATAAAACATAGGTCTTCATAGTGTCATATGGGCATTTAATTACTTTCTGTACTTTCATGTATAAAATTGAAGGTATATGTTAATGTGTAATCAGCATTTCTATAGCTCATTTCAACCTTGTATGGAGGCCTGAGAGATTCCCAGGGAAGGTCAGGAAACAGTGTTAACTGCCAGTAAGCCAAGTCTCTCCATGCCAGTTTGCGTTGAAATTTCGGTGGTCGGCAGCGCGCCCCTTTGGCATCCCACAATAACCAGCGAGGGCTGAGCTGACCAAAGTGAAGGTAGGGAGACAGACAGCTGGTATTTGGAGCATCCGCTCTGCCTGACTCTTTTTCATATCTATACACACCTAGAAAACAAGGGAAAAGTTATGGTACTGCTCGTTCAATGCCACACTTCCTTCAAACACGTGTACAATGCGCATGCAAGCTGTCTCACCATCATGAAGAAAGGCCTCTAGCCGGGCGTGTGCTCCTTCTTCACTGAAATCCCACGACTTACGAATGTTAGCTGCCCAATCAATCTGAATGCCAAAATAAACACAAGAAAATATTGAGGAATGCATGCTCTAATCATTATTGTATTCTGGGCTGTAGCTAGGCTGCTGTGGTCACGAACCATTGTGCCATCTTTCCTGCGGGGCATGCGTGCCAGGCCTAACGTTTCCAAAGAGACCCCCAGAGGCCAGTGGGCAGGTGTAGGAAGAGATACAGGAGGATCCAGGGGAGCCCCTAACGCGGACCCTGTGTTCTGTCTACAGCAGGTCATGAAGTGGGACACTGAACCTATTCCTTCATCACAGAAGAGACAAAAACACCAAAATCAAATGATCATTTTGAATTTTAGCTTTGATGCTAAACATATCTCAAGCTGTGATATATGACACAAATACCTCAGAAAGATCAGTGAACCGAATTCAACTTGTTGTGACAAACCTCTGAGTCCAACTCCCTCCGTGCTGACAGAGTAAGGGTCTCTGAGACAGTAAGAGTGGAACATCTTGCATTCAACACCATCCTTCTGCAGAGCTGACACCACCATGTCATCCCTCTCTTTCAGCCAGGGCTCATAGAGGGCATTAGCCAGCACAGTTCTCGCCCCAGTGTCCTTTACCAGCTCTTTAAGGGTACGCAGAGACGATCCAGCCTCATTCCCCTCTCCATTGGCCTTGAGAAAGACAAGATGGCTGCCAATGCGCTCCAGAGATGAACAGAAACAAGACAAGGCTTGGTGAAGCCAGTATTTACCTGTAAAAAGAAAAGATGGAGTGATTGCAAACAGTGATGCATTTTATTTTAAAGAAGAATGCCACCACTGGTTCCTCCGTCAACTTACAAGCTCCCCCCATAGCCACAGTAATCCCAGGTCCCTCCTCCTCTTCAGGGCTCCAAATGAAGACAGGAATGATGGGTGCACCCATCTCCAATGAGCCACAGAGAGCAGGGTTGTCACAAAGTCGCAAATCCCTGCGGAACCATAACAATACAGGTGCTGGCGCTGATGGAGAGCAGGGCAAACCTACAACCTGCTGGCTACCTCCTTTACGTCGCTGCCGCCTGTTCTTAGAGCGTTTTGATTTCTCTGATTGATTCAACTCTCCTGAATCCATCAACTGGTCACCTTCTCGAACCGTGTCTTGCTTGGAGAATGAGGCAGACTGTCTGGAGACACACACTGTCTGACTCATTCCTGGTGTCTCCTTATTGTATTTGTCAAAATGTGTGCTTTTCTGAAGCTCAGACTCTCGGGTGGTCTGTGTTGGGCTCACTTTGCCCCAGGGTCCAGTTTGTGGCAAGTTGGTGTTTTTTCTCCTGCCAGCTTCATCAACCACCTGGGTGTAACTATTTCCTTGAGAATTAGACACTGAGGTCAAATGAACAGAGCTACTCTGATTTGGTCTGTTCCCAGGTAGCTGAAGTCGGGACTCTTGGCTGGGGGTTGATGGCTGGTGATCTTGCATGTCAAGTAGAGAGAGGGTCAATGCCAGTTCCAGTTCATCCTCTTCAGTCTGCAATTTAATTAGAACCCATTATTATTGGTGTTAAAATAACTTGTTAGTCATTGGAGTAGAGATGGAAAATTTCATGTACAATGCAATTACTACCAGCACCTCTGATATCAGGCCGTGTTTCCCCGAAGGATTATGAGTCAAAACTACTGTGGTAAGAATCTTAAGCATAACAAAAGTATGCACTGTACCCTACTGTAAAATGACCAAACACCAGGTTGTTATTATGCAAAAATGTTTTGAGATTGCTTTGCATTATGGGACAGCTGAGGAATCCACCATGCATGGTAGCTTGCTACTATCTCTGTGTGTATGTAAATGGTGAATGAGAGGCTTTGGATAAAAGTGCTTTATAAATGCAGTCCATTTACAATCAATGTTGCTCTTGGAGATAATGATGAGCTAACTAATGTTATGTTGTCTATTCAACTTAGTTTTTTGATTAAAAACTGTATTACATTTGGTAAGATTATTTTTACAATAAGTAACGTCTGTGATATCTGGTCTCAAATTAAATATTAAAAAGTGTCAACTTTCAATTCATTCATGCACTTTTGATTTTAAAGGCCCAATACTAACTGCATATAACCCCCACAAGTGTTTTCACTTATTTGAGCTGATCTTGTCTCAGGACTGATAATAGTTATATATTAGTACTTAGTATGTATTTATGAGTTTAAAATCTCACATGTATTAATTACATATGATACATATGTGTACATATGAAAAAGTGTATGAAAATTGTTTATTTGACTTTTGACTTGTATTCATTTTGTAAAGATATTGCATGTTGGTCATCTTATTTGATTTCTATTACCCGTTAATCATTTTTGTAAACAACTCAGTGTCATATATTGTTAAATAAAGTACCTGTGTAAGAACCACATTTAAAAAAAAGTACTACTGCAAATCCTTAAAGTCCCCCTCCTTTGTTTTTCTTTTTTCCGCCCTACAGTTGGATGTTTGAGCTTCACTGTGCCGAATGATGTTTGTGCAAGTGGAAAGTGTCTCTGCACTAATTGAAAATCTGATTTTAAGGGGGCGGGCCTACAAGCATGATTTGTAACATCACGACTAGTTTGGAGCCAATCCTGGTCCAAAATTCAACTTACACAAGTGTGATATTGAAACTTGAAACCTCTAATGCACATGCACTAAGAAGTGACTTAGCTGTGAAGTAGGAGACTTCTGTGAACATTTGAAATGAAATACATTTGCATGTACATAGACTCATTATAAGGATTTTAACATAATAATTGCACTTCTTTGTGTGTGGAAAAACCACATCAGACACACAATTTTGTTCCAAGCAGAGTATTTTTGTATGTCTTAACACATGCGTGGAGGGGATCTTTCACTTTCAGCTCATTGGGTAAACAATGCCACCAGTAGGCTGCTACTCCCAGCACAGGAGCTAACAAAATTTTACCTGACCAGACTCAGCAGGGAGCCAAAGCAAAGTAAAATGGTGACAAGGTGACGACATTCCTGTATTTTGCACTGCGAGAGTCAGCTATTTCACTTAGTAAAGTTAGATTAAACTTGTTAAATCTAACAAGTGTCCAGAAATGTTTCTCTGTTTCTGCTAACATTAACGTAAGTTAACTAGATATTTGGTTGCCATAACAACTTGCGAGCTTAATTTGGCTCTCGTAGCTGTATAAAGCAGACCAATTTAAATAATATAACAAACTGTTGATGTTATAAACTTTTCTCTTACTGTATATACTAATTTGTTTATTTTTCCTGTACTCTTGCATAAGTTCTGTGACATTATAATCGAAGTATTAGCTAGCTTAGTTGCTGTACATCCAGTAAACTCTCACTAACCTTAGTGAAATATTCCCGGTAGATGGAGGTGAGGACGGAGTGGAGGGAGCTGTTGGCCGTGGACAGGGGCTGGATGAGGGACAGAAACTGTGAGCGGGTCTCCTGGTGCCCCAAGACGGACACACACATCGCAAAGAAGCCCTCTGGATCCTCTCGACCCACCAGCACTTCCCTCAACATCTTTCTCACCACAGCTTTGCTATCGTCGGCGCCGCCGACCACTGGAGAAGGCATCTTCAACCGAAAAGGTGACGATATCAATTCACACTTTATAAATACAGTAACACATATCTTAATGCTCAGACTGCTCCACGTCCTGGGACCTACACCCTCAGTACTGGTTACCAAACAACAGCTGATTTTCAGTTACACAAGCCATGTGCCAGAGTTTTGTAACCTGCAAAGCTTAATGTTTGTAATGACTTAATATCACCGGTAGAGGGTGTACAAGTCTAATAAATAACAGCTATGCAGGGAGGATGGAGGAACCCATGGGTGCCACGCTGTTGTTTTACAGCATAAGAGTAACAGTTTGGGAATCCCTGTTTACATCTCATTAATTTGACATTTGGATAGAGATATATAGAGATAATAAATCATGTAGGAATGTCTGTTTTTGTCAAAGGTTTCCCTCTCTCTCTCTCTTCCTGCTGTTATCTTCTCATATACAGTAAGATAACACCAGATTTGGTAAATCAATGGAGCTCTCCTTGACCAAATCATTTCTATCAACAAAAATGCTTCATGAAAGGGGCCCCCACAAGCTATATCTGACCGAATAGAGATCCTCGGTTTCATCTGAATTGCCTTCATCTTGGCAGGAATGTGGTCCTTTTCAAGTGCACCCTCTGACGTGAGGCTGAAAAACAAAGCCAGGAGACAGTGTACCAAGCAGTGAATTTTTAATCACGGACTGTATTCACGCCATAAAGGGGTTGCTAAGTAATTGATTTTTTTTAATGAGACCATGCATAAGCTTTTAAATGTGCGCAGCAGGGAACAATGATTTGTGACACTTGTGGACCAAACTCTAAAATGCCTCATGTAGTTGATAAGCACCATTTATAATAGTATTGTATTAACAGAAATAACTCAAAGTCTTATTTTTGTTCATGCTAAAAAATTCTCAAGTGTCTATCTAATATGTGACTCGGAGCTTCATGTGCAAGGACATACTGTACAGTGTCAATTATTTAGGCTTTTATCTGAGAAGTAGGCAGTGTGCATGGATGGAAGATGTGTTGAGAGCTGTGGTATGTGGAGAGAGCAAGACAGAAAGAGAGGGAGAGAAAGAAAGAGATTGAGAGAGAGAGAGAATCAATAGTGTTTAGACAGAGAAGTGGAGTCTAAGTGTGTGATCAATAGAGAGCAGAGAGGAGAGATTAGCTGCTTTTCTCTCTCAAACTAACACTGACAAATTGGTGAATTGGTGTATCGGCCCTTGGGCTAAACGGATTGACCTGCTGTTTCCATGTTCTACCGTGTACTGTCAATAAAGATCTGTGTTCATTGTGGCTCTCAATGAAGAGAGTGAACGAAACGCCGGAAGAGAGAAAAAGGGGAGAGGAAGGAAGGAAGGGAAATGGAGAAGTAAAAAAAGAAAGGGGGCAAAACAAAGTGCAGCTCAGGTGCCTGCGTTGTCTCGATCCTCACAAAATGTCCACACCTCTGTCTCATTAACACATACGCGCACTCACATGTGCATCCTCGTGCACACTGTTATAAAACCATAATAACGTCTCCAGGAAAATTAATGGAAAGACAGATTAAAAACTAAGTGAGGAGAAACGGGCCACTGGTGTAGCTATTTGCAACTCATAAATCATTCTGACACACCCACGCGCATGTAGACACATGCATAGACACACACACACGCATACACACACACACACACACACACACACACACACGTACTGTAATTAACCACAGGCTATTTACTCTCTCCTGCTGTAAATTAGACATGCAGACACAGTTATTACATTAGGGGGATCTGCCATGCAGAATACTAACAGGAGGAGGAGGGGACACTCATGCACACAACAACCCGCTCATACAAACATAAACACAGGCGCACACACACATACACGTACACAAGAAAGCGGGTATGGAAGAATCATAGACTGACGGGAGTGAAAATGAAGCTGCAGCGCAGAGAATAGGGGCCCCCAGCTCTTTGTTCCCTGCTGCATTTCATTATCTGAAACGCCAGCCAACACACACGACACACACACACACACACACACACACATACAAACGCACCTCCCCCTTCCCTAAAGCTGTCTGCCTCCACTCCACGCACACAGCACAAAAAGAGAGGAAAATAGAGATACTGCGTCAGTGCCATTCACTGGCATCTGGACTCGGTCATGACAAGCATGTCTGCATGGTCATCCTGAGCAGATCAAATCGGTCCAGAAGCCACTCTGAGTTGAACAGTTCCCTCTCACCTGTGCTGGCAGAAAGCACTTGCCCATAAATTCTATTTTAGCAGAACAATAGTAGATGAGGACTTGATTAAAGCAAGTATCGATACTCTGTCTGAGGTAGCTTGTCTCCATTTAGTTCATCTGAAGTTTTTTTTTTTTCCAACAGGCAGTTCACCTCCCTCTGTTTGTGTGTGTGTCCTCTGGTTCCCCCTACCTCCCTCACCCCTCTCTGTCCCTCTGTTTTCCCACGGTGATCGATAGCTCATTACAATCATTGACTGCGGCTCATCAGCACCTGTTAAGATCTAGAGAGACAGAGAGAAGGTGCGTGTGCGTATGAGAGTCTGTGCTGTGAGATGAAAGCCTATTGATAAATAGAAAAGATTGGTCTGGAATGTGTCAGAGGTGATGTCTGACATTTGACTGGTTATTTTTTGATTCACATTCACTGCTTGTGGGTGTCTAGTTTGTCACCGCTTTATGGTCTGTGGTCTTGGGGAACATCTTATTATGCAACTCACGTGGGTACCATGGTTTGTTGCTATGGTGATTGCCAAGGGAGCCAGAGTATTATAGGTGTTTATCCTAGACAGGAGCAAGGCTACTCACCGTTTATCAGGACACCTTTAAATTTACCACACGGTTTGGACCACACATTAAGATCAACACAGTCGCAGAGGGACAAAGGGAAAACACAGAATTTAACACAGTCAAGTGTGGATGTGATTTAGGTGATTTACTGGATAGATTATTCAGTATTCATATTCCTGGAAGAAAAACCTTGTCCAAACACTCAGTTGTTGGTTTAATGCGTCACTGCGGGGTTTGTTTTGGAGAGGACAGGCAGCGAATAGAAAGAAGCAAACAGAGAAGAAGAGAGACTCTGAGAGACTATTAAAATCTACAAATCATGGTTAAAGGCAAGGAGAAATGTGTTCAAAAAAGACACAAAATAAAAGAGACAATAGTGAGACCTCAAGAAGTCTCCCATGGATTCATTCACAGGATGTGGTCCAAGAAAGGAGGAAAATTGGCATAAGAGTGTGAACTTTTAAGGAAAAGGGTATATAAATAGAATGAATACAAAGGAAGACTGAAAAGAGAAGAAGTCTCTCAGCCCATGCATAAATTACACACACCATTTACATATTCATTATGTTTTGTGTACTAATGAGAGTATTTGCTTAATAGCTCCACCACCACTGGCAGCTTTTGTTTGACTCAAGAGATTTTAAAGAGGAGAGAAAAAAAGAAAAACAAGGGAGCAAGGGTCATCTTAGTAAAGTGGGCGAGGTCAATGGTACACAATCGATGTGACTGATAATCGGATCAATTGTATTACTGTATGGTGCGTGTTTGAACAAGTACAACCTGCGCCAGGCTCTTAGAGAGATGTGAAATGAAGCACACGTGATGGGGGGTTGGTAAAAGTTAATTAAAACAACAGAAGCTTTCTCCAAACTCAGGGCTCTCTTCGTCTTTCTCCTCTTGTCTCGGTGGAATAAGTAACTGCCGCAGTAATTACCTACAGGGCAGTCAGTCAGAGCATTCCTTCAGGTGCCAAAAAAGTCTCCCAAATGACAACAAAGACCGACGATTTGCAGCGTTCATTTAAGAAATGAAAAGTTGTATATGCATCAATGTACCAGTGTTGTTTATGTACGTACATGCAGCATTTCAAACATACAGAGAGGGTAAATGATTCAGAAAGTGGATGAATGAAATGAGGGGAAGAGAGAGGGATGGAGATGTAGAAACAGGGGGAAGGGCAACGAAGGGATGAGCTACAAATGAGAGCGATGGCGGTGGCAGGTTGGCACAGTGCCATCCAGTCAGGACTTGAGCGGGGGCGGGCATGGGCATGGGCGAAGGGGCGAGGAGAATAAGAACGAAAGAGGAAGAGAAACAGACCTCCATACTGCTACCCGATGCCACCTTGGCACAGGCACAACGGGGCGAAACGAACGAGAACGGCCAGCGAAAAGGAAGACATAGAAAATATCATATCAGGATAGCAGAGCATAGAAGTGAGTAAGATGCCAGCAGACAGAGGATGACTCAGATGTAGATGGATAAAGAAAAGCATAGAAGGATGTTGAAGAGGGAAATGGAGGATATTGGGAAATTGTAAGGTATAACTGATGACGATTGATCTAACGAAAAAAAATGCTGGCGGAAAAACCTGCATTCTATCCATCTTCTGATTTTTCATTCTCTCTATGCCAGCTACTGCGTGCCAGCCAGTGGGCACCATGCCAGCCTGTGGTCCTGGCATACCCGAAGCGATCAAAGCGGTCGGCGGAGAACTGTCCTATTCAAAGACAAGGGGACTCACCTCTGAGGATTTGCCGCTAATCAACGTTTGTTTGCTTGGACAAAGTCAAGAAGAGGTGCCCTGGCAACGGTTGCCAGCGATTCTGTGATGGCATCTTTGCAGGGGCGGCAAGGGCACCGGGAGTAAGATGGCACGCTGCCAAGCCAACATAACACACACATTTGCAAACAGAAACCTCCATACGGTGAGCAGAAGATTTCGGATGCCTTCAGTGTTTTCAGCGATGGCATCCCCTCAAGGGAGAGACCCGAAACAGAGATGGCACCATGCCAAACGCAAACTGGGAGGCATTCGCAAGTGCCATCAGAGGCTGTACAAAACAGTAGTAAATGCGGACACAAAATAATGGCAGAAGATTGGAACCAGAGCCACAAATGCAACTTTGGTGGAATTATGGGACAAAAACCATTTCCTCGATGCCAACTCTGCTCAGTGCCAACTGCTGCGCTGGAAGGAAGCGTCTGCAAATTACAAAGAACTAAGACGAGGGATTGTACCATTCCTGTATGGAGAAGAAGAGTATGTGTAAGAAGAGAAATAATGAGCAAAATGAAAAAGGATATAGAAGAAGAAAAAATGGAGAATTTTGAGCTTAATGAAGAACAGTGGGAGTGGGTGGACAAGGATGATGAAGAGCCTCTTTCCTGCATATGCACACCTGGGATGTTCTTAAAGGGATATCCCCTCAGACTGCTGTGTGTGTTAAAGGGAGGGATGTGTTGGCATCATCTCCAGGATGTCAAGCTGTGTTTCTCTATTGCCAGTCAGGGAGGGTGCTGTAGTCGTCAGGGGCGGGCAACTGTCTGGGCATCTCATCTGCAGCTAATTAACAGCCACACACTAATTCTAACAGCCGATCATAATTAGCGATTTAATCGCTCGTCAACGCTTTTCTCCCCCCTTAAATTGTGCCTCCTATTTGGACACGTGCGGATAAGCTAAGGAACGCTGGATCCCCCCCTCCTCCCCTCCTCCTCGTCCTTCTTTCCTTCATCCTTGGCTCCAGACTCCAGTGGGATCTTAATTAAGCCTGGGCTTCATTATGCAAATGGAGTACAATAAACGACAGCAGAGGTGGAGCTGGATCCAGACTGAAGCGGAACGGTGGGAGGGGAACACTGGAGGTGGAAAATGAAGAGATGTGGAAGGTTACCAAAATCTTGTATATGATTTTACTGCATTACAACAATTGTATTTTGTTGTAAGATCTTTGGTGTACCACTACCACTTGAGCTGTGAGAACCAACGTTTCATGCTCTGATGCTCCATCTCTGCTACCACTGGAAAAACTTCTGTTAAATAACACTGGATGCGCAGAATGTCTTTTCTCACAAAGAAAATTCATAAGGGAATGGTGACAATGAACCCCTTAATATCACCAGTTGGCCGTTGTCGTGGATACGAAGAGAGATTGCAGAGATAGGGAGAGAGAAAGGAGGCAGACAGAAACACTGACAGTGGCAGCAGCATGGCAGCTAATGTCATCTCAGTTTAATCATCGCATGGGATCATGGGGTTCATGAAAATTCATTTGCATATCATTAAATGGAGAGAGGTTATTTGGTGCGGGCAGCCAAAATGGGATTGGATGAAGGAAGGGAAAAAAAGGCAAATGGAGAGGCTCGTTATTAAACAGCAATGTTTTATAGTCCGCCAGCCGATTCATTTAATTTGGGCGTAATTAAAATGTGTCAGACTCAATCAATCATTCCAACTGGGATACTATCAATGTTTCAGTCTGAAAAAAGACTAATCAGTTGATATGCGGTCGGACATTTTCCAATAACAATCTAAGTGCTTTAGTCCAGTGAGCTTGACCCATCCACTTTTTTCCCTAATTCATCTGAAGGAGAGTATCAAAACATCCATTGTGACTTCTATGAATTGAGTCAAGACATGTCTATCTTGAGTCAAGACAGGTGGTGATGCCACCCTGTGTTAGTCAATAAGAGGATAGCTCACACTGTCTTTTTGACCTTAGTAGTAAGCTGTCAGTGGTGTGTATGTGTGTGCATGCATACATGCATTTCTCATTTGCATAAGTGATGTAATTAGACCACCCTTTCACATGCAGATCAGTTTGACAACATGGCAATCACTCTAACACACACATACAGCCATACACACATACACACACACACAACAGCACACGCTTACTGCCGTGACCACCCCCATATCATGGGGAGTCTGTTGTCTGTGAGCAGAGAGTGTAAAGATTAACATAATCCAGCTAATAAGTGTGAGTAATATTCACACAGTGACGCGTGGCGTAGACACTGTCCTGCTGATGCGTATTTGTATCTCATTATAGATGTAAAGTACTGAAGGGGGGCCAGACAGGAGGGGGTGCATGTATGGATGGGGGATGGTGAGGGGTCACAAAAAAAGTGTGGGCCTGAATGTAGAGACGCCAAAGAATGACAATAAGCTTCAGTATCTTCATAAAGTTATAACATCCACCTACTGAGAGAGGTCTATAGAGTACCGATATAATAGATTGCACGGGGTACCTCATAACAAGAAGGCTGGCGATCAGTACAGGAAGTCTAATGTTTCCACAAAATCAGAAAGACAATTTTGCTGCCTTTTCTGTTCATGTACAGTATTGAGAAGACCCAGAGTGTCAGTTTTTGCAGAGGAATGTAGGAATTATAAATAGAGTGTATTTGCGCTTGCAGGCTAGCTCTGCCACATGATTGATTAGGATGGTGTGACGACCATTAAAAAGTCATTTAAAAGATGGATAGGGACCACATTTCCAAATAAAAACCACTTTATACCTGATGAAGTGCTGAACAAACTCTCCTTCAAAGACATTTACTGATTACTCTCGGTGTGTGAGTGAGTGTAATGTGGGAAGCACCCTTGTACTGTTTGTAGCTCTGTATCAGCTGCGGAAGATACCACAGCAAACACCAGAACAGTCGTCGGGCAGTGGGTGATGATGTTCACATGTTTAAATCAAAAATTTGAAAATATTTTTCTACACGAAACGAAGCAGCATGAAATTCATTAGGACGAAGATGTAATCTATCTGTGTACACGCAAGTAGGCACCTGCAGACAAATAAATGCAACAAACAGACCTACACATACACACACTGATTGAAATGTATCTGATAGCACAGTGTCGCTTCAACCTGAAGCCTTATCCAATGAAGCAGAGCTGTGTCTAAATGTGCGAATGTATTTCAGCTCTGTCTCTTTAACTCAGGGCTCCACCACAGCAGCATGCTTTGGGATTCATGCATAAACATGAGCTGGCCTTTCAGCTCTCTCCTCACATAACCAATCTAAATCTAAATGAGCCCCCACTACAGATACACCAGCAGGCAATGACATTACACCCTCCCCACCCCCCCACAACCCAGCCCAACCCCCTACTCAACCCTACTACCCCCAGCGACACATATACACCAGCAGGCAATAATTTCACGCCATCCCTCAAAGCCCCCCTCCACCTCCTCTCCACACACACACACACACACACTCGTACCCCTTTTTGCCGCAACCCCACCAGCTGCACAGTACTCATTTGATTAAGAGGGGGAGGACAGGGAGAAGGAGAAATGGTGGGGGATCACTTTATCAGGATGACTTTCTAAGATGGCTATCATCAGCTGTGAAGCTATCTCAAGCCTTCTTCTGTTTTTACTTTGCTATTGTTCTCTCTGTGTATCTGTTTTGTGTATTCCCCGCAACCCCAATCAGAGCTGTTTCACGGTATGTTTCCTCTGTTGTCACAATGCTCTGTGATGGTTAAATGGCTTGCTGCTAGAGAACAAGGAGCAGGTATCAGTTTGTGCTTAAGACTCTAAATGAACACATTCCCCTGTTCATTTTTCAAGTTTTTCCTCGCTGGCAAGTTGTCTCATCAGCCACTGGAAAGTTTACACAAAAAAGGACAAAATAATAAAACCTGCTCTACCAACCTACGCTGTGGTCTTTGAAATGTTGCATATGAAAATCTGCGTGTCCTAAATGTGCTGTAGTGTGCAATTTTCCTCCCCTCTCTCCCAGAGTCGTAAAACACATTATCATCAGCAGCAGCAGCAGGAGCAGCAGTGTAATTCATCCGAGGTCGTTAATATTCATCATATCATTTAGTCACAAAGGAAACTCATCTGGCTGAATGTCACAGATGTAATTAATGAAGTGACCCCAGAGGTCATGGCTCCATTCACCAAACAGCTTCCACACACTACCATGTTACACACACACAGTTGCACATCAAAAGCCTTCCAGCCGGACACACACCGCCACCGAACATACAACCTGGAATATATAACAGGCAGACACCCTCGCATACCACAACATTCACAAAATGGATTCTCTCAGTTAGACCGAAGGGATGAGACCAGAGCGTGCACCAAAGCAGACTTTATTTAGCTCAGTGGAGTATGGGAAGGGAAAGGAAGAGAAACACACACCAGTAGGGGAGAACTGGGGGAGGGAAGAGTATAGAGACACACTAAACCACTGGAGCAGGACATAAGGACAGGTGCACATCACAGGTATCTTTTTGGTCATCACTATGGCAACAACATATCCAGAAAAAAATGAAAAGAATAGTTTTACCTACGATAAGGATAACAGAGTCCCTTCACCATAGAGGACCCCAATATGTACATCTTACAGTCACTAAGATCAAGAGAATACGAGAGAAATGAAATTTAAAATAATCAGTATACAAAAAAACTGCCTTTGTGGTATTTGGAATGCACATCTCTGTACAGAAGAAAGCTCATTGGTATTGTCGTAAACATTGGTTAGTTTAAGAACAAAACATGACAGAGTTAGTCAGTCCACGTCCTTTGGAAAATTGGCTGGGATGTCAGTCTGAGTTCAGCAAAGCTGTTTTAGCTGGACAAATGGACTACAGACAATGCAACACAGAAACTGACTGACACCATATCAGTGGAAGGTTTGGGGCTGAACTCCTTCAAATAGCTATGCAGTATTTTCATATGCATTGAGAAGTTAATGCCCAGAGCAGGTTTCTCTGAAAACTGGAAGCTTTTATTTTAGATGAAAAAATATTTCTGGTATTACGAAAGCCATTTTTATATTTTTGAAATAGGGGTAATTAATAGGATACTGAAAAACAAACTTGATGGAATTTAGCCCCACATATCCATTTGTTTTCAACAGAATGACAGGAGCAGTTTATCAACAGCATCACAGGTATCATTACAGTTTGTAGTCATTAAAGCCTAGTGGTAAAGCGATCAGAGCATGCATCTTTCTACAGTATCGTTAGAAACTACAGTATATTAGCAGCAAACTGGACATCCTTAAGGGCTGAAGTTCAACACTATGGTAAAAAAACAAAGAAAAATAAACTGCAACATTTCTCAAGAGAAGTAAAACTCTTTAACCTCTATATTACAGACTGCCATGGCTCTAGTTTGGGGTTTTGGTTACAGTTTCCAGTGTGCTTATGAGAGGCAGAAAACAGTAGCTTAGATATAGGGACTCCTTCCTTCTTTAAAAACAGCAATACATCGTCAAGTAAACAGTAGCGCTTTTTTTTTTGTAGGTCATATGGTTAAAGTATTATCACGTCTTTGGATTTTTGTCTTAAAGCATTAATTATTGTTTAGCTATTATTGTTATATTATCATTATTACAGTTAGAATAAGGACTGGTTGCAAATGAACACAGGAAGAAAGGTAGAGAGTAAAAGAGGAAAGTAGGTAGGGAGAGAGAAAGAGGGAAAATAAATTAAGTGTACAAAAATAACATCAATAACATCCGTCCATCCAAGTTTTTCTCAGCTTTGCGCAGTAGCTCCCTATCTGTAAGTGGAAAAGGGAGTTATGTCTCAAACATCCAATGAAGTCTTGAGTCAACCATACAAAAGCTAAATACTGTACATTTACCCCTCACACTATTAAACACTTTAGTTTCAATAACGTTTTTGTAACAATCTATTACTCAAAGGTGAAAAGCTCAGATCTTTGATATACAGATGTTTTTGTAGGTATATTTTAATACTTAGTCCAAGGTTAAACCATTCCCCTTCTGTTTTAAAAACAGAAAAGTACAGTATTAAGATCATATTTTAAGTGGAGCCATGTTGAGCTGTTGACCTGAGCATAGAAAGCTTTACATTAATCACATAACATTGGTAAGCCATTGGTATATTCAAATAGAACGGAAAGGCAGTAAGTCGCCTTGCCTGAACATATCAAAGCTGTCATAATCTTTTCATAATCATGACACTATTATATCGAAGCAAGACAGTTTATCTCAATCCATAAGATTTATATTAAGAAACTATTACTAAACACACACAATGTAAATTTGAGTTTGGTTAAAGTTTTCATATACAGTATAATGGTTGAGTGCTATAAAAAAATAGTTTGTCCCTTTCAAGACAAACTGGCCTTTACGTTCTGTGCTATTTGGGCTATTATCCACTAAAGGAACATAGAAGGTGTACATGTACAACAGAAGACTCATCATTGGCTTGTGGTGGGTGAAGCTGCATTCTCACACTGTATCAGTCTATTGGTACTCAGCTTACCTCTGCCAGGTGCAGATCTCACCCCTTCACCGTACAGACGTCAGCTCTGCAGTTTGTTATTGAAAACAAACATGTTGAAACTAAATCCACAGACATGTAAAATTTTGGTTACGAGCTTTGGAATCTGAGTCAGTCTTTACAAAAGCTCTATGCAAATACCTCCGTCTATTTCAAGGATATTCTGTTTTTTTCTTCTTCCACTGTTAACTGCTTTGTTTTTCTTCAAGTTTATCTTTTGGAACTCTCTATTTACACTAAAATCTCTTTGACAATTTCTTTTCCAGCCTTGTATAGACTGGCACTACATGCTACACAGCTAGTCATCTAGCACTGTCTGGTGGAGGGCTCACTGTGAGTCTGTCATGCAGACTGAGAGGTAGACTGCAGGTCTAGCTGGGCAGTGAGGTCACATACTTGGAGAATGCTCTTTGGCCTCTGTGGCATCAGGTTGGTTTTTAATCAAGGTGGTGTTTGGTTGTAGTAAGGTGTCTGATGGAATAGGGAGAGGAGCTCTTTTCAACAAGAAAGGACAGACCAGGACAGAGTTCACGAACAATATGAAAAGAGGAAAGTTGTGGTAAGTTGTGGAAAATTGGTTTGGGGTCTCTCCCACGTTCAGTTGAGAGAGTTTCTCTTTGGGCCACTGTGGCTCTGAATCTTTGGGGTGTTCAGGTTACAGGTTTGGCAGCAAAGTGAACAGGGTTTATGTTTAGAAGTCAACAGCAGCTGCAGGAGGGGTTTTGGGGAGAACGTAGTAGAAGAAAGCAAAGGGACCCCAGTCTGCCTCTCTAAGCTCTGTCTCTCTCCCCTGCCCCTGCGGTCAGCTCGGCCTGCTCCCTCTCTGCAGAGTCAGAGCTCAGGCTCCTGGCCCTCTTCTCCTTGGCTCTGGCATTCTGGAACCACACCTGCAAAATGATTTGTATATATAAATATTAGCTATTACCCTAAAAAATATTTTAATGTTCTGAATTAATTGTGATTGATGTTTTTGATCTGTGATAAGTACAGATCAAACTGCATTTCATTATGTCTTGAATGTTCTAAACATTTACCTGCACCACACGGTGAGGCAGTCCCAACTCCTGGCCCAGTGCCTCACACTCATGTCGGTTGGGTGTACGGTGGCTCCTGTAGAAGTCTCTCAGCTGGAGTACCTGGAAGTGGCTCATCTGTGTCCTTTGGCGCTGCTGCTGATGGTGGTGCTGCTGCAGAGTTTGTGTCTCACCCCAATCAAAGCTTGGACCCCCAGATCCCTCAGGACCAGGAGACCCTTGGTCAGCCATACTGGAACCCTCTTCACATGGGTACTCCTCATCTTCTTCCTCATAGTCATCATCGTCCTCAGGGTGGTGCAGATCAGTGGTTGAAGACAAAGAGGTAACAGGTGGCTTCACAACTGACTCTTTGTTGCTGATGACATAGCCAGGGTTTGGGATAGTGTTACAAGAGATAGATGGACCTGGTTTGTCCATGAAAGATGACATAACCATCCCAATCTGGCCACTGGATCCATTACTCATTGATAAGTTGTAGCCTGCTCTTTCAGCCTCTGCCCAGTGGCGTGACCTCATATGGGCATCCAGAGCACTCTTTACCTTGAAGAGAGCCCTGCAGAATGGACAGCGCAGGTGGTTCAAACCCAAGCTGAAACTGGATCCTGGCCCCATTGACCGGAACTGTCCTTTCCTCT
Source organism: Thunnus maccoyii (assembly GCF_910596095.1). Taxonomy (NCBI): domain Eukaryota; kingdom Metazoa; phylum Chordata; class Actinopteri; order Scombriformes; family Scombridae; genus Thunnus; species Thunnus maccoyii. The sequence continues at coordinate 18,974,274 of NC_056537.1, read as the reverse complement.
CTCTGGCTCGTGTGTTCTGAAACCACACCTGTGAAGCAAAGACCAGTATGTTTTAAAAGTCAAGATACACAAAAGCATTGACTTATTTGCTCTGTCTTAATGAACATCCATGAAGTACCTGAACCACACGTCTTGTGAGGCCCACATCTCGTGCAATGCCTTCCAGGACTCCTCTGGTGGGGTTTGAGTCCAAGCTGTAGCGCTGATACAACACTTCAAGCTGTTCCGGAGTAATGGTAGTTCTCTGACGCTTATCCCTACGGTGCTCCTCCTCAACCTCTCTACCACACCTTTGGCCCTCAAAACTGGTCTCTGACATAAGCTTTGAACTTTGCTTCACGGGTGTCAGGGAACTTTGAGAGAGGCTGGTGAGAGTGTTACTCGAGTGGTCAGAGAGTGTGTTCTTAACCTGTATGCTGTTTAAGTGTGAAATCATGGGATGTGTGGGATTAGGGTGCATCTGGGACATAGCCCCTGAAAGCATTTGGCTGGCCATCAGGGTGTGGTTGGGGTGAAGCATCATGTAAGGCATGGTTCGGTCTGCGAAGCCAGAGTGGAGGAGCTGGACCTGGGACTGAGCTGCCAAGAGGTGCCTGGTCTGATGCTCCTGCCACAGCTGGAACGATGGCAAGGATATTGGGCAGAGACTGCACTGGAACTGAGCGTGGTTTTGGGGTTGGAGTTGGTTTTGTGGCTGGGTTTCAGTGGATAGGCCAGAGGTGACCTCAGGCTGCCGCGTGTGGCATGTTTCAGACTCTGGAACAGAAAGGTGGCTGGGAGATGTATCAGTAGGCTTTTCAACAACTGGATCAGAAGGAGGGCTATGGGCATGGCCTCGGCTTGTATCAGATATAGACGCAGTGATAGGTACTATTTTTTGCGAAGAGGAGGAAGAGTGGAGGAAGAGTTCTGGTGTACCTTGTGGCTTCAGCTGAACCTCAGGTTGCAGGGAGGACACTGTTTGTATGGCCTGAACAATTTCTTTATGCTGAATGTCTGTATTCGAAATTCCATTTTGAACAGTGGCTGGGCTCTTGTTAGCCTGAGGAGAGATTGTTTTATCTTCTTGTTTCCTTGTAACAGGTGCTGGTTCACCTTTGGCTGTTAGATGCTCACTTTCTATGCAGTTAGTAGAAGAATCAATGACAGGTGAGTCAGGGTGGGTATAATACTCATATGTCAGATCCATGGAGTTTTCATTTTGAGAGTCACTTTGTCCTTCATCCCCACAGCTGTTATCCTCATTATCACCATCATTCTTGTAGCAGCCATTTCTCTGCCTGTGAATGTTGCCAAGCTGGTTATTCCCCTCTAATCCATCATCTGTTCCCCGGTCTTGACTTTTGCGGGCTCTCTGCCTAGCATTTTGGAACCATACAACAATGACACGGTTAGGGAGGGACAACAGAGCCGACAACTTGTCATATTCTTCCTCTCTGGGGTAGGGAGTGGCCTCAAACACCCCTTGCAGGGTCTCAAGCTGTTGCTCCGTGAAACGGGTTCGGGAAGAGCGTCTGCCCCTATGGGGCTCTCCTCTTTGGAGGTCTGTTGTCTGGGGCTGTGAGGAAGTGTTGGCTGGGAGGCCTGGGGACAGTGAAGATGGGGAAAGTGACAGAAGCTGGTTTTGGGCTGCTTCCTCTCTGGACTCCTCAAGGGCTGTGGTGGGAGGATTATTAAAATTGTACGGAGAATCCTTGTCTCGCTGGCGCTCTTTAAATAGGGTGTTGCGGAACCAGTGTTTGATTACTTTGTGAGGCAGACCAGACAGAGCAGACATTTCATTAATCTCATCATCACTGGGGAGGGTATTAATATCAAAGTGTTTTCTTAGAACAGTCAGTTGTTCCTCAGAGATTCGTGTTCGGGTTCTCTTACCCTGCTGTTGTTCAAGTATTGTTGGGCTGACTTGGGGTTGCTGTCCTGTTTGGATGGGGCTGGGTTGAGATTGTTGACCTAGCAGGGTGGGATTGAGCTGTGGAGGTTGACCTAGCAAAGCTGGGCTGAGCTGGGGTTGCTGGGCAAGCAATGCTGGACTAAGCTGTGGCTGTTGCCCTAGTAGTGCTGGGTTGAGTTGAGTTTGGTAGAGTTTTGCCAGCTCTGGGTTTACACTTGAGTCTAACCAAGATTGGGGCTGGAGAGCCACAGACTGCATCACAACTGGAGGGAGGAGAGGTAGCTCCATTGGGAAAGGAATGGGGGGTAGGGGAAGCTTAGGTAAATTCAGTGAGGGTAGAGGAAGCTGGGGCAAGGGCAGAGGCAGCATAGGGATTTTCGGTAGGGGAAGAGGCATGGCCTTAGCTGGAGATGTGGTTTGAGAAGTAGTTGTATCAGATGTGTTTGGGATGGTTACCTCCTGTTGTGGAAATGTTTGAGGTTGAGAAGGAGAAAGAGGAGGAGATGGTGCAGGGGCTGTTGGTGTTAGATCAGTAGCTTGAGCACTTGTTTTGGTTACGGAATCTGCAACTGAGGGCGCAGGTGAGGGTGCGATGTTTTTAACTTGAGACTTAACTGATTCGGGTACAAGTTCTGATTCCGAGGATGTGGCTGGGACTGCGGCTTGGGTACTAGCACTTGAATTATCTGCCAATTTAGGCTGTGTAAGGGGGTACATCTGGTCGTACTGCAGCCTGTATTCTCTGGAAAACCTCTCTAGTGCAGCAGTGGGAAACATCATCCTGTGGATGTACTCCTGGTGGCTTTTTAAAATCATGGCATCTGAAAAAAACTTGCCACAGTCTCTACACTTTTCTCCTTTTCCACAGCATCCTTTCTTCTTGTTTGCCAATTCCTCCTGTTTGTTCTGCCTTTTCTCCTGTGGCAGACTATTTAAGTCTCCACTGTCTTCTACTCCTTTTGTGTTATCCTTATTACAGCCTTCCACCTTTCTATCCTGTAATTCACTAAACTCATCTTTTTCTTCCTCTGAGTACACCTCCATCTTGTTAATATGAGAGCACACTTGTTTATCTGTTATCATTTGGGTTACTATCTGCTGCTGGTGTCTGTGTCTACTTTGTAAATACTGCAGTGCTAACTCATAGCCATAACTCTGCAGCAGAGCTCTAAGAGGCTCCCCATTCACAGCAGCATAGGGCACTCTAGGAGGAGGACACTGCAATCCAAGAAGATTAAATGAAGAGGAATCTGTTTCCTCTGTTTGACTTTCCTTTTTAACAGTATGAATGTGCATTTGTTCTTTTTCTTCCTCAAGACTTGTGCTGTATTCTTTTTCTGTATGGTTGGTGGACGATCCACTGCTGCCTGTTTCAACCCTGGTGTCAAACTGTATATGATTTTTTGGTTGGATAACAGCTGAGTTTGAATTTTGTCTCTGGATGTGTTTCTCATCTGTTTGAGGCAGGGACTCTCGTTTAGCCTCTGCCTTAACCTGTTCTTTTGGGGTGGAGATGGCAGATTCTGACTGACTAAGTTCTAGGCTCTTAATAGCCAACTCTGGGTTAAGTGTCATGTCTCCAGCAAAGTAAAAGGGCAGAAGAAGCTGTTGCTGCAGAGAAAGCAAGTTGTCTGGTGCTAGAGAGAAGTGTTGTTTAAGGAGATTCTCTGGCCCTAAGGGAAGGTGCTGTATCATTTGGGACTGGAGCAGGGCTGTGTGTTGTAATTGAGCTTGGGCCTGTGCCTGGGCTAATTGCTGCTGCTGTTGTATTAGCATTAGCTGGTTTCTTGATGCTAGCAGTTCTGCCACTCTCTTTTTAGCCTGCTGGCTCTCAACTTGGTTAGAGAGGGTTGGCTGGGCCTCGGCTGCTAAGCCTAATAATGAAGAGGTTGAAGAGCTCACTATATCTGGCCTCTTGGTAAAAGCCAAACTCTTGGACGTCTCATCTCTGGTGGTAGCAGCCTGAGTAGCAGTGGTGGGCACTGACACTGGTGTTGCTACACTAGATGCTGAGGTCTGTGGACCTGGGTTCTGGGCAGCACGAGCTCTAGTCTGGTGAAGGACAGAGCGAAGATGTATGTCCAGTGTGGAGCTTTGGCTATAGCCCACTCCACACAATCGGCAGCGGTAGGGTCTAGGATCTGGGCCACGGGGAGCCTCGGGGGCAGCAACACCTGTGCCAGAGTCCTGCAGAGCTCGCCTGGCCCGGTGGAGATGAGACACAGAGTTATAGTGGACTAGAAGAATGGTTTTCTGAGTAAAAGATTCAGAACATATGGTGCATTTATACGGCCTGGATGGATCAAGATAGCGGTCCATTGTGGGGTTGGAGCTCTTCTTGACAAGGGAGCTGGAACTAGGTTCTGATATGATTTCCTCATGGGACTCTTTTTCTGGCTCAATTAAATCATCATCAGCTCCATCAACTTGACCAACTATGTCCTTCTCTTTAATTTTAACTTCCTCATTTTGTTCCTCCTTTCCCTCCATGCCAAGTGCTTCTTCCTCTGTTTCTTCATCCTCACCCTCTCCTGCTTCTTGACCCACTTGAGGTGATAAACTGAAATCTTGTTGAACTGAATTCTTATTATTCTCCATGTATTGTGCAGTATGAGGCGGTAAGAGTGTGTTCTGCCCCTGTGTGTTGTCCAGCTGTGAGTGTGTGTTCTGCATGTGTCTCTGCAGGGCCTCTTGACTGCGGCATTGTCTAGAACAGAGGGGGCACTCTGTCGCCGCCCTCATGGCATGGTACTGCCAGTGCAGCTGGAGCTTCTCCTGAGTGGGGAACGCCAGGCTGCACCTGCTGCAACGGAACCGGTAACCATGGCGATCAGAAAGGGGAGGGAGATCGCCGGTTGGAGAGGTGGGTGGTGAGGAGGGGGGTGTCTGAGTCGGGGACTGAGGAGCCAGTCTGCCATTGGAAGGGTGAGCGGTGTTGTCTTCCAGGGGTGGGGTGAGTAGAGCTGTGACATCTTTGGGTGCGGCTACATCTCCCTCAGTGTTCTCCCCTGAAATGCCTGAAAAATGCACAAAAATAATGATTGTGAATTTATAATTATTTTACAATAACATTAAGCCAAAAAAAAACTGTGTAAAAAAATGTATGTGTCTTGAACAGACAAACATGACATGGTTTGGTACTTATGTTTCTTTTATCAACATATTAATAGTGGTCAGTTTTACCATGCATTTTACACCAACCTTTGTTTTTCTGTAAATCAACTGAGGCAATGGAATCAGCAGTATGGGAAGAATTTGTATTGTCATTCTTGATGTTTTTATTTTTTTGAGCATCATCTGTGCGCGAGTATGTCTGTAGTTCCATCTCCAGCTGAGGCTGCGGTTGTTCCATGGATGGTGTGACCTGGATGAAAGAAAATGTGACAGCATGTCAGTTTTGGTGTTTCTTGATTTTCATTGCCAGCGACACAGTGTGGTTTTAGCAATTTAGAATAAAAGAAATATGGGATATTAACTTCTTTTCTTCATCTAACTTTATGAATAAAACATGTTTAATTGTACAGCATAATAGCAAGCAAATATCAAGATGTATCAACATAGAGTGCCTGCACTCCCCATCCTAATGTCATTAAACATTAAAGTGTGAATCTGTAAGTGTATCGTTACATCTTGCACCTGCCTGCACAGCACTATATGCAGCAAGGTGCATCAACTTGGTAATAAGTGTATATGGTTGAGATATGTGGGTCTGCCCTTCAGCTCCGACGACACCCTCCAACATGCCCCAAGGGTTTAATAAAACTTTACTGAGCTGAATAATGAATTTATTTAAAATCATTCTTCATATAGAAAACCTCCATCTTCACAGCTTCAAGCGCTGAGAGCAAATACTATATCTATGAGAACAGCTAGCTACCCTAAGGAAAGGATGGACAGCTACAGATGAGATTTACATGACAAGAGTTTTCTCTGTGTAACAGCTTCATAAGAAAGAAAGAGAAGAACACCCCCCCCCCCCCATACACGCGCACACACACACACACACACACACACACACACACACACACACTGCAGAGAAAACTGAAGGTCAGGCTTAATCTAGAGAGCGTAATTGGAAAGCAAGGTACATAATGGCCATCATCACCTCAGTCTGAATTAATGAACCTCAATTACTATCAGAGAGAGTGAGGGAGGTGTAGGAGGAGAAGGAGGGAGGACGATGGTGGGGGGGCTAAGGGGTGTAGAATATGAAAAAGAGAGAGAGCAGGGAGAGGGAGGGAGGAAGTCAGGGGCAATGAACAAAAAAAAAATGCCTCAGAGAGAGAGTAAGGGAGGGGTAACGCATAAGAAATTGAGAGAGAGCTTGGGAGAGACAGAAAGGGAGGGGCAGGGACAGAAATTGCAGAATAGGAATGATAGGAGTAGCTGGAGGGGGGAGGGAGGGACGGCAGAGGGGAGAAAGGGTGAAAAGCAGTCAGTGAAGTGGAGGCGAAGAGAGCAAGAGACAAAGGCCACTTAGCATACGGGCCAGGGAGATGGAGGATGGTGATGTGGATAGATGACCAGTCTTTGTTAGTTGGAGAGACACAGTAAAAAGCATGGGGGCCCCTTTTTAGCTTGACTGCACTTCTGGTAATAGAGGGCTACTTAAACATGCATTATAGAAAGACTGGCTTTTCCCTCACTCACTCAGTCAAACCCTTTCTCCTCCACTCTAAAAGACACGCATACACATACACAGAATGCACGGCTGCATCAAAGATGATAGCGGGGAGCTACTTAAACATGCATTAAAAAAGCGCTGCCTTTCTCTCTGGTGCCTTCTTAATGGAATTGTCTCCCTACATTTCACTCTCCCCCATCCCCCATCGCTTTGCCTTTTCATTTTCTTTTGCTTCCTGACAAACGCAAATACAACAAATACACACTTGCATATACACTTACTGCGCTGATGAGCTTTTCTACACAGTCTTGCGCCACGCTGTGCACATGTGTGAGATGCTGTCGTAGGTGTATGTATGGGACTTTAACCTGGCACAAAGGGCACTGGACAGTCTAAAAGAGAGAAGAAAAAAGAGGAGAAGCGAGACAAGTGAGAAAAATGGTTAATAAAGTGTTGAATTAGAGGCCAGCAAGAAGGTATGGGTTTTACACATTACACACGCAACTGGCAGGTCTTCTGATCTAGAACTGTATATATAGTGTGTGTCATCATATTTCTCATATGTACATGGACGTACTTAAATTATTAAAAGGTGTGTCAAGTGCTCACCTGCTGGTTCTCATTTTGCTGGTGTATTCTGGGGCGTTTGGTCGAGATGGAGTTTTCCATTTCCCCGCATCCAGACAATGGACGCTTGACTGGGGGCAATGACTCCCTCTTTTCCCTTTCTTCCCCCCTAGTTTCTTCTTCAAGAAAAAAAAAATATGAACATGTAAATATGTTGATATTCCCCATGTATATATTATCACACTATCATTTGAGTTAACTATTAATATGTTATGTTAAATTGTTTTACAAGTAAAAGCAGCCATACCTGTCTCCTTAGAAATCTTCTCCACCCCCAAGTTGCATGTGTCTTTGGTTTGGTCCAAAGGACCAGTGGTGGTCTCACTGGAAGTTTCCATATCCTCGCTGAGCTCTCCTGGGAGAGGACAAAACAAGTAATTATGTTATGCATATGTAGTGAATCATACAATATGTCCTCAGAATCAGGCTAATTGTGCTTTATTTTATTCTCTAGATAGCACCCTTCAAAAAGACCAATGTCTTTGGACCACACTTCATTCTTCTTACTTGCCTCCATACCCTATTGATCAAGTATTGATTTTCCATTAGATTCTCCTCAGAGGTGGAGTAGAGGTAATATGGACTTACAACACATCAGTTCACCTCAATAAGTCTTAATCCGCAAAGAGACAAATCACAGGATAGACTTAATTTACAAGAGAAGTGTTGAGCTACTCATTTTAAGTTATACTCTGGTGGTTCACACACTCCAGACAATGAAAATCCAGCATGTTAGTGGCCAACCTCCACCTCCCCCATCCTTGTCCGGGGGATTTGTATTGGTCTATTGATTAGCAGGTGCTAGTTAGCTGTTGTCGGGGGTGATTGGGGATATAACAAGAATGTGTATCGACTAATCAATTTACTTGATCAATATCTCAGCAACAGCCATTACTCATTTTCTCACTCTTTTCATCTTTATCCCGTGTCTGCTCTCTGATGTCAGCAAGCACATGCAACATGAAATCAAATACACTCACACAGTTCATATTCTCACCTGTGACACCATCAGGGCTTTTCCTGATGGTAAAAATTGCTGCCAGTTCCTCTCCGCCCATTGGCTGCAGCTGTAGTAGCCCTTCCCTCTGCTGATGGGTCGGGGTTTGACTGTGTTGTAGTACTTGGAGTTTAGAAGAGGAGGAGTGGTTGCATAGGAGACAATGGAACAGCCATGAACCTCCATCAACCTCACCATCATACTGCTGCAGGAACTGAAGACATTAGGCAGAAAGGAGAGAAATTGAGAAAATTATTATGGTTCGAAAAAATGGCTCATATTGCTGAGTTTGAATTTTAAAATCTGCTCTCCTAATCATAAATTACTATATTTATTTTTTGTTTCACATGCTGCTTTCAGTTCAGTTCAGTTTTTCACTTCTTAAAGGGCAACTTTACCAATTTTCAACCTGCATTGTATCATTACAATGAGGGTAGTATATACAAATGAACAATGTTTAACTTCCCTCCGCTCATTTGCCAGCAAAAGATCTGCACTAGACTACAAACTACGTTTCCTCATTTTCAGTAGTGGTGCCTTCAAGGATGGTAAAATGTGGTTTTTCCAAAACACTCCTGACTACCTCACTACACTAGCGATAGGGAAAATATCATAATACTAAATACTTTAAAATATCAGTATATTTGGAAGAAAACTAGTTTTATGATACAAGGCCAAATATCGCGCTGTTGAATCAGACACAACAGTCTGGAAGAGGAAGCGACCACCAGACCGGAGCGACATCACAGCCACAGCTAAGCTAAGCTAAGCTGCCAAGTTTTTCTGTGATTCATCCAGAAGAGCTGTATCTAACAAAAAAAACAACAACTAGCTTTACAATATAATGTCAGAGCAGAGATGTGGTGCAACTATTTCAATTTATGGGGCTGAATATAGTGCTCTGTAATCAGACATAACAGAGTATGGAAGAGGAAGCAACCACAGGAGCTGTAACAGCGGCAGCTGAGAGAGACGCTGCAGCCGGAGATGCTGCTGCAGCATGACCGGTGACTGCCTGTCTTAAACACACCATGAGTAGCTCACGGGACGAGATGCACGCAATGAATTCTGGTTGTTGTAGGATTCTCCCTTAAGAGCGGTATGGGGAATCTACAGCCTTTTTCTCAGTTTTCTCTGGTCACAGGGCAACAATGTCAAAAATAATTGCACATTTCTACTACATAGGTGACCTAGTTTTAAGAAATCATCATATTCACAGCGGTGAATTTTTTCTTTAAGAAAAAGAGGTTATTACTGAGAATGTATGCAAAAGTGTGTGTCTGTGTACTGACTTGGTAAACCCGGACACTGGCCTCGTGGTGTGAACTGAGGGAATGTCCTCGTAGCTTCTCCAAACTGCTGGTCACATAGTCACACAGGTTGCACCTCAGCTGGATGGGGTTTCCCTTAGCAATAAGGGCGGCCCCCTCCTGACCCCTATCTCCTCCCTCCTGGAGGTGAGCAGCAAGCTGGTACCGGGTGCGGTGTCTGTCAGTCTGGCAGTGCAAGGAGAAGTTAGCCCTCAGGGGGGTGGTGTAGCCACACAGCCTGCAGTGGCAGCCACCAGCGACCAGGGAGCACCACTCAGACTGGGGCAGGGAGCGAGGGGTGTTCAGGTGCTGCTCCACAGACTCTAAGCTGTCGGACGAAAAGCAGGAGCAGACTAGGCACTGGAACACACCCTGGGAGAGGGGTCCAGTGGGGGACAAAGATGGGGCAGGAGGGGGAGAGGGAGAGGGGGAGGGAGAAGGAGTCAGCGTAGACCCAAGGGTGACTGGCTGTTCTGCGACTTGTTGACTGGTCAGTCGCATGTTTAAGGAGAGCTCCCCACCTGAAACACAGAGAGACACCTTGTAAGCATTAACCAGTTTTCAAACTTTCCCATTGGAAGACAGCAAGAGGTATGATGCATTTCTTACCTGTGTTTTGTAGGTGTTTAAGCTGGGGAGCAAGGCTCCTACAGTGGGATAGATAGTAACCTCTCTGCAGCCGTAGCATGTTATGTGTGTGTTTCTCGCTGGTGGTGTGTATGCGCAGGTTGCGGGCAATGCTGGTCTCATAGTCACACACATCACACCGCCACCGTTTACCGTGAGAGTGAGAGTGTGCAGGTGGTGTGAGCTTGGTGGGCTGAGTAGTAGGCGTGGGAATAGAGAGTGGGAGCTTGTATGCCGGCTCATCCACTGTGTGACCGTTGGAGGAGCTGCTGTTGTTGGTAATGTGAGAAGTGTGCATGTGACCATTCGAGTGTCCCCCATTTTGAACATTATTAAGGTGTTTATCCGACTGCATGTGTATGCTGAGGTTGCCTTTCGACGAGGTAGCATAGTCACACACCTCACAGCGGTAGGGCTTGTAGCCACAGGCATAGGTTTCACCACGGGCCAAGCGAGGATGGGGTTTCCCTGAACTGCAATACCCACACACACCTCGTGTTGCACCGCCACACACACACTTTCCCCCAGTGGCACCGCACACACACTGACCTCCCGTCTCTGGATGTTTCTCCTTCATGTGGACTTGCAGTGTATGTTGAGACTTATAGTGCCAGTTACACTTGGGGCATTTCAGTGTCTTACAAGAGTTGCGTGAGTGCATTATGGTCATGTGACTAGTCAGTGAATTAGGAGAGAGGTCTTGGTTGAGGTTTTTAAGGACAGCTTCTTTCTGTTCTTCTTCTTTGTCTCTCTCGTCATCCACCTCTGTCTCAAGCTGGCTGTCATTTGGTTCTGGAGCTTTGGCACCATCTCCATCGGAAATGGAAGAGTGAGGAACCCCTGACGGCCCATCGTCCTCGGCAGGTGTACTGGCAGGCTCCGTACCTGCCAGTGGAAAAGCCAGAGTAGACTGCTGGGATTTAAAGCTCTGAGGAAACCCAGAAATCCAGCCCTGATCTCCCTTAATGTCTTGTACCTCTGTCTCGCTCAGCAGGGCAGAAGAGGAGGATGGACAAGTGAAGTGCTTTGGAGAGGTGGAAGGAGTGGGGGAGGGCTTTGGAGAGGCGGCTATTTTGCTGTCGAGTGTGCCACTGGCCTTTGCAGTGCTGGAAGAAGAGCTGTGCTGGCTCTGTTGAGGTAATAAAGAACATTTGGATTTGGTTTGGCTTTGGTTTGAGATGGCCTCCTCCTCTTCCGTCTCCTCCTCTCCGCCTCTGCTGCTAAGGGTTCCTTGGAGGCCCCCTGTAACTGTCACCTCTCCCACACCTACGGACACCTCCCCACCTTCCTTCTTTTGCCCTGACAAATATCCCTCCCCGAAATCTTCCTTCATCCCCTGCTTTTGACACGCTCCATTCTCCTGTGAATGCCGGCTTCCCTCTTTCTGCTCACCTCCCTGGGTCTCTTCTCTAGCCTGGGACCCCTCTGCGCCCTCCTCCTCCTGCTGAGGCAGGGTCAGGGGCTCTTTGGCAGGGGCCACGGCTGAGGTATGAGAGGATGACCCCTGCTCTGGAACGACCGCCAGGGTCAGGAGAGGAAGAGATAAAGCCTGGGGACTGAGGTCAGCATCTCTCTCCTCTCCTCCCCCTCCATCCCCTCCTCCTCCCTCACCGCTGTCCATACCAGAGGCTACAGCTGCCACGCATTACTACCCCACCTGTGTGTTTCAGTAACAGAGAGGAAGAGAGCGAGACAGGCAGAGACAGAAGAAAAGTGAAGGGAGGGAAAAAAAAGGGAGAAAATGAAATACATAAGTCATGTAAATAATGTTGCATAACAGTGGAGGGCATTGATTATAGTCCCTGGATAGCATCTGTTCAATACAGCCTTCAGAGTGTACAATACAGAGGCTGGTTACTCAGGGGTTAGCGTTAGCCCTTAATGGGAAAATCAATAGCATGAGCGCTAAACTAGGTAGAGGAATGTGTGTAAAGGCTACGCAGGAGGTCTATAATATTCCTCGGGGGATAGGATTAAATAAAGAACTGAACGCTTCTGAGCTAAAGGGCTTCCACTAAATTGCCACACTTAGATAAAAGCGGATAAAAGAACAATTTTTAAAGCCAGTGTATCAGTCTCTGCATCTTTTGCTGCGCATTAGCACAGAGATATTATGTGAGGCAAAGGGATCTCTGTTTAGCACAAGCTGTATGAGCCATTTTATAGCATATAGTGCAAACATACGGGTGGAAATAATATAATAAAAACCTGTATAATGGAATTTAGTTCAAAGTATGACAAGTGCTTGTGCGAAGCTTATGCATTTTCTGTTGAGATTTCAGATTGTGTATTATTTTGTCCTCTCCTCATTGTAAGTGTATGATATTGTGTCCATCACCTGTAAGTCCCAGTGCTTGTACACTATAAACACACCCACACACACATAGCAGTAATTTACATTAAAATAAGTAATAAATTTAAGTTTTTATATTTGTAGTTACATTTGTAGTCATTAATAGTGTTTATAAAAACAAAGTTTAAAAATCTACAGATTTTAAGATTGCATTTCCTTGTTTTTTTAAATTAGGTTTTAATGAAACTAGTAAAGAGCTGTGACATTTTATCATATATAAATGACCACAAACATTCAGGTAAATAAATAAAATTCCCAAAAATTGAGCACTAATGTTTCATGACGGTTATGATTCACATCAGCACAATCATGCAATACCTACAAAGACTTCCTAGAAAATAAAAACGTGCCTTTCCTCTTCTGTGTCTGACTGACAAATAGATGCAAGATGACAACGATACATCTCTCTTACTCTGTGTGTGTCCTACAATCTCATTACTGACCTTTTTTAATCAAGGAGAGCCCTTAATGTACCCTTTCACCTTCTCCTCCAACTAACCAACCCCCTCCTCCTCCCTCAACACCGTCTCTCCTGTAGCCACCCCCTCTCCCCTCTCTCTGCAGCTTAAAGATATATGGCTCACATCGGCACTCTGATAGTGCTTTAATGTACTGTCTTTATGTCAGAGGCCACAGACCCTTGCCCACTGCAGCTGTCCACTGTCCTGCCGGGTAGTGCTGAGGGGCTGAGCCTGCCTGCCAGCAGCTGAGAACAATCTCTAATCTGATAAAGATTTTCATTTACACTGTAATCAATAACCTAGGTCTATCGGCAATGTAACTATTTATACAAGCATTCCTGGCTCTCTATCGATCACAAGTGCGGGAAACCATCATTTAACAACGTGTGTGTGTCTGTGTGTGTGTGTGTACACATCTATGAGTGTGTTAATGTGTGTACATATGCTGTTGTGCACAGCAAACTGATTCTGATGATGTCAATTAAGCTCACACTTAGGACACCTGAAATTCAACATGCATATTAGAATTATTTAAAATGTTAATGAACAAAACAAGACATTATTGTTATTTGGTGTGCATGATGTACATTTTGAAACATAAAATTATGTTCAAATATTCAACAAAAAGTGCAATCCCTGAACCCCTATTTTAGGCTGGTGTGTGTGTGTGTGTGTGTGTGTGTGTATGTGTATGTGTGTGTGTGTGTGTGTGTGTGTGTAAGAGAGAGAGAGGGGATAGACAGGGGTGTGAGGGGGGAGAGAGAGAAAGGGACAGAGAGAATAGTTGTCTGGCTATACTTAAGGAAAATGTATTTTGTTTGTCTTTAAAGGACGTGGACAAATACAGTTCGACGTGGACAAATATTGTTTTGAACGCACTTGACTGCGTGAGGACCCAGTGGACCGATTACAGCCAACACCAGTCTCAAGGTAATAAATAGCACTACGCTGTATTTTGCATTATTCTGAGATCATACAAGCTGTTTTAGAATACGGGCAGGGACTTGAATAGTTCACTCCCCGTCTCTGCCTGTGTTGTCAAGCCACTGACCAACATGAAACCTCTCCAGGACTACTTCAGCCTTTGTTTACAGTGGACCGCAGCGAAACCAAGACCGATAGTGTTCCCTATCCAGTAACAGGTGACTCAATTCACAAGCAGATCAACAAAAGCTTGATTTGTGCGAATTAACAGGCTGCACTGACCAAACCAAACACCCCCTTTCCTCGCCCACCGCCGGGGCTGCTTCCTCCCAGCTCCCCTTTAATATCGTAAACAAATGGCAGACTTACATTTCTGCAGCGGCTCTGGTACAAAGCTCCGTACGCTGAATGTGTAGTAGTCCAGAAAACAATCGTATAAAGAGCCCACTCATTCCTTATGAATGATCCTCTGCGTTTTTACGGAGCCAGGAGGAGAAAAAAAAATCGGGGAGAGGGAGAGAGAGCAGCGGGGTCCAAGTTGTTACCAAACAGTGTAATTAAAGCTACATATAGGCTGTAGTAGTAAACAGAAAGATGGGGGACGGAGGGGTTTGTGCGAGCTCCAGAGGTAGAATGAGTTCTGATCACTGTGGGGGGAAAAACACTTGGCTCTTTATTCCTGCTAATTAGTTTCCTTCAAAAAATGGCTGAGATTACGCCCAGTGCGCATGTGCGTAATTGCGCAGACACCGCTAATTAGCCCGTATGGATTCAGCGAGAGAGAAAGAGAGGGAGGGAGGGGGAGAGGCTACAGGGGACGCATAGAAGACAAGGAGAGGAAAATATTTTTAAAAAGTACGAGAAATTATAGCTGAAACGTTTTATTTTAATCACAGACGTGATATAATAAAAAATCCAATAATACATTTTAGAAGGGAATCAAGACACATCCTCGTTTATTTAAAGATATATATTCCATGAAAACGATATCACAGAAAAAAATTTAAAATATAGCCTACCTGAAGACAAGAAAATATCATTAAGGAATTTGAAAATAATGTGGTTATTGACACAACAAAAAGCTTTTTAGGGGAATATTGTGATGCCAGACAATCTACTACGAAATGCGACACTGTCACCGTGATTCACCACTGAGCATTGCGAGCGCACTCTAAGGCCCTAGAGGAATATTTTAAGAATATGATACTGACATTTTGTCTAAGATAAAGTACCAGTTATGCGTTTACATGTATGTCCAATACTTCAACTGTAACATTTTCATGAAATATTAAAATGATTTGACAACAAATGCTGTGAAAAAGTTATTGGAGCCTGTATTCGCCAGCTTTGTTGAACAAATATTCACGTCTAACAAAGAGAAGATTACATTTATTTAAAAAAAAAAAAAAAAAAAAAAAAAAAGACGAAGAAGAAAAGAAAGGAAAGAAAGAAAGAATCGTCTTATATATGCTTGAATATGAAATGAGACATTCCACCCTTGATTGATTTTGGACTGAGCAGGTTAGTCTGGGTTTCAGACATTGGTTTGCTGGTTAATTTTCTCTGTTTTGAAGACAAATATATATAGATATATATATATTTAAGCCAAAAAATGGATGTGTCCATTCCTGTGTTAGTCATCAGAGAAGATCTTTAGATTTTTTTTCCTTCTCCGGCCATCCCATCCTCGCCACTCGGCTCTATTGTTATGATAATACTATTGTGAATTTCACGCTGGATGTGCAATCTGTCGATCGTCCATATTTTAAAAGGTGAAAACTGCATTTATTTGTAAGATCATAGTATCCCTTTCCTTTATTGGGCTTTGCTTGACAAAGCTGACCTCGTCCTTATTTAAGAATTGTATAAATGCTGTTTTAAAATGGTATGAAAGGCTCCAATGTTGCAAAAAAAAGTCCCTATGAAAAAGATATAGGAATTTTGTACCATAAGAGATAAAATATATATTTCGCATTAACAAAAGTAAGGTTACTATCTGCTCACTGTTGCGTGAAACACCTGCATTACAAGGCCATATCGGAAAAGTGCATGAATATTAATGATATTTCGTTGTGTTGGTTTTGAGTGAACTGACATTTTGATTTTGGTGTGTCCAGGTTTTGTTTGATTTGTTTTTTTTTTTCATTTGAGAAATATGTAAAGACGAATTAATTGTCCAATTAATAAAATGCTGAATTATTTGGTTTACGTTTGGTGTACATCCAATAACTGTTTTACGATTTGAAAACGTTTTAAGTGATTGTCTGTCTGGTACATGCCACCAAGTAAAGACTGCAGGTCATCACAAACATAAATCACCGACTGCTGTCTTTACATTTTCTGTTGTTGTTGTGATGACTGCAGTTAAAACAATGACAATTTTATTTCTTGCTTTTTAGCAAAAGACAATGACAGTGAATGGTGGTGTAATTTTAATGTTAGTCAATATCTGTGTCTGTGTGTGTGTGTGTGTGTGTGTGTGTGTGTGTGTGTGTGTGTGAGAGAGAGAGAGAGAGAGAGAGACAGAGAGAGAGAGAGAGAGAATTTATCTGTCAGGTGTGTGCCTACATTTATGTGTTTAGATAAAATGCAAAATGATAATTGCTGGTAAAAATGGATCTGTTGTTTAAGAATATACGTCTGTTTTGAAACTCTGGTTTATTTATCATAATTCATATATTTTTGCTTCTTTTATGCATGTAAAAGAATAACCTGTAAATAGATGTGATGTGAGAAAATAAATAATAATAATGAGGAAATTGGTTCTTTTGATTTCACTTTCATCTTAAAATCATTTATGTAATTGAATGTCATCATAAAATCAAATAATCTTAAAGTCTATATTACAGTGCCGCGACACAATAATAAAACGCTTTCCAATGATCCTTCAAATTATTGCATCACAGGTTATTGATGTAAATTTCCATTTATATTTGAATCTGCAATTGTAGATAAGGCAGGTGAGCACGCACACACACACACACACACATACATTTAGCCTATGCTTGTGAACAGGGAGTGTGTCATATATATATTTGTGATTCACAGTTACATTGTTTCTTCCAACACATAAATGCACAGTCCTCACACGAAGTCACATATTCACAGAATAGCATAAAATAATTCTCCTGATTGGTTGAATGTGCACTCTGAGAAAGTTCAGCCCAGATATGAGAGGAGAGTCTCTCCCTGACTGGCACTGCGATTTCATTTCCGTAGTGATAAATATAAAATTGTAATATTTTACCAATATTAAAGGTCTCGTGTAAATGTAAATCTACATTTACAATTTACACACTCGCTCTCTCGCATTCACACTCAAACATGCACAGGCCATACTGTAAAACATTCCACGCGTTCCATGCCCTCGGGTGTATGCCAGGGGTTGTTGTTTTCACTGTAATATATAGTTAACCCTTCCACCAATTTACCCTGTCAGTGCTAATGGGGCAATTAACCACTGTGATACCCCCCAGGCTGAAGGAGAGTCAAAAGCTCCCCAACTCCAAACTTGTCTTTATGACATTTATATGACAAAATGTGGGGGAAGCTGGGGACCCATCTGACACCTTGGAGGGTCCTTAATGTCACTCCCTCCCTTACCCCCGCCCCTTTCTGCCCCAGGGTATCGCACTGAGCAGGAAGTGTAATACATCATGTATAGGAGAGGCTCAGGTCTCATCCAGAAAAAAAAAAAACTTTGCACTCTTCATCCAAAGCTTCAATGGGGCAACTCAATTTACACACTGTGTCCAGTTCCGCGTGTAAACTGGCCTCTAAAGTAAGTCAAACACACACACCCAGCTAACGTACTCCAGCTTGACCTCTCGCTTCATTTAAACCTTTTTGGTGTGTGCAAGTCCCCCTATCTTTGTCTCTGCTCACATTCCCCCTGTCCTTCTTACATCCCCAAGGAGGCAATAACCTCCCTAGCAAGTGCTTCCCCTTGAGCCGTTGTCATAGTAACTTGTGGGCTGGTCGACATGACAACCCCATGGTCCAGAGATAGATGATAGGCCAGAAATGGGGAGGGAGAAGGCACATGGGGGATATGCACCCCCTTTAATTTGGTTTGCCTGATTCTGATTCAAAATGTTTTTTCTCTCTCTCTCTCTCTCTCTCTCTCTCTCTATCTCTCTCTAAGGGCGAGGTTCATTCAGCATCAACCTGCTTTACATTTATACAGGTATTTACAGCCTGCAAACAGCATCGGCCTCTAAGCAACTCCACTTAACAGTTATCTGCCTGTGGCCCAATGGACGGACATTGTTGAAAGAGATAAAAACATTTCTCAACCTTTTTCTATAGTCCAATTAATTGTTGTAATACTAAAAATACAATTTAATTAAATATTGGGATATTTTATTATCCAATATCCAGACAACAGACCTGAAAAACAGTAATACATTTTCTACCAAAGAAAATATAAATGGTGGGTCCTGTGTGTTTTTACACTTTTACACAGACTCTGCTATTTACTGCCAACACAAAAAACACCAAATTCATTTGGAGGAGCTGCAGGAATTTTAAAGTCCAGGAGCAAGCAGTTATGTTCATATTATGCCCCCTTCTTCCCATGACTCCATTTCTTAACTCTGAGGATAGTTACTGTAAACATCCAAGCACCAATCTACCTGGATTTGTCAAACCACAAGTTAAACAGGTGCAGTATCGCTGCAATACATCCCTCTATTAAACTGCTGAACATTGAAGAGGATTCATGGCTCTTTTTTTGAACATGATGCAAAAATGTACAAATTCCAGAAGGTATATGTGTGTAAAAGTCACCAGTGACAGTTGATAGTTGACCATGTGGATTTGCAAAAAATATACATTTCATTAATTTATTACATCTTCAATTTATTACAACTGTCCTGTTTTTCATAACGGGGCAGTACGATGGTCTTTCAAATGGAGGACTCAGTAAGAAGAACACTGTCTTTACAGGAGTCCGGAGCGAGATGATGAATCCTATTCAGCTCCAGGGGTGCTGGCCTTCAGCTGACCCTGATCTTTGACCCTTGTGTAGAGGAGAGCAAAGAATAGGAAAAGAGAAATTTCCAATAAGGATCAATAAATAAGATTATTATCAGGACTATTACATGCGTATTATATTTCAAATGTATAAATTATATTAACAAACTAACATTATACATTCAAGCCAGTCATTTTGAGAAAAAATATGAAAACTAAACCAACTGGATGATAGATGAGTTAAAAATGATCACTCATTCAGAGGGGCTTCGTGATTCTACCTGTGAATTATTCTCTGGCTTTTAACCGTGTTCACCAGAAACTGCAACAGAACATTAGTTTAATTTATTCACATGGATTTTGATGCCTGACAGAATCCAGCATTGCAAACAAATTGAATTAAAACTGAGAAAAACCTCATTGATGAGCCACAAAACATCTGTAAATCATACATTATATGTCCACTGGACCAGTTTTTAAATTTTGTTCACGTTGCACTCACTGCCCCGATGGTTGAAATAAATGTGTAATGACAAACTCTCAGATACATTTTTGCCTTTGATGTGTGTGCATCAGGAATTGGGCTGTTCAGGCACTTGCCTACCTCTGACACCAGGCCAGAGCACAGTAAGGGACACCTCCAAATTCACATCTGGACAATAATAATAATCACAATTCGCTGCATATCTGGCACAGCAAAGCTGAAAAACTAATATTCTACCTCAGGTGCTTCCAATATCACTGACAAATATCACACGTCTTTGTACTTCATGGTTTTTCCTCATTGTGCACTTTGATTATGATTCAGTCAGGTTTCATATTTGGCCTTTTGTCTGTGTGGTTGTTTCTCTTTTTGGTTTGGATACGTTTGATGTGTGTGCTTCCTTTCTTTTTTGTTGCGTCTGCCTTTGACAGATGAATTTCCCCTTGGGGATCAATAAAGTGTATCGTCTCATCTCATCTCATCTCATCTCATCTCATCACCTCAGCTATGGCGTCCTGCAGGAGAACATTAATAATATTAATGTTAGATGTAGATGAGTGTGCCTACAGGTAGCCAATATTTAGATCCAATCATGCTGGACCATGAGTAGAATGAACAGATAGATAGATAGATAGATAGATAGATAGATAGATAGATAGATAGATAGATAGATAGATAGATAGATAGGAAGGAAGGAAGGAAGGAAGGAAGGAGGGAGATTTAATCGTGATTCATTCACATTAAATGGCTCAGCAACAAAACATGGCAGTAAAACTGAGCAACAGCTCCCCTCGATGGTCAGAAACCCGAACTGAAGCAAGCGAGGAATGAATCCTGCTCGGCCACCGTATATTCGCGGAAGTTGTCAAACTAATATTTAGGAAGAGAGAGGATGAGAGGTAAACTCAAAGGGTGAACAAGAGGAATAGAGCATTGAAATCTCTATTGTCCCTCTTTTATAGCAGGACGTTAAACATGGACGATGATTGGGAAGAGGAGGTATGTAGTACCGTTAATGTAGAAGTGTTATCGCATAGCGGGACCAACGTTAGCTTCATGTACTTAACCGTTACCTGACATTCTAGCTAATTAGCTATGGATGGGGTAAACTTTTCAACATTACTGTATTCATTTTAACCTTTAAAACGGGAGTTCTGTGGGAAATTTCAGAATCTTTATATGTTTGGTGTTTCTCTGAACATATTTCAGTTCCCCCGAGTAAGTTAACTTTAGATTTGACTCGTTTTCTGACCATTAGATTGCAGTGAAATAGTTCATTGTGTTGTCATGTCTCAATTTCTTTTCTGTTCTGTGCTCTTTTGACAGTTGATGAATTCAATTTTGTCTTTGTTTGTAGAGTCAAAATGATCATTTATTTTCTCTTTCTCTCTCTCTCTCTCTCTCTCTCTGTCTCTGTGTCTGTGTGTATGTGTGTGTATGTGTTCAGGAGCAGCTTGTTGTGGTGGAGCTCTCTGGTATAATAAACAATGACTTTCTGTCCAAGTGTCGGGCCACATGCAAGATACTGGTGAGTTCTGACTGTCGTGTTGTGGTGAGAAAAGAGAAGAAGTCTTATCATCGTCTCTCACTGAGCTCACTTATTCTCACACTGATTCAATTTGTACATTTGTGTTAAAGGATATTGACAGTGACAAGCCCATGATGCAAGTAGGACAGTATGTGTTTGCAGGCGAATATGAAGGTAAGAATAACCCTCTTAACAACAAAAGAAATTGTGAAAAAATAAATAAATAAATAAATAAGGTGCATCAGAGGAAAGTAACTTGAAAACAATGAGAAAAACTCCCGCACACATCATTATCCAGGTTAGTCAGTGAGAAAAGCTTAGGAAAAATGGAAATGATGAAGGAAAAATGCTACAAAATTTTGCAATATTGTCATACAAAAAATGTTATATTATCATCCACCTTACCCCAAACTCTCCAAAGGTCAAAAAGTAGAAAATGACCACAAGTAAATTAAGAACAAAAGTGCTGATATATCATAAACACACAGTGTCTTTAAACATATTACTGCAAAACACATAGTAAACCCAATCTGTCAAGAAATCCAAAAGGATTAAGGACAAATGTGCCAATTAATCAAGAATAATTATTTAAACATTTTACATTAAACATTATAGCCACCTCCAAATAGCACCAAACTGTCAAAAAGTCAAAGATTTCCAATGACAAAGCATAAATGAGGGCCCAAATTTTTTCTCATTGTTTAAAAAACACAAAAGAAAAGAAAACCAACTGCTTGTTTCTGCAGTTAAACATAATTTTTTAATCTCCTCCTTTCCCTCTTCGTAAAGCATGTAGTCATGCTGGGAACATGACACTTTACATGACCTCCAAGGACTCATTTTCTAAGATGAAACGCTGTCACCACTGCATGTGATTATTGTGGTTGACTTCTGTGAACTGCACCTTCAAAGGTTTAATAATCATAGAAATGCTATTTTTCTGAAGCATTACTTTAAAATAGAAAATACAATAGATTACTGCTGATTAATTGCTGTGTCTGTAAAATATCAGAAAATAGTGAAAAATTTCTTAGAGCCCAAGGTGACATTTCCTGATGTCTTGTTTTGTTGGATCAGCAATGTAAAATACAAAAATATTCAATTTACTATCGTATACGACACATAAAATTTTCATGTCTTCACATTTTAGAAGCTGCAACGAGCAAATTTTTCCTTTTGAAAAGTGAATAAAACAATTATTCAATAGTTTCAGATTAATTTTCTGTCGATCATGCTGATGTTGACTATTTTTACAGGCGCTGAAAAAGCTTCCATGCACTCCTAATAAATTTTATCATTAAAAAAAGAAACATTTAACAGAATTTTTTCTTGCTATCCCTTCCTCTTCAAAGACGCTTTGGGAACGTGTGTCCTATTTGAGGAGGCACCACACAAAGGTAAGGTTCTGCTTCATATATTCTCAATGTTCCTCTTTTGTTGCAGTTATTCTTGAGTTGTTGTTTTTGTTTGTTTTTCACTTATGCTCCCATTTGACATATATATCTGCAGGAAAATCAGAGAGTGGTCCAGAGCTCAAGTATATGTGCCACACGGTGAAGAAACTTATGATGCAGCGGATCTTCCTCACTGAGAAGAAAGAAGGTGAAACCAACACAGGTCAGCCAGAACATTTAAACTCACCATGGTGCAAAATCTGATGCTCATATTAAAATTAATGTAACTTGTGTTCTGTGACACACATTTTTAACCAATGTTGCTTTTTAGCTGTAGCTTGACCCAACTTGTCCTCCCTTATCTGCAGCTTGTTTAAGAATGAACTTTTCATTGACACCTTGTTAAAAATGTGCTTTTTTTCTTGTCTCAACAGGAAGCTTTGATAGTGATGAACAGAGGGACTCCGCCTGTCAGTCAAGTCAAGAAGAAAATGCCAACAAACAGAGGGAGACAGAAGACGAGATGGAAAACACTGATTTGGAAGACTCAGCAGTTGGTTGAGACATTAAAACTCAACTAAATACAAGTAGAGACACTGTGATTTATGAGACTATGTGGGACTCCATCTCTGCAACTATTTAAAGGCAGATGGATTTGTACAGTTAAGCTGTAATAATAAGTGTTAGTATAACTGTATTGCACAATGTGCTACTATCCTTTCATCATTGAGCCTCAAGATCAGTAAATTTAATACTTAATCCAAAGGATTAAGGAAATATGGCACCTATGACACCTATAGAGAAAACAATTGATCAGATCCACATGGGAGGAGTCTTGGGAAAGGCAGTTACAGATTTGGTTCACTGAAAACTTAACATCTTATGTTTACTGTTGGTCTTATTGTGCTTTTTTGTTCTTGTTTTGATTTGATTTTTATTGGTTTTTTTTAAATGTTTTTCTTAAGAAATATGGTGCATGAAAAGAGTAAACAATCACAGTTCAAACATAGCAGCATAATAATAATAGTGTAATCAAAGTACTGTGCATCTCAGTGGATCAAAAGAAAAACAACTCTCTACCTTTATAAAGGTGTTTTTATACTATTCAAAGTTAAATCCCACTAAAACAGAACAACGCAAAACGAGAGACAAAGTAATAATACTAATGGTAATAATAATAATAATAATAGATAAACAAATAAGTAATAAAATAAAAAAAATGCTCCAGAAAGGGAAATGAGTTTGGTTTAATTTTTATTGACTTTCTGCCACAATACTGGATTTTGCATTTGTTTGCAAAGCAACAGTTTGTCAATCAGGCAGAAATCCTTGTTTTAAAAACTGTGAATTAATTAAATAAAACTAATTTCTGCTGCAGTTTCTGGGTTGTCCGTTTTTCATTAAAAAATTAAGCAAAAAGCACTGTTTTGGAGAACAGACTGTATGGTTTGGAGCTGTTTTTGTGCAGCGTACCTGTCCCGGTAACTGTAGAATCAGTTTTATGAATGAACGAGGTGTTGTTGACTTTGACGACGTGGCGGTTCTCGGCCAATCCAATCACCGATGGTCTCTTGAATGTGGACCAATGAGCGAGCGACATGGCACTCGCATCCTCAGCGTCCGATTGGTCAGTCTGTGTTTTAGCACAGGAAGTGCATGGGTGTGTTTCCGGGAGGAGGGTTCCAAAACTGCAACGACGAACTTGCCTGAAGACACCGGTGAGTGCTGTTCAGAAGATTGCCATTTAAAACGCATAACTTAATTCAAACATTTAACTTCTGTAGGTGTTATTTAAAAATACGCATTGGGAGAAGTAATCTAGTTGGTTGTATATCTCCGAGGGACGAGTGAAACTGCAGATAAGTATGTAAAAGTAACGGTTCGCTGGGTTAGCCTGTTTAACGTTGGATTTAGATTGTAAGGGTTGCTAATTCAAAATAACGGCCACAAACGGTTGTAACGGATATAACAGAACATTTAAAGTGACGAGACATTTAAAAGTGAGAACACAGACACTGTGATGTGTAACACTGAAACAGTGAACGTGTTTTAATGAAAGGGAGGTAAAAATGTCAAAAATCTGATGTTTTCTCTCTCAATGAGGCGACATATCTCTTATTATTTCAATGACAATACCGTCTCTTAATAAAAATGATACTTTAGGTTGTTGGCAGGTGATGTCTGAAGATTTTTCTCTCTGCTGTTATAGATTTGTTTCAGAGAATGGGCTGAATATACACTCAGCTGACAGTTTTTTGGAATTCTTTGTTTAGACTAAGCTGCATCCTAATACAACAATTTATCTTAGAGAGGGGTAAGATGTTGATTTTTTTATTAAAACTTTATAGTAATTTTGGAGGCTGTGGTGTGTTGCTGTGAATTGCATTATGTTTTAGTGAGTTAATATTTTGTCATGTCATTGAGGGTAGACTAAATATTTGAATCACCTCTAAGTATTATGCAACACAATTCAACGGTACCATAAACTACAGCCTCTAGAATTACCATTCATTCAACACCTCTCTAACCTCTTCAACAAAAAAAACATTTTTATAACCTACATCAAGGTAAGCAGAGCTGCAAAAATTTGTCAATTAATCAATTAGTTGCCAACTATTGAATTAATCAGCAACTATTTTGATTCCAAATCTCAATGTGAAAATTTTCTGGTTTATTTAGTCTTCTATATAGTAAACTGAATATTTATATTGTGGACTGTTGGTCAAGACAAAACAAGACAGGAACAGGGAAACAGTGATCAAGATTTTTCACCATTATGTGACATATCATGAACCAAACAACTAATTGATTAATGAATAATCAATAAAATAAAAGAATCTAAACAAAAGCTAGAAACTGTGAGTGTATTTTATAATTTGAAGCTAGTGTGAAAGTGTCAGTTAAATAATTTACAAATTGTTACATGTGAATGGTTATTTTCCTATTGTGAGAATTGGTGGTGGTGCTGCTTCTACTATGTTATGAGATGTCAACTGTAGTAAAGTAGTAGAGGTGGAACAAATAAGGGATTGTGTTAGCTGGAACAGATTAGCCATTAGTCATTCACTCATTCTTTGTCAGAGTATTTGCTGGCACCATGACTCATTACTCTCTCACCTCTAAACAAATTTGGACGTGTAGAGTTGAGAAACCTCAAGTTACATGCTGTGACCAGTACTGACAGAATTTGTCCGCATTGCAGTGCGAAAGTGTGATGTAAACTCTGATATACATGCAGTACGATTAAGCAGAAAGTACTATTTAAGCAATAACCATAGGTTTTTGGCCTGTTGTTTTTTTTTCACCTCTGGTGCAGACGGTGTTTGTACATGTGCAGGATGGAGCTGCGGCCACTTGTCATGTGCTTTGCTCTCTGTGTGGTTTATGCCACCAGCAAACCCACAGAGAAGAAGGACCGTGTTCACCACGATGACCCCCTAAGTAACCGAGAGCACGATGATTCAGAGAACTTTGACTATGACCACGAAGCCTTTCTGGGACAAGAGGAGGCCAAGACCTTCGACCAGCTCACACCAGAGGAGAGCAAGGAGAGGCTCGGGTAAGAACACAGTAAATGTGCATATATGCTTGCAAGAATTTAGTACAAGTATATATGCTGTGGCAATGACCTAGTTTCACCTGAGGGAGCAGTAAAGGTCATCTGAGGTGACACACCACAAGAAATAGGGAGAAAACAACCTGAATGTTTGCTTAATGTTGTTTTTTCTCTGCAGCATGTTGGTTGAACGTATAGATGACGATAAGGATGGCTATGTGACTGTTGAGGAGATGAAGAAGTGGATCAAACACGCTCAGAAGAGATGGATCTATGACGACGTGGATCGGCAGTGGAAGAGTCATGACCTCAATGGGGATGAATTGGTGTCATGGGAGGAGTATAAGAATGCCACATATGGATATATTCTTGGTAAGGTTGCAGACGATCTTTATTTTATATATTTGATGTATAAATTATACTCTAAACAAAGTTGTGACCTCTGACTTGCAGACGACCCCGACCCTGATGATGGCTTTAGCTACAGGCAGATGATGAATCGTGATGAGAGGAGATTCAAAATGGCTGACCAAAACAACGACATGAAAGCCAACAAGGAGGAGTTCACAGCCTTCCTTCACCCCGAGGAGTACGACCACATGAAAGACATTGTAGTGTTGGTGAGTGTCAAACACATACACTGACATACACACCCAGGTGTTAATTGACAAGACAAACACCTTATGTATCTTGTACATCCCCTTTCTCTGACCTGCACTCCCTTCTCTTCCTGTAGGAAACTATGGAAGACATTGACAAGAATGGAGATGGTTTAATTGATCTGGACGAGTACATCGGTGAGTTCTAACAGCCTGTTGTAATTTGTTAGGCCGTCGCAAATATACACATATTTGTACAGTGAAACAATGTCAAAACCGCTCCTATCTTCCTGTGCTCTAGGTGACATGTACAACCAGGAGGGAGACGCAACAGAACCTGAGTGGGTGAAGACGGAGAGGGAACAATTTACTGAATTCAGAGACAAAAACAAAGACGGAAAGATGGACAAGGAGGAGACCAGAGACTGGATCTTGCCCAATGATTACGACCATGCTGAGGCCGAGGCCAAGCATCTGGTCTATGAGTCAGATGCAGACAAAGTATGTGTGTGTTTTTGTTTAAGGACCCAGTTTCAAAAATATTAGTTTTTTCACTCAAGTTTTATTTCCTTTGTCATTCACTGAATAATGAGTGTAAGGGGAACTTGTGAGTCATCAGTATTACTAAGCATATTAATAGTACATGTCATATCATTGCACCATGATACAAACCAACTGAAACCTGATTAACACTAAAACCATGGCACGAAACAAAGAAGCACAAGAAACTACAATCTAGGTTTAGACAAATGTTTATGAAATAATGGACTTTCTTGCTGTCGTCAGATTTTCAGAAACTGGAAGGCTGTAACTATGCAGCTGAAAAACTAAAGCTGTTTGGACTTTTTTTTTCTTTTTGCTCTTGGACAAACAAAGGGATCAGGAGAAACAGGCTTAATTTCAATCCTTGTGATGATGAAGTAACTTTAGTGACATAAATATAAGCTTAAACATGTTTGTTGTTCTCTCTCTGTCAGGATGGCCGTCTGACAAAGGCAGAAATCGTGGAGAAGTACGACTTGTTCGTGGGCAGCCAGGCGACCGACTTCGGAGAGGCTCTCACTCGACACGACGAGTTCTAAGCTAATCTACCTGGCACCCAAAGACTGTGTTCATCCTGTAAACCACCTTACTGCTCTGACTGTGGACAGTGTGTTTTTGTTTTTTTTGTTTTTTTTGTTTGTTTGTTTTGTTTTTAAAAAAACAAGATGAGCTCGACTAATCCAACGCCACGGACAATAATTTATTTGATCTCTTGAATGTGTCCCATTGTACACACACTAATGCCAAGTGTGTCCTCAAGCTCAGTTGTGCGTAAGATTGGGATATATATCGCCAGCTTTTGCTCTGCTTCCACACACTATCCTCGCCTTGTCCAGGTCAGGTGAAGGACAAACAGTGTTAGTGTTTTGTTTTTTCTTTTTGAAAGAATTATTTTATGAAATAGCCATGTTTTGTTAAGAAAACCATGATAAAAAAAATTAAGTTTAGACGTGCAGTATACAGAATAGTTTGTTGTTCTTTTTGCAATGCACTGGACCGTGAAGAGTAAAACTGATTTCTAGAGTTAGCTCTACTCCTCTGTCTAATCATGTAATTGGGTCCAAATTGAATTCACTTGTACTTTGTTTTTGATGTCTTTATTGATCATAGTTTGAAAATGCTGGAGTAGAGGATGTTTGAAATGAGGGGTAAATGTTGAATTCCAGTGACAATGAAGACTATTTGGACTAGTGCAATACAGTATCATCAGTGGAACCGCGCTGTGTTTGCTATAATGGTCCCCCAAAACATCCATGGTAACGCAGGCTGCGCTGTGTGTTAGTTGAAGGAATCAAGGTGACTTTAGGGACTGATGGATGCTTTGTCAAATCTGCCTCTTCTTCTTTCTCATCACCTCAATGTTGTGTGTGTCTGCGTGTGAATGTGTGTGTGTGTGTGTGTGTGTGGGTGCGTGTGTGTGTGTGTGTGTGTATATATGTACTTGGATTCTTGATGATTGACTCCCCCTTTTTTCAATGTTATGTTTTGAGTTTTGTGTGATTCAGCTGAACTACTAACTCATTTGTGTGCCAAGCAAAAAAAAAAAAATCTTTGTCCTGTTTTGTAGGCAGTTTAAAAAAAACACTTTCTCCTTCATATCTTGGGAGCTAAATATGTTTGTTATGCTTGTATTATCAGTACCACCATTTATAACCACTGTTGATAATTTTTATGGTATACTATAATGTACATGATAATGTTTTTTTACAGGCTCACTGCAGCGACTTGCCTTTCACGAGTGACTTTACTGTATATAAGTTGTTGGTCTGCAACTGAGCACTCTAATAACAATCAGGTCCAGTTTTTGTGATTGAGAAGAATGTCTCAATAAAACAAATAAAATTGGAGCTTTTAGTCTTATTATTATATTATTTACCGATACATATATTTCACTGATATTTCCTTCATTGTTTCTGTTTTATAAAAGATTAATGCTGGTCTTTTCATTTCTAATAACTACGATCAAAAAGATATAACGTAGCATTAAGTGGAGCATGAAAATAGTTGGTGTTGCAGTAGAGATCCTCACTGCTGTCACTGTTTTTACAGCTTTTGCCTTTCTAGGAAATGATCTGTTTCCTGTTTTCTGTCAGGCTGTTGACCCTTTGGATTGTTGTTTCAGATATTTGGGTTCAACATCCTCTCACTATTACTCCTACTAATAACTTATACTATTTATAAAATATCTTAGTGTCTTCGTGAAGTGCTTTATAACCTAAGCTAGTTTGTTGACTTTACCATGATAATAATTATTTAGAGATCTTTTCAGTGGGTATGGGGAAAGTCTGGTCACCACAGACTTTTATTTGCATGTTTATATAAGCAATAATAAATACTTTTTTAAATGAAAAAAGTGGGTTAATCCGCAGGAGGTGGAAAGCCAATGCTTAATAGCTAATCTTGGCAGCCCCACTGTAATCAGCTGACAGATTGCTAATTGAATAAGACAGTCACATGCTGCACACAGTATACTGTAGTCAAAGTACTGTGGGCCCTTTCCCTCTTTTTCTATCACCAGGCTTTTTTGGATATGAATGACACATTCTTCGGTATCTTGCAGTATTCATGGACAGAGAAGAAGGTCCCAGATTCTTACTCTTAGCTTAAACCTTTACCCATCTTCATCCCAACCTTAACATCAACATTTTCAATCCTACACCTTAACCCAGGCTAATCACAACACTCATGCCCATAAATCTGACAGGATCCATAATTTTGTCTGAATAACTACTCATAGTTCATTGTTTTAGTTGGACAATAGCTTTACTCACGTTCAAAGAAAAAAACTGAGGCAGCTTGTAGAGTAGGCATAACAAAACAATCAATGCTGCAGTACACTAGATGAGAGTTTTGAACAGAATCTGCAGCTATTTAAAGGATAAATCCACACTAAACCACACAGAGCGCCAAAAAAAAACTGTCGCTGTTGCTTGTTCTCCGTGCGTTTAAATTTTGAAGAAGCTGCACATCTATGACAAAATCGCATTGTGTTGCAACACCAACCGTCTCATCAGTGACTGGCTTTTTCAACACAAGAGCAGTGACGCTGCAAATTTCCACTCTACATGATTTTTTTGTGGATTCACCCTTGAAAAAAAAAAAAATACAATCTTATTATTCGTAAACAATCAAAGACAATATATTGTGAGTCATGACAGGGTAGTACTGTGCTAACCTTATAATGTGAGAATATGCTGGAGCCTTAAAAATCATAATTTATACATTTGTTTAAAAGATCGTTTTTTAACTGTGCATCGTGCTTTCAAGGTCACTCATTCCTGTCATCTAAGCTAATATGTGTTGTATTATAATTCATCTTCTTAATTGTGTGTTTTTACAGTGTATCTGTGTATCTTGTGCGTATATTCTGTCCATTTCCGTGCCTCGCCAATACCTATAGTTCAGCAGAACCACATACAGGTGTTTCTTGCTCGATGATGTGTCCTCTGTCTGTGTCAACCCATCTTCACCTTACCACCTCCACTCTCTGTTGTCCACCCCGCCGCTCACAGTACCTGTGATATTATAGTGACATCACTTATTAAATGTGATAAAAATGGGATTACAACGAGCCATAACTCTCAGCAGCTCTTCTTCATCTGGATCTAACTCCTCACCCTCACTGTTCTTGTCTGCATCTTCATCTCCCAGAAAACCATCGTCCTCCTCATGCACCACCCCTTGGCTGTCCTGGGTGTTTCCTGAGATCGTCGAGAGCCTTCTGTCCTGAGATGAGGCCTCTGCTGCATCATCCGGCTGCTCTGGTTGGTCTGGTAGGTCCAGTGATGTAGAGGGTTGGTCTGCCTCTACGCTTAGAGTCACAGATGTTCCCCCTGGTGTTACTGGTGGTGTTTCAACGGGAGACGTATCTATATGTACCAGCTTGGCTTTTAAAGGTGCATGCTCTGGGGAGGGCGGAGGTGTGCTCGTCTGCTCTGGGAGGGGTGAGGACTCTGAAGGTGAATGTGGACGGTTTGGGGGTGTATTCACGCGAGGTTTGCTGAAAGGTTTGTCTGTCTCTGCTGAAGCGATTTGGGGATGACTGCATGGCACACTAGATGGAGAGGGCTGAGAGGAGGGGTTGGTAACGGGTTCAGTAGGGTCATCGCTGGTGTTTGCCTGTGAATCAGGACAGCTGGGAGGTGGTGAAGTGGAAGGGCTGATGTCAGGTAGGGCCTCAGTGGGGTCCGGGGTTGTGTCAGGTGGAGGGGTCGGTGAGCTGGGGTTGTCTTGGGGTGGAGGAGCACCTACAGTCTGGATCACTTCCACAGCGGGTGGGTGAAAGGTGGGCGGGCGACAGCGGATTTTGGTTGGTGTAGGAACATTGTTATTGAAGATCACGGGGCTGCGCACAGTTTCGGTTGGGATGAAACTGATGTCAGGTGCAGCATTTGTTTTGGGTGGAACGGGTCCTGGGCACAATGGGAGGTCTTGTTTTGGTGTGTAGATACCAGGTTTGTCCGTGAAGCTGAAGGAAGGGTTGCAGGTGCCATATTCTTCATTGCTGAAGGGTATTTCTTCCATCTGTGGCATGGCACTGCGATGACTCACCTGAGGAGCCACCAGAGTAATCGGGTCAACATTTGGGGGAAAGAAATAACTATTATGTTGCAAAGAGAAGACGAGTGTGGAGTGAACGCTCTGGATTTAGAGTGATGTGTAGATATTACCACATTTTAATAACCACAAAGATCAGACAGTCTAGCCTTGAGTAAGTGGGAGTGAGTAATTGAATTGCTATGTGAGTGAGTTACTTTCGCATCTTCAAATATAAATAGTTTATTTACTTTTAATAGAATTTCACACACGTAACCTTCATCAGATCATTGCAACAGATTTGTAGTTAAAATATAGTTATTTTTATTGTCAACAAATCCCATCAAAAGACTAAAACACACAATCTGTTATTCTTTCTCTCTGTTCCATTGGTGGCACTCAGCCCCAAGCCCAATAACATTGTTAAAACTTAAAACTATATGGTTTAATTTTTAAAAAAGACACTATTTTTTAGCAAACATTACTCAAAAAGAAAGGAATAGTGCTTTTGTTGGGGACTATTTTCATTGGCGGATTAATACACATTTGATGCTCTAGTGAGTATTTATGGCAGCAGGGGACTTTGTGGGATTGACTCAAAATCAATGATGTGCTTGTAATATTTTCTGACAACAATAGAGCTCTATGGAAGGAGGAATACGCTATATCAAGCTTTGGCTACACAGTCAATACTTGTTATCAATTCATTGTTGGTTTTGGCCTTTGTGTGGAAAATTAGATATTTACTGACAATTTGAAAAAAATAGAATATCCTTTAAGATACCTATTCTACAATATGCAGGTGTACAATGCATTGATTTTACAATTAGTATACTATAAAGTAACAACAAAAAAGAAAACAAGACAAGAATGAAGAGGAGCTACAGAAAATAAATTACTCACCAGTTGGAACCATCGTAAGCTCTGTGGGAGTATTTAGAGAATATTTCAGAAACACAAACGTCTTGGCAAATACATCCTGGTAAATATGAACTAGATTATAGTAATTAATGATCTCACCACATTGGGGTGTTTGCCCTGAGCCACACAGCCTCTCTCCAGCGGGCTCCTCTGCCCTTTGTGTTTCTTCTTCAGCCACATCACCAGACATAGGATACATCCAAGTACGCTCATGAACACCATGCTCAGAAACATCGCTTTGCCCACAGTGCAGCTTATCACACGGTCATCTCCCAGTGGACTGAGAGGGACTGCAGTGTAGAAACACACACACACACATGTATACACAGAATTTATTTCAGTTTGTAGTATCAACAGCAATCAGCAGTGTGTCTGGGAGCATAAATATGTGCTTACTTGATTGTCCTTCAGATAACACCTCCACCACCACAGTAGCAAAGGTGGCATCACCTGACTCCTGGTCTATAGCCATTATCTGGATGTAGAAGTATGAAAATATTCAGTAAGATAAGGTTGTACTTGCAGAAATAGGACATGCTCATTGGATATCAGCTGAGTCTTGTCCTTGGTAAGTTTAAGGACATACTGGAGGCTTTTAAGGTTTTAGCCAAGTAATGTGAAATCATTTTCTGACGATCATTTTCCAAAACAGATCATTTTAGATTTATTTCCAGACTTCCATTTTCAGTTAGATGGAAAAAGTGAAAATAAATGGCATCCTTT
Source organism: Thunnus maccoyii (assembly GCF_910596095.1). Classification (NCBI taxonomy): domain Eukaryota; kingdom Metazoa; phylum Chordata; class Actinopteri; order Scombriformes; family Scombridae; genus Thunnus; species Thunnus maccoyii. Next base: position 18,941,199 of record NC_056537.1, on the reverse strand, counting down.
GTTAACTGGTTTATTGTGTTTGTGTAATTACAGTTCACAAAGAAAATACTCCATAGTTCTGTTGTCATGCATATCAAAATATATTATTACTTCTGAGTTGTTGCATTTTTCCCTTAAAACCTGGTCAACCTAATGATGGGTGTGTTCACTATCTCAAGCAACTTTCATATTTCTGTAATGTAGGAAAATAATCTAAGCACTTTATGCACAATATAAACACTTATGATTTCAAAATCATACCGTATTGTCTGGTACCATTTGAAAAAAAAGATGCCAATTATACTCTGGCATAATGTTAAGTGTAAATAATTTGTAGTTATTGGCCTAAAACATGGAAAAACACAATCAAATGCTCTGTTATGGCACTAACCTTAAACAAATGTTTTCACTGACTGAGGCTCACCTCGAGAAAGTGTTTCTGTTTTGGCTTGAGCTCATTGGTCCTGGCAATCAGAAGCCCCTCCTGTGTGACTTGGTAGATGTCTGTGTGATTGGATTTGGGGCTGAAGGTGAAGTAGATCATGGGATTGAATCCCTGCCAGTTTGTGGAGAGTAAAAAGGAGATGGTGGGTACCAGAAAATGAAAAACATACAGAACTACACTGAGCATTATTTTTGCACCATGCGTATGCTGTATTGGTGCATGTAGCAGTACATACATTGTTAAAGTCCTGGTCCTGTACATGTAACATCAGTGCTTTGCTGCCGTAGGTATTGACCAGAGAGGCGGGACTCTTATCTGCCGTTACAAAGCCATTATATTCAGCCCTGTCAAACTGTGGGTAAAACTGGTTCACTGCCATCACACGGACCAACACAGTAGCAAGAGAGTACTTCCTGGGGTCGTCGTCTTGGTATGCCTGGGTGCAAGACACAGAGAGAGCAGAGAGAATAGGTTGGTATTTTTCAAGCTTACTATGTGACTCACATATGACTTTTATTAATCTTACCATGATCTGAAGATGCAGCGCTGGAGTTGTGAGTCTGTCCCTCACCGCTTGAGTCATTCTCACCTCTCCTGTCACTGTGTCCATCAGGAAACGCCCATCATCGTCTCCTAGCATGAACACAAACACAGATGTACACATACAAGCACAGCCCATTTTTTAAAAAACAACTGATTATTGAATATAAACACACTGATATTTTTTTCCTGACTTTTATATTGATATGTGTGTGCGTGGTACCTGAGAGGATGGCATAGCTAAGTGAGGAGCTGAGTCCTCTGTCTCCATCTACTGCATGAATGGGACCAGGAGAGAAGTCCAAAACAATGTCCTGCAGCATGACACACATTTGTTGCTCTACACATCATACATGACCACTCTCTAACTTGGTGTAACAGTAGATGCTTCAGTAAAAGGCTTGTCCATGGATGTTGTGCAAAACAAGATCAGGTTGGTTGACGGAAGTATCTATATAATCCAGTTAGCAGTCATTATATATCTGTAGTGTGACCAAGGTAGAGTTAAGCAACTGACCTCTTCCCCCTCTGTGACGTTGACTGTGTACACAGGGCTGGTACAGATACGATTGGCCTCATCCTGAAAGAGTAGCGTGCAGGGCAGGAACTGTGGGTACTGGTCATCTCCATCCAGGACGGTGATGGTGATGGTGGTGCTGGTGTTGAAGCGTTCAGCGGTGCTCATTTCCTGAGATAATCAGAAGTTAATAGGTCTTTAGAGAGCATTACATCACATCATTTATCATCAATTTGATGGGAAGTGACCATGGAAATGACTTAGGATGATAGAAACATATGAATAAATGTACAGAAAACAGTCAAAAATAAAATGTACATAGCTTACCGAGGCATGGATGGTGACAGTAAGCAGAATTTTAGTCTCATAGTCTAGAGGCTTAGACAGGATCACCTCTCCACTGTTTGGAAGATCGACTTTGAAGTACTCTGCATCAGGCTGCAGACCACACACACACACACACACACACACACACACACACACACACACACACACACACACACACACATAAACAATGATGCAGTGATTATGTTTTATTTTTTAAGTTTTAAGAGTGTAAAAGTTGAACTTACTGATGTCTGGTCAATTGAGTAAATGATCTTGTCGTTATCTGCGTCTGTTGCATGGACAGTAAAGACCAGTGTATTCACTGGAGTCAGCTGGAAAACACAGACAGACAGAGAAACACATTAGGCTAACTTTATTCTATGTTTTGTGTACACGCTATAAATGTGTGCACATGTGTTTGTGTACGAACGTCTTACCTCACTGATAATAAGAGACTGGACAGTGTCTTCCGCAAACACAGGTGAATTATCATTCTCATTGAGAATCTCCACCATGATCCTATACACACTCTACAACAACAACAGCGAAAAGAAGACAAATGCAGTTTTTAGAGTTAAGCATTAAGATGAAGAGTTAAGATAAAGGGACAGAATGTACCTGAAGTGTGTCCTCCTCATAACACGACAGTTCAGCCATCAGGACAGGACCCTGTGCCTGAGAGATGGGAGGACAGGAGACACCAACAGATTTGTAGACCCTCATTCAGTGTGGTAGGATATTTTAACAAAAATACTGGGATCACATAATTGAGATTGATAATTTTCCTATGATAGAAATGATTTATTCTTAACCTACATCTGCCTGCTTTAATTTCACATAAAGTAAGTATGAATGTAGAAAAATATAATGCTGTTTATCTCGGGACACACAATGCACTTTATATTCCCATATATTGTCATATTTGTTTCTGTTAGATATTAATGTAAAACTACTGTTTCCAAGGTCAGGAATTAACTTTAATGCTCAATTATATATATTCTTTTTATTCAGATTTTCATTGTGTGGTTACAGTATAGTCTTCTTACATTCCAATATTTCATTAGCTGCTTTAGCAAGAATGTGGCAACAATTAGAGCTGAAACAGTCAATTAACTGGTTAGACGACTGACAGAAAATTGATTTGCAACTATTTTAATAATCCATTAATCATTAAAATAAATTTTCAAATAAAAATGCCAAATATTACACAGTCCCAGCTTTTTAATTTTGTTGTTTATTTTTCTGAATATCTTCAGATTTGAAGATAAAACAATTTGAAGATATTACCTTTGGTTTTTGGAAATTGTGATGGGCATTTGTCACTATTTTCTCACAGAGACCAAACAATTTATCAATCAAAAAGAAACCTGGCAGATAAATTTATAATGAAACGCCTTGAAAACAGTTCTACAGAAAGGCATCTGCACACTGAACTGATGATCCCAAAACATTTATTTAGCTCGACCACAACGTTTTAACATCATGTCTTCATCTAGTATACTCAGCATGTGACAAAGAAGTTCCACATATATATATACTTACAGTATATAAAACCTGATTCAACACCGGCTGAGGGTACTATATCGACCCCGCCGTTAATTATCCCCACGTATACAAAAACTTGCCCCAGTAGCTGAATGGTTAAGATGTATATCAGTTTGATTCTGACTGGTTACATGTCTGTTTCCTGTCTCTCTATGGTATGATTGTCAAATAAAGGCAAAAATAAAAAAGAGAGAGAGAGTGACAAAGGAAGTTTGATAGCAAGAAAGAGAGACTGTTAATCTGGTTGACCCTTTAACAGCTGCCATGATGTAAGACAGCTGGCTGGGAAGAGGATGACGGTAAGAGAGATTGTGTTCAGTCCAAGGATAACGTTGTAAAGTTCAACCCCTGATAGTTTGTTCTAAATTTAGATACAACAGGCTCATTGTGTCCCTACATTGTTGCATGCATTCCTGCAGTCTCAACTAAACAGGCCCACATCAGTTCAAAGAAACTACTGAACACATAAAATATATACTAAATGAATAGTTATCTGAAGAAACTCTCATGTAAATCAGTGTTTAACAAGAACTATCCTTACCTCTCGGTCGAGGATCTTCTCAGCTGATGTGTTTAGCCGGATGTTTCTTCCGTCCAACAGGAACCAATCAGCATCTTTCCCATCCAGGCTCCAGTGAACCCCCTCTATTGTGGTGTCAGCCATGAGTTCAGCAACAACTTCTCCCGAAAGGCTGTTTTCTCTGACTGTTGCAAATACATCCTGACCATCCAAACATCCATCCCACCCGGACATTCCTGTGACAAATACAAAGGCACACATTCACAGAGGGTGAGAGGTGCATTAGTTCTGGCCTACAACTAAGCTTTAATATGTATGCGAAGTGGCTGTACCTGTGACTGTGTGCAGACTCAGGAAGACCATCAGAGTGCAGATGAGAGTCTTGGGCTGAGACAAACTCCATTTTAGGTCAGTAAGGGCCATTCCTGAGCTCGGTCAGGCCTCAGGAAACAGTTCTGCCTGAGTGAAGCGAGAGAAATACTTAACATGGTTATCATTTTCCCTTCTAAAGTATGAATGAGTGGGTAAGACTGGGCTTTACTACTAACTTGATGGTGACACATCTTAAGAATCATTATTAGGTTAAAACCCTCCTCCTAACACAACTATACACACACTCCTCTCTGTCCTATAATTCCCTCAAATCCCCTTTAAGTGGGCTTTTGCCTAGCTTTCCCCAGTCTGAGAAAGCAGACCAGTAGAAGAATTAACTACTATCCCTTGTCTCTTCATGTATTTCTCAGCTGATTCCTCTTACACTGATAATGTTCAGTGTAAACCTTCTGAGCAATACTCACTGTAGCTATGGCTGTCTAATGGTTGAAATTCTACAGATATTCAATAACGTCAGAAGATTAACTAACTTGGAAAACAATGAAGAGCATTATCAGAACTCACCTTCAGGTATATTTTAAGAACATGATGTGTGTGTGTGAATACATGTCTGTCATGCTCATATGAGTCTATGGGTGCACTGGTTTGTGTTTGTGTGTGTGTATGTGTGTGTGTGTGTGTGTGTGAATTTGAACGTGAAGGGGAAAGCTCAGCAGAATAAGGGGGTCACATCCTACCAAAACATGAACTCTGCTGCCCATGTGAGGTCAATAAACACACGTTATTTCAATTACACACTCACAGGGATCAGCATGATCACAAATATGAACAACACATATCTATACTGCTGTTTAGCGGACTGACCTGTTGTTGTCAAATCCTCGGCAGCTTGTCTGTCAGTCTCCATATCCTACTGACATGTGTTCGAAACAGCATCACTGATTCATGAGCACAACACCCCTGAAAAAAGCCACTCAAACCTACACAAAAAGGTCACGCTGGAGCTTTTAGGAAGAAACAAAGTGACAACAATAGATAACACACACACACCGACACACACACACACTGACCCCCCCACATACATTAAAAAGCAGACAGCAGATTATGGTGTGTGTCCTGGGATAAACGTCAGCTCAGAGGCTAAAGCCTGAGGGCGGGGCCTACCTGGTCAGGAACAAAGACCAAGCCAATCAGATTAGAGATGGCAAGAACCTGACGGTGAGGTTAGAGACCGGGGTCACAAGTGAATTTAAGAGATTTGTCTGGTACAAAAGACACTTGACCTTCATAAACAGGTTGTCATGGAATCAAAGCTCAACAGTCAGAGTCAGTTATTGTTTAAGCTCCACTCGCTATGTTACAGAGAATAACAGGAAATGATATTTTATTTGGTGAATACTCTTCAGTTTCTTGTAGTATACTTTAAATGTACATGTATATTTCAGTGTGTTGTTTGGGTTAGAAGTTTTTAAAAGAGCCCGAGCATGTGCTTTGGCTACACAGCTTGCGCCTGTTGGATTTGTTCAATTAGCGACAACTAATGGGGCTTGACAAGGGATTAGCTATCAAACATCGGCAGCTCACCTTCTGAAGATTAACCCACATCCTTTTACACACATGTCCCGGCATGCACAGGCACACACACAAAGACACATTCTGTCTTCAAATATCTTTAGGGCTCCTGTGATAAAAGCACGTCTGGCTCAGGGAGAAATGTTTTGGTTAGTGCAGACTTGTGTGTGTTCTCGATTGTCAGAGGAAAAGCAGGAGGAGCAGCCTCAGGGAAAGGTTGAAGACTGCACAGTCTGTGTCCCTGAGAGAGAAAAGCATTCCTCAGATCATATAAATGTTTAAATATGGCATCTCAAGCAGCATTTAAAGAAAATTAATTGAAACATTAAGATAGTGCTCTGCACTTCTCTTTTCTCTCGTTATCATTTTGTTTTAATGACCTGCAGCCAACAAATATTTAAACAGATTAATCTCACCACCAGACTCCAGACTTAAAGATAGCTGTAGTGTTTGTGTTATCCTGCTGTGATTGAACTTGTCCACTGGATGTCAGCAGAGATGTGGTTGACAAGATAAAGTCATGGCAGATGGCTGATGCAGTAGATAACAAGTTGTCTTTTGAGAACTACATCATCTGAACATCTGTTTTTCTGTTATATTTTCATGTAATGTTGTCACTTGGCAATAGCAGTCATTAAAAGCTGAGCAGATATTGTTGAAGACTGTTGATTCTACTGAAGAAAGACATCTTACTGAACAAATCCACTATAGCAGAGACTGTTAAGAGTGTAACACACACTTAACTGTCTGTACTCAAACATGATATATGGAGATATTTATAGTACATGCACTTATCAAACTGTCACGAAAACGCAAACATTTCTCAGTGCATTTTGTTTTCTGTGTTTAATTATGTACAGTATGTGAATACGTAAACTTTTCTTAGGCAATCATTTCCCAATTGCTCTGGTGGTGCATTAAATAGTTACATACATTGCAATAATGAATATTGCATTAAAGATGTCATGAGATCACATTCTTTCTGCATATACTGTTCTTTCTCTCACCAGAAGTTGCTGACATTGTCTTTCACATCCACTGGGTGAAACACTAATCTACTTCTTATACACAAGAGAAAGGCCTACTGGGTACAGATGGGAGTGTGAAAGCAGCATTTTTTTTCCTGCCGGAAGCATTTCTGGATTGTGGAGATTTTACTGCCTTAATAAAGTTCAATGCTAAATCAGAAATTACATCCCAGAGCAAAAATTTGCTGCTTTATCAAAGTCTCCAATTAGCCTGGAAGTGCTACACCATCCAGAGGGATTGGGTGTATATTCAAAAGGCTCTGAAGTGAATACAGTTGAAAGTATGAAAATGTTTTCATTCTGATGATCCAGATCATGGATGAAGTTTCGTTTGATATGCGCACATACATCGAGTTACAATCAGGTGTGATAGCACAACGTCTCATTCTGTGTCGCAAGAGTCTGGCTCTCCTTCATCAGACATGATCACTGCACAACTGTTTGGAAAACAATCTGGCACCAGACTGAGGAGGGATCTCCTGTCTGCTGCGTCCATTAGGAATCACATGGGTGTCCTATCATCACAACTTCGACAAGACAGAGAGGCAACATATGTTTGTCTTTCTGTACAGCAAGTTTCAAAGCTGTTTCTTGCGGGGGTGCATTCAAAGACCGGCTCTGAAATAATAAACACAGCAGAGATGACTGGGACAATAACATGAGGGAAAAACCAAGAGCTGTGTGGAGACAGAGGTGGGGGAGTGTGTGTGTGTGTGTGTGTGTGTGTGTGTGTGTGTGTGTGTGTGGGGTGGGGTGGGGGGGGGGGGGGGGGGTTGAACACAGTGGGATGCACACTGGGACTGTTTCCAAAGCAGTGAAACATGACTACTTGTGTTTACCCCCACCCTCTCTCTCTCTCTCTCTCTGCACACACACACACACACACACACACACACACACACACACACACATACACACACATACATATTTGACTGCTTCAGTATGGCTCCCCTCCAGTCTCCAGACCAGGTTTTAGCTGATTACCAAAACGAGGGTCTTTGAGAATCAACACAACTGAGCCGTGCTGGGTGGAGAGAGAGTTTTTTCTTAACAAAAAGAGGGAAAACAGGGGAAGAAAAGACTCCACTCACAGCTATCCTTCTGGGACTGAAGACTAGAGACAGAGCCGGCGGTGACCTCACGCACTGCACACCTGAACGCTTTTTTGCACGCGTGTCTTTTCTTCTCGCCTCAGAAAATAACAGACATCTTAAACAAGGATACTAAATGTTTTCGAATAAATGATCAAGCTTACATGACTATCTTGCCTTTGTGATCATGCAGTGAAAGTGTTGTAGATGTTGCCCCCGGGGGAGAATGTGAAGTGACTAAGGAGAAGTGACGCCCTGCTTGCATCCAGATGTTTCATGTTCCCCCCGCGCGCTCTTTGGAAAGGTCTGATCCAGAGTAACAAGGGAAATCTTGAACTCACAGTGTACTAGAGTTGAGCAGACAGTTCAAAATACGATGAACATCACACTTTTTGTTTGAGGTTTGAGGTGTTTGGGTTTTAATCCAGGATTTCCTCTCTTTTTTGCGTCTGGATAATGGAGAGTGGCAAACTGAGGACGCTCATGCTGCTGGGGATACATTTGCTCTGGGTCTTGGCTCTGCCTGTGCACGGACATCCTGGTCCAAATCATGAGAACGGTGAGTTTAAAAAAAGTGTCAGTGGTACCCATTAGTCACTGACTTTTGAGACGATTGTTAATGGTTTAGTTTACATATTTAGAGATTTGTGTATTTTATATTTTTTTATTTTTATTTTTATGTGATATGGAGAATATGTTTATAGGCTACTTCATGAAATTGGGAAGGTGGTGGAAGAAGTATTTTACTCGGATGTAGCATTGCCACAATGTGAAAGTACTCAATGACAAGTTAAAGTCCTGTATTCATCATCAGCCTCATCATCATTTTATGTTTTTAAAACCTCTGAAAAACGCATTGAGGGAGAACCGTCATTTTCAGGGGTGCCGAGGTACAGACATACAATAAATGCAGACATTTAAAATCAAATAGTAATAAAAGAAAAATACATGACTACATCAATTGAAAACAAGGTCAAATTAACGGTGATAAAAAAGTAAAAGTGTAGGAGTTGACAATGAGACAGATAAATAAAACATTAAGAATAAGAACAATTAAAAACATTAAAAACAATGACAGTTGCAATCAATAGAAACTTCAACTTGATGTTTCTTTGAAGCACATTCCAAGTATGTGGGATACAGTAACAGAAAGCAGATCTTCCTCAGTCTGAATGAATTTGTGGCGGTTTTGCAGGGTGATCCATGTCTGTGAAAGGGTACAATGGCTACCAGCATTCCAAGAAAGCATTGCGGAGAGATGAGGGGGGGGGGGGCTTTTGTAAAATAGTTTTATAAATAATTAAAAACAAATGCTGATCCTTCCTCACTGATAGAGCAGGCAGGCCAGTTTTTGATATAGTAGGCAATGGTGTGTCCCATAACTACCAAATGTATATTTAAATTACTGTACATTAGTATTACCACATTGATCTAATGATGTTAGATTTCTAACAATAACAATACGTCATGCTTTATTAGCTCATCTAATGTTTAGTGTGTAATTTTAAAAGCAACAGCTGTTACAGCTGTTCAATGAACATAGTGTAGTGAAATATTCCTTCCGAAATTCATTGTGGTAGAAGTAAAAAGTATAGAAATACTGAAGTACAAGTACTCACCATGAATTGTGCCTAAGAACAAAATGCATTTAGTTACTTTCCACCACTGGAAAACACATCATATTCATATAACAAGCCAAAAAAACATCTTTAGCTTCAGGGTTTAGCTCTCAACAGATACCTCCAGGTAGATTTAAAGAGTTGTATTGCATTAATTTTGAGGCTGTCCGTCATGGCCTGCTGGTGGTGTTTGAGGTCAATGAGTCAGCCATGTGACCAGCTAATGAGAGGCTTCATTCTGGTTCCCTTTCACATAGACTTACCCCACAAACCACAGTGTCATCCTTAGACAGAGCATGATGACATGCAGTATATTTGTGTGTGTGTCTCTGTTTCATCTCTTTCTTAGTGATTGACCTTCTGGCAGCTCTAAACATGTCCCGTCAAATAAGCGGTGTGGCCAGACTGCACAGTCCCGGCAACGTGATGTACAGAATACGTCCCAGAGCACCCCACCTGACCCTCCCTCGTGAATATTCCCATTTCCTGTACTCCAACCTTCAGGGCAGCATGGGGGTGCATTTAGTGGGGCACCAGGCGGTGGGCTCCAGCGCCACCCTTTTTTCTCTCTCCTCTCCGTCCTCACCCATTCTCCAAATCATCTCCTCCACCCTCAATGACACTCTGCGTTTGGACTACCGGGCTGGAGGAGGAGTTAAGGGCCTTGCCAGCTTTCACTTCCCCAGGAGAAACCCCTTCTCCAGGGAGGACTGGGTACGGTTGGCTGTGAGCCTGGAGCGTTATAGACTGGCTTTTTTTGTAGACTGTCAAGAAGCGGTGGTTATACCGATAAAAAGTGAAGAGAAGATCTACCTGGAACTGCCTCAAGATGTCGTTGTCACACTTGCCAGTACACCGGGAAAGAAAGACAGCAAATTTAGTGTGAGTTTCTGCACATACTGCATGCCTGTGTGTATTCAAACACTGAAAGAACAACATGAGACCTCACCATCACTGATTTATCTACTATTTCCAGTATTTTTTACAGGTTATCATGCTATATAAACCTTGTAATCATGAGTGGTTGCTCCCTCTTTTAAGACATAATTTAATCCATAATCACAAAAAGAAGGAAACATAAAAACATGTAACATGACAGTCTTTGGAACTACAATATAGCATGTCCAAAATGTACACAATGATTCACAACTTTACAGTTACATTTCATATTTTCTGTGTCCATTCAATTTTATTTATGTAAATATTGTAAAATACTGTATGTGACCCTTTCTGTGTTTCTTAATGAATACAGGGATATTTGAAGACAGCTGAGATTTCCATGAAAGCATATCTAAGGCGCCCGTGGCACTGTGACAACATTACAGGTAAAGAAAGGTTATCTATATCAAATTATTTTCTTTGTTTGGAGGGTCAAATGAAATGAAATAATGTATGTGAGTTTTCCACATAAGCGCAGAACAAGAATAAATATGTATTGAAAGTTTGCCATAAAAATTTCAAAGCTAACTGAAGAGCTGTGATTGACTGTCTGTTTTTTTCTGGATTTTACATGCATATGCAGGATTGTGTCTGTACATATGCATCTATACTGTATATCAGTTTGTAACAGCATGCTGTGGCGACAATTTACAGCAATTCAGAGGCTGCAGTATCATTTGTTTTTTTCTTCATTCTTTCCCCTCATTACTGACACTGGTAATTTATTTTGTTTTGAATACTCTTGCACGGAGAGAGATTAGATTTTGCTGTCATTGAAGCGCTCTCTTGCCATGAATAACTACACAAATATATAAGGGGTAAAGGAGTAAATCACTTTATTTTTCAACTCTGTCCTCCCAAACAGTGAGACACTCTTCTCATTGTTATATAGAGTTAAACTCGGTTGAAGGACCACCATAGTTGATGTGCATTACTGTAGATCATATCTTTTGACCCTTTGGCAGAAAGTCCCCCAAACAGTTAGTTCATTATTCCTCAGTGTGGGTCTTAATTTAGACAGTGCTTTCCTGGATGTTTGTTTAGGCTCAAAATGTGTTTTTTTATTAATTCAAGAATTATTCAGGAATCTCTCTATTTTACTCCCCTCTCCTCCCACCAACTGTCTCTGTCTCTTCCCAGATGATCTGTCTCCATCTCAGTACACAGGCGCCCGTAACCCAAATTATCGGACTGACAGCAGTCGAATGATGCAGCAGGACGCTTCCACCAGTAAACCTCCAATAAGCCACAGGCCACAGGACCAAACCAGCCATTATCCCCACGACGTCCAGAGTGACCAGCTGCAAAGAGGTGTGGTCCTGGGGCCTCCAGGATTTCCTAAAGGGGTAAAATCTGTTTCTCAGGGACAGAAAGATGACAGGCTGAAGAAGCTGGAGAAGAGGCTGGAGGAGATGGCTCATATGCTGGACATGGTCAAAGCTCAGGTAGCTATCGCACTTTTAATATATGGCTTTTCATGAAAATTGATACGTCATAACAATCGGTGACATATGATCATTTTATTTTGTTTTGTAACAGAATGCAGACCTACAGTCACGTGTACAGTACCTGGAGGGATGTGACTGTGTGAGGCAGCGATGTGTGTGGGAGGGACGTGAAGTGGAGGATGGTCAGCGTTGGCAGATTGACCTCAACAATGTGTGCAGATGCACATCTGGAAAGGTCACATGTCAAGATAACACTAAAGGTAAAAACTTCTGTTTGTTTGTCAAGTCTCTCTGTCTCTAATTTTCCCTTTTCAAATGTTTTCTTCTTCTTCTTCTTCTTCTTCTTCTTCTTCTCTTCTTTCTTTGTCACACACATACAAAAACATACAATAAAATCTATTTTTTTTATGTCAGAACGTTCTCAACAGCCTAACACTAACACACATTCAACTGATGTTAAGTAGCTAGTTTGCAGATGGTCGTCCCTCTCCCAGACCCCTGTCTGTCTAGCCCCTGTCAAAACGGAGGCGTATGTTTCGTCTTGACCCTTGACCCTGCGGGGTTTCACTGTTCCTGCCCCCCCAACACCAAAGGACCAGTTTGTCACAGAGAGCTGAGACAGGTACTTTTGTGCAAGACTGGAGTAGTGGATTAGTAGTGGATTAGAATAGATTCACAGTGTTACAAGACAACAAAATGTCCATGTCGGTGTCCAATGTTTCTTGTCCACATTGTGAAAATGTATGTATCAAGGTTCAAGTCTTTTTTTTGTTGAGTGTGTGTCTTTGTACACTGAAGGTGTTACAATTGTTTTAGTTTTGAAGGTTTTCTTACTGTATGTTTGGTTACCCGGCAGGTCTCCAGAACTTTTCAAATGCTTGAGGTGGGTCACAATCAGAAATGAAAACCAAGGTTTGAAACCCCCTTCTGTTAAGTTTTGTGTTACTGTAGTTTTCTTATAGTTTCATAGTGTTTTAGCATTTTCTTTTTTAGTCATTAGTTTGTAGTCGTCTCTTGTACTATAGTTTCTTATCAAGAGTTAGATAAGAAGATCAATACCACTTTCATATCTATTTGTTAGATATGAAGCTACAGCCAGGAGACAGTAACCCTAGCTTAGCATAAAGACTGGAAGCAGAAGGAAACAGCTAGCTTGGCTCTGTCCAAACGGAAAAAAAATACCAGCACCTCTAAAGTTCACAAATGAACACATTGTATCTTGTTTGTTTAATCCGTTGGTAGATTTTTTTACCTTTGGCCTGACCCAGGCTAACTGTTTCACCATGATTACATCTTTATGGTAAGCTAAACTACTCCTAGCATGAGTGCATTTCTCAAACTGTTCAACTATTCCTTTAATGTGACTTATTTAGTTTTTAGATCACTTTTGTGATTTCCTGATTTCCTTTGTTCATATTAGGCTGTAGAACATAGCTCGGCCTGCTGGATTGGGTGAGCCCAATAGCAGTGCTTTACTTTATATCCGTCTTTTGTCAGTTCTGGGTATGGGCTTTGCAGTGGGGTGTAAGGCTGGGTAAGAGGCCCTGTGTCCCCCCTCCCCACTTCTAGGCATGTTGGTTACCCAAACCAGAGAACAGCTGTGAAGGGGTGCGGCCATTTCAACGCCGCTGGGCCTTTAATCCCACTTCTGGCCTCTGTGAGGACTTCCTCTACTGCACTGGAAACAGCAGCAACAGCTTCCCTTCCTTTAATGCCTGTAGGGACCAGTGCATGTTGGGAGCATGCTGCCTCCGCAAACCAAGTCTTCCCACTGGCCACCAGCATCACAGTCACCATGGATACAACATCTCCTCTGGGGACAGCACTCTTGGGCAGTACGATCATTACAATTTGGAGGATGAAACATTGTATGGCAATATAGACTTTAACCTTACTGAATTGGAAGATCTAAAAGAAAACCTAAAGAGAGATCAAGAAAAAACAATAGCAGACTGTTATGAGGATCCGGATTTCACTTACACCTGCGATTACCTCACTCTAATGCAGTGTCAAGCTCTGGTGAAGGACCAAGCTGGAGAGGCACAGGTAGTGAGCTTTTCCCCTGGATTAAAGTGCTCTGACGTGAGATGTGGTGGAGGCTGTGGATGCTTCTCTCAACGCAAACTCTGGAGATATGGAGAAAGGTTCAGGCAAGGCTGTGAGAAGTGCATATGCACTCACAGTGGCAGAATTGACTGCGTGTGCAGGCACCTCACCCAGCGTAAAGAGATTAGAGACCTCACACTGAGAGAGAGGAGTTTGTACCAAAAGGCTGTCAGGAAACTCTACGCCAGGCCAGGTAAGACTGTTAATCTAAATGTTTTTGTTCCTTGTCTTTTTAATTTATTTCCAGTTCACCTTTTTATAATATGAGTGGTTTACTTTCATCTCTATGTGTGTTTGCACATGGTTATAGCTGTGTGGAAGGGCTTTGCACTCCTGAGAGCTGAGTTTTCTCCTCAAACGGGTGATCACGCCTTCTTCCTCCCCTGGCACCGCTACTTCCTGCGATTAGTGGAGCGTGAGCTGCAGTCGTTGTCATCATGCAAACTGGGAATTCCATATTTTGAGTGGACAGTGGACTCTGGGTCAATGCAGTCCTCAGCTGCCTGGGAGGCTGGATTGTTTGGAGGAGATGGCAAGGCCGGCTCTGGCTGTGTCCAATATCACCCTTTCCAGGGCAGGACATCTCGTTTCCACTGGTCCCCTTGTCTCAGACGGAGTTTCAACTCCTCGGTTTGTCTATCAATTTTTTTTCATTAACAGCCCACCTCATTGTACATTTTATACATCACCATGCTGTAATATTCCTCCTTATGTTTTGCCAGTTGTCTAATTGACTTCCACTGCTTCTTTCAGGTTTGGCTGCCAGATGCAGTGACCCTACAGAGGACTTTGAACCAGGCAGACTTCCAATTGTTCTCCCAGTCTCTGCAAACCTTCTCTGGGCTCTTTAGACTGTGGGTGGGTGGCCTCATGGCTTCACCTTTGGCTGCTTATGACCCTCTATATTTGTCACACATGGCATTCATGGACAAGCTGTGGGCACAGTGGCAAGAGAAACATCAGTATGGATCAGACAGACAAACTTCTAAAGAAGACCCTGCTAGACAGAGGCATATGAAGATGAAGCCTTTTGATGTTACCCCTGATGATGTGATTTCCTCCGACAAGCAGATGTGTGTTATATATGTGCCCATAACCATCGGTGCACCTTGTAATATGACATCATTACAAACACACCTAAAAGGAAGTCTGAAATATCAGAAGCATAGCTTTACCAAGACCAATTCACATCACTGTGGTTTTGTCAGCAGAGGCTTTGACAGCAATGGTTTTGACCAGGATGGGTATGACCGTGAGGGCTACGATCAGAGCGGTTGGGACAGGTTGGGCTTCGGCAAAGATGGCTTTAATCGTGACTTCATAGATAGGGATGGATATGATGTATCTGGTTTCAATCGCTATGGGTTCAACCGTTCTAATGTCACATGGTTTGGCATGCGTTGGGATGGGATGTTTAAGAAAGACAAGAAAGAGCATGAAGAGACAGGTGGAGAGGATAAGAGTGATCAAAAGGCACTCAGAGACAAGATCATGTCTGAGCTCTTCAGTGACAAAGGCTACAGCATCTATGGGTTTGATCCATTTAGCTTGGATCGGGGCGGGTTTGATGCATTTGGCTTTCGAACAGATGGTTATGACAAGGACGGTTGCAACTGGTTCTTCAATGGACCACACTACCTGCGGTTTTACTTCCACACCCAGCAACAATTGATGTCATCCAGTGACCAAGCTCTTGACCGCATCACCCGTATCTGCCCTCCAATCACCTCGCTTCCCCAGCACTGGGCCATACAGGACTGGATGATTTATAATCCGGATGAAAGCAGTGCTTCGAATGGTCAACCAGAGCAGGATTGGGTGGAACAAAATAAGCAAGAAAGTGATGATACTATTATGGCAGCCACTCAAAATAGGAGCACCACATGGCTTCCAATCACACCAGATCACAGGTATTAAAAAAGTGCCAGTAGCCTCAGAAAGCCAGCCCTTAATTTTTGTTACTTTCCGTAGGAGTTAGGAGAGGCAACATTTGACGCAAGATATACAGTTGTCTATTGGCAAGGGCTCTCCTTACCCCAGACATCAACATGACACTTTCCTAAACCTGATTGGACCAACACACCACTTACTGGGCTGTGATTGGTCTTTGCTTCCAATATTCAGTTATCCCATGTATTCACTATCCAGTAAAATAAGTTTCTCAATAACAATTGCAGAGCCAGACTTCAGTGTTTACCTACTAAAGAGATAAATACTTAAAGCGTTCCCCAAACCTCGCTGATTGGTGTAGAATCAGTCAATGCTCAATGGAGGTTACTGAGACTAAAATCTTAGCTGAGCATCGGATATTTAGGCTGGCTTTACCAGGCCTTAATGACAATAGATATATAATGAATAGCAAGATATGCATTTTCCACCATTTTTATTATCTGCTTTCCCTCAAAACACTTTCTGTAGGTTTTGTTTCAAGCTCCACTGGTTCAGCGGCTGTCCCCTTGGCTCTGCGCCTATCACCTGCCCTGAACTCTGCCATCAGGCTCGTTGCCATGGTTACCCTGAGGCTGTCTGCCATATGCACAATTGCGGTTCATGTTTCACAGAGTGGCGGGATCCAGCTACTGGAAACCATGTAATATGTCATGGCTGGTAAACCCTGGACTGTCTCCCAGGAAAATGGAAGAATAAAGTACTTTTCACAGCTTTGAGAGAAGGACATTGTACTGCTTGACCCACTAGTACCTGATGACAGGGATGATTGTTGAAAGGACTAAGAAAATAAAAGGAGACAAAGACACCATTCATAAATACCAATGTGATAATAGCATAACATTCTTCTGAAAAAAATGTTACCTCATTGCCCATATTTGGGGATAATCCATAAGATGTATGAAATATATAAAATAACTTTTAAGTTATCATTAAGTTTTCATAATTTGTTTGAAAGAAGTTCCACTGAAAACTGTTGACAGTGAGGTCTGCAGATTTATGTGGAGTAACAAGGTCTGAGATAATGTTAATGGAAAAATATCTTGATTTTGAATCAAATGAGTAATGTGAAGGGTGCTGCTTGTAGTGATGAACCCATAGCACAACTCTAAATTAATGCTAATGTTGCTCCGTATAAACTGTCTAAATTAGCAACTGTTTGCTAATGTGTTCTCATTATCAAGCTTTTGTGGTTTTGATTTGTCAATGTTATATTTGCATCTTGTTATGCTGGGGGCACAATTAATTAATGCAGATTTAATGAATGGTTTTACATGTTTTTGCCTAACTACAATTAAAACTGTGTTACTTCAATTTGCCAAAGAATCCCATAAGTTTTAGAGTACCTTATATTATAGCAGTACAGTTGTGTGCAGGGACTATTCTGAAAATGTTTTAGAGAACATTTGAGGAAAAACTGTGTACCACCACCTGTCATAGTGGAGTAAAACAAACATGTGGGACTTTAGTTGATGTTGAACTGGCCTTATTAAGAATTCCTTCTCTTTCTCTCTCTTCATTAGTCCACTCCCCACTCCCACAAAGTTATGTAAACCGTGTCCTGTCCTGTCCATTGTGTAATATTTCATCATTTCATGCATCTGTGTCCCCACAAAGCCTGTCCTCTTTCTGTATCTTTTCTCCTCTCAACCCCTTAGACTGCTCTCTGTCACTGTCTCTGCCTTTTCATCCATCTTTCCCTTAATTGTTTCTCCATGTAGGCCAGAAGACTCCACTGGCACCCAGTTGATACACACTCGCAGACTCACACTCCCACACACACTTTGATCTCATGCATGCTTGGCTTGCTAGAGGAAATGCCTGTTGGCTGCTGGCACAGTAGGCAGCCTCACTAGCCCCTCTCTCACTCTGTGATTATTGCCCTCACTGACACACAAACACATTGTCTCTGTCGTCATTAAAATAATTATCTCCTGAAATGTCCAAGCTAAGCGAAAATAATATTTGATGAGCTCCCTGAAAGCCCTTGAAAAAAACAAGTGACTTTGCTCTTCAGTGTTCAGTATGTATATATACCGAATACTGAAGAATATTGTAAATAACTTACTGTAATACATTACTGTAAATAACCATTTTGTCATCACATTAATTCAGACAGTCATATAGTGTTAGGGCTATATCTGATATGTTTTTTAGGGAATCCTTCAGAAAACTGCAACTCTGTCCAGTGGTCTTCTCCTTGTTTCTCCTACAGTAAATCTCTTTCAGTGTTAATAGACTTGCCGGTGGTAGTCTTTAACGGCTGGAAGGCTGCAGGCACTTCTGGTTATGGTTACAGTCCATAAAACATTGTGTGTTTTTGAGAGAACATGTGTACATTACATCAGAACCACGCTGTTCTGTCATTATTGGAGAAAAAGCAGAGCCAGATGTTCCCCACTGACCTGTAGTGAAAAGGTGAAGAAATTCTACAGATAGGCAGAGAGGTTGGAAGATGAAACCAGCTGTAATATTCAAACTTACTTCCACATTCCTCTTTTATTAAACTACCTGTACACACTTCTGCTGCTTCATCACTTGTAGACACATACCCGGAAGCTTAAAAACGTGTATGCACTAAATGTCTGTCTTGTCTTCAGGGTGTGAGCCAGATGGTACAGTTCATAATGTGTCCTACAGCACTCTGGATGGCTGTAAGACTTGTACATGTAAGGTGAGTATTTAAGATACATCAACACTAGCACAAACATATTCATGAAATCTGAATGATCCCTTTTTATTTTTCTGTTAATCCTCTACTCTCACCTTTGTGTCCTTCCTTCGGCAACAGGGTGGTAACAGGGAGTGCTCACCCCTGCCCTGCCCTTCACTGGACTGCACACAAAAGGAGACTGTACCAGGAGACTGCTGCCAGCGATGCAGAGGTAAAAATCATCTGTACACAACAATCCTTATGAGAGAAAGCAAAACATTAAGTGTGCCTAATTGATTTAATCCAGTGAATTGATGCAATATATCAATTTTCTAGACACGGCATCAACATGCACAGGATGATTGGCTTTGCTGTCAGTGCTATTCAAAATATCACTATTGACAGACATACATACCGTATAGGGGCTCATTTAGTATATCCTCAGGAGGTCATTTCCGATTCAATAAATTACACACAAAAATTCAAACAAAGGGATTAGTTTTCATTTGATATACCTCTAAATAAAAATTGATATATCTACACCTGTGCCCAAAAGCACAGATTCTTCTTCTTATGAGTACTTTCAAACTTTGAGCTAAAGTTTAAGAGGGCTGTTGTAAAATCAATCAAATTTATGTGACTTTTTCACAAAGGTCTGTAGAAAATTCTAAAGTCAAAAATTGGGATTGCAGAACCTACCGAACCAAAAAATCCTTAAGCAGCAAATAATTTTGCTGTGAGTTTAAAGTCCAACTGAAATTAGATTGCTTTTTTTTGTCTAATACAGCATACATATCTGCTCTGTAAATCACTTGTCCTGTGTTCTCCTTTAATAAAAAATCTGACACCAAAAGGCAGAAATTTATATTTTAAATTCTTTGATCTCATGATGGTGCCCCAGTTTTAGATTATTTTCATTAAATACTGTTGCACCATCCATTTAAGTAGCTGGAATCCTTATTTCAATACAGCAAATCAAAACCTTCATAAAGCAGTAATGCAGCGTTCGATCACAGGCAAAGCAGACAGTTACACTGAGCCTGATAGCATCCTGCTACACAACACAAGAGCCACAGACTCTGAGCAACAACCCACATTAGCTTTCCTGCTAAAGTCTCCCTCTTATCCAACTTATAAACGCACGTCTTGTCCTGCACCTTAGCTTGCTGAACAAGCCACCAAACAAAACGTTAACCAAGGGAAAAGTGCTAATGTCAGTTAACAGGCTAGGTAGCTAATTAGCTTCTCAGCCATTAAACAGCATTGCTCTTCAAAATCAATGTTAGCAACACACTGTCTGTGCATGACTTCTAGCTACAGCAGTTCGTTTACTTTGTCTCCATTCAGCACAGTGCAACACCAGTGGCCTGCCAACTCTACCAATACAATGAGTTGACAGTTTCAATTCTTTCGACAACTATAAAAATCCTGCCTGGACAGCAGAGGATGCAAAATGAGTCATCATCCTTTTTATCCATGAAAGCTGAAAAAATTGATTCTAGTTTGGTGTGAAAAACAGTTAAAAGTTTTATTCTACTGGGGGAGGTATTGGTTTTCTTTCCTGTGTGACTTAGTGTTGAATAAACCTTTAACCTCTTTACTGCCAGTTGCACCATCTAAAGTAATCTGATGGAAAATATGTGTTCAGGCTGCATCCATTCTGGTATCCAGTATGATCACTTAGCAAAGTGGCGACCAGTAGAGAATCCCTGTGATGTCTGCTACTGTTTGGTGAGTCTGATACCAAATAATTACCAGTTTAACCCCCCATCTTTAATGTTACCTTCATCTCTAGTGATACTTTTCACTCCTCTCACCAGGAAGGTCATGTTCGCTGTGAGAGGGAGCAATGTCAAACCCCATGTAAAAACCCAGCTGCTCCTCCACCCAATACCTGCTGCCCAGTTTGTCAAGGTGGGTTCCTTTACGTTACTGTGGCGTGTTGTGTGTTCTGTGAGTTACAGAGACAAAGTTTGTGTTCATGTATGTCTTTCAGGCTGCAGTGTGAATGGTCATGACTTTCCTAATGGAGCTGTGATCCCCACTGAAGACCGTTGTCAAGAGTGTACATGTGCAGTATGTCTATCATTTATCATTATTAAATGTCATCTTTTTGTGCATAAATCAACTATGTTTAATATTATTTCAAATTATATCTGTGTTCTATCTCCTCCAGAATGGAAATGTGGTATGTTCATCCCATTCTTGCCCTGCCTTGTCTTGTCGAAACCCTGTGCATCGTGCTGGAGACTGTTGCCCACGGTAACAAACCTGCCTAATCTCATCCATAACAATCCTACCTTGAATGTGGTACAGGTGTTTTTGGAAACATGTTGTGTATGTGACCTGTAGGTGTGAGCAGTGTGAATATGAGTCCAAGGTGTTTCTGGATGGACAGAAGTTCCCCTCCAGGAGAGACCCCTGCCTCCACTGCCGCTGCTCTGTGAGTTCAATCTCAAAGTTTTGTGGTCATGCGATGTTCATGTGACTGGACTCATGATGTGTTGGCAAAGTTTCATGACCCAGGGGTTCAAAGAAAACCTTTCAAAACCTATTGTACTTTTCAGAAGTAAATGGGATTAAATTAAATGGGATTTAGTTTTATTTAGTTAGTTTAGTTAATTAATCTTTTTCTTATCCTGAAAATGCTGCAGATGAATATATGTTAAAATACTCTATCAGAGTAACACATTTTATCCCTTCTTGTCTCTGTCTGTTAGGCAGGTGAAGTGTCTTGTGAGCGTATGGACGCATCATGTCCCACAGTACACTGCAGTCATCCAGCTAAGCGCAAAGGAGAGTGTTGTCCTACATGCAATGGTCAGTATATACTGTATATATATACTGACCAAAAAAAATTCTGTTTTCTCATGTCCTTGTCAGATTTATTTTGCCTACTGTTACATGTCATCTTTCATTTATTTTGAAGTAGTTTTCACTGTTACTGTTCAAGCTCAAGTGCTTTGTGTGTGTGATCCCACAGAATGTGAGTATGACAGAAGAGTGTATGCTGATGGAAAAGTGTTCATCCCTCCTGGGGGCGGACCCTGCCTGCAGTGCAGGTGTAAGGTAAGTCCATACAGTATACTCCAACAGAAAGTGTCATTCACAAAAGAGAAAATGTTTCTACTTTTGTCTCTTAAAAAATGTCTCATTTTGCATTTTCTTTTTTGTGTTGGAGCTCAGTATGTTCCTTGACTTTTCAAAGCCTTTTCACACCAACTTATGGGCATGAACATCATTTCTTTTGTAGGGCTATATTTAAACTGAAATGCACCGTATTTATTTGCTTTGCATGCATATTGTGTGTTTTAGGGCGGAAGTGTAATTTGTCGTGAAGAGAAGTGCCCTCCTGTCCAGTGCTCCAACCCTATTATAGACCCACATCTCTGCTGTCCAATCTGCAAAGGTATGCACACAAGCACATATGCAGATGCAGCTCATCAATGAAGATATGACAAAATCCCTCCTTTCTCATTACAGCGTGCGTGTTGGAGGGGGTAGAATATGAAGAAGGCTCCAGTTGGCAGCCTGAGGATCCCTGTTCCAGATGCAAATGTGTGAATGGAAAAATCTTATGTACACAAACACAGTGCTCCTCCACCGCCTGTCTGCATCCCACCAAGAACACTGGTAACAGGGCGTGAGTGTGAGTCTGAGCTTTGTTTGTATGCAGATGACTGTGTAATCTGTCTTTTTTTCCCTCTTTAGGCTCCTGTTGTGCAGTGTGTGACAGCTGCACCTATAACCATCGTATTTATACTAACGGCCAGAGGTTTACCACCCCTGACCAGGCCTGCCACATCTGCACCTGTCTGGTGAGCATGCCTCCATTCACACACAGTACACTGTACCGTCCACCTTCAAACCTGCTGACACAACCTCACCTTCTCCTCCTCAGCATGGCACTGTTGCATGTGAGAGAAATCCTTGTCCTCTACTCAACTGTACCAACTCATACACACCGCCTGGAGAGTGCTGCCCTAAATGCCCAGGTACCCAAACTCAGAAACAAATATGAATCTAGTTGTACATTTTGAATTTATTGATTTACGCATTTACTTATGTGTGTGTATTTACCAGACTGCTCCTTTGAAAACCGTGTATTTGTTGATGGAGAGACTTTTCCTAACCCTGTGAGTGTGTGTGAGGAGTGTAAGTGTGTGAGTGGCAGGATTGACTGCCACCATACACAGTGCCCCCATCCTCGTTGTAACGCGCCTCTGCCTGGAACGTGCTGTCAAAACAACTGCAATGGTGAGGTATTATGCCTATTAGGAATACAAAAAAAACATCTAGCATATTAACATCTGACAATTATAAAATATTGCTTTACAATAGGCTGCAGCTATGGTGGGAAGGAGTATCCCAATGGTCAGGAGTTTCCCCATCCTACTGACACATGCAGGATATGCAGCTGCATAGTAAGCATGAGAAGAGCATGTCAAACACTGCTGAACATTTATGTTTTTCTGTGAAGCCGGTTTTCAACCCAGTCTGTGTTGTGTCTATTATAGAATGGAAATGTCCAGTGTCTGAAGAGGAGGTGTCCACCCCTGCCATGTTCTAACCCGAATGTGCTGCCGAGAGACTGCTGCCCCCAGTGTCCCGGTAAGGACGTGCAGGAGTGAAAAGTTCAGTGCAGTAACGGTGCAGTGAAGGGTTTTTAAAGACCCTGCACACCCACACAAGTGTTTTCAATTTTTCTGGCTTCTGACTTCTGCTCAGGTTGTAGTTGGATGGAGCTACGTTTGAATTATATGAGGTCACCAAACTTCATGAACCAATAAGAATTACAACTGTGTAATGTTTCGCTCCCTAAAAGTTACAACAAAACTAATTAGAGGGCCAGACACATGTCAATCAAATCAGTCTGTAGGCTGAACTTGATTGACATGGCAAATAAGTGAGAACACCTGTGTAGGTGGACCACTGGTTAATGGGGTCTTTAACCTCAAGCAACAGAAAGAGGGTGTGTTTTCACCCTTTTCTGAGAACATTCAAAAGTAACATTACGATTTGGTGGATTGATTGGTCTTGTGCCAAAGATCAGTTAATCAGATTAATGAGATTATGATATGAATTTGGTTTTGAGAATTGTGTAGAACTCACAAGGGTTTGTCATTGTTATTATTGTTATGATACTTTGTCCTTTTAACAGTATATATATATATATATACATACATGTATATATATATATATATATATATATATATCTTTTGTACAATTATTTCATCTGTTAATAGTTAGTCTACATGCAGCTAATGTGTCCCTCTTTAGTCCAATACACGGATCTATACATTTTTAATTTAGTTTAAAATGTTTTGAATTGCTGTTTTGTCTCTCTGTATTAAATGATGGCTGTATTCGATCTTCATCTTATCCTTATTTAAGGTATTGTTCTAGCATTAAGGCATGAATGAGATGTTCATGAGCTATTCACGGATGAATTCAAGCTTTTTTTATACATGAAGCAATGCATGAATTCATGATAATTAATGCACCCATACCATAAAGTGTTACCATTACATCTTCTCTGATTAAGATAATGGTAAGGTGTGAAATCATCTAATTTTTAAGTTTTGAAACCTGCAGATTCTTGGTTCATGATGTTACATGATCAGAGCTAAAATTGTGGTTTAGAGGCACTCTCTTCTTGACTGTTTTCACTGATGTTCCCTCAGCTCCCCCATCAGACTGTGTGTATGAACAACGAACCTACAGACACACGGAGCGTTTCTACCACCCAACCGACAACTGTCAATTATGTACCTGCACCAATGGGAAGGTTCACTGTCAACGCAAGCCCTGCCCCTCTGCTCAATGCTCCCACCCAATCACACAGCCGTGCTGCCGGACCTGTGAAGGTACAAATTCTAAACTTGACAGGAAAAAGCAAAATTGACATGTGAAATAAATAGTTTATCATTTGCGACAAAAAACCTCATCATATCTCCCTCTTGCAGGCTGCCTGTATGAGGGTCAAGAGCGAGCTAATGGGGAGACGTGGGATGATGTGTCAGACCCATGTACTGTGTGTGCGTGTCGTGAGGGCTCTGTCCGGTGTGAGAGAAAGCGCTGTCCACCCTCAAACTGTAAACACCCCGTCCCGAGACAGTGCTGCATGTCCTGTGATGGTGAGTGATTGAAAGATTTAACAGCCCCATGCCTCTCCAGAAACAGCAGGATAATCCCTGTCAATAGTTTTCATGGGAACAATCTAATTTTATCTCAAATTATATCAGTATCTCATTTTCTACTTGCAGGCTGCACATTTCATGGTAAAGAATATCTTGACGGTACTGAATTTCGCAATGACAAAGACCCCTGCGGTGTATGTTATTGTAACGGAGGTGAGGTCGTCTGCACCAAAATACATTGTTATGGAGAGTGCAGCCACCCTTACACAACACCTGGACAATGCTGTGGAGAATGTGAACGTATGTAAAGTTAGACTCCCACACTCCCACAAATTCCTAGTTTATCATCACTGGTTCCATCATTTCTATGATTACAAAATGACAATGTAAACATGTGTCTTCATCTGACAGGCTGTTTCTATAACGGTAGAGTCCTCACTAATGGACAGTCCATCCCTGACCCAGGGAATCCCTGCTCTGACTGTACCTGCCAGGTAACATCAACACACACACACACACACACACACACACACACACACACACACACACACACACACACACACACACACACACACACACACACACACATTCACACACACATTCTTCTGCTGGTTAATCTCTTTAAACCACATGTCACGCTTATTCCCTTACAGGCCGGCTCAGTGCGATGTGTGAAGAAGCCGTGTTCAGCAGCCCGTTGTTCTCACCCGGTCACCAACCCATGTGGCTGCCCTGTCTGTGATGGTATGTCATCTCCCAAACTCATTACAGTGCATGTCATGTGGCACAAGTAAATAATAGATGTTTCACTGTGTGTGTAGGTTGTCATTTCCAAGGTGTGAATTATATTGATGGAGTGATCCTTCCGGGAGGAGAGAAAGACTGCCAAGAATGCAGATGCTCAGTGAGTGGGAGAGGCATCTAACTTTGGGTCACCTCACTGCAACATTACAGCAACTGTCTTGTCTTTTCATTGCTCTTTTCCACAGAGAGGTGAAGTGGTGTGTGCACAGCGAAGATGCCCTGCTGTGTCATGCCCACACCCGGCACTGGACCGCTGTGCATGCAGAGTGTGTGATGGATGCATTTTTAGCGGACGAGATCGTTTCAATGGAGAACGATTCCCACACCCTAAAGATCGCTGTCAGCACTGCTCCTGTCTGGTACTCTACACATATTTTAATACACTTGTAATTCTGATTGTTTTCAGGATGGTAAAGTTATTTGGAAAATCAAACAAACAAGGTGATCTAACTTCTTATTAGTGTTGGAGCTGTGGAGAGAACATGTCCAACTCATTTTGAGATACTAGATACAATTTAGCATTGCACTCCCATAATGTATATGAAAAAGGGATCAAAAGTGATGCAGGAGGATGAGCGATAACGCCAATTGAATTCAATGCAGACTTCTTCCTTGTGTCACATCACTTGAGGCTCTTTATCAAACTTCCCACAGCTCCCTGTGGAGCCACAAAACACTCTATACAACTTTTTTTTCACATATGTAGTAGTACTTCCCAAGAAAGAAAGACTGTAAACAGACTTTGCTGTGTAAAATTGATGGAATTCTTTTGAGTATCAAATACTCACCCCCTGTAGGTTTCAAAAGTTGGCTCTAAAAAGTTTGTTGCTTTCTTCTTCATGCAGGATAGCAGCTGTAGATTTACAGCAGTTACAATGGATTACATCAGACACCCAGAGTCATAGCAAACAAAATATTGTCCAAATCTCCATAAAAATGTTTTACAGTCCTGCAGCATAAGCCACTTCTCTACTGTTGATACATGTGTCCCATCTGTTCCAAAAGATCTTTGCTTTGCCAATAAATCGCTTAATATGATACTTCCAGAGGAACTTTGGATGAGGAGGCAGTAGCATGACACAGTGTGTTATGAGGAAACTGGAGGAAGCTATAAACTTTTTACAGCCACCTTACAAGCTCACAGGCAGTGAGTATTGGATATTTTGGTGGATTATTCCTTTTATCTGATCACCCTAATCCTTCATGAGTGGCATGAAAAAACATTACTACCACTCCATCATCAATTTATCTTGAGTTGTACAAGGATTTTAAATGAAGGAAATATTCTGAACTTAAACATGTGTTTGTCTGTATAGAATGGCGGTGTGGTGTGCGCACATGCATCTTGTCCAAGCGTTGCCTGCGTGCGTCCAGTGACCCCTCCAGGGGAGTGCTGCCCCGTCTGCAGAGGGATTTGTCTGCATCAGGGAAAAGAGTATCAGTCCGGCTCGTCCTTCACTTCACCCTCTGACCCCTGCTCCTCATGCTCCTGTCTTGTCAGTCTGACAATTCTTACTAAATTATATGAAATCATCTGACAGTTTAACTGATCCAACTCCAAATGATTTAATAGTTTGATTAATTCCATCCCTCCCTCTTTTCTCTCCTCCCTCCCACTTCTCCTCTGATCAGAATGAGGTGGTGAACTGTCAGAGGAGACCTTGTCCAGTCCAGTGCTCCCATCCCGTCCCTTCAGATGCCTGCTGCCCCGTCTGTGATTGCTGTCTGTATGAGGGCGTCGTTCACTCTCACAGTCACACCTTCACACCCTCCTCTGACCCCTGCCAGCGCTGCACCTGTGACAGAGGCTCGGTCACCTGCGTTTCCCCGGTCTGCCCACGAACACCCTGTGTCCGACCTGTTACCAAGCCAGGACAGTGCTGTCCTGAGTGCACAGGTACTTCTTGAATTGTCTGCATGAATGATAAGTGAAGGCCTACGTGTTTCTGCTAATTTATATTACATTTTTTACCCAGAAATGAGAAATTTTGTGTTCTCAATATTCATAAATGTCACTTTTTTCCCTCTTCTCACTCTGTTTCTTGTCTTTCTTTGGTCTCAGTGTGTATGTTGGATGGACAGGAGTACAATGAAGGGCAGACATGGACACTGCGTTCAAACCACTGCTACACCTGTACCTGTCAGGTCTGACTCCTCAGTCTCTGTTTTTTCCTTCCATAAATGCACCCTTCTTGTCTTTATTGTCTAATCTGTTCAAGTCTTCCAGGCAGGCAAGGTGCAGTGTGCACCTCCTGAGTGTCCCAAGCTGCCCTGTATGCACCAGGTGATTGATCCAGGAGCCTGCTGTCCTCGCTGTAGAGGTAAATACTATAGATCACTGATAGGATTAATCACAAGAGTATACATTCTTACTAGTACTTACGTTTTTCAGGTTGTGTGTATGGAGGTGAGGCGCATACAGAGGCCAGCAGTTGGTTTGCAGACTCCACTCCCTGTAGGACCTGTATGTGTGTAGACGGGGTAACCACATGCTCTGAAGTACGCTGTCTATCTCCCTGTAACAACTTCATCAACGTGCCCGGGGAGTGCTGCCCCGTGTGTAATGGTGAGTAAATCATGTTTGGGTGATGTGTCTTTAGAGACATTCCCAGTCTTGAAAGTACCTAAAGGAATTAAGCTGTATGTTTCATATTAGAATTTTTTGTTTGATGTTCTTATATGATTGTTTTTGAGTAGACTGTGTATTTGAGGGCAAAGTATACGGCCCAGGGGAGAGTTTCCATCCCGCCAATGACCCCTGTCAAGTCTGCACTTGTGAGGTATGATGCTTACCAACCTGATATATGGAAACTTGAATCTGACATTTTTATGTTTTTTATGTTTTGTTTTGTTTGTTTACTTTTGGGCTTGCAACTAACTTTTTTTTTCTTTATCAAATAACCTGCAATTATATAATTATTTAATTATTTAATTTGATTAATAGTTTCATCCACAAAATTCAGAAAATGGCTGTTACCAGAACCCAATATGAAATTGTTAAGTTGCTTGATTTGACCCAAAGATACTCAATTTCCAATTATATAAAACATTTGAGCATTTGAGAAGCTGGAACCAGAGAATGTCAGGCATTGTTGTTTAATAAATGACCTAAATGATTAATAAGTTATCAAAATTGTTGTTAATTAATGTTCTGTAAATCTATTTATCAATTAATTAACTAGTAATAGAGGTAGAAGCAGTAGTAATAGAATAGATAAGGATGGAGCAGAAACTATGGTAGTATAAGTTCTAGAATTTAGTAAAAAGTACTAGTAGTAGTTGTATTCCAAACTGTGTGTATCACAGGTGATGCCGGATGGAAAGCAGCACCTGCGCTGTTACCGAAAGCAGTGTCCCAGTCTGGTTGACTGTCCGAAGAGTAACATCTTGTTCTCCGGACCAGACTCCTGCTGTCCTGTCTGTGCACGTCAGTACTTAACTGCATTTTATAATAGACTGTATATTACACTGCTGTGCACTGTCACTCAGTTCTGTAACATTTGTGTGTATGTGTGTGTGTGTGTGTATATGTGTGTGTGTACGTGTGTCCAGAGCCTCTCAGTAACTGCACTTCTGCGCTGATTGGCAATGAGTTGTTGGCCACAGACAACCCCTGTTTTACCTGCCAGTGCAAGGTCCTGCAACGACAACACTTTTCTTGTCCTATATCATGAATATGTTAGGAATATTCTGAAGACAATTAAATGATCTTTGAAATGAGCTAAGGAATATGAATAATACTGACACATGTCTAGCACAGCTTATGATAGCCTGTAATGAGAATAAATGCAGTACCAGTCAAAAGTTTGGACTCATCTTCCCTTCAATGAAAAAGTCCTGTCTTTTGACTGGTACTGTATATAGTTCCATTTTTTTACAATAGGACAAAAAAACAGCTAATCAGAGTAAACAAATCAAAAATGGTTTCTAAAACAGAGTAAAGTGGGTTTTGGTTTAAATCAGTCATCTCAGCACATAGAAATCTAATTGTTTAGCTGTTTAAACTACTATGTGACATTTTGCAGTGCAATGATACTATGTCTGTGTCTGTGATTTAGGACTTGACGTGGACCTGCCTGCACCAAACCTGCCTCCCACTTACTTGCCCTGTTAATGAACAGTTCACCCCTCCAGACTCGTGCTGCCCTGTGTGTAAAGGTGGGATGAGTCTATGTTTCATCTCCTCCCTCTGTTCCCTGTGTGTTTTAATTTTAAAGTCTTACTGATGATTGTGAAGGGGTTTTTTTGTGTTTCATACAGAATGTGTGATTGAGGGTCGGAATAAACGTGTCGCCAACGGCAGCAGCTGGACAGACAGTGATGATGACTGTGTCACATGCACCTGTAATGTGAGTCGGACAGAAATGCACTGATCACGAAACGCTTCAAGTATATGATTATATTTATTTATACCCCACTTTTCAAAACAACATTCAAAGTGCTTTACAAGACAATAGGACAAATATAACATAAATGGAGGAAAAAATTAGTAATAACGCTGTAAACATTTTTTTTAAAAAGAGTTTTGATTAGTGATTTAAAAGAAGACATGAAAAGATCTCAAACAGATTGGTTGTCAGTATACCAAAAGCAGGTCAGAGTAGTGACAAGCTCTAAAAACAGTTATATAATCTTAAAATCAGTTTTTAAACTCACTGTCAAACTGTGAATGCCTGTAGTTAGAAAGGACTTGTGGTGATGTGTCTAAGACAAAGAAAACAAGAAGTGGACAGATCAGAATCCAAATTACACCTAATTACATGCCTAATATTAGACAAATGTTTACTTATAAGTAATCTGTTCTTTCTGTACTCCTTAGTTGGGCTATATTGAGTGCAGCATTAAAGAGTGTTTACCTCTGGATTGTCTGGAGGGCCAGAAACCAGTGAAGATTCCCGGGAAATGCTGCTATGAATGCCAAGGTATCTCAACCAGCCGATACAGTGAGCATCTGTGGTAGTGTTTGCATAAAGTTCTGCTTAATGACTTTCATGTGTGTGTGTCTCTGTCTTTGTGCACATGTTGTAGAGTCAGGGGTGTCGTGTTTGTACCAAGGGACAGTGTATCATTCTAATGAACAGTGGGAGGTGGATGAGTGCACCAGCTGTACGTGTGTGTCTGGAGATGTACACTGTCACAGCCAACGCTGCCCTCCCCTCACCTGTGCAACAGTGAGTACAAAAAAAAAAAACAACACACACTCTTTCTCAGTGTTACATCACGGTCTGGAATGTTCCCATGATGCCTCACTGCTCTAACCACTCAGTCTGTAGAGAGAAATTAAATACCTGACATTCCTCGTCAGTGTTGACACTATTGCTAGCTCATTTTGACAATGTAGACATTTATTTGGCTCGCTCTCACTCTCCTGGGGTCCTCATAGTACACAGCCAGTGAAGCTGATCCTGTGTGTGTGTGTGTGTGTGTGTGTGTGTGTGTGTATGTGTGCAGGATGAGATGCCAGCGGTTGTCCCAGGTTTGTGTTGTCCTCATTGCCTTCCTCGTCCAGCCACCTGCATTGCCTTTGGTGACCCTCATTACCGTACCTTTGATGGCCGCATGCTGCACTTTCAGGGGGCGTGCACGTATGTCCTGGCACAGGACTGTGAGGGGGGAGACTTCAGGTGAGCCATGGCAACAGCTGTACAGTAGAATACTTGGTTATTTGGATGCATATTAATCATATGGTATGTAGTGAATCCTCTAGCGTTTTTGATAAATTGAAATCCCTAAAGCTCTGGCAAACAGCAAAACTACCGTGAAGGTCAAATGAAATTACAAAATGTCTTCTCTGTTTTGGTTGTGTGATGCCAGATAGCAGAACACCACCACTGCTAATGAATGCTAATTATTTTGCTGACACATCTAATTAGAGCTGCAATGATTAGTCAATTAATCAATTAGTCAATCGAGATAAAATGAATCAGCAGCAATTTTGATAATTGAATAATCGTTTTAGTCACTTTTTTACACATAAATGCCAAAAATTAGCTAGTTTCAGCCACTCAAATGTGATGATTTGAGGCTTTTCTTTGTTATATGTGATACTAAACTGGATATTATTGGAGTTTGAACTGTTGATCAGATAAAACATGACATCTGAAGACGTCACTATGAGCTCTAAGATATTATAACATGCAACATTTTTAACTATTTTACCATTTGTAGACAAGATGATTAATCAATTAATTGAGCAAAATGAAAATGATCAGTAGTTGCAGCCAATAAAAATAAAATGTGATCACAGATGTGGGGGTATTCTAGCCAACTTTTCTCATCATAGAAGTCATGCAGGTCAACCTACATCCACAAGGTAACTTGCATTAGCAACAGTAAGATGGATTGAAGCTGCATGCAACTGTCAATTTGCAAAAAGACCTCCGTAACCTGCTGTAAAAAAAAGAAAGAATTGATTTTAAATTTTTCTACAACTTTTGAAAGTAAGTCCATACTAACATTAAGTCCTTCCCACAACATCCTATTTTATGCAGAAAAATGTTAAACCACAGAAGAAAACAACAAGCTATTTCATGTGACCTTTCAATAAAGAAACAAACTTCCATAAATAATAAAAATAAGGTGAAACAGTTCACTCCAGCTGTATCCCCTTTTCAATGACCCCTCTTTGTTTGCACAGTATTCATGCCACTAATGATGATCGTGGGCGTAAAGGAGTATCCTGGACTAAAGAGGTGACCGTGTTCAAAGGAGATGTCACGGTGCAGCTACTGCAAGACTGGGTTGTGAAGGTTTGTGTGTAAAAATACTCAAAATCTGTGTACAGTCATGTTTGTGTTGCACCCACTCAGCCAAATGTTTATCTCCAGGTCGATGATGAGGTCGTGACTTTGCCATTCCTCAGAGAACCGTACATCTACATAGAACGCCAAACCAACACCATCTTACTCAATACTAACATCGGACTGAAGGTATAGTCTTCTTTTGTTTTCTTCATCTCTCCTTTCCTTTGTGGATAATATGTGATTGGATATACACACTTATGCATGCACTGGTTCACCTTTAGGTGCTGTGGAATGGCCGTTCATACCTGGAAGTGAGTGTGCCAGGCTCCTATAAAGGCCAGACCTGTGGCCTCTGTGGAAACTTCAACAATTACCGCCAGGATGACCTCCGGATGCCCAGCGGAAGAATCAGCCCATCAGAATCTGGCTTTGGCAACAGCTGGAGGGTAAAATAGTAGACAGAAGGTTGAAAATGTAGCAATGAACTAAATAAATAAAAGAAATTAAGTTAAACTGTCGTACATAAGCAAGTCTGTTGAAGAGATTTAACTGCATAAAAATCAAAATTCTGCTCAACTGTCATTTTAGGTCACAAATGGTAGCCACTCCCTCTCATCCTGTCGTCCTGGTGAGGATGTCGACCCCTGTAAGGACGCAGGCTACCAGGCCAAGAAGGGAGCTAATGGTCGCTGTAAGGTGTTGAAGTCTGCTGTCTTTAAGCCCTGCCATCGCGTAGTCCCTCCTGAACCGTGGTACGGAGCCTGTGTGTATGACCTTTGTGCATGCGGGGCCAATACTGACGAGTGTCTGTGCGACACACTGGAGGCCTATGCCAGTCAGTGCAGAAAGGCTGGAGTCATCCTGCAGTGGAGGAGCCCATCGCTGTGTGGTGAGTTAAACACACATGAGCCAAACCAACAAAGCGTCTATTTCTTCCCCACCCCGTCTTTGGCTCTCAGCCCCAAGCCCATTCTTTCCTGCTGAACATGAAATCCAAAAAAATGGGTTAAGAATAGGAGGAAGCAGTGCATTTGGACTATTTTCATCTGTTGATTTGGTACACTACTGAGTATTTATGGCAGCAAAGCAATGTATGTGGGATTGACTCAAAATAAACTGCAGTGCCCACTGCCCATGTTCATTAAAAGGTTTTTGACAACTTATAGATATATGGCACAGAGGAAGAATGCTAAATCAGGCTATGGCTACACAGTGAAGTACTTATTACAATGAATTTATTGTTGGTTTGGGTCTCATTTGTTGACACAGTAGATACAGTAGATATATAAATATAAAGAATATATACACTATATAGAATATCAGCAGAGTTAACTGTAAAGCATCTGCTATCTTCTATCTGCTAATAAAACCATTAAAGAGCCAAAAATTAAGACTTTTACTAAACTATGTTGCAAAATTACTATATTACATTTGAAATAAAAAAGTCATAACAATTATTGAGATTCCTTATTACTCACTTTGTGACTCATGCTCCTATCTAGGATCTAAAACCTTATCATCTACCTATTCTAATGTAAACTACTGATGCACAACATTTCAATAAGATACAAAAATGAAAGGTCTGTACTAACAGTGGGACTATATCATATAAAATGTGACTGTATTGTGTCAGATCCTTGTTAATGTGTCAATTCCAACTGGTCACCAGCAGAGGTCGAGTAAATTTATACAGGAAATCAGCTTTGACACCATAGCGGTCACAATGTTCTCAGTCTCTGTCTTTGTTTTGTTGTCTGCTGCTGTCTTCCACAGCTGTGGGCTGTCCAGTGGAGAGGGGCTTTGTGTTTGACGAGTGCGGTCCCCCGTGTCCTGTAACCTGCTTTAACGTGGCTGTACCACTGGGGGTGATAGAGAGCCACTGCTTCAAGCCCTGTGTCCCAGGCTGCCAGTGTCCTGCTGGTCTGGTTTTGCACAACAACTACTGCATACGTCCAGAAAAGTGCCCCAAGATCATACATGGCAACCCCTCATAATGTTTGGACTGTTCATCTTCAAATGGAGACTTTTACACACACACATGCACTGCCACCTGTTTTATTACTGTATAATGAATAAGTTGGAAACGAAAAAAATGTCAACTAACGAACCTACATGACTGAGGAGAAATACTGCATTTTTTTGTGTTTTCTATTAACATTTTATATCTGAATATGTGGCACTGAATATTTATACTACACAAGAGTTTGTCATTGTAATTTGTTTAATTTTCACTTAATTCTTGGTATCAAATGAGCATATGTTTACTGTACAGGTTCAATGTCAGCACTGTGCAATGTCTGACTGTATAGACAGTAAGCAACATAATCTCAGGTACTACTTTTTCCTTCTCCATTTTACAAATAAACGTGTCCCAAATATTTGTGGTACTTCATTTTCTGTTCGAAGACAGATATAAAAATCATTATTCATCAAGACATGAGGATAATCTTGGTAACACTTTGCTTTTCAGATCTGTAATTTCTCAATAATTTCTTTGGACATTTCCTGGGAAGAAATATGTAATTTTGTACAAGTTAGGGGTAAAATAATGCAGGAAGTGTTTAATTGGTATATTTCTAATTGATTAATTATAGTTAATTGCTTGCTTAACCTAGAAAGTGTTCTAATAAGTGTACAGCAAGTAAGCTGAACATGCAAAATGTGAAATATGTCTGCAATTTAACATGTATGGAGAATAAAGTTTCCAATAATAAATATAATAATAACAATAATGGACGAATATTTAATTAGTTACAATGATCTTACACAGTGAGTATTTTATTCATGATGACATATATTGTCTGTATTGAGACAGACAACACAAACACAAAACAATTTATGGGCTGGGATCCACCAACTTTCACTTATAGTTCAGTGTTACAGGATGCTTTTCACACAGGTGTAATGTGTCACATGGTCGTGTATCAGATATCACTCTTCTCTGTCTCCCTCTGACAGATACACTGTCACTTTTGTTGCTTGGTAACCTGATCCAGCTGTTGTCCAGAGGACTGCTGTTACCATAGTAATGGCCTGTATAATTCATCAGCCCACAGTGGTGAAAACATGGAGCAGGTAAGATGTTTTGACATTAGGTGAGAGCTGCATTTGTTTTCCATGTGTATGTGTAAGTTACACATACTGTACTGATTCTTTCCCTCAGGATTGTATCGCTGGTCTGTACCAGTCTCTGGGTATGTCTGTCGGAGCTGAGTTTTCCACTGAAGACGTGAGTCTCCTCTTCCGCAAAGTGTTTCATGTTCCCGCTAACAGGGATGAAGCACATGTGGCCATGAAGAAGGTAACAACTCAGATATATTTTAAACAACAAATGTCACCATGAAATCAGCTATCATTTGATTATTTTTTCATTTATCCTTAAAGAATATTTGTCGGTACTTGTGTATTGTTCAGATTGCAGGAACTGATAACAGCTGGTCCTGTGTTGGTGAAAATGTTTTGGATGTTCTCCTAGAAATGGAAAGGGAGAGGAAAAAGAAGGAAAAGGTACTTAATGAAATGCTTATATGTGTAAATTGTGAGAAACCCAGTAACATATATGTATATATACAGTATATATATGATATTATCATCTTCAGTTGTACTGGGACCTCCAGCTTTTAAATTTGGGGAATCTCAACCCTCTATATGCGATGGACAAGCCAGTAATCATCAGTCCTCATGTGCTGAATTGCCTGCACCAAAGCAAAGACTCTAATACCTTCAAAAAAGCTTACAACTCAGATTTAGGATCCTCACAATCCTCTACCCTTGACACAGACAACTCACAGGTATGTGCTTGAAAGTCAGCAGATTTTCTCCTGCAGGAAGGCCATTTCTCTGTTCATCATAATTTTGCCCTTCCTTTCCTCACACAGAGGGAGAGACCGGCGGGAGGGAAAACACAGCACTGCAGTTTGAGAGGTGTGAAGAGGCTCAAGAAAGCAGCAAGGCAGTGCTGGGCCAGGTGAGCATCTTTAGTTCAAGAAACAGACACAAAAGCTTACTAAAGTAAAATTCCCAGGTCAAGACACTTATATATTTCTATTTTGTTACACTAGATACTTTGATTCTACCACAATACAGAGGGACACTTTTTTTTTTTTTTACTCCATTCAACTTTACTCTACAGTCTGTGATGATTCTGTATGAAGGATTAAGTTTATTGTCACCTTGCAAATTGAGGATAAAAACGAACAGTATGATAAACTCAAAATATGATGACTTGCTGAAGTTTAAACTATAATTTAACAGTATATTGGAGCCACATTGTCCATCTACAGCATTCAAATGCTGCATGTGTGTTAAGGCAATGATTCAACACCTGAATGGGACCATTTCTCAGAATTAGTACTTTTACTTTTGATATCTTAACTGCATTTTACTGCTAATACTTCCTTAACTTATGTAATGTTTGGAATGAAAGACTATTTTCACATTGTAGTATTTTAGAGGGTGTGAATATTTTTTCACCACTCAAAACAATTAACACCTTTATGTAATCTAAAAAGCCAACCCTTATACACTGAAATCTTATCTCTTTTGCATGCGTGCTTAATATGATTATAATGTTGATGTCTTTATCTCCTTAGATTGGCGACAGATGGTGTGCAAAGCATACTGGCCTCTCCCTTGCATGGCCAAATCCCAGGGGTCAGAGGTCAAGCCTGGGGCTTTGTCTCCCTGTCAGATGTCCTCCTCTTGGTGGGAGTGAAGTATGATGTGGTGACCCACTTGCTTTATACAGAAATGCTTCAGGAACACTACAGTAAGGAAAAAGTTACTCTGAACTGTTGACACAATAGCACATTGAGAACAATCTTGTAACCAAGTAGAACTTGCTCAGCATTATAGAATCTGGTCCAGATGCTTCACATTCCTGCATTTTTTTCTTTCTTTCACTGTTTTGGTGATTCCACGGCTCTGAATGTCTGGGAGACCCTGCTGCCAGGGCAACGACACAAGGAAGAGGAGGGGCTGGAGGATCTTGCAGAGGAGGCTTTGGAATCAGGTGACATGCTCCGTTTGGCTGAGCTGCCGGGAGCGTTTAGGATATACAGGTAGCCCACACACTCCAAGATTATTATTATTGTAATTTTTAAAATAAAATGAAAACTAAATATATGGAAATGTCTTCAACTGACAAGAAAACAACAATCAAAATACATTACAACAATATTTCTTGGTTTCTAAACTAACTATACAGCAGTAAAAATATATTATGTAATGTTGAGCAACCAATGTTACGATTCCAACTAGGAAACTCACCTTCAATTATCTATAAAAACATAGATATGCTGTACTGTACAAGTTAATATTACAAACCACCTGCAATTGTAGCTTAATGTGCCTCCAACAAAATGCTATAATATTTTTTTTTTCCTGCAGGGCCTGTCCTGAGTCCAGGGAACAGTGCCGGTCTGCCATTTCTCTCCTGTACGAATTATACACATCTCATCAACAAGAAAGGGACACACTGACAGTCCTAGGCGAGAGGTATTTACATTCGACATGAATCAGGTTCAGATCACACAAATTTTAAACAGTTTAAAGCTGCTTGTAGGTCTACACTTTAAAAATCAAGGTCATGTCATATTAGATGATCCACTTAACTTATTATAATCTTATTTACCTACTGTATAATCTTGCTCATCTTGAACCCAAAGCAGGTTAACATTATAGGAATTGTTTGGAAATACATTTTTATTCTAGATTGGACACTGCTGGGCTTCCATATCGCTTTAG
This sequence comes from Thunnus maccoyii, assembly GCF_910596095.1. Lineage (NCBI taxonomy): Eukaryota > Metazoa > Chordata > Actinopteri > Scombriformes > Scombridae > Thunnus > Thunnus maccoyii. The sequence goes on along the minus strand of NC_056537.1, from coordinate 18,903,158 downwards.
CCAATTGATTCATTATTCTTTTCCCTTCCAGGCTGGACAGGGACAGCCTGAGACTAATGTGTCTGCACATCAGGTTGGCAACTCTTAGAGCGCAGAGAGCAAAAATGTCCTACAGTGCTCTTCTGGCAGCCCGACAATCCTGGGAGACATGGTGAGCCAACAAACATGTAAACAACAATATACATTGTACAATATACAACACTGGACATAAAAATCTCAGCTGTATACTCCCTGCACCTCATCTATCTGTTCAGGCCACATGTTAACAGTCCATGCAGAGCAGAGCAGGCTGTTTTGTGGCTACAGGGTGAAGAAGAAGAGCTAATGAAGTACTCTGTCTCAGTATCACCACAGCAGGTACTGTAAATCTGATTAGTGCATAATGTCATTACATTATTCTTGAATTGTATACACTATGTTCTTTTGTGCGGTCATATTTTTCTCCAGTAATGCTCAAGGTGAAAAAGCATACACTACAGTAGTATTATCAGCAGAGAAACTCTGGCCCTCTCCCAGCAGGCACTGCTGCAGTTGCTGGTGCTGACTCATGAGCAGGAGAGGCAGCACCTGGTCCAGTTGGTACATGGGGTCTCCATAGAGGATCTGCAGTGGCCAGGCTGCACTGTGCCTTCAAAAGAGGGTAAATCAATATTTCTTCTTTTTCACCTGCTTTCAGAATTGGTTTGCTTTTATTTCCCTAAATCCCATATTCCTTATTTGCCATAGGAGATGACCATAAACAGGCGTCTTTAAGGGACGTCTGTATAAAAAGGCTGAGACAAATCCATGCCAGCCTGCAGACACATGGTGAGACTCAGATCCACTTAGAGCAAACTTACCCTCAGCTACAACCCCAGCCCCAAATGCAGGCCCACATAGGCAGCACACTGGCTGAATGGTCCCAACACCAGCTGGAAGATTGTGCTCTGCTCCTCTTGACCCATCTGCTGGAGCTCCAGGAGGTCCAAGCTTCTGCATTACTGCCAGCGCTGATGAACGAGGTGAGTCAAGACAGCCACAGCATCCAATCAAAGGCAAAATTCTATAATAAGTCACAAGAATTCAGAAATAATTATGTGTGTCTGTTAGAGTACACAGCATCTCCAAGCTCTGCGAGATGAGTATGAATCTGAACTTCAAGCAAAGCATTACACCAACCTGCTCCAACTCCTAATCTCAGATGCCCCTTTTACCTCAGGCTCTATACTAATTCCTAATACAAACAAGGCACAAAGCAGTAGCAAAGAGCAAATCCCAGCTGAGTCCTGCTGCAGTGGGCCCATTGAGGCCCAAAACATCAGTGATAAGCCACCTGGAGCTCTGACTGTTGTTTCAGTCAGAAGGGCCAACAGAGAACTACATGGAGTCCAAGCTGAAGATGGGACTAACACACAGGATGTCTGCACAGGTATTGCAAACGCAGGCAAACATACTGTATATGAACATATACTCACCACTGCAATTACAATAAACTTTGCTTTCTCCCAGGTTGTGGAGCAACAATGGAGGATCTGCCCTACTTGGAGATCTTGTGTGTGTCAGATACAACAAGTAATACTCACGAGCCCTTCGCTGCAAAGGGGGGAGCAAAGGATGAGGAAGAGGACAGAGCAACAAAGAGCCCCCAGAGTTATGAGAAACAGGGCTCACTGATTGCCCTTGCTTGGAGCAAACCACCAGAGGATGACACTGACTACGAGACAGAGGCTGCAGACAGAGACACAGCACAGAGCCAAGATGGTGAGAGCAGTCTGCAGACCAGAGATATGTGCAGCACAGCTGAACACTCACAGTGTGAGGAGACTGCTGCAGAAAGCCACGATGAAGAGTTGAAACCCACTCTGTTCCAGTCTGGTTCCACAGGCCACCCTGACCAACAGTCTCAGCAGTGCAGCGCAGTAGAACAGGTACTCTCAGCAGCGTACAGCATTAGCATATAGCAGACCATAAAACACTGTGTTGCTGTCATTCCGTGTCATCTGATTCCTTCCCTTTTATATTTTATCATTCACTCATTAGTTGACCTTGGAGGAGAAGCCAATACCGACCCTGCAGGTTGTACAACCACATCTCTTGGTTGACTCTCTTGACATTAAACAGCATGCCAATGACCTCTGTTCTGGAGCATCTAATGAGACATCCAATGGGGTAGAAGTGGTTGAGGTGGAAATGTGTCCCACTGCATCAGAGTCACAGCTGTGGGATCTGGGAGGGCCTGAACCTGCTCACCCTGAGGACCAGAAATATACCTCGCAAGCCACAGTAAGTGTACTGTTACTTCTTTGTGCAGCCAGGGCTTTTAACATTACTTTATGAAGACGCCAGTGACGCATCACTTCCACATTACTCTATTTTAAAAATAATTCTGCAGCTGTTTCCTGCTTTAAAGGCAGACTGTAGCCTCGCAGAGAGGAAGACAATGAGGGAATCCACACTGATGGAGAGAGAGAGAGCAAGAGAACCACTGTCAGCAATGGAGAGAGAGAGAACGATGCGCAACCTGGTGGACATGCAAAGAAAGGTCGAACAGAGGCAGCAGAGAGACAGAGAGAGACAACTGCTGAGGGTGAGAGAAAGTGGCACTGAAAGATTACTCAGATCATTGTAAGTGAGAGGCTGAGGAGCGCGGAGACATCTGTCATTGACATCTCGTTTGTCTTAGGTTCAAGAACGTCTGTCGATCATCCAGAACAGGAAGGCAGAGGAAGATCTGCTTGGCCTTAAACACACAGACAGGCTAAGACACCTCACACATGATCTACCACAGGTAAACATGTTGAGGGAATCTGTCTGCAACACTCTGATAAGTTTTGTATTATCACACTTTTAACTTTTGTGTTTCAGGAGGACAAGAACCAGCAGAAGACAGTTGTCAGAGAGCGACTGGAGCAGCTAAGAAGAGAGCGCTCTTATGTCATGCAGTCCAAAAGAGACAGGTGAGGGGTTATTTATTTGAATTAGACAACAAATGAATGTCTACCATCATTTTCTCCACTTTATTTTTTTTTTCTTTTTTTCACTCTTAAGAAATACTGCAGGATTCAAGGAACTCCTGGGTCCAGTAACCCTCCACAGCAGAGAAACAGACGACGGAGAGGTCTGAGATACTAGAGCTGCTTAAAATTCTTGTCGAGTAAAAGAGGAATTTTTAGTTATTTCCATATTCATGAAGGTTGCTGACACTAATAAACTTCCCATCACTAAGTAGCACAACAAATATATGGTTCTCTAATGATTCAAACTGTATCAATCATTGGTAACATGCTGTTGTGTGTAATGCTATAGATATTGTGAGTGGTGGCCTTCCTGTTTGATGTCATATAGAACATAAATATATCTCAAAATGCAGATTGTTTATATGAAAAAAAAGATCTCAACAAACTTATGGTGACTGTTTATTATACAGTTTAATTATCATCTTGACAAACATAAGCATCAACAGTAATATCATTTATCAATGACCCCTTTTATTTGTGTACACATTATCCCCGTGGCCTAAATTACATACACAATGAGTCGCAAAGGTGCATGTTAATAGTCTACACAAGTTCCATCATCTCTCCTTATATAGACATTGTTGGTCATTATGTTGTGACTACAGGAAGGACACTGATGTAGACTTTGATTGCACCTATGGACTGGGGTTGTATTTACAGGATGTGAGTACTGTAACATGTCAAAGGACGAAAGCTTTGCTAACAACTCTATGATGGGGAGATATGTATAATACAGAGGGTTGGGTGTGGGCCCAGTAGTTTTCCTGCAAGAGAGGGGGATCTCTCGGCCCAGTTGTGTGGAGGGGGAGGGGCGAGGGGGAGACTGTCTACATGGGAGAGATTATCAGCAAATAAACATTCAGTTGTTTCCTCTTTAACTGATCTTATATAGTGTCCACTCACACTGCAGTCCGACACAAAGCAGGAATACCTATCATCCTAATAAGCCAGAACATTCCACAGCAGCTCTCACACACTGAGCCACTGTGTTACACACATACATACAAAATACACGAGTGTGTCCTCAAATGGAGAGTACACAGCTTAGGTTCAAGTCATGTGGTCTCGAACACACTAACATTAAAACCAAAGACAAAAAAGCTTAAATTCCAAACTAAAAAAAAAAACAAAAACTGTGCCTGGCTGATAGGTGCTATACTCAGAGTTTTAATATTCTAGCAATGTGACAGCTGGGAACTAAAAAAAAAGAACCCACAAGTCCCATTTTCAAAACATGAGAGTTCACCTTTGAGGATGAGGTGCATTATTACCATGTGCGGTTCCCAGCAGGCTGTGCAAATGACACACTTTTCAGGCTGTAATCAGGTCAGCAGGGCACTTCGATTTGTGAAATACATGAAATTTAAACTGGTGTGGTGTCTGGACCCAGGATCAACATGTGCAAGATCTTCAGCGAGAAAGCAGCATGCGCTTGTGTGTGACAGACTAAACTACACCTTATACAAGATAGTCAACAATATTTGCATTTTATACACTAGACTGGTGTTTCCCACAGTGAAAGGTAAAAGCCTAGGATGAAAACATGGAGGTCCACATCAAGTTCTGTCAGTGAACCTCTGAGAATGGGACCACCTTCTTGCTGGAGGCTTTAATGAGCACTACTGTCCAAAAACACAAAACGGTCATCACAAGTCCAGCATCTCTCTGACTTATGGGCACCATGGAACTGAGGAGGGTGGATATACGTGTATTTGTATTTGTGTTTTGTATCTCTTTTTCATGGGTATCATGAAAGAAGAGAAATGTGCGTCAAGTTTTGAATGGTGTTAGCAATGGGACTCAAGGGATGTTCATGTATTTATGCTTTAATGTGTGCGCATGTCTTTATGCATGAGTCTTTCTATTGGTGTGCACACTGCACCCCTGGGCCATGATGGCCCCCTTCCTCATCAGAACTATCATTATAGGCCTCTCTCCTGGCTCCACCTCCTGATCCTTGACTCCGGTCAAAATCTGTCAAGTCAACTTCCTCCGCATCCGCTGTGATAACAGGATTCTCTGCACGAGCAGGCAGCAAGCACTCGAGTTCCTGAAAGAAATTGATCATTATTAAATACACAATGACAGCATAATCATTAGAGCAGACTGGAGTTTAAAATGTGCAAATCACAACAACAACTGCAACTCACATTCAGCTTTTCAGGGCTAATCCAGTTGTTTTCAGGGAACTGGACGTCAAACTTGAGGTAAAGGTCTCCCTTCTCAAATGGGTTTCTGTATTGAGGCATTCCCTCTCCCTTCACCATACGAATAGAACCTGACACACACACACAGCAACAAAAGGGTGTAAAGACATGTGGCATGCAGACACATAAGGACCTTGTGGCCTTGGCTTCTGCAATTTACAAGCTGTGTATTATATACTGTGACATAAGCAGGGTTTTCCGATTCAAATAGATCTTCATTTGAAGATTTAGTATATGCCTTTTCCCATGGATACGTGAAAAGTTGAATGTGAAACGTTACTCTCACGTGGTCCACCTTTGGTTCTTCGTGCAACTAGATCTGGCCATGTGAGAGACTAGTGAACCTCAGTTGAATCAAAAAATATGGCGGGAGCTGCTGCGGTACTTTCTCAACGTCATACAGCTTACTAACTTTACCAGTTAACATTTGACTGCAGACTACTCTGACAGTAAGGATGCAACAAACTGGTAATATTCATAAATCTGCATTGGAAGATATGGAAGATATATAGTTTTTGCAGTGTGGGCAGTGCGCTTCTTGCAGCATGGAGAGGAGTAACGTTAGCCGCCAGTCTGGAGCAGCAGCAGCAGGAGTCAGTGCAACGTCACCAGCTAATCTGTAAGTGTCTTCAACAGTAAATTACTCAGCACTGACTAACACCAAACCTTACACCAAGCTAGTTTTTGTAGTTAAATTATTCACATCGATCTCTGACTACTCAGAGGTGTGTTGTGCTAATTATTAGCTAATGGTCTGTTAGCTAAAATAAATCCATCGCTGACCAGATTAACTAAAAAGGTAATAACACACTCCTGTCCACATGATGCGTATTGTCTCTGCACAACACCCTCTGCACTAAAGAAAGCACTTGTACTATTTTTATCTGGTCACTCAATACTCACTGACTGTAAACTCTGTAGAATTGCACTATATTGTGTTGACTGAAGTAGTGTGTTGGTCTTGTTAAATAAAAAGTACATGAATGTTTCTCTCATTCTGCCAATGTGAGAAATTGATGATGAGAAACAGCACCAGTATTTTCAAATGTCCACCAGGACGTTTGATGATTTTCTCCATCAGAATAGCCCACTGTTACACAACACAACATACACAGTGAGCCAGTCAGTTCAGCAGAGCAGTTTGCTATCACCATCACATCCCCATACTGCCATTCATGTGCACAGCGTTTTCCCTGCCTATCTAACTCAAAGGTGGACCGCCTTTGTATTACTGGCCGCCATCTTTGTTGAAAATACTGGCATGTCATGTTGACGGACCAAAAAAGGTGGAACTCAACTGTGAGGGCAGCGCAGCAACCGGACAGTCTACAGCACGCACACACTAGAGTTATCTTGTAGTTCATCTTCAAAAAAGGCAGCGGTTGCAAGCATGATTTGATTTATTGACCCAATAATTACCTTTGCGAGATGAACATGAAGTATATTGTGAACTTTCTACGCCGTCATTCAGAGACTAACATTAGCGGAGCAGCGAATTCCAGTAGTAACAGACGAGACCGGCTGACCAACACACACTGCAACATTTAACAACTTGGACTAACTGTGAAGTGAAGAAAATAACTCTGTTCTCAGTCTGTTTCACCTCAAAAACCCTGTGCTTGCTCAGCGTCTTGGACAGCAATGTCTTTCCCCGGAGCTTACAGTGCAGCAGAAAGGCTGCTCTCCACTGCCGGAGACATGATGTTAATAACAACACAGCAGGGCACTCCGCCTCCCCCTCATACAGGCAGTAGACTGTAAGATGCTTTCAAATGAATTAATTCATTAGTTAATGCAGTTAACTTTTCGAAATAAAAAGGCTGCGGTCCATTTATCTTATCTGCCAGTCATGTTTCTTATTGTTTTTCAGCAGAATAATGACACCAGTGAAAGGTTTGGCACACAATATACTGAAGCAAGAGACTGACAATAGTGCCCCCTTTTCTATTCAATTGAGAATTTGGTTTTGAATCAAGAATCGATAGTCGCGATAGTATCGAATTGGGAGATAAGTATAACGTCCCAGTCTTACAAAATAGACACCATCATTTGTCACAACCTTCATTTTCCATCTTGGTATAAAATTTAAATCCCTATGGACACTTTCATCTGTCAAATCAATTTTCCACTTAAGCACACGACACTCTAAGGTACATGCACAAATCGTGTATGCCACGGCAAGCACATTCTCTAGCCTTTTCCACCTTTGTCTCAAAAAAATCCAGGGAAAACCCAGTGTGCGTATTGTATCTTGCAGATGTGAAGTGTTAATTTCGGAGGACATGCACAACCAACACTCTAAATGGACGCAGGATACATGAGGCAGCCATCACGCGAACATGTAGTTAAAAGCAAGCAAGTATATCTGTGGCCTTTCAGGCACCTCAGTAATTTCATTAGGGAACTATAGATTCTTATGAACAATATGATGGCTTGTTAGCTGTAAAAATAGCTGGAGAAAGTGCCACATCCAAAATGTATCATCAATTGGCTCATTGTGTTTGTTTCTCACTGTGATTAATTCAGCAACAAATATTTCTACACAATAATCTGCTTTTGTTCACTAAATGTCCATCAGAACAAAAACAAAAAAGCAGGAATGTGATGAAAAATAGATAATTCGCGAATGTGGTATGAAGACATGTTTACCTGGCTCTATGACCTTGCCAGGTGGGTATTTGACAAGCAGCTGACGTCCATCGAGGTGTGTGACAGTCATCTGGAAGCCACACAAAGCCTCAACCAGGCCAATACGTTGGACCATGTGAAGGTCACTGCCATCACGGCGGAATTCCTGATTTAGATAAAAATCCAAAAATTTGTTGCCAAGGTTCACAATTGTTGTTCATCAAATAAATGTAGAATGCTTCCTTAAATAACAGCTTTTCTATTGTAGCCCTGTTAATAAACACAGCCTAACAAATCAATATCAGAATCCAGGGCAGACAGGTGAGGTACCTCATGTTCTTTCTCTTGTAGCACCAGGACGATATCTCCTGGTTCAACGCCTGGTGCTTGGTCAGCTTCCCCAGAGAATGTGATCTTCTGTCCGTGTCTCATGCCTTTGTCCACATGCACCTCCAGAAGCTTAGTTTCCTTACACACCTTATGACCCTCACACTTTTTACAGCGGTCCTTCTCATTGATCACTTCACCTAAACAAGCACACACACACACACAGGTTAGACACAGTCAGAGTACTGTTGTGCTTGTGATTCTACCTATCCATTTTTTTAAAAAGTAAAGTCAGTGTGTGGGTGTTGACAGACATATTACCCTCTCCATTGCAGTCTGTACAGACTGACTGCATCTGTTGAACCATCCCGGGGGCCAGCTGTCTAATCATGATTCTCATACCTCGTCCTCTGCATGCCACACACTTCTGCACGGCTCCGGCTTTACCGCCCTGACTAGAAGGCAAACAGTAAAGCGTCAGCATTGTTAGCAGGAATTTCTATTTATGCACAACAGAATCACTGCAATTACATCCCATCATCTGGCTGGCCTATAAAACTATAGATTATTAGGCTGTTTTCAATCCTTAAACATTCAAAGCAGACTCACCCATTACAGGCAGCACACAGCACATTCTTACTGAGCTGTAGTTTGGTGGTTTTGCCATTGTAGAGGTCTTCAAGAGAAACTCTGTGTGACAAAAGAGTTATAAGTGACACAAAAACATTTTTTAACCACCCACTAAAGAACCCCAACGCTTTTAAAGTACAATACTTACTTCAGAGGGTGTACCATATCATCTCCTCTCCTCCTGCCTCCATTGCGTCCTCTGCCCTGTCCCCCCATGAACCCAAACAGTCCTCCACCAAAAATGTGGGAGAAGATGTCGTCCATCCCAGGCCCTCCTCCTCCTCCCTCCCGTAGTCCCTGTTCTCCATAGCGATCATAAAGCTCCTTCTTTTCTGGGTTTGTCAGTACCTCATATGCAAAACTGATCTCTTTAAACTGGAAAAAAGAAAAACAAGAACACTCAGGATAGGATGAAAAATCATTTAATATATGACAGCAATGTGGGCCAACTAGTTTTGTGTTTCATGAGTCACCTATTACAAAGAAAAAAAGAAATACAGACAGTCAAGTCTCTTGTATCAAGGTCTTGTAAAAACCAGGGTTGAGTCACAAAGCAGCAGTAAAATAAATCAAAAACTGATGCACTCATCTCTAGAGAAACACTGTTTCATATTCTGAACTCTGGTCTGTACCTATTATTAACCCTCAAAGAGTTGGGCTGTGTGTGATCATGACAAATAAAGTTGACATAATTTCTTGGTTCCAACTGTTGAGCAACTGTGGTGCTGCTGCTGTTGCTCTTATTGTAAATTACAGTGTTGCTGCTGTTGCCATTGAAAATGCTTTGGTGCATCATACCTTGTCTCCAGCATCAGGATTCTTGTCAGGATGATATTCTTTGGCCAGTTTACGGTAGGCCTGTAATGAACCAAAAATCAACATAAACAAAGCTGCATGAGAGCCTAGAGCTCAGGTATCAATAACCGCATTACCTCTCCTTACCAGTTAAGGGCTAAACTTGTGGGCCTGCTGTCAAAAAAAACATGCGAGAGCATCGCAGCCTCTGACATGTCAAGACACTTATCACTCATGTGTGAAGAAGACGACAACAAAATCTTCATGCGAAAATATGCATCTTTTTAAAATTTTCCTGCTTAACCAGCAACTGTCACGATCTCCTGGTAAATTCGGAATCCATCAAAATAACACTAAAGGCACTTCATTTCGACATACATTGTCGACATACATTTGATTCGCATTACTCGCTTGATGTTTTCTGCCAGGAGAAAACAGCTGGGATAGATGACAGCTATCTTAAAAATAGTTCAGACTTAATCGAGTTATATGATTCATTTGAGTTTACTGAATATAAGATTAACCCACAAGAGGTCATAAGCATTTGGTAAAATGACTCAAGTCACGTTTGGCAAGGTTGACGTTGATTTGCTGTTTATATACAATTCGTAATTAACGGTGTGAGATGTTTGAATCGAGTTCTGAGTATACAGCGACGTGAATTTTAGCAACGTATAGCTACCGTAACGTTAGCAATACGACGAGTGGTATTAACGTTAGCTAACGTTTGTCATTTAAGTAAAAAAAACACCCAAGTTTATCCATAAACATATAATGTAAATAAATACGTCGTGATTCACGCCAAATTTAGCGTCACCACATGCCACATAAACGTTGTGAACACAAAGGCAGATTTGTTTTCTTAGCATATTTTTGTAAGTGAGCTGATAAGCTAACATTATTTGCTTCGTTGCTGACTGACTTGGCGGGGGCTATTTGCTGGAATTTAGCTAGGTAGCGTTATCGTCTAGTAGCCGGCAAGCTAACGTAACTAGCACACTCGTGGTCACCGGAGTAATTCTGGGTTTCCATTTCCAAACAGGCTAACTCTTATCTTTCCAATACACGTAGGAACGATGAAAAAAATAAATACATTCTCAATTATTTCACCAACACCGATGTATAACTCGATTGCCTTACAAAGCGCAATGCAAGCAGTTATCTAGCTTAGTTTTGTGGCTAGGATAGCAAACTCACAAGCTGCTGCTGATGAGCATCTTGATTCGCTTGTTTCTAGGCCATATTTCAGTACCTCTCTTCCTATTTTATTATGTTCTCACTCTTATCAAATTTCTCTTTTGTTTCTGCATTTGCTTACCTTCTTAAGTTCATTTTCAGAGGCAGATGGGGAAACTCCGAGGATGTCGTACAGCTTAGTATCCACGACGCTCGACATGATGCTAACCGGCCGGCTGCCACAGAAAGAGCTTCTGCGGAGGTTCAGCTGAGAGAGGGGCCGACGCAGGATCCACCGGCAGGGACCGTCCGCGGCTGCCAGATACTACGACACACATAAACACCCACTCGGAAGTACATGCCCAAAAACAGCAACCATAGTAAGAGTTAGCCAGAGGGCTTATGTATTTACAGTAAATTTGCCATTTATTTTCTCAATTGAAAAAACAAAATAGTGCGTGGTTGTTATGGAAACCATTAATGTTGCGCTATGTTATAATGCCCGCAAAACGTTCCATAAATTAAGTTCAAATGGCTGAAATAAAATTTTAGACTCCCCAATAAAAGCTGAAAAAATGTCGCTGAAAATGTTTAATCGGCGTTTGTCCAAATATTCACTAGAAACTGCCGTTATCTACATAACACAGGGTAGTTTACAGATTAGGGAAGGTCGTTAAAGTAAACTACTCAACACTGTGTGAAAAATAAAGTTTTCCCTTGAGGAGTGAAATATTTTGTATGGAAGCCGAGAACGGCTATGTTTGCAATTTTTTTAAAAAATGCCATTATCTCGAGATCACGAGTTAACTATCTTGTTATCTCAAGAAATCTAGCTTTGTTATCTCAAAGTAAAGAGATAATCAACCCGTTATCACAAGAAAACAAAAGGTTGTTTCCTTTTATTACTTATGTTTATCAGAGATCAAGAGTGCCATGTCAACATGCATAGATGGCATCTTGACAACTGTAGCAACTGATCTAAGTTGAAAATGTCAGATCAAGGATTACCTGTTATTATTAATAGCACCTTTATTAATGACATCTGTGTCACAGCCAAATGGCAAGTTGATTAACTCCTGGTCGTAATATGATTGGATGTTTCATATTGGAGAAACACTCAACAATACCTTTCAAGCATTTTCATATTATTAGACTCAATTAGAGAAAGGAAAGTGGGGTGGAGAGAGGGAATAAGAGCCAACATATTACAGATTTGAACCCCTGTCCTTAAGAGCACTGACTGTGCTCGATCTCAATAGTTGAGCAATCCATGTGAGGGAAACATGGAGAGGAGAAAACAGGAATAAACAAATAAGAATGAGCTCCACCCGTGATAAATCTCGTGATAAATTATCTTATTATCTCAAGAAATTGGCCTTTTGTTTTCTCAAGATAACAAGATAAATTAACTTGTGATCTCAAGATAATGGCATTAAAAAATAATTGCAAGCATGGCTGTTCTTGGCTTCCGTAATTTTGCTTCTTCAATTTATGAGTTTCCACTTGGAGAAGACCAATGTTTATCTGAGGTAGTTTAAATCTGAAAGCAGGGAAGCATGGAAATAAGGTCTAGAAGCGGGACCACATTTTCATCATCACTGTAGATTATCCTTTAGAAAATGTGGTTTTATCTGATGTTTTTCTTTATCTGTCAGACTCCGGTGCAGGTGCATCATAAGTGAGCAGGCCCCCATTTTCTGCTTTTTCTGCTTCTCTACAGCTAAGCTTTGTGATTAAAATTCAAATTTAACTAGGGAATAAATCAGTGTTTAGAGCATCCTACTGTAGCTCTTAGGAGATTAGGATTCATGTCACCTGTTATTCAAAAGATGAGCAGCAAATAGCACTTTTGCTGATTCAGAATTTCTGCAGAAATTGAAAGGATGAGGAAATATATAAGCCTGCTGAGGCCTGGCAGGGATTATCATTATTACTGCAATTTATATTGTACTTTGCAGTATTTGTGTGTACCAGGTGACCAGCCCAGTGTGGAGCTGCAGATGCACATTTGGTAAAATAATGAATGTGCAGACGTGCAACCGAAAACAGCCACAGAGCCCAGTTCAGGGGCAGCAACAACAAGGAGATCAGAGTCAGCAGTAGAGGGGGTTACAGCATTTATTGAGATTTCCTTTGATCTTAGCAGTGGTCGAAGTATTCAGATCATTATGTAACAGTAATATCACAGTGTAAAAATACTCCATTACAAGTCCAGCATTCAAAATGTTACTTAAGTAAAGGTGAAGCTGTATGTATGTATTTTACACAAAATGTACTTAATGTATCAAAAGTAAAAGAACTCATTATGCAGAATGGCTCACTAATGAGTTTTGGTAATGTTATTGGTCAAGGTGGAAGTATTTTAACTGTTTATTTCTCTTGTGTAGCTTAATTTGTAATAATGTATATTTAATAAATGGATCATATTTAGTAAAATTTGAAGAACCTGAAAAGTAGTAACTGTCGTTGATAAATATATGTAGTGAAATGTGGCGTAGAAGCATAAAGTAGGGTAAAGTGGAAGTACTCAAGTACATCAAAACTGGACTTAAAGTATTACAAGTAAAGTAATAAATGTACTGAGTTACTTTCCACCACTGATTCTGGGGTTCATTTAAAGCTTGTTTGAGTAACATTTCTAATCTGCATGCTTTTGTTCATGTGGTAGATAAATAAATATACCAATATTCGACGAGCAGATGAGTCCCTGCATTTTTCAGGTAAAAATCTTAAGAAAGAGAATGACACTCCCTAAAGGTGTCGCACATCGCTAGCTAGAGATATGGGAAGAGTCAAATAATTAAATTGCATTTTTTAAACCATAATTTAAAACTGAAGTAAGAATTGTTTTCCATATTAAAAACAGGTTTTGTTTGAAAGCTATGAATGTGAATGTCAACCTTTTTGCTGCAGCACTTGATGCTGTGTGATCCAATGTTCAGGGTGACAGCAAATAAATATGTAAACTGTTATGTTTACACATGTGATGGACAGACGAACTTTTGATTACGTTTTATATATCCGCCATTTTGATTTCCAAATCAGACCGATTTCTCGTTGCCTGCCTGCTGACGAGTAATTTGGACAGTGTCAACACAGCCGTTCAGCACAGCAGGCCAACCACCGTGTAACGGCAGTGTGTAAATGACATTGCAACCGGGAAAGGGTATCGTTAAGCTAACAACGCAGTCATGAACAGCCAGCTACGGGCCTCCGGGTGACCTGACAGCCACAGTCGCCGAGTTGCCGTATAGTTAGATGACGACTGAGAAAAATGATGGATAGAAGGTAACTAACTAGCTATTTGCTCGTATTTTGAGAGGAAAAACATGTAACCTAACGTAAAGCCTGTCCGAGCTGCCTCGCTGTCAAGTGGTCGGGACAACACGGTAACGCTAGCCACGCAGCCGTGATAAATAACTGACTGTTAGCTTGTGACCTGCATTAACCGTTGTTTGCAACCGGCACCGTTTTAAAATAGTTTGGTAACGTTAGCAACGCAAATGAGACATTGCTAGCGTGGGTTTATGATCTGCATGCAAGGTAAGTGCACTGGAAAACGTACTGGAAGATGTTGTTCACAGGAGATAAGCTTAAACTTAACGTGAAGTTGCGATAACAGTATGGATAAGCTAATTAACATGAATTCACGCTGATATATAACAGTTCATTACGGTTAATATCCATTACTAGCTAACTTAACAGTAACGTTAACCGTTACCAGCTGATCTTACAACGCCACAGAGGCCTGTCTTAAAGCTGAGCATTGCATTGTTGTGCTGTTTGTATGAATTTTAAAATACATATTTAGGTTAGGTATTGGGAATGGATGGATTCCTGAAGTGAGTAGTGTGAGCTCTAACACCTGTTTGTTTAGCCTCAATATGTTTATTGTAGCGATGGGTACACCAGGGAAGCAGAGATAATTAATATCATGCAATCCGTTTTGATGGTGCTTAGAAATGAGTATGCTCAAGCCTCTTTTTTAAACTATTAAACAATACATTACCCCCGTTTTCCAATGTGTGACTGCTGACTGCGGTATACGAGATCACATCCACTATTAGGTGTGGGAGGGGGAGCTACCTACATTGACATAAACACATGCTGGATCAGCGGCATGTTCACCATGGGAACCGTTTCATCTTATGGATAAACATAAGGATAATGGATAATGCCTCAATATAGTGGTCAACTGTTATCTTCCCCGCATTAAGTCTCAAGTTTGTACTTTGTAATAACACAGATGTCAGTCGATGCAGGCTTAACAGAATAGTCATCACCACAACACAGTGGCTGACACATTTGTTTCCCTTATATACAAGTGTTTATGTCACATACTAAAGCTAGATTACTGTCTGCATGGGATTTGTTAATACACACATTATTTGCTGATGTAACTGTACGTGTGAGGCCATTCTCAAAGTAAGCTGGCTAGTGTCAATACACAGATGTACAGCTCTTACTCAATTACAGATGAACTGCTTCCTGGTTTTTGCAGGAAGCAAGCCTACTGTTCGTCTGCACATGCGCTGACTAACTTTTCCTCTGACTCTAAGGAACACAAACCAGATCTTCCTGGAAATGATTCTGTACCATTTGTTTTTCTCTTATTTTCTCCTCTCTCATTAACAGGTTGAAGGCATCTTCTCTGGATATAGTGTGTTTGGTGTTGTATGAGTGAAGTAGGTGTGTTCGTGTCGTCATTGTGTGAATTTGTCCAGGCCATGCAATGTCAGTAAGGTAAATGGCTGTTTAGCAAGATCTGACTGAGGATACTGCTCCTTGTCCAAATGTAAGAACATTTTTTAAAAAAGGAAATAAACATTGTTATAACTGTTTAGCACACACACAAAAATTGTCATTAATTAACTTTAACATGTATGCCACAAAGTCATGATACTGATCACTGTGCCACATCCTCTTTTGGTTAACAGCTAAGTATATGTGCTGGTGACGTCAGCCATGTTTTGGAAGTTTGACTTACACACATCCTCTCACCTGGAGGCTTTACTGGACAAGGAGGATGTTACGCTCATTGAGCTCATGGAGGAGGAAGATGTGCTGCAGGAGTGCAAGGCCCAGAACAGGAGGTTTGTGTATTGTTGGTTTTAGCAGCACATTGATAGTGTTATTATTATTACTACATCTTTGTTTTCAGTCATTCCTATTATCATACTTGTAACTGGTGTTTCTTTTCACATCATCATGCTTTTGTAGACTTCTCCTGTTCTTGTGCCAGGACCAGTGCATGCAGGAGCTGGTCCACATGATTACTACAGAGCCCCCTGCTGGTATAGAGGAGACCAAGCGCTTTAAGTAGGTGCTGCTGTGTAGAATATGCTGATGTAGTATACTGTATCTAGAAAAAAAATGAAATTTGCTGGTGCTGCACTACATCATGTCAACTACCTGTCATTTTGTAGCTGCAACCAAGAGCTCAAGAGGGTTCAGATTTGCTCTCGATCCAATGATCTAACCAAGCAATTGATAATACATTTAAAATATCTAAATGACTACTTAAATACTAGTTGGACAGTCAAAAATGTGAAAAATCAGTACAGTCCTGTAGGATATCAAGTACACTAAGGTAGAAAATAAGATACTGATTGTGTTTAACTGCCAGGTGTGTTCTCGTCATTTATTACAGGTATCCAAATATAGCATGTGAGCTGCTGACATGTGATGTGGGAGTGATCAATGATAAGCTGGGTAATGAGGAGCCTCTGCTGGAAACTCTGTATGCCTTCCTGGAGCAGCCATCCCCACTTAACCCCCTCCTGGCATCTTTCTTTAGCAAAACAATTGGGAACCTCATCACCCGGAAGACTGAGCAGGTAACACATACACTCACACACACACATACACACACACACACACACGGAGAGCTCTATAAAAGGGCGTACTCAGAGAAGTCTGAGGGGTGATTAGAGCAAGATAATTGGAACTGAGACAGACATATGCTTCCAAATTAAAACAGTTAAGTTTTCTAAATCAAAAAGCTGTGTACGCTTACACACTTTTCTCTGCTTTTCTCTGTTGGTCAGACAGTGACCTTCATCAAGACCTGTTAGCTTAACTGTCAGTTATGTTTCATATTGCACTTCAGTGGACAAAGGACACGAGTCAATGGTTTAGCACACAGTCCGCTAGAGTCAGAGCCTAAAAATAGTGCCCCCCTTTCTATTTATTGAATCAAGAATCGGTTTTGACCCCTACCCCACCCCTAACGACAAGGTCAGTTGGCCTCTCCATCTGACCAGCTTTGTTGGTCCAGAGCAACATTTCTTGACAGCTGGCTGGAAAGCTGTGATGTTTGGTATTCATATTCATGTTCCAGACAAGTCCAGACAAGTTCCAGACCACCCCCCCCCCCCACCCCATTGCCATCATCAGAACACTTCAATTTGTACTCAGTTCACCACAGTCAAAAAACAAAAAAAAGAAAAAACATTCTCAGCAACCCCTCCTGGTATCAAGCTATTTAGATATTTAGACAGTTTGGATTTTTATGTGCAAAGGTTTTGGATTTAATTGTTTGGAAATGGCCACACAGCTCAAATTAATATACGTTTATGAGTATAAGTATTTATGGTTATATGTGGATAGCAGTTGTATACAGACACAAGACTACATAATCTGTTTGGCTTCTCAGAGTTAATGTTTCTAAGTGGTCCTATGAGACTTTCAACGAAGCAACGTTGAGGAAATATATGTTACCAGAGGCAGCCACTTAATATACACCCGCACTTTCATCTGCAGAGCTTTTAAAAACATCTTCCTCCCAAACATGTTAGAGGTGAATGGAATTTGTGTTGCTGCTACATTTAAAAAACTTAACAGTAACATGTATTTCCGGAAACAATATCTGTCTTATAATCTTTCTATCTAAGAGATAATCCCAATGAAAATTATTTTATAGCGAGATTTGTGTCCAATTCTTAGTTTGAGTCTGAGTCTCAGTCTTTCAGTTTTGTGTTTTGTGTCATGGTGTTTCCGTTGCTCTTTGTTGTGTTTAGGTGATTAGTTTCCTGCGACGAAAGGAGGGATTCCTTTCCTTGGTCCTGAAGCATATTGACACATCTGCCATGATGGATGTGCTCCTCCGACTCATCAGCTGTGTGGAGCCACCCCCTCTTCGTCTCGAGACTCTTACTGTATGAGACAGATGAACCCACATTTACACTTTGAGAC
Organism: Thunnus maccoyii; assembly: GCF_910596095.1. Classification (NCBI taxonomy): domain Eukaryota; kingdom Metazoa; phylum Chordata; class Actinopteri; order Scombriformes; family Scombridae; genus Thunnus; species Thunnus maccoyii. Next base: position 18,885,205 of record NC_056537.1, on the reverse strand, counting down.
ATTACACTCTTATATCTTGTACAATAATAATGTGAGATCTTTCTCAATAGTGGCTGAATGAAGAGAAGCTGGCTCAGAGACTCATAGAGCTCATTCACCCCGAGAGAGATGAAGAGGTAGAAGAGCATTTCAATATTTTTACAGTAATGAGTACCTCATTTCTGTGATTAAAATATACTATCACTACCACTGACTCTTGAATAGACCGTTGACAATACTAAATGTCTGTGTTGGTGGGGTTTTTTTTCTCTCACAGAGGCAGTCCAACGCATCTCAGACTCTGTGCGACATCATTCGTCTGAGCAGAGACCAAGCCAATCAGCTCCAAGAGATGTCACAGCCTGACCCTCTGCTGACTGTGCTGGAATCGTAAGTCAGACATAGACACACACACACAGATGTTCACACTCTCTTTACTGGATGCAAAGGTGATGACATACTCTGTTATGTTTCTACAGGCAGGAGTGTGTGGAGCAGTTGTTGCAGAATATGTTCTCAGGAGAGAGGACGGAGAGCTGTATCGTCAATGGAATTCAAGTTCTTCTCACATTATTGGAAATCAGGAGGCCTGTGTGAGTGAGAGACTTGAAAGCATATATATATATGTATATACATATATACATTATATATATATTATATTACATTTTATTATATAATGATCACTGTCATAAAAATTTTCATCTCTCCTTACCCTTATCATTTTTCTAAAATTGCCCACAGATGATGGAAGCTCTCTTATGTGACCATTTATTAAACATGTATCGATCCATTTTCTGGTTTTGATATGAGTTTGTTGTATGTGTTCCTGTGTTTATGACAGCGTGGATGGTGTAATGGATGCTCAGGGATTTGAGAGAAGTTACACTGTTAACAGCAGCATTCTGCTGGCCATTCAGCCACACCTGGTACACTTCCACCAGCTACTTTTGGAGCCACCCAAGGTATATAAACAAAGATATCAGGCACAAGGATGTTTCAATATTTTTGCTTTTTCAGTTTGTTTAAAACAGTAATCAACAATTGTCCATGCTTTCAGTTGATAATCTTTCACCATCTTTTATCTAATTACCATACTTTATCTTTACCAAAGTGACTTTTGATTGGCATGTTAAGTAATCAATTGCCACATGCAAGAAGACCTAATTTGGCAAGACTTTACTGTTTGTCTGAAGGGAGTGCACAGTGTTGGTATGACAAGAAACATTTTGTAACAATAAAACTTTCAGACATCAATAGGCTTATCCTGTGCTTTATCATTTGTAGGTCATTTTATATTAGCTGTTGTAATATGAGATAACATGTTATTCATGAACATATAATGTTATTTATCAATAGAAAATCACATATCCCCTGCACAGAAGTATAATTCATTCAGGTGCCAATTGCAGGCCATATGAAAAGCATTGAGAATGAAGAAAAGTTTTACCCCACACAAAAACTCATGAGAGCAAGCTCTGTCACTAGCAGAAAGTGACAACATGCTATAAGTATCGAATATGTTCAGATTTTTGATGTGCGGCAACTGCTTTCTTCAATAGTTTTGTTTAATTGTCTGTCATTTTGATACCTTTGCTGTACAGTAATTGAATCTGTATAACAACCTCCAGCTTGTTGTTTCCAAAACTCTGTGCCCTCAATCTGTGCACATTTAGCGAAATCCTATGCTGACTTCTCTTGGCATGCTGGAGGAACCACTTGGGAACACACGACTGCACGTAGCCAGACTAGTGGCCTCTCTGCTGTATACCAGCTCTGCTAGCCACGCAGTCGTAGCACAGGAACTCTGCCAGCTCAATACAATGGACCTGCTTTTGGTGAGAGGAGCAAACACAGTTTTTTTCGCTGTCAAATACAATGTTAAGAGAGTGACACTTGTGATGTCCCTTTGGAAAATATATGCCTTTTTTCAGGACTTGTTCTTCAAGTACACATGGAACAACTTCCTGCACCTCCAAGTGGAGCTTTGTGTTGCTGCCATCCTCCGGCCCTGTGCCCATGAAATGAGACTTCAGCCTGGCTTGGGATCCCAGGAAAAATTCAAGCCTCTTCAGGATGCATTGCAAGAGCAGGCGTTGGCTGAGACACAGACCTCTGAAACTCCAGTCACCACTGAAAACTCTGCACATAATTTAATGGTGACTCATGTAGGTGTCTGTTTGTGTATTAAGAAAGAGGTTTTAAGTTCCATTTGATCTATTAGAGACACAACTGTAGTTGCTCTTTCTGAATTAAGACAATTGATTGACTCTGTCTTTGTCTCTCACAAGTTGTTTCAGCACTGCCACCTTGTCCAGAGGATTCTACAGGCTTGGGAGGAGAATGATAAAACACAGTAAGGAACTTTGAGTGAATGACATTGTGTTGTTTTTGCCAACAGGCAGTAGCCTATGAGTTTCCCTAAGTGTGGTACCTCTGTGTTTAGGTCAGAAGGTGGTATGAGAAGAGGCTACATGGGACATCTGACCAGGATTGCCAACACAGTAGTCCACAACCTGGAGAAAGGCCCAGTCCACACTCAGATTAGTAGCCTCATCACAGGTATGTGTGTGGACAACCACTCACATTCGTACATTTTAGAATGTGATGATAAAAGAAGAAAATTACACTCAACTGGAATATTGTTTTCTTACTGCTGTTGATCTTGTATTTTTTAATTTAGAGCTGCCAGATGACTGCAGAGGGCGCTGGGAGACCTTTGTGGACCAGACCCTGTCAGAGACCAATAGGAGAAACACCATAGATCTGGTAATCACACAAAAATGCACATCTGCACTGTGTAATAGCTGTTTGTTATTATGCACACACAGAAACTTTCAGTGTTGCATTTATGGTGTTGTTTCCCTGTTCAGATTGGCTCTGGAAACCCACGCCCTTCCTCAGAGGATGATATGGAGAGCCCCTTCCCTAAAGAACTGACACTACAGCAGGTACACATACATAAGCATACATTAAATATTTAGGGCTTCTATTTTCAGATATAGTAATCTAATTTAAGCTGTGATGTACATTTTAGGCATTTTCAGACTACCAGATCCAGCAGATGACAGCTAACTTTGTGGATCAGTTTGGCTTCAATGATGAGGAGTTCACTGATCATGACGACAGCATTGGGTATGTTAACTTCCACTCTGTGTGTCAGTGTACCACTGTAATTGTAATCGTTTGCTGACTAAGTGAATCCTACCATTATTGCAGGGCAACGTTTGACCGGATTGCAGAGATCAATATCAACATTGATGCAGGCCAGGACAGCGTGAGTTTATTTATATGTATTCCCACATTTGCTCTATTGGGTTGTATTTCTGTAGGCTGCTGGAGAGCCCTCATCATCAGAGACTTTTTCACTGAAATGGTTGCCTTAGGCAGTTGAGGACAGCAGCTAAGACTCACCCATATGCCCATTAATGAGTACTTATAAAAATTAACACATTTCATTTGTCATCTTGATCTGTGCAGAGAAATACAGCTGTGTTTGAGGCCTGTTCCAAGGAGAGGATTCAGCCCTTTGATGATGATGAAGAGGATATCTGGGAGGAGAAAGAGATCAACTATGCAACACAAACAAAATCTCGTAACAGGTAGGCACACAATGGCAAATACAGATGCTTTCAACATTATGGAATGATTTATTGAAGCATTATGCTTTTAGTTTCATGATGTAGAGAAATTAAATGTCTTCACTCAACCAAACATACATTATTTCCAGGTTTGGTGGGTCACAGTCCCAGAGCCAAGCAGCAAGTAAGGCCTGTGATAGGACAGCAGGTTCTGGCACCGAGGCCTCTGACAGGACACCAGAGTCAGACTCTGAAGAAGAAGAGGAGCCTAAAGATGACCTGGATCCTTTCTCAAGCCAGGGCCAGACTGAGACAGCACAGAGTGAGATATATAATATTGTATGATAATGCAATAATTGCTTTGCTTTTAATGAAGGATTGCAGGTTTTGAGTATCGCCTCATGCAGAGTGTGCATGTTGCTGTGTTCATACAGGCTCTGGTTGGATCGCAGACTTTGGGGAGGTGAACTCAAAGGCTCCGGCAGCAGGAGTGGGATTCGCAGCCTGGGACACTTCATTCTCCCAACCAGCTGCCACAGAGGCAGAGGAGAAAGGCTGGGCCAAGTTCACCGACTTCCAGCCTTTCTGTTGGTGAGTCTGAGTTTGCTTTAAATATGTGGAGCTGCACATCTATTATTTTATTCAGAAATCATAAAATTACACACTGATGCAATAATTAAGAACTTGTAATGTTAATTAAATGAGAATAGGTTATATTTGAAGAAAAGCTCCAGTATGACAGGTTTACTTACAGCTTAAATAAGACGTTGGGTAATATTTTAACTGAAAAAGCTAAATCTTAACATACATATTAAAACTTGGAAATTTTGGACTTGGAAACTTGAAAAATATCATATGATGCTCTGTATATCACACAGCCCTAGATAAGACTGATTTAAAAAAAATATTATTTTCTTTTTGTCTTTCTTGCCAAAGAAAGGTTTTCCATGAGTATGCAGTGATGGTTTTGCAATACCATTCATAAATCATCAGTGAAAAAACTTTTGTGTCCATAACCAACAATGACGGATAGGAATATGAAATGTTTGTGCACAGGCATAATGCAAATTGGCATTTAGTTAGTCAAAGGAATGTGACCTTCAAAACTTTGTGCAGAAAACTACTGCCAAAGAATATTTCTTAACACAGGCAACCATAGAGACACTATAATGGAGAAAAAATTCACCCCAAATATTCAGTGGCTCTGTGTCTTTCATGCATCGGCTGTACTGTTTTCTGCAGGTTTTCTTATCTGTGTGACATGTTTCTCCAGCTCTGAAACAGGTCCCAGATGCAGTTCTCCTGTGGACTCAGAGCTCAGTGGATCAGACAGCACCAAACCAAACCAGAACCGTAAGTTGCTGCAGCACGGCTATTTGAGTGATAATACCACAACATGAATGAAAGTATAAATGCGCATTGATACAACAGTCAAATTGACTAAATACAAAAAATGAAAACACGTCATTTCAAAGTTGTCTATCTCTGCCATTTGTGTAAAATGCCCATTCAAAAGTCAACCTCCTCAATGGAATATAAATTGTGTATATTGAACTGCACAGACCACAACATGAATGAAAAGGCTGCTGTACACCATGCATCTTTGGCTTAAAATATTCACAGTGGATTTTTTTCATTTTTACCTTTTTAATTAATTCAAATTGACAGTTGCATATTACAGATTTATACAATTTCACTCTCCTTTCAAAATGAATGTGGTTGAAGGATAAATACTTAAACAATCATAACTGTTTTAGGGGAGTAAGGTTATTCTTTCATTAAAAACAGACAAACACATAATTTTGCCCAGGGTTAAATCCTGGGCAAAAGTCTTTTTCACCTGGCAAAAACTCTGCAGAGGTAAACACAAACTAATGCAACATGCAGGCTCACAGAGTCTTTGAATAGTACATATGTAGTATATATGACAGGCCCGATGCTATATACATTTGGCAACTTTTGACTACTGCCTCTCAATCTCCTGCCTCTGTGATGCATTGACTTTTCCAGTGAAATAAGAGTACATCCATGTTAAAATCACATGATCTCCTCTCCTTCACTCTCTGTAGCGTGTGTGTGGAGTGTGTGCGTGGCGAGAAAAGCTCCACTTGTGGCATCAGACAGCTCCTCCTCCAGCAGCTCAGAAAGTGACGAGGAAGAGAGCAAGACAGAGTCTTCATCCACTGAGACCGTCACCACAGAGACCATCACTACAGGTGCTGGCAAGGAGACCATCCGGCTCACTGTGGACGCCAAAAATGAGAGGGCAGTCTTCACCAGGTACAGTACACATGCTCACACAAAAATGAAGTGCAGCAGCTCTGTCTTGGTGGTTGTGATGAATCTCCCCCTGCATTGTACTGTACTGTGTTGTACTGTACTATCCATGTTGCTCTCAAATGCTTACACAGAGACCTCCCACCTTTATCCCTGCACACTTTTTTCCTGTGCAATTTTTACTTTCCCCTTCACTGTTTTTCTTCTGATATCACCCCCTCCTGTCTGTTCCCATCTGCCTCATCTCCCCTTGACTCCAGAGTATTCAGACCAGCAGTCAGACGGTATGTTGTGCTTGAGGTCCTTAATTCTGGAGTGTGGAATGCTTCCCTGGAGTTGTATGAAGGATTAAAAAGGCTTTCATAAGCACAGATGTGCCACATGTTTTCGTTTGCTTGTTGCATTTAACAGGATGTGAAGTAACAATCCATTGTGCCATAATTCAGGACAAGACTAATTCATCAAAAGAATGCACTAACCCACAACTGGTGACTTGTAGAGGTCCTACAGGACCACGGTCCTTATGCTAGGTTTATTTTATTTTCTCAAGATTATCCTGTAAGTAGCAAACACCACTTGCCTCAACAGTGACCCCTGTCAGAAAAGATCCACTGAGCATTTTAGAAATCAAATGATGGTCCATTATTGTATTTATGCAATTAGACCTAAAGCTAGGAGCAGTGTAGGACTTCTCACTCTCACTCTGATTAACATAGCCATGCCGCTATACGATATATGTAATTCCATTTTCATAAGATTGATACGACTAAAGTTGATATTTGTTTTCTTTTAGATCTCCAGCACTAACAGTATGTCAAATTGCATGCTGTGAACAAAAAAAGTCTACCAGACCAACATATCAGCACTCTAACAAACCAACACATTAGCAAGCAAGTTACTAACAAACAGTGCACCAGCAAGCATGCTACAGTTAAAATGATCCCACTTGGAATTTGAGAGTAACTATCTTAGCACAAACCTCAGCAACTTTGTGCCCTACTCACTATAATTTTGGTCAGTCACAGTACCAGAGCAGTGGATACATGGGTGACTGTATGTGCTGGGCATACAATGGCCAGTGTGTACTGAGCTGAGAGCAGGTAACTGTGTGTTGCCAATAGCAGCAACTAGCATCTGCAGTTTGGTCTTTACAGTTTGACTTTAGGTGACAATCCCCTGGTCATCTCTCTAGTTTGTTAAAATTTTATTTGTTTGTTTGTTTTTTTTCAGCGAAGCAGATAAGATGCCAGTAGAGGGACTCTCTATCAAAGACAAAGGGAAGGGCGATGAGAAAGACAGCGAAAAGGGAAAGAAACACGGAGACCCAACTACAGCCAGTCCAACTAACCAGTCGGCTGCTGTCACACAGTAAGTGTGTGTGTACATGTTTGTGTACAGCTGAATCAAGTAGGAGTAAGATCACCACGCATTATAACAATGATTCAAATCACCTTTCAACCTGCACAAACCTTGATAAAAATGTAAATGCTTTATGTATGACAACCACAAATTAACTATTTCACAATGCTTAAAAGAGTGTTCCAGTGTTTTACAAACCTGGGTCTACCTGTACCACACGCTACAGGTTGCTTCTCTCTACCTACATTAATGTCCTCATTACATTATCATGTCATAAATAGTGCAGATTGTAACTTAAAGTAGAGGGAACCGTCGGCAATATGACAGAATTAGTGTAGCAAGTTGAGTCAACTAATGTTAGGTGATTTGAATTGTCGTTTCTGTCCTTTTTTGTAATATTCTTTTATCGTAACCTTACAGAGAGATGCAGCCGTCTGCCAATGGACCAGCCTAACGACGCGGTACAGGCACACACACACATGCTCTTCACCTGTCCATTCAACACACAGCCATGTCACCTTTGCTTCCTGTTAGCAGTCCTCTTATGCCTTTTTTGTGTCTGAAGACATGCAAACGAATAGGAGATCCTCCATGTTGAGGTCAAACAGCCCTTAACAGTATGTATGTTGGATACCACAAATGCACACATGGGTACTATTGATGTCTCTCCTGCACCTCCATGACATAATCACAACTGAACCGCTTCAAAGAGAAATGTGTGTTTTTAAAGAACATTTCATCGTGCCAGAACCCCCAAAGCCAAATTGTGTCACACATGAACTGTTTGAACTTGGGAAATTAAAAAAAAACAACAACATTGTAACCTGTTGAGATGATCAGAAGTGACACTGAGTGTTTAAGTTACAACTTTGGCACTTTAAACCACAAGAAAACACATCAATCTGAAATTTGACCTTTTACTGAATTCAGCGTCAGAATTTCAGATTGTTTGAGCATGATGGCTCTCTGGGCATGAAATCACAGCCCAGTGATTTTTTTTTTTCTAGCAGAGCATTTGACTGTTTACACTTTAGTAAAGAAATCTGTACTCAAATAATCAGCCAAGATCACAATAGCCAAGATGCTTGCAAAGCTAGCTGCCATTTTGATTTCAGCATTTCGATGAACATGCCAGGCAGACATTTTATAAGCGGAAATGTGTGATTGATAAGAATTTGGCTTTTTTTCATACATGCTACCTGAATAATTTCTCAATCTGAGTAAGATTTATTTGCTTTGATCATGTGGAACATAAATGCTCTCTTTTTTGTTAATTTGGGAGTATCGGATTTGGGAGAATCATGTGTCATTTCCTCCTCAAACCTCTGTAGTTTAGAGGTTTGTGTGTGTGCGTGTGTGTGTGTGTGCGTGTGTGTGCGTGCGCTGTTGTATCTATGTGTGTAGACATGTGCCCGTGTGTGTGTGTGTGTGTGTATGTGTGTTTGAGCTCTGTCTGAGGTACAGAGTGCATTCTCAGGTCAAAGGAGAGGTATGCAGATACAAAGAAAGCACACCTGTGTAACACACATGCACACACACACACACACACAGTGCCACACACACATGAATACACAACTATATCTATACACACATGCAAAAAAAAGAAACAATCCCCACAAGACACACTGATGTGCACACACTAATTCATATCACCCTCAGAGCTGTTTAAATGTAATATTGTGAAATTTGAACCTGTATTAGGTTGTGGCTATTCTTGGTAATATGTAAACGTAATATAAATGTAAACAGTATATATAAACATTATATCTATTTTTGGAACAAATCCAATGTATGGAAAGGCAGTTGTTTTGCAGGTTGCAATGTGCGTATTGTATGTGTGTGTTGTACTGTTGAAATGAGGCAATAATGACGTCTGTGTTTCGGTCGATATCCCAGCATCAGTTCCTGTTCCTCTGCTACATGCTTCCTATATGGAGGTTTGGGAGTGTGCATGTGCGCGAGTCAGTAGTCCGCAGTATGTCTTCCGTATCATTTGGTTCAAGCATAATTCTGGTTCATGACAACTTGGTTCTTATTTTTGGAGTTTTGGTCATCAAGTTTTAATCAGTGGGACGCGAGAACATGGCGACATCGATTAAAAAGAAGTCCGACGGGGCAAGAAACACAATCAATAGGATGATCAGAAAGGTCTCTAAACAAACCAGCAGGTTAGCCACATGTGCTGGGAAGAGAAAACATAGGCGAACTGTAAAAATAACCTAAGTTGTGCGAACAGTGTTTCTTTGCAGATGTATGGCGATTGGTTTTTGGTCTGATCTCCCGCCATCCCTGTCTGACTTTATTGTAGCGATGCCACTGTGTTTTCCAGTTTCAGCAATGACTTTAGATACTACGGTTTTCTCATAACTGACAAAAACAAGACCCAAGTTGTATTAAACTGCAGGGTTTGGTTTGGATGGTTATAGTTAATATTGATGATATCCAGTTGGTCGACACAAATTTTAACTTGATGCAGACAAAATGTGTCCAGCTGATGATGATCAAACTAACTTCCGTTTGGTGTCTGACCTGCAGCACAGTGGTGAGTTTCTTTTTCTCTTCCATCAGCACCTGATTGAGCTGTTCGCTTCTTCTTTTCTCAACTTGTAAATCTCAGGTTTCTTTTTTCCCGACACTGCGATGTGCTGCTCTGATGAATTACTTTGAAGTGAGCGCACAATGTGATTGATCAATCACTTGTTGAGCTAAATCAGACAACTCCTGACGCATCTTGAGAACATGGTGGTTTAAAAAAATTGCCTCATTTACATGGTCTCTGCTGTGTTATGTAGCTCTGCTGTTTATTTTCCCTGAAGCTTAATGAGCATAATATTAAATTTTATAATAATTTCTTCTGTAGTTGGTGGAGGCACTGTTCACTCTACTATAAGACACTGCAGGAAACCCTGAGCTGGAATTATTCTTCAAGTTTGCGCGTGCCAGACAGCCATGCTTTACTTCTCTTTTCTCCTCGTCTCTCTCTTTCTCAGGGCAGGAGTTGACTTTAATTGCATATATGCCTATGAAATGATTTACATAGATTGTTGTATTTATTTTAAAAGCACTTTTTGAAGAAGCACTTTTGGTTTGTATTTGGTGGTGCCACGCACCATCATTATTCCCTACTAGAAGAGGCGGGAATGTTTGACTTGAATGAGTGAATCATGTAGATACTTTAGAATACTTTTTATTCAATGCTTTCAGCCAAAGTGTGTCTTCCCACCAGTGTATAACTGGGATTCATATCTGTGAAGTAGCCTCCTTTCTTGCAATGGTCTTACAGAAATAGATAGATTGATCTAAAGCTGTCTTTGTTTGATCCTTCCCTCATGTTCTTTTTAAGTCATGTGATGGAGTTATCAGCAGTAGGAGGAGATGCCACATGTCAAAGAAAGACTTTGAAGATTCATCTTAGATCACAGCCATTTTGCTTTTATCCGTTCAACACTGAGCTGTTTGAAGTGGAACTGCACAGAGAGTAAGCACTGGTTTCAGTCCGGGTTAGAAGAGAAAAACAGGGCTGGTTTTTTTTGTTTTTTTTTTGTTATTGTTTTTTGTCAGTGTGTGTACAGGGTCAGAATACGTCAACCCCTCTTTCACCAAACCTAAGCACTGCATCTGACCCTTACCTTTGTGTTTTGATCTGTGTACGTGTGTGTGAGTGACTCCTTCACCTTGAGAGTGTGTGTGTGTGTGTGTGTGTGAGCGCGCGCAGTGTAGCTACGGGTACATTGAGCTGTTATGCATAATGGCATGAGATACAATACGGTCATCTTTTTAAGTGCCATTAAGTTTGCACATTGGCCTCATTCACCTCATGGGTAAGTGCTGTGTTGTACAGCGTGTGCCCAGAACTTTAAATGAGAGACAGTTGGGTGTTATTACTTCATCCCATCGCCTGTTAACTTACAATGAGGCCATTTCAAAGTTTAAAATTTCCGCGCATTATAGCTTATTACATTAGTGTGTGTGTGTCTGTGTGTGTGTGTGTGTGTGTGTGTGTGTGTGTGTGTGTGTGTGTGTGTGAGTGTGTGTGTGTGTGTTGGGGGGCGGGGGGGCGGAGTGGTGTGAAAGACAGCCATGTTGTGAAATGCCTTTTTTGTAAAGTGGACTGATGCTGGTGTTTTCTTTTCTTTTGTTTTGTTTTTTTTCATTTAGAGAGTAATGTGTCTGTTACCTGTTGTCAATTTAGCTTGTAAATTCAGATATGAACCTAATAAATATGTCAGACCAAGAAGAAGGATGTCTTTGTCTTACCTACAACGCACACACACACACACACACACTAACACACACACACATACAGTACAAACACAGAGAAAGCGAGAACAGGTCTCGGTTGGAAGCACAAATATGTTTACCTTAGGGGCAGGTGAGCTGATGGATTATGTTGCTTCCCGATTCTTACTGTATGTCTCCCACACATGTGAGCCACACTAACAATTAATGCTACACCCTCAGACCGTCTCCCCCAGTGCAAACATAAACCTGCTCGGCACACTGATCTACTGTGCTGCAGGCGGAGGTGAAATGAGTTCATATAACAGTTGGGGGGGGTGGAGCTGAAGACCCCTCTTTGTTTCAGCTTTCATACAATACACCTCTCATATTCACAACAGCAGTTCTATCTATATATTGTTGCTCCTTCACAGTGGGTGTGTGTTTTCATTCCTTGGCTCTGATACTCTGTGTATGTCATCACATTCCTCTATAGTTTACGAGTGATCGTGAACACACCTGCCACTCCCGGACTGCTTTTTCTACTCTTTCTCTCTCTTGCTTTTCCACCTCTTTCCGTCTTCACAGAAGATGACCACCTTTACTTTGTCATCTGCACCTGCCTGCTCTTGCTTTCCAGAGTGCATACATGTGGAGAAGTGCACGCAGTGAGAAGTGGATGGAAAAGGGGAAGAGGAGGAGTTGTGTTTTGTACTTTAAATGGGTTGTGGAGAAACCTGCCTGTCCGCTTGGAGCTGGGAGAGGAGGAGCCTGTGGGGTGTGGGACTCTAGACAAAGGAGACATATACACACTGACACTGGATCACTAGAGCGCAAGGAGACGCAGACAGCTGGAGACAATCTTCAACTCCTGGAATACTTTGTTGTGTTTCGGAAAACTTGTCAAAAAAAAAAGGAATCCTGTCAGCTGTACGGATCCGCGTGTGAGCTGAGAGATGTTTGTGTTGAGGAGCTGGTCGCCATACGCTGCCTGTAGTGTGCAGAAGTGTGTGTGTTAGTATGTTTGGGATGGAAAAGTGGGGCTGGCACGACCAACAGCTCTGCTCTTAGCTCTACGCCATGGGGGGTTGCCATAGTTACCCCTCAGCTACAAAGACAGACGGCACGGCTCTGCAGCCTTCTGACATCAACGATGAAAAACTGTAAGTGATATTTTTTTTCCTCTCTTAACTCTCTTCATCTTCCGCTTGCTCTCATGTTTCAGTTTCCTGTGTAGAGGAAAGTTTTTAGTTTCTGGCATTTGCTTTTCCATCTTTCAGTGTTGATATACTCCTGAATCTTAAAGATGAATGTACAGAAAAGAAGATGCATGCATATGTGTAAGAAACAAGGACTAGAAAGCTGGCCGCACATGGTTTACTGAGGAATGTTCTCCAGATAAGAGTGAGCGTGTGTGTGTGTGTGTGTGGTACATATTTGTCTGATGGCATCAATGAAGGTGGATTCCTCTAACAGCAGGAACACATGTTGAGAAGCAGTTTGAACTGAGACTGTGAAGGCAGATGTGTGAACGCGTTTTAGCACAGTTACTGTGCAAATTTGTGCTCCGGGATGACTCTTTTAGAGCCAGCTGGCTGCGCCTGACAGGACTGTTTATTTCGCCCTCACAGCAAAAGCAAAGGTAAACAGACAGCCAGGAGCGAGAGAGAGCGGGATCACAGAAGAGTGTGTTTACACACAAACACACCATTACAAGTAGCTCCGGGTTCTTTGTGTTTGTGTGCTGACAACTGGTAGCCAAGAGGCGGTAATAGAGTTAATACCATGGAGCTGGAACAGGACGGCCTACAGGATGTTGACAAAAGAAGTTCCTGTGGATATTAGGGTACTTCTGCACTACTGTACCTTTTGAACTGATGTTTACATTCGTCTCTGTCAGTGTCCCTCCCTCTCTACCTCTGCTGACCTTTACTTTTGACAAAGACCTGCTGTTTAGACCATTAAACTAATTCTCCCTACCCATTCCTCACTCACACACACACACACACACATCCACACCGGGGGGAGTGAAACCCCACAGAGAGCACAGTGTTTCCCTTATCACAGCAGGCAAGGTCACACTGAGTAAACTCTCAGCTGCTGTGTAGACATCTAAAAACTGAGCGTGGCAGCTGCTTGATTCCACTTTAATGCAAAGCACTGTCTTCACAAACGTTTAGCAGTTGGGCAAACAAAAGTAGAGAACAACACTTCCTCATCACACTGCACTACATGTACAGTGTGGCCTCTCTTCTTTGCATAAAGTCAAATCATGCTGCCAGGTTTGACTTTCCAGTACACATCATTCATTTCCTGCACTCACACTCCAAAGATATCACAGGATCCCAAGCCGCCAGTCCTGTGTTACTGATTATAAATCATTACCTGTAGCTTATCAGTAAGTATGTATGTACTGGTGTAGGAAAGAGAGGTTTATGCACTCAGCTTGCATTATCTCGCACAATGTTAGTCTCGATTTTAGTCAACCACTGCAGCATTGTTTGCTTCATTAACAATAATTACTGTGGCTCTGAATCGACTGCTTTCATTACATTAACTGCTGGTTTAGTGGACGTTCAGGATTGCAGTTGCAGCAGTGTTCGCATGTGCCAGCCACAGAGGGCAAGATACACGAGAGGGAGCATAAAAGGCCTTATCTACTGGCTACAGCCGGAGTAATTAATCCACTGACCTATCAATTGTTTTACACAGCATTATTTTGTCTTTCTCTTTCTGTCTGTGGTTCATTAACTCTGCACTGTCCTCCCAAGGGGAATTAACAACAATAATCTGGAGGAGCGTCCGTATCTCCAGCAGCAGTACGTGTGTCAGCGGGTCACACACACAGACATGTTCACCCTCACAGCGCTGCCGCCTGGTGTCGATAAGGCAGAGTGGCTTGCCAGCAACAGTGAGTAAACCCCATTAGACACGGCAGAGTTGTAACTGTTTGCTTCCTCTTTTTCCTGCTCCTCATCCTCCAACTACACATAGCATCTATGTGAAAAAAAAAAAGAGCACGATGTAATTTTCTTCATATTGATTTCCTCCAGCGGTGGCATTTTTCAAGCACATAAACCTGTTCTCCAGTGCGCTGTCCGAGTTCTGCACCCCCAGCACCTGCCCGACTGCATGCGGACCGGGCAACACGTGAGTTAACTGAGCAGTATATGCAGCACATACATAAAGGGTTAGTTCCCCCAAATCATGAGATTAAAAACATCCTGAGGCTTTGTTTCGGGGAAGATGTATAGTATGGATCAGCGGAGATTTTTGTGACTTGGGTGAACTGACCCTTTAATGATCATCATTTTGCTTCTACATACTTCATGTGCACTTCTTCTGCCACAAAGCAAAAAGGAGTTGAAACTGTGAAAGACTATTTACTCCTTGTCTGACATTAATTGTATATTTTTTAGAGTTTATGTCTGGACCGACGACCATGGCAGGAAGCTGAAGTGCTCCGCTCCACTTTACTTTGACTACGCCATGTCATACATTCAGGAGCTACTGACTGACGAAGACGTGTTCCCCACGAAAGCAGGTAAAAGTTATTAATGTATGTATCTGTGCTGCATTGTTCTGCGTCACATTCCAGTTTCTGTGTTAAGCTGTTAATCTCTTCCTTCTTTCCAGGTGCAGCATTTCCGACTGGCTTTGTCTTTCTAGTCCAGAAGGTGTTTCTGCTGTTATTCAGGACTCTGGCTCACATTTACTGGTCTCACTACAGAGAGACACTCGCTCTGGGTCTGCACCCACACCTAAACACGCTCTTCACACACCTCACGCTCTTCTGCCGGCAGCATGCACTTCTGGAGCCAGAAGACACCGAGCCGCTGCAGGACCTCATCACCGCTCTGGGACAGCAAGGAGAAACCTAAAGAAACACACACATTTATTGTACACCTTTTTTTCACACATTTATTTACTTGTTATAGCTGATTACAAAGCTATTTACTTTCATCTCTCTGGGCCAAACTTATACTTCACAGTATGGATTTTTTTTAAAGAAGGTCTGGAAGTTGTAAAAGAAGCTGTTTATGAACAGCATGAGGGAAAATGAATGAGTCTGTTTTGCTTTAAGAAGCAGTGAATCAGACCGCACAACAGTATCTGACTCTTGTTGTATATCGCTTTCATCAGTTATGGTGATATTGTGTGAAACTGTATTGTTGCATGTTTGTGTATTTTAACATAATAGTGCATTTTTCTATCTCAATTATGTCAAGATCTTTAAGGTCATTCAAGTCTTCCACATACACTTAACACAATAAAAAAAACGTCCTCAGATGTATTTTCCCAAGTGTAAATATAAATTAAATGTGCCATTGCTGCATGCTGAACATGTGCAAACCCCATAACATGATGTGTTGACGCAAAATGTGATTACATTGTCGAGACTGAACGGTATATTCTTCATGTATATGGACTTGCTCAGCTTGACTCCACAGCTTTTTGTATGTATGAATCTGTACTCTGCAATAAACATTTGTGACAATTTTCTGTATATTGTAGATTAAAAAAAAGTTTTCAAGCTTTCTCAATTATGTAGAAATAATCAGATAATTTGAGGTATTATTGAAAGACTTCAAAGTTTCGCAAACATTTCAACAGTGTAACAGAACTGGTAAAACATGAACTGGTTTCTAACATGATTATTGTGAATGTGAAGTACATTTTATTTGATTTATTTCATACTTTTTTATTTGTCAGTCATGATCCTTTACAGTTGTTAGTTATAAAAAAAAGCATCAAACAGCTTACAATAAGTATATCATCCCACCCCATGATCCCTAAATAATAATAATAAATAAAAAGAAGGAAAGAAACAGGAACAACAACAATAATAGGAATACATTTTATTAAGATTTTTAATTAATTTAAGTAATTGTATAATAAAAAGTAGGTTTGTGAGGTGTTTTCAAAAACTTAGTTGAATTTTCCAAGAATACTCTCCAAGATAATTAACATGTTGTTTTCCATGTATTAATATAAATTAACTGATATGTTTCCATATTTCTAGTGATATAATAGAAGTGAGGTTTTGATTGTTTTGATAAATTCTCTAATTTATCAAAGCACACTTTATTATAATTAATTTAATCAGCTCTCTTCATTCAGGCACTCTGTTCAGTATTCCTGTTTTCCAAACTGTTAAATTTTACCAACATGTCTCCAGGTTATTGGTTCAAGAGCAGCACCACCTGCTGCCAGAACAGGAACTAAGCATGTATCACATTTTCATCCGCACTGTCAGCCACACTGTAGTCTGTGAGTTGTTATGTTGGCTGCAGCATAATGGATTTTAAATGAAACAATTCAAAGTGCTGGAGTAGAGCCAAACCAATAGAAATGTGCCTCTATTCAACAAAAGACTGTGCTGCACATCTTTGGAGAAACACTCAATCCTCGCTTTTACTCCTGCAGCGTGTCGGTAAGATCTTCTGAGTTTGCAGGGGGGTTGTTTAGTGATAATGGAAACTGTCCCAAATCTGCTGGATTCACAGGTTCAGATGCCCATTTCATCAAACTCCCACCCAGGTCACTCTCACCTCCCCATAGCTGGATACAAATAATCCACAGCAAAGTGTCCGAGGCTAAATAAAATATAATTCACGGCTGTTTCTACAATAACAGACACTCCAGTTATAGTGAGTATATAAATATGAATGCAGCTGCAAAGGGGTGAAATTTGAGAGCCAGGACACCTTTGTATGACAGCACTGTGAGCCGTCTGACAGGAGATACGAGCTGCTTTTGTCAGCTTTCTCTTGACAATCAAGGAACTGAAAAGAATGTCCAGGGGTGAAAACAAACTGATACTGAGACCATAAAGTCACTCTCAGTTTCACTGTCAGTAGGTGAACATTACTGTCTTACATACAGTAGATACATAGATAGTAGTTTCCCTTACTCTTGGAGGGAGCAACAAAATGAATCATATTTTAGGATTTGTTTTTTGAAACCCTGAACAGGATAAAATGGGAATATATGATGAAAGAATTAATGATTACAGTATCGTCTAGCGGTTTCTTTTCATTCAGTTGTGCAGATCTTGTAGTCCCAAACTTCACCACACAGAGGCATCGAAATGCCACTGTATTCAAAAGGAAAGACGTCTTTCAAACTGGTGCCTTGAAATGCTTTTTCACACTATTTTTTATAAAGAGGGAATCATTCATTTTAACCAAGCTATTGGTTGCTATTGTGAGCATTATGTTGCCCAGCCTGAGAGAGATGACAATAATTATCCTGAAATGATGATCTTTAAAGAGGAATAAACTACAGAATTAATTGAGACTAATTCAATAGCGCCATAAGTAACACAATTATTTTTGCTAAAACTCTATCTCATACATTGTTTTGTTGTGAACCTTTAGGTGCTAATAATCTTCACAGAAACACATTCAGCATGATTGTGCTGTTCTCGTTTAGCACTTGAATGATTGATCTAAAAGAAATAACCTTCTGTGACATCAAAATGTCCTCTGTGAGAAAGTGCACCTCACTACCACCCTCCTCAACCCTTCTGCTGCACTCATTGCACCTGCTTTCAACAGAAATACACTCCCTTCTATGGTTTTCAGACCTTTAATATGTTTTGGTTGTATTTTTGATGTAACGTCTTTCAAAAACAGATTTTGATCCTCGCAAGTCATGCTTTTTTATCTGGACTTTTTTTCTGGATGTCTATAAAAAGAGTGGGTGTCAACAGCAGGTGAAATATAGTGTACAGTATGTGTTCACAAGTAAAGATATAGATGTTGCTCACATTATACTTATAGTACAAGGTTGTGAATGTGTCGAGACGTCTGATTTCCTCTCATGTGTCAAGCAGACTCAACAAAGTTAAGACTGAAACTGAAACTCAGCTTTTCTAATCAGAGCCAAAGCATCTTTGCCTGCAAAGAGATCAGATGGAGGGGGGATAAGTCTGGATAGTGTGGAGGCACACGCACGCACACACACACACACACACACACACACACATAGAGGTCTGTTCTTGTGATAGATGAGTTAATGCACATGTTGGACTGAGTTGAGGCTCACGGTGTTGGAAACTGAGCTTAGAAGGTAATACTACAAACTGCTGAGTCACAGACAGACACAGATATACACTCAGCCCTTTAATTAAGGCTTGAAGCCGCCTCCACATACAGAGCATTCTTTTAATCAGGTTCAGACTCTGAGCTCCTCTTCTGTGTCTCCTTCTTCACAAAAAAAAAGATGTTCTTATGCAAAGAAAATGAGGAGAACAACCAATGCAGAACCACACTACTCTTATTTCCCTCACAGTCACGCCAAGCCTTCTTATGTGGACATTTATACATAAAGGGAAACTAAAACTTGTTCCTGGTTACAGTATTGACTTATCTGCACACACACACACACACACACACACACACTTTGATGTCTGATATCACTGCTCCATGTCAAATAAGTTTGCTCCAGAGTCCAGAGCAGGTTACAGCTTTAGTTTCCAGCCCTCTTGGCTTGTGATCCTTATATACGATGCAAAAAGATACTCACAACCCTCTGTGTCTCATTTCCACCTAATCAGACTGTTTAATCTGAATATTTAGAGCCCTGAAGAGGTAAAACTACACAGAATACCACGAGTAAAAATGAAAGGAAGAAGAAACAGAAGAGGAATGTCCCAAAAAAATGAACATAATTATATATAGAAGAAAAATTATAGTTTCTCTCTTCATCTTATGACCGTTTGGGAGATTGTAACTCCAAGTTGGGAACCAATGGGTTTACAGTATGTGATAATATAAGCAGAAATATACTGCTGCTGTACAAAAGATAGCTGGTTAAATAGAGCGTGCTGTAAAATACTGTACTGTAAAAGAAAATCTTGCAGAGATTTACAGAATGTGTTTTTAATTCCAAACAAGTCAAAAGAGGAGTGATCCCCAATTTTCTGTTTCGTTTTGTTTTTATTGAAATTGAATCTGCTGCTTGTAAACATAAATGCCAGTTTTTATGGTTTATTTTTACAAATGTCACCACAACCTGTCCTGCAACCAAGGCAGAACTTTTAAAAAGGGCACATGAGCTGACAAAGCTTTTACTGTATGTGTAGTTCAGATAAAACATGTGATTTTCTCTGTTGGGTAATAGTCTTTAATGCCAGAACGAAGGCCTATACACTTCATCTCTTATCAGCAAAGTCTTACAGCGAGCTAATTATTGATTGGATAATTGTATTTTATCAGTCTGCAATCAATTTTCTAACAGTGGCACTCATAAGTCAAGGTCTTTATTATTGCTTGAATATGACTGCGTTAGTGTTGGCTTCAGCAGTTCATTTCTAAGTGGGTCAAGCTTACCATGGCCACAAATAGAAGTTCCTCGTGTAAAAAGAAATTAAATCCAATAATAAAAAATCTAAAAGGTCACCTTGACTTCACATATATATTTAAAAAAAAAAACACTATGGTAAAGGTGTTGCACCTCTGTAACTTACATGAGAAGACTGGAGTTCTTGAGGTTTAATTAGGTTGTGGGGTTCATTAGAGGTTAGGTCGTTGTAGGACAGACAATAAGCCTTCCTCCTCCTCCTCCTCCTCCTCTTCCTCCTCCTCCTATCCCTCCTCCCTCGATCAGGCTTTATAAACGAGAAAGCTCAGGTCTTCAGTAGCTCCCTATGTGAGCGTCAATGAGCTCCTGAGTTTCACGTCTCTTTTCCTGTGGATTTCTTCATGAGCGAGACTAAAGGGTCAGAGTGCGGAGGATGCAACAGAAACGACATCAGAGACTGAGGATGCTGTCAATGTCACTCACCTATAAGGGACAATTTACTTGTTAGAAATAACTTCAAATTCGAGAGTTTTTTCAGGAGTTTTACGCAGTTTTTTTCCCTCCTGATCACTTTTATTTTTTTATTTTTATTATAATACTTATAGCAGTTTGGTCTTCTGGGACCCGCCTCCTCCGGGCAGCGCATCTCCACTGCGCCGTCATGTGCGCTCTGCTGCCGGCGTGGCTGTGCCTGCTGCTCGGCCTCCTGCCTCTGGAGATCCAGTCCCGGGCTTTGACTCTGCAGAGCCCCAGTCACAGACACAGGTAGCACCAACTCACCGGACATTTACTGGCTGAAGACAGTATGCTGTTCTACTTGAAGGTGGACAATTTAGAAAATCGAGCAAATTTTAACTTAAAACTTTGGTTAAAGTTTTTATGATGCCCGAGTGAGCTCTCACTAAGTCATGTCCTACAGTAGCAGAAATATGCTGAAATGCTTTAATCTGTTCAGTTCAGTTATGCTATTAGGCTACTTTTGACATTGGCTATAATGAATTGGACACTTAAAGGACAAAAAAACGTTTCCAACAAAATATCAAGATGTGCTATTGATGTTTTAACCCATTAGAGACTTCTAGCGGATTTAGCCTACATACAGTATATCACCCAATAATGGAAATTTGTATTGTGTGTCCAAGACAAATTTCCTTCCGAGGCAATAAAGTCTCATCTTATCTTATCTTATCTTATCTTATCTTAGTGAGTAGTAACTTTACTGTTCTTAAGAAGCCCATTGTCCCCCAGTGGTGCCACATCCATATTCATACAACAGGCCCTCTATGGTCTATTTTGGCTTTGATATCCAATCATTTAATCACAATAAAATAGGCTGTTAAAATAATAAAAAGTCAAGTCAAGCAAAAATGTATATACAGCCAAATTACAATTGTTTTTTAAAAAATCTGAACAATATGTGAAACTCTCCCCCCAATTCAGAGAAGGAAAATGTCCAAAACTACCAAATCAAAAAGCCTTTATTTCATTTGTTTGCCTTTGTTGTGATGGATATAGTGGTTAGTGCTGAAACAATTACTCAATTAGTCGTACAGAACAAAAAAAAGCTTCTTCAGTCAGAGGATTTGCTGCGTTTATTCTTTACTGTGCATCTTATATCTATTTAGACAGTTTAAGACTGTTGGTCTGACTAAACAAGATATTTGAAGACATCACCTCTAGGCATTGTGACGGGCATTTTATAGACTAAATCACTGACTGATATATCAAAAACACAATGAACAGGTTCATTGGTAGGCTAATGAAAATAATCATTAGTTGCAGCACTAATAGAGCATCACTCTGGAGGACATTAAAGGTCTCGCTCTTGTCTCCTGACAGTCATTAATGTGAGAAAAAGGTCCAACAGCAAAATGAGGTAATTCCTCTCAGCAGCAGGAGGTGAGGCAGATCAGAGGTGAGGGTGATTTAGTGGGATTTTGGACAAGGACACATGAGCATACCGAGGGGCCGAGCAGCAAACACGCCACAGACTCAGTAATGCAGATGACAATAACTCACTCACTGGAGGTTGTGATAGTTGTGGATGTGAATGCATCTTGTGACTGAGAGCTGAGAACAGTAGCACACTTTAAAAAAGAAATGTCACATGCAGACTCGGGTATCATCAGTTTATTTTCCAGCAGCCTCTGTGATCTGATCTGAAGACTTTATTATTTGATGACTGTATTATTTGATGTTATCTGTTATCTGTGTGTTTAGAGACAGAGGGTCAAGGGGAGAGTTTGTGGTCTATGAACCTTATGTAACAGAGTTTTCCATCATTTATCCTTTTTATAACAAACTGTGAATGCAGTAAGCCCATAGTTGAAGGGCTACAGTGAATTTTAGTTAAGTTGGATATTTGAATAGTGAAAAGGAGAAATCAAGAGTTACTTCAATAAGTTGAGAAAGCTTTGAAACAATAATGAGCTATTGACATATTATAGCATGTGACATCATATATTTATTTCTGCATACATGTTACACAGCATATTATTTTTTCCATTTTTTCCATTTTTTCTTATTATTGCATTGCAAAGTTTTGTTCTCAGATAGACAGTCAGATGATGTAATGCTGCGATACTGTAAAATGCATTTTCTTTTAAATAAGAAAAAAGGAGCTTTAAGCGCAGCAGGTGTCCACAAAATATCCCTGGCTGATGGGAAAAAGAAGAGAGGATCTCATTGTGATTCAACACTGATGGATGTAACACTCTTGTACTCTTGTAATTTTGGAAAGATAAAGAGAGGAAGAGGGGGAGAAAATAACAAATAGACCCAGTAACAATTACTAGTAGTGAAACGGTGGGGCTCCGATAGGGACAAAAAGTTTTCTTTGCACAAAGTAGTTGTGAGGAGTTACGACAGGAAGCTGTGTGTGTGTATGTGTGTCCAGTTCCTCTGTGAAGAACCACATGCTGGGCTCTAACATGGGAGGAATGTTGGAGAAGCTCCTTTTGCTCTCAGACTCTCCACAGGTCCACAAACTGGACTCTCACACAATCAGCACACACACACATGAGAGAAGGAGAGAGGAAAAACATGAGAGAGAGGTCGAACACAAAGAAGTATTCACCTCGACTCATACTGCCATCATGCAGTGCTGATTACTATGAAACAATTTAAGAACAAACTTATTTCATGATCCTCTTTGTGGCAGAACCAAATCTTGTGATATAGAGCAGTTGTATCAATAAAAACATAAAACAGCAAAGCTCCTCAGCTAAAAAGATGCATGCATGCAGATGCCACGTGGGAGGTAGTTGGGCCTCTGGCTCCTATAGAGTTACAAACTCTCAAACATCACAATCAGTATCTGATCAGGCCTGGTAATGTTTTAAAAACTGTGGATTCCTAACATTTTTGATAGCACTGACAGTGAATCTCATTAAAGCTGGCATTAAGATGAAGTTTTTTGTGCTCTTTGTGACAACTGTTCAACCTAAAAGCATAGACTTTTCATTTAAATGTCACATCTTTGACACATGCAGATACTTTCATTAGTTCATTGCTGTATGTCAGAGCAGCTGCAGCCCACCTGTATTGGTTGTGCTACGTAGAGAATGGCAAGCAGTTCAGTGGCCTACATTTACTTGTTCTGGGAAGCTTCTCTTCGCCAAGTGGCTTTCCCTCCAGAGACAACTGTGTTCTAACCCTCACCACAGGTGGCCTTTTAACTGTGTATGTGTGTGCATGTGTGTGTGTGTGTGTGTGTGTGTGTGAGAGAGAGAGATAAAGATAAATGCACCCACTGCAGGTGTGTGCATGCAGGTGTAGAGCAGGAAAGTGAGTTTTTGCATATATAATGTGTATTCATGTATTTTTGTTGATAAGCTGTGTTTGTTGCCAGGCAGTCACATGTCACTTGCACGTGTATGCCCACTAATGCACCGCCAACTAACATTATGCCAGTGTGTGGGTGTGTGTGTGTGTTTGTGTATGTGTGTGTTTTCCAGAGCTGCCAGAGCTCAGCATCCATTAAAAAGAAGTGAACACTAATAGAGTTAGGGCAATGCCACAAGTGAGTTAGTCAGTGAGTGAGTATACGTGAATAAGTGAATGAATGAGTGTGTGCGCGTGTGTTGGCAGTGAGAGCCCAAGGTGTCCAGCCAGAAGAGTGATCAGAATACCAGTCAGGATTACTTACAGGATAAAGATCATATGGTATTTTGGCCCACTTTTCACACTAAACAAACAAAAACATTATCTTGATCCGTCGACTCGCCTCCCCTTATTCTTTGTTTCTCGTCTCATGAATAGCCGACATGAAAGTATGAGTGTGCACACAGAAGCATACACGCACATAAAGTGATTTTCTATTTTGCAGGACAGTTGCACATCATGGGGTTGGCATAGTAGCTGAGTGCTGGTGACATAGTATCTGCAGTATTCTTATGCACAACCAATACAATAAAAAATGCACATTATTATAGTTGTTGTGATTTGAATAGGTCTAATCTTATCTACCTTTCCTAGAATATAAAATCAAATAAACATAAATAGTTTCAGCAATACTCATTAACATAATACCATGCTAATGCCAGAGTAATACATTACATTTAGAGGGAGAAAGACTGAATATATTTCCATTCAAATGCCACTTAAATCTCAACCAACTCCTCTAACAACACCAAAACCCATATTTAAGCAGGTTTTAAGTACATGTGTACTGCAATAGATTGTGAATAGATGATGGATTGTGCTGCAACATGTGTAAACACATTACTAACACAGTTAAGTTTAGTTATTATTTAGATAAGAGTTGGTTATATATGTCCCAGAGTTATGCCCCAAATTCCAGTGTCTTTATTTAACCACTCAGTCTTGTCAGCAACACAAAATGACACGAGTAAATATATGACTGTGTTATTGTTTTGAGCCTGCTTAACAATCTACAGAGACTGAAAGCACTGAGTGCTCTTTGACCTCAGCTACTTATATTATTCTACACTCAGTATTGCATCATTTCTGACCGGTCACATGGTCAAACAGACCGGCTCTGAACTCCTGAACATCTGAGAGCGAGTGGGCATGAATGAAAAAGAAAAAAGGTATTGCAGTGACGTGAGAAAAAAAAAGTAAGGCTAGACAGCAGGGAGGTGAGAGAGAAAGTACTACTTGAGAAGTGGCAGTGTAGGGGCCTCTTACTGCTGCCTACATTGTGCTCTGTTTTTGTCACTCTCTTGCTCTGTTTCTTCCTCTGCTGCTGTTAGATACTGTTGTTGATTAACTGGATATTTATCTTTTAGCTGTGCTGATGATGGAACAGATGTAGTGTCAGTCGGTTCAAACCACTTTGGGCCGGTTGGGTGCAGGAAAGGCAGACCCTCAAGGGGTCGCTAGCTTATATTTGAGAGTCTTGGTCCAAACTTTCAATAATTGACTAAAAGACATGTAAGGAAACAACTCATCACTCTTTAACTGTATTGTGCAGGTCCACGTGAAGATGAGTAAGCAGTACTCAGCCAAGTGTCTCAAGTGTTTCAAAGGAACACTTTGACATTTTGAGGAATGTGCATGTTTGTTGTTTTAACCAGAGTCAGATGAGAGCATCGATATCAGTTTCAGTTTTATTACAATATCAGTATTGACTGTATTGGACCCAAAACACATGCAGGGTGCCTCTCGAGGTGGTAGTGTAATCTTGAGCTGCTCACTGACCCTCGTGATGGCAACGTCTCACTCGAATTTGTGCCCTTTCAAATCTTAATTGTTCTTTCTGTGCCTACCATGTGACCACAGAGAATCAGGAGAAAAAGATGGAGGAACAGCCACCAAATCCAAGGCAGGCAGCAGGTTCGCATATTATCCTCTCCCACCTCTGAGATGTAGTAATAAAAATGGCAGTACACAACTTTTTCAAGGCCCTTGAAATAAAATCAGTGACAATGTGGAAGAAAGGGGAAACATCTCTAAATATAAAGAATACTTCATGTCCGCATTTATCTTTTTATTTATCTGTTACATGTTGTGTATTTAGAAAGTGCTTTTTTGACTGTGAAAGTAATATGTTGTGGAATTGTGGTATGTGGAATATGTTTAGGAGGGGTTAGAGAAGTTTCTATTGACCTTTAGATTTTTTTTTTTTTCGCTCTAAATTCGTCACAGATCCACTGTGGCTGTAGTGAATCCATTTTGCTCTGCATAAGAGCTTTTTTAAACCCGTTATTTCAAGTCTATGGGTAGGAACATGTGAAACACACAAAATAAAAAAATTAGGCGGAATATCACTGTTATTGATTGCACATATTTTGTTATTAGGTGCTGGTGTTAAAAGTCTCTATGACACTTTTCTAGTTAGGTGGCACTGGGCCAATAAGTTTAATAATGAATTCTGTAGCTAACCACTTGTTGTCGCACCCAACCTACAGAGCATCTGGTGATACATTTTTTAATGCTGTTTCACCTTGTTGTTGTATATTCTGTGGGGTGGCACAACCAGTTTTCTGCAGGTATGTTTTATGCTCTGATAGGTGTGTTGACTTAAAGAAGACACACCAATAATAAGAATAATGTGATATGCAAGCTAGTTTATGATGAGTAACAACAGACACACACACACTTACACACCCTATCAGATGCAGAGATAGTACAGCTGGATAAGTCAGCTACAGAAGTAGAAACTCACCTGTTCACCACCCTCTGTCTATCTCTCCTTCTATCTTTCCTTCTCACTTTCTCTCTCAATCCTGTCTTTCTCTGTTTTCTTACTGGTAAAAAAAAAAAAAAAAAGATGAGACCACAGATTGAGTACCGCAGACATTCCTGCAGTACAAGCCTGACTTCCTGTGAGGCATTTCATCTCATCTTAGCGATCCACTTACACTAAGAAACCCAAGCAGGCGACAGGCGCATGACTGCGCAGCATCATATGTGAATAGGCTGAGTGTGTGTTGTGCTGCCTTGTATCTAAACATTTCTCTCTCTTTCTCTGTTTCTCTGCATCACAGGCTCAATTCACCCAAAACCTGTAAATACCCAAAGTCTTCTTACACCGCCATCATGCCTACTGCGTCTGATCTCACTGTTGTCCTTGACAACCACATCACCCAGGGAGACAGACATATCATCTGGAGGGCCCTCCTGCACAAAGAGCCCCCGGCGGGGTTATCTGAACTGTTGCTTGACCAGAATGACAGCGTGCTACAGGAAGCGCCAGTCTGGCAGCGAGGGTCACGAGGTCGTCGTCATGCCATCAACGGTGGTGGAAGAGGCCACGGCCATCTGATGAGGGTGGGGTGCGTCCTGGGCACCTGTCAGGTTCAGAACCTCAGCCACCGTCTCTACCAGCTGATCGGACAGAGCGGGAGGGAAGACTCCTCCCCCATCAACCCTCGCAGTCCTCACAGCTACGGCTAACACGAAGACGCCTTGGATGAAAACTTTTGTTAGAGTTAATCTACAGTCTCACAGATACCAGGTCCTGTTTTTCATCAGTGATAAAATTAGGGCACAAATAAGCCTTTAGTGTCAGTCAGTGGTGTGTCATCTGATCTCAGCTGCATTATTGTTAAAGGATCATTCTGGTTTATTACAACATTTCTTAAATAATTCAGCACCCATCTATACATACTGGGGTTGAGAGCATTGATTCATTATATAATAATCAATTTGACCATAATTGTTGTTGGTAAGAATGAAATTATACTCATCAATTAAATTGCTGAGATCTGGGAATGTAGCAACATCGACAAGAGACGCAAGCTGGGAACTGTTTTTTTTTATGATTATATTGGACATTTTTATGTCTTTATTTGTCGCAGCAGTCGAGTGAGATGACAGTGAGAGAGAGACTGGGGGTGACGTGCAACAAATGTCCCTTGCCAAAATCAAACCATGGATGTTGTGGTTTTGTGGCTTAACCAGTAGCCTACCAAGATGCGCTGATGAGCTAGGAAGTAAAGTCTGAGAAAATAATTCTATTTCAGTTTGGGTTTGAGAAATATATAAAACTCAGGTGTGGAGTTTACAAGATGTGGGCTTGTATCCGGCTGGAAGTTGAATACTAAAACACCGGAGTACCCCTTTAAACAAACCTCCAAGTTAGCGAAACTTCTTTGGAAGAGAAAACAAAGGCAAACAACAAAATTATTAACCAAAGTATCCGTTTTAAACATCCATCAGTTTACTTGGGTCCTGCTATACTCACCATAGTCTGATCATCTGACTGAGAAGAAACATTAGATTTTGTTGCCCCATCACATTTTGCTGTAGCGATGTTGCCGTGCTCCTGAATCTTAGCAATTACTTTGGTGAGTAGAAGGCTATCACATAACCAATAGACAATAGATTACCAAAACTGTTGAAATAACAGTTGTAGTAAAATTGAATTATACTTTACTTTTGTGGTGTGGCACTTATCCAGTGACATGTGCATACATGAAAAACTGTGAACCAGAGAAGCCTCCGTCAAACTGGCCTACCGGACTATCGTCACCATTGTTGATCCTACTGATCTGAACTTTCCTGAGCTCAGAGTTAATCCACCCTCGTCTCTTAAAAGCACCCTCATCTCTGTGCAAACAAGTAGCTTTACATCAGCACGGACAGAAACCAAGAATATCCTCCAATCAAACCCAGTTAACCCTTCACCCAAAACCCTGCAGTGCGCACAATCAGCCAAAATAACCACTAACCCTAATCCATGATCTGTCTGTGTACGTCTTAGCTTGTCTTTACTCCATTAACAACTGAACCAGAGACAGGACATCCATTCAGCAGATGGCTTTTTGACCTGTAAACTGTTAATCTGCAATGCTTCAGCTTGATTTTTGCTGCTTCAAAGTCTGTTTTTGGAGCCTTAATAGGTTTAATCATTTGTTAATCAAATGTTAATCATTTGTTAAGCCTTATAGTTGTTGTATGCCTTTCACCTGTCCAAATTAAGCATCACTGTGAATGTTGACTATCAAAGTGTTATGTGAGGCTTTATAGTCCCCTACTTTTCTGTGTTAGTTGAGAGTTTGAGTAGTTGTTCTCACAGGTTAAATGTTTATTAGGAATGCATGAAAGCACTTTATTTTTCCTTACATTGAGTATGACTTGAATTTTTAAAATGTGTTATTTAACTTTAAATTAATGAGACCACTTTGCTGTAAATGTCCCACTTCACTAAATCTTCATGTTCATGTTGTGCAAGCCCCTTCAAGTGTCCTTTTGTAAACTATCTTTTAGTCTTTACAACAGCAGCATTGTGTAATAAAACTCCAGTCAAACACTCACATGTTTTTTATCTGTCTAACAACAGTTTGAGATGCAAGTGTGACCATTTACATAATAATAATACCTGTATAGTGATTAATGATTGGACGATTTATCTCACACTATCTTAATGAAAATGATTATTAATCTGGGCTCCCACACACTTTAGGAAGCCCACGAGAGTCAACGATAAGGAAAGTGAAAAGTCCAAACGACTGCCACCAAATTTGTCAAGTTCATCACATTACATACTGTACGTCTGTTCTACCTTGTGTCTATATGTGTGTACATACGTTGCACCCCCAAAGTAACCCAAAACACGTCCATCTTAATTTTTACAACTTTTAATGACAAGGCCTACAGTTCAGTACAAACTACTTTTTCCTTTAGCCTAAACACAGCATCTCTCACAGGTTTTTTTAAAGGGAACATAACATGCTTTTTGTGACTTTCTGTTATTTTTATACCGTTAGGATGTCGGATGTCTATGTTAAACATGGTCAAAGGTGCAAAACTTGAGATGAACGTATGTAAAAATGCTCCCTGAAAGTCAAAAGCCCAGGCTTCAGCTTGCCCTTAACTCTTATTTGCAATGTTACCTCTACTTCCTCCTTGTGATGACATCAGATCGTTCGCACGTTCTTTCTTTGTTGCTAAGGTTTTCCAATGCATTATTCATGTTGTTCACTCATATATTTTGGATTCAGGCTCAAACATGTACAGATGTATTTGAGAAGGAAGAACAAGAAAAATAAGTGAAATCTGACTATTATTGTTAATTTTATTTATCATTTGTTTGTTTATGTAGCCTCTGGAAGTCTGCTGAGGGGCAACTTATGCGAGTTAACCAATCAGAACAGAGTGGGCTTATCAAGAGGGGGGCCTTAAAGAGACAGGAGCTAAATAGCCTGTTTCAGACAGAGGCTGAACTAAGGGGCTGCATAAGAGTCAGTATAAGATTAATATAGTTTAGTTTTTTTTTTTAACTGTCAATAATACAAAGATGTACCAGTAAAGCCCCAGAATAAAAACATATACAGGAAATTTGCATACGTCCCCTTTAAAGAAATAGTCCCTTCCTAAATACAACTAATTTTCCAAAACCTGTAAATTAAACTTAAATTAAACACTGATTGACTTACAAATCAAAAAGACATTTCAGGTAATTGTTTTAATGTGATACATGTTGTAGGCTAAAAGATGGTTTCTCCACTGACTGACACACATGTACAGACAAAACTGTGCAAGGTATTTCAGATTTCAAATTATTCTGATTTAGAGCTTCTCTCCAAATAATCAGAAACACAAAAATATTCATATTAGTATATATTACCTTATCAGTGTCAAAACTAATGTTGGGGATCTATATTTCTTATTGTTAAACTTGACTGAGGCTTGACTGCTCTGCCTTTTGTGATGTCATGTGTCCAATATCCTCTTTTGAGGCAGATATGAAAATGGCCTTACAAAAATGAGTCCAAATGTCTTTGTAGTGTATATATATATATATATATATATATATATATATATATATATATATATATATGGTTATTATTCATAGCCATGATCTCATTTGAAGCCTTTCAAACGAGATCATGCCATTAAAACATACACACTGGTCCTTTAAAGTCTGTCTAAATATCATTTAGTAATTTGAAATGTCTTTCCTTAGGAGGGCATGCTGGGCATTATAATTAATGTAACAAATACATATACATATACTGTAGGCTATATTTAAATGACATGAGTCTACCCAATATTAAGAGTGGTCTGCAAAGTGATTTTAAGACATATTTGTATCTTTTGCTAATGTATGTACCATTGTGGAGTGACACTTTCATAAATCTTTCTACTCCACTCTACTCCTCTAAATATATAATGGTAAATATTACAATATCATATCACGACAACAGTGATCAGCAATAATGATAGGCCTAATAATCATAGTAAAATAATTAAGGTGGATTATCCTTCACCTGAAATGTTTGCCTTGAAATGCGAGGCAAATGTTGGATCACTATAATTAGGAACCAGAGTTTTCCGCATACCCCTTCACTCAATTGGGATGTTCTCTGCTATTCTGGATGGCAAGGGCAGTGACCATAACATCAAGTGTATTTTGCAGTATTAAATAGATATTTAAACCGATCTCATCAGACTCCAAAAATTCTTCGGAAAGAATGCAGAGAGTGGCCTTCTCAGTTGCCACAGTTGCAATGTTTGAGTACTACAACAATGCACCACATTGCTAAATTTTGTCGGGGCTGAATGCGTTCCTGTTGTCAGGTGTTCTAGCCAACTATTGACCTGTATCTAACCTTCCCTTTCTCTCTAACATCCTTGAGAAAGCAGTCGCCAATCAGTTTTGTGACTTTCTACGTAACACTAGTTTATTTCGAGGATTTTCACTCAGGATTTAGGGTGCATTATAGCACAGAGACAGCACTGGTGAAAGTTACAAATGACCTCCTAATTGCATCAGACCAAGGACTCCTCTCTGTACTTGTCTTGTTAGATCTTAGTGCCGCATTTGACACCATTGACCATCACATCCTATTACAGACACTGGAACATTTAATTGGCATTAAAGGAACTGCATTAAGCTGGTTTAAGTCCTATTTATCAGATCGATTTCAGTTTGTACATGTTAACGATGAATCCTCCATGCACGCAGAAGTTAGACACGGAGATCCACAAGGTTCTATGCTTGGACCAATACTATTCACCATGCTTCCTTTAGGTAATATTATTCGGAAACACTCCATAAATTTTCATTGTTATGCAGATGACACTCAATTATATTTATCAATGAAGCCAGATGAAACCAATCATTTAACTAAACTCCAAGCATGCCTTAAGGACATAAAGACCTGGATGACCTGCAATTTTCTGCAACTAAACACAGACAAAACTGAAGTTATTGTGCTTGGCCCTAAACACCTTAGAAACACATTATATAATGATATAGCTACTCTAGATGGCATTACCCTGGCCTCCAGCACCACCGTAAGGACTCTGAGAGTTATCTTTGTTACTTCTAGGCTGGATTATTGCAATTCCTTATTATCAGGCTGTCTCAACATGTCTCTAAAGACATTCCAGCTGGTCCATAATGCAGCTGCAAATGTACTAACAAACATTTTTATTATTATTATTATTGTTGTTATGTGCTTCTCTGTATATCCCTCTCCCCCCCTCTCTCTCAACCCTACCAGTCAATGGCCGGCAGACGGCTGCCTACCTAGGGCCTGAATCTGTTCAAGGTTTCTTCCTGTTAAATGGGAGTTTTTTCTTCCCACTGTTGCCAAATTCTTGCTCATGGGGGAATCGTTGGGTCTCTGTAAAATAAAGAGTACAGTCTAGACCTGCTCCATGTGAGTGCTCTGAGATAACCTCTGTTGTGACTTGACAACACTTTCCACAGGGACAAACAAACAGTAAAATGATGCAAAACGCTTGACCTATTCAGGTATTTGATGCTGTGTGTGTCTACGTGTGTGTCTACGTGTGTGTGTATCCAGTCACTGACCTTTCTGAGAAGGAAGCAGGAGTAGTAAGCCTCCTTTTGACATAAATTTATGTCAAATCTGACAACAATCCACAAAAGGTCACATCACATAAACATGTAGTGTGCATCTTTTCCTCTCAATCAAAGCTGAATAATATGAAGAATTTCCTCTCATTCACATATTCAGTCCAAAGCGGTGAGATGGACAACTGGCTGTCTGCTGGGACTGAAATCACACAGGGTGTCTGGTGTCTGTGACAGACAGGCAACACTGGGTCATCAACTGAGGTTTGTTTGAACACTTTTTCAACTTTACCTCTGGTTCAACAAACAGAAGAAATTTTTTCCTAATCATTCATAACCAATCCCTAGCAATACAGATGTCTGTGTGTGTGTGTGTGTGTGTGTGTTTGTGTGTGTGTGTGTGTGTGTGTGTGTGTGTGTGTGTGTGTGTGTGTGTGTGTGTGTGTGTGTGTGTGTCTGACACAACGAACCAAGGCATTTTAGGATATTTGATCATGAGAAAACATCATTCAGATCCTGTTATGGGGTCAATACCCAGAAATAAAAAAACACTCCTGAAAGCAGGTATCTTTTATTTGGTTTTATTTTATTTGCTTGATTTATTTTGTATAATTGTTAGTGTAGGTGATAGGTGATATATGTATATACTGACAGGTCTGATGGTTTTTAAATAAAATAATGCCATTTCTCAGTAATAATACAAAGTCTATATGGTTAAAAATAAAGAACTAAACTGAGGAACAAAGAACTACTGAGTCATTCTACATCGCTCCAAACATGTAACCTGCTGATTATTGAAAAAACTCCTCCTGGGATGGACACCTGCACACACACACAAACTCACATGTACAAAGGCCAAAGTTCAACACAGGGTACCCCATTAGGTGAAGTTTGGTTAAAGTGTGACTGGACATTGGAGTACACTTCATGTAGGCTTGCAGTGCAGGTCGTAAGCATTATCGTTTAAACCAACAGGATATATACCGGCAGGGAGACGGATGCTCAGTCTCAGAGGATCAACGTATCACAACACTGCAGCTGCAAAGACTTCATCCACAAACCATGAAGCTCATCAGCTTTGTATGTGCCTTTCTACTTATTCTTTTGAAAGTATCTACTATATGTAAAACCTGAAAATGTATTCTTTATTGTCTGTTATTTTAAATGCAGGGTCCAGACCCATCTCTGGCATATCGGCCGAACCTGGAGAAGAATGAAGCCAAAGAGAAGGAGGACTACAGAAACTTTGAGGTGAGCATTCAAAGCCTCTCTTCAGCTTATGACTCTTATTTAATGCTGCATTAATTTATGGCCAGAAGGGCAAATTCAGAGGTGACAAACACACTGTTATTAGAATTATGGGAGCTTAACATTGATGCAGAAATACTATTTGCCACATATGTAAAAAATCTAATTTAGAAATGTTAATAATAATAACATAACTGTTAACTATTTGACATCACTTTGTGAATTTTGTGAGTTTTTCGACTTCTCCAGAATGTATATAGAGATTTTCTTTACATACAGTCTGATGATTTAAACAGGCAGCTCTGCATCTTTGCCCTGATTGATTATTGATGTCTTAGTCAAACTGATTATAATAATACATCTTCATCATACATAGACCTTCTGAGATGCTATGTTTTCAAGAAGTTCAGTGTCTTAAACCTTCCTCTGTATGCACTAATTAACCTCCTCTGATCTATGGAACTGCTATACTGTGTACTGCAACATACAAACTTTTCATGTAATTTTTAATTAAATTGCTGAGTCTCAGTAAGTTTTGAAAGTAATGCAGAAATCACAGAAGGCTGCATTACTGACTGGGTGTTAGAAGTGCAACAAAGCTTCAACTTGTGCAAAAATGCATTTCTGAATTTAATTTCTGCAAAGATTTCATGTGGTGTTACACCTTGTCTTTATTTTAAACAACTAGGGTGCTGTAATTGTGTTGGTGCATGTTGTATATATATGTGTGTTTCAGAGTGGAAGTCTAGTTGACCGTGTGTTCAACACGTACAAACTGATGCACACCAACCAGACGCTGGACTTTGTGAAGCAAAAGGTGAGTAAAACAAGAGCAAAAACTGCAGCTGTGCAGAAAGTCAAAAAACTCTGACCACAATACATTCTTACACAGAATGTGCTCTTGCACACTGACTTTGAATTCTCTTGATCTTTTCTGAACTTTTGTTTTGCACCACAATGAACCTTTCAGACTGAGCAAACAAATCTCATCAAGTCCCCAGACATGAAAGCCAGAGGGCAAGGAGCCAGTGGATGTTCAGTCTGAACTAAACACTGTTTGATTAACCTCATTTTCACCTCTACTAAAGGTTACGCAGGAACACTTTCCTGTTTTATACACGTGACCTGGAGGTATTCCAGCAGAAATCACCCACTCAGCTGTTCTCAGACTTTTGAGGGATATTGGAGAATGATTTTAATATTGAAAGAGGACTCCTTTCAGTATGATAACATTCAGAATATGAGTGATGACTGGTGAATTAGTATCGCTTTTATTTCACTGGATGTGTTAATATAAAACAGATGGATCATATCTGGATAATACAAAAAGTTGTTTTTCAAATTTAACACTGAAAATCCTTTTCTACTAGATTTACTTTTTTTCAGAGTTGTTCAGGCACTTTCTCACCAAATATATTTCTAAGGATGTTTGAGAA
The DNA here is from genome assembly GCF_910596095.1 of Thunnus maccoyii. Classification (NCBI taxonomy): domain Eukaryota; kingdom Metazoa; phylum Chordata; class Actinopteri; order Scombriformes; family Scombridae; genus Thunnus; species Thunnus maccoyii. The sequence continues at coordinate 18,850,070 of NC_056537.1, read as the reverse complement.
AGAATACCTTCCTAATAATGATCTGACTCTCATCCTCCTGCAGCATTCTGAATGGACCAGTTGCAACCACACTCAGATGGGGATGATGGACGCTATCATGTCTCTAGATCAGCTGGTGGATGAGTCTGATCCTGATGTGGACTTCCCCAATTCGTTCCATGCCTTCCAGACTGCTGAGGGCATCCGTAAAGAGCACCCAGACAAAGGTACCATACAGAGAGGGAGAAAGAAACACAACAGCAACACACACACACACAAGCACACAAGCACATGCAAAGTCTGGTAAATGTCTTGTATTCACTGTTCCTCCGCAGACTGGTTCCAGTTGGTGGGTCTGATCCATGATGTTGGGAAAATCATGGCTCTTTGGGATGAACCCCAGGTATGAGAAAGTTAAGACGCAACAGTAGCTGCCACTACAGCTCCATCATGGTGCCTGAACTCACTGATGAGTTTAAGTTCAATATCCCGCCTTAAATGTCTCATTTTTCCGACTAGCTTTTTTTAAAACTGATGTTTATAACATTGGTCTCATTTTGTCTTCTCTTAAATATTCATTCATGATTTTATTTTATTTCAGATCATTTGTATTTAATGTGTCTGTGTACTATGTAGTGGGCTGTAGTGGGGGACACCTTCCCTGTGGGCTGCAAGTTTCAAAACTCCATTGTGTTCAGGGACAAAACCTTCCTGGAAAACCCAGATGACAAAAACCCGAGCTACAAGTAGGTACTCTCATGTTACATCATCAAGGCCTGTGAACGAAGGGTTGATCGATTGATTACTTTAAAAAGTGAATTCTATCAATAATGCACATAATATATGATATATATATATTGTATTTATATGCAATGCCATCACAGGTACTCTGCTGTACTAAACTCATGTATTTCATTACTATAATCATCTACAGCACTTTATACATAGATTATTTGTTTGATAAAGGAGTTTGTCTCATTATAAAGTGATTTTTTTTTTCTCTTAGTACTGAACATGGGATCTATAAACCAAACTGTGGGCTCGACAATGTCCTCATGTCCTGGGGCCATGACGGTAAGAGATGTCATCACATTCAAACACATTCACCATTAAACACTGACTCTTAAACAAGAAAATGTGTAGTTATTGAAGTGACTGTTAATCTGCGATACTGAATTTACTTTCCTGCATTTTTGTCTTAAGAGTATCTCTACAGAGTTCTGAAGTTCAACGACTGCTCCATCCCAGAGGAAGTGAGTACATTTTAACATTAAATTACTGTTAATTTATGTTTGGGCAAATTATTTCACAGTTGACACACAATGGAAGAGAAAGTTATGTGGCCTTGACTGGTCATGTGTAAGTGAAGACTTACAGTGGTTACAGACTCATTATCCCTATTCTTCAGGGGTTGTGCATGATCCGCTTCCATTCCTTTTACCCCTGGCACTCCCATGGAGACTACATGCACCTGTGCAATGACAAAGACCTGAATATGCTGCCCTGGGTCCGAGAGTTCAAGTGAGCATTTCTCTCTCTAATGTGCACATTGTCCTACTCGTCACTTTGTCCTGACGCTGAACCTTCTGTCCTCTCCACAGCAAATTTGACCTGTACACAAAGACCCCCGATCTGCCCGACGTTGAAAAGCTGAAGCCGTACTACCAGTCTCTGATCGACAAGTACTGTCCTGGAATACTGAAGTGGTGAATCAGACAACATGCCACACAGCAATGAAATGTTATCAAGGAATAACCTGATAGAGTTGATCACATATATAATACTATAACTGCACTTAGTACCTTCTGTACGCATATTACTTATCATCAAATATTTTTATATCAAGTTTCTAACTACTCAGAATATAACTAGAGTAATGTTATATCTGATCTTGTGTAAACTAACAATTCAGGTTCTTAAAATTATACTCATATTACTCATAATTACTCATTGACAGAAAATTTTATTGTATTATGTTATTAAAAAACATTTTTAAAGTACTACATTGTTTTGTGTGTTGTTTCATTTACAGACAGAAATATAAAGACACTTGTGAAAAAAAAGGAAAAGTGCAGTTTTTTTTAGTTCTGTACATACAGCAGAGGCCAACAACCACAGGAACAAAATATAAAATACATTAAGCAAAACACAAACACCTGCGTTTACAGTTTACAAGTGCATCCACACCCACACAAGTGCAACTACAGCCATACAACCCGCATAGAAAAAGTAACAGGAACACCATAGAAGAAAATTCTGAAACACAAAAAAATACATGTTCATACTCTGTTGACAAGATTTCACTTTGATTAAACATAAAGAAATCAACCAACAAGGGTGGTTTTAATATTTGTCCAAACCTGGTAAGATCTGCTGATTTCAAACTGTGACTGATCACTTACAGTGATTAAGTGATCACTTAAAGTGATTAAGTGATCAGTATCTGATAAAGTCGACTGGTATATGAGCAATGTACTGCAGTAAGATGAGACAGCAAATAAACCTTTTTTCCATAATCATCTCATCAGGAAATACAAATATACAAAGAACAACTTCTTTGGTCATTTTTTCTTATGTTTTATGAAGGCAGATGGTGATAAAAGACGACCTGCATCTTAAAACCTTCTCTTCCGCGGGTTGACGTCTTTCTCTCTCTCTTCTTCCTCGTCATCCATCTCTTCCTCCTCCTCTCGAGTCTCATCCTCTTCATCATCAGTGACATTGCCTTTCTCTTCTCCCTCGCCTTCCTCTGCCTCATCCTCACTGTCCTCTCCCTGCTCCCCCTCCTCTTCCTCCGCTGCCTGATGTTCATCTGACTTCCCAAGATGGTCTGAAGTGCCGTCAGGTACAGTTTCTGTGTGATTGTTCACAGTCACAGAGGCGTTATGTGCTTTTGGTTCTGTGTGTTTGCTTCGTAGTCCCTTTAGCAGACAGAGGGTGGCACTGCAGGCAATGAGGGTCCAGATTAATACTTCAGAGGGAACACCCTTGATCTGAGAGCGCATCCACCTCATCGCCCGGGCAACGGTGGTGTTGGGTGGACGACGTGGAGGCGATTTATCCTACAAATAGTGAACACAGATCAATCAATACTGGAGTCAGTGAATTAAAGCCTGTAAACTGACATTTCCTTACATCCGTCATCCCTTGTTTTCCACAGTTTCTAATGGAAGCTTTATGAAGAAGGGTGATATAGAAAGAATTTTATAATTTATATATAATTTTAAGATATATTTACCTTGAGTCCGTACTGGTTGAGCATGCTGTCTAGGAACGTGTTGCCCAGGTGCACTGTGGGATAAAATTCCTCATCATAGACCCTCCTCCACCATCGCTCAGGGTATGATCTGCCCAATAAAAAAAAATAAAAAATAAAAAAAAAGGCCAAGCAGTAAATATCCTGTTGTTTGTGTGCGTGTAATATTATTTATAAAGGCTGTCCAACTGAGATATAAAATGCTTCTTGAGTTTGAACAAGCTAAACAGAAAAGACAAGCAAGAAATTTGCAATGTGCAATTAAGTAAAATACAGTCAAACCCTGTGCGCCAATAACATAATACAAAAAGTAGTAAATCAGTTTTTTTGACAATGTTTTGAGGGCCTAGGAACTATAAAATACTTGACCTAAATTTGATTAAATGGTTTTAAAATAATGACAAAACTTTTGAAAATGTGAGAAATATTTCAAATATGTTTTAGTAGCTTCTCATTACGGCAGTGGTGTTGAGAGTTCATAGCTTTAAGCTCACACAGGTTACTTCTGAAAGCCAGGAATGATCACATTTCTTCAGTATTTGTAAACACACTGAAGCAGAAGCAGAGGAAGTGTGAGAGAGCACTGACCCGTCAGCCTTTGGTTCAGTAAACCAGTATCTGTAGCGGTGGGCTCGGAGGTAGGTAGGCGGCTGCTGGTGGAACGGATACTGAGTAACATCCGTCTGGATCAGCTCTATCACTGCAGAACATAAAAACCAAAAGTTCAGTTTGTTCTTTCTATTAACAATAAGAAAAGTGCTCTATGGGTTGAAACTTTCAAGCATGATGCACCTCTGGCCCTGTTACGGAGCTGTGTCTCACTCTGACACCCTGTCAAAGAGACTATAAATCAATATCTGGTTGTCTGAGCTTCTGCACTGTACTTGGCTTTATCATATTTTCATCACTCAAAGTAAAGACATCATGGTATTGCATGCAGCGCTGCCTGCCATAGTCTCTTTTTTGATGATATCACTGGGGGTGCCAAATTCTACGCATGAAGTTAAAATTCTCTAAAAGCCATTTAGATTGATCTTGACTGACACGATGACCCAGAGCTGGATCAGGGTTTCTGCAGGGTTCACCAAATTAAATGTAAGAATCTATAGACCTTTTTAATAGCACATAAATGCAATTTAATACCTTTTTCATGGTCATATTGTTCAAAGAATGGACGGAAAACTGTGTATAACAATAGTTCCTAGTGATAGAATTAATCAATTAATGTCACCTGGATCCAGATAAGTGGCAGAAAACTGACAGATAGATTAACCGATTACAAAATAATTCATTTGAGATTTATCTTAAATTGACACTTGTCCATTATGAGTGGATGAGCTTCTTGGCTAGTAGCTAGCAGTAGTGACAGGTTTGCTACAGGTCTGACTGAAATGTCACAAAAAAGGATTAAAATAGCTTCCTGCTCACAATACACTGTCACACCAGTCTCACTTTTAGTTTATAGAAGTAGAACGTCTCCCTGCAGCCTGCAAACACTTACAAAAATAATTTATAAGTAATGTCGCTGTCTACAGCAGGAAAGAGAAAATATTTCAGACTTTTGTTAACTAAATTTAAAGGATAATTTTGGTTTATAAACAACCTGGGAAATATGTCAGGTTGAAACAAACCAGAATTATCCCTTAAGACTTTACTGCCTACTATAGACTTTTTATTTTTTTTGTGGAAACTGAATTCAGTGCTTTTTTAGACCTGCAGATACCTTAAGAGATTCACTTCTGATCACCTATTTAGTGATGTCACAGGAAGCCTTGTCAATATGATGACATAACATTTGCTATGATATTACTGATTTGGATGTGGCCATATGTGCAGCATGGTTGGAAACTTTAATCCATAAAGGAATACATCATCATTTTCTTTTCTTTTTTTGTTGATTCAGTGCTTCATTATCCTTAAAGCAGATAAAAGAGTGTCAGCAAGCAAATCAACTGCAGCGCTGCGTACCATCTGTCTTGCCCTGCAGCAGTCTGTACATCAGGCTGGTGAACCATGGAGCCTGCGTATGAGCCCCGAGGGCAGCAAACCACATTTGCCAGTCCAACCTGGGCTGGTGAGGTGTCACCACAGGAAGAGGCGCGCTCAGGTTGCCTGGCTTATACATAAACTCAATTTCCTACAAGAAAAAAAGGAAACATGATATGAACTGGTGTGAATTACTTTCTAGGGTGTAGCAGAACAGTCAGCTTGAACGCCATCAACCACGATGAGTTTTTCCTCTCACCGTCCACTTGACTCCATCGTTACTTCCCTCGATGACAACCTCAGGCCGCCCACCGACGCCGGTCATCCTTCTGAACAGGCCGTATGAGTTGACCAGCTGGTAGCGATCCACCAGCTCATAGGCCCTACGCACTCCTGGCCACAACCTAGCATGAGAGTCATACTCTACATAGGTGAACGGCACCTGGAAAAGAATAACATTATAAATATAATTTAGAGTCAGAGTGGAAATGAGAAAAGATTGCCAGCTTTGTGATATGAAATTCCACCATTACTACATCTCCATCAGCACTCACCAGACTGATGGTGAACATGGCGACGGTGGCAGCAGCAAACAGACTCCACTGGATGGTTCCCCAAAACCTCTTCAGGAAGCCAGAGACACATGCATACCTAGAAAAGGCACATTACACATTTTATTGTTGTACTTCTGCTGCGACAGACCACATAATCAAGCACCCACCAACCCACAAGAGGAGAGTCCTACCTGAACATGGCTTTGACTATCTCCCACGTGAGAGACAGGACCCCGACCCAGACAGAGGGGATGGTGACAGCCTTCAGAAAATGGTTAAACTGATGGTATGTGAACGCTGGAAGGACGAAAACGTGAATGAAAAACTCCAAAACGCAAACTCACTTGTTTACATACATGAAATACACACATACCTGTCCTGGAGGAGACAGCATTCTTTTTGGTATCCAGCTGCAGGTCGAAGCATACGATTGTTCCAAAGATCAGGAGGGACCAGACTGCCAACTCCAGCAGGTAAGACAACCACGACCACAGCTTGGAGTCTGATCAGAACACACAGAGAGAGAGAGAGAGAGAGGAAGATGCTCTGGTAAGTAAACATAAACAATGCAGGCCCATATTCAAGCCCTCTGTAAGCAGGGTTTATATGCATTTGGTGGGTGTTTAATATGCTAATGTATGCTGATGACTAGTGAGCAGCACTATTACAAAAAAATCCAAAACTGGCTGGTTCCACAGTTGTGGAAACTGAATGGACAAATGTGTACAGTATCTGGACTATTAAATACAAATCCCAAATGACCAGGGAATTGTGAGATTCATTTCCCCCCTATTTTTATACATTTTCGAAATTAGCTTGGAAACTCTGCGTATGTATACAGTGTTTATGTTCATCCTACCATGGTTGTTGGTCTTGTCTGTCTTGCGCAGCCAGAAGTGTACGTGCTGGTCGTCCAGCAGAGACAGACAGAGGGCTAATGTCAGCAGGTTGAAGAAGTTGTAGTTGCCAGATAAAATGATGAGCACTTGGAGCAGCACCTATACAACGAAAAAGAAAATCAACCTGTAATTTTGCCAGGTGCACAAAGAAGCAGCCGTTTGATGAAAGAACACTTAACATGCAAACCCTTGTTAATTGTAGATTTAGGAGACAGTTTGTGGGTATATTTAGAAGTAACTCTGCAAAGTATAGAAAGAAAACAAACTTTGAAAATTTAAATTATTAATTAAATTTAACTCAAAACAAGCATGTAAATTTATATCCACCTGCAAGTAAAAAGCTCCGAGTCGGAGCCTGCGCAATGGGCTGAAGAAAAGCAGGGGTACAGCGATCTCAATGATGAAGGCTGCCATCACACTCAGCTTCTGCCACCAAACTGGCAACTGGTGGGCAAACCAGGCCAGTGGGGTGGGGATGCACTGAGTCTCATAGTGATATGTCAGAGCTGTTTAACACAGTGTACAAAGACTTAGTTCACAGACAGAAAGACACATACAGAACAGTTTGAGCATTAACATTTGTGGCTGAGTTGTCATGAAAGCATTTTGCATGGCTCCTGAAAAACTGATTTAATCTTTGTGTCACAGTACGTCTTGTAGTGTAAAGACATAATAAATGAGACAAAAAAAAAAAGCTTCACTCCTCCAAACATAGAGACACATACCTGTAAGACCCCACCAAGTGGGACAGCGTGATGTGAGTTTCACCACTCCAGAGGCAAACATGAGCCTGAAGAGCAGCCAGCGCATCAGCCAGAAGGTCACACCATCATGTTCTCTGACCCTCCGGGACCCCCTGATTAATGTCAGCGGAGCAACAAGGATACAGAGGAATCCCGTCTCTAGAAGCAGGTTGTCCCTGGATGGTTTTAAAGTCGTAAGTGTAATGAGAAACAGTAGAGAGGGCAAGCAAAAGAAAGAAAGAGAGGACTGAGGACATTCTGGTTGTTAAGATTGATGTTGTTGCAAAGCAGCAGAGACAAACATGGCTATGATGATACAAACATCATCATATCATCATACTGCCAAGGACTTGGGTTCCCTCAACTAGCTGCTGTTTACAGCAGTGGTATGTTAATTACAGACATTTAAGTACAAAGATCTGCAAATTAAAACTCACCACTGGAAGTAGAGGAAGACCTGGCCCACCTGCCACAGAAAAGCAAAAAGCAAAGAAACATCATGAGAGCAATGACAGCAACCTGTAAGAGAAAACATGCTACAGCCTGCTACTGTATCCTCACCTGGTACATTGACAGGTACATGGCCCAGAGGCAGAAAAACACCACGCTGTCTCGTAGAGCCTCCATCAACGTGGCGGCCAGGCTCAGCGCCGCCCCTAAGAGGCACAGAAGCTCCATGGCGGTGTGTGTGTCTAGGCCGAGCCGAGGTCCAAACCACAGCAGGGTGGGAGAAGACTGCAGCTGTTCCATCAGAGACTTACCGCCATATCGCAGCTGCCGACGTGCAGGCAACAGCCCCTCATTACCATAGAGCCCTGGAAATAGACACAAGCATGGGAAGCAACAACATATTAGGGCTGCGACTAACGATTATTTTCATTATCAATTAATTTGTCAATTATTTTCTCGATTAATTGATGAGTTCTTTAGTCCATAAAATGCTGGAAAATGTCTTCAAATGTCTTGTTTTGTCCACTATCCAAAGATATTCAGTTTACTATTGTAGAAGACTAAAAAAACAAGAATAAATGCACATCTAAGAAAATGGAATCAGAGAATTTGGACATTTTTTTTCTCAAACAATGTCTCAAAAAGATTAATCGGTTATCAGAATAGTTGAAAACTAATCAATTAAATGTTGCAGCTCTACAACATATGGTGTTATCAAGTCTCAAGGTGTCAGAACAGCTTCAATGCTGCACGGCAGATGTCTCTGGGACACTACTGGAGGGATGAAAGCCATTCTTCCAAATTATACTCCCTCATTTAATGTTTTGATGATGGTGGTGGAGAACACATCAGTCCAAAATCTGCCACAGGTGTCCAGGTGGATTGAGATAAGTACACTGCAAAGGCCATAGAGTAGCATTTGAATTTGCAGCCTCATGCAAAGAAGAATACTGGGCATACTGTAGATATCAAAATGCATTTCAAAGTGTACAACAGAGACAAAATATGCTTTGATATGATCTAGTTTCTGTATTCATATTTAATTGAATCTACTCTGAAAATCTGATTCACTGGTAATTACCGATTCCAAATGTGATCATCTATTTAAAAATACATTTCTGGCAAGGCTTGAAAGGAACTGAGGGTTGCACTGGGAAATTATTTTGGCACCAAAGAAATATGCATTTCCTTTGACACAAAGGCCATGACTTCCAGACTTCTGCTGGGAAAAAAAAGCCTACGCCACTGTTGAAACAGGGATTTGTGGGTGCTGTAGTACAAAACATTACTCTCATGTGTGCGTCTTCACAACAAGCTGGTTCTCTCTCCGCAGCCCTTAGCTTGTAAAGTTAGCCCGGTGCAGGCTGTACATGCGGAGGAAAGCTTTTTGACCGAAGCCCACAGAAACTTCCAGGCGCTTCTTGGCCATGACAGCATGAAAAGCGGAGGAACTCAGGAAACCAAGTTCCCAGCTAACAGGCTAACACAACACACACGCATTTATACCAATAAGTTATGTCTCACCTGGTATCTGCACATAGAGGGAAACAAAAGCAATCAAATAGATGACCGCCATGCTCCAGAGGAACATGCGCCGTGGAAGGATGATTTCTCCCATGTCTGAGCTAAACTGCTAGGGCGGAACGGGCGCTGCCTTCACTGCTGACTTGCCGCTGCCTGTTCCTGTGGCTAAACAGCGGGATTAACGGGAACGACGACACGTAGCGACGAGCGGTTAAAATCATCCGAAAGGCCGCAAGATGTCGCTGCAGTTCGCGTGAATTTTATGCTGCATTCAAGGTGCCTGGGATAAAATTGTGTGCAGTGTTTACTTGTTTTTTGTAAGTTTCGTCGCTCCCGAAAAACCAATGTGTGTTAAACGATGAAAATAGTCAATTTTAGTCGACATTTATGAAATTACTTAGGCTAATATTTTACGACAGTTGTTTATGGGTTATCTTTTTAGGTTTTTAATGTTGCTAGGTGACGCATCACGACATTAAACGCGCGCCCTGTCAACTGAAAATTCAGCCTAGTTTACAAACAAAACTGTTGAAATTGTCGTTTTATTAAAAATGAACCATCAAAATATATGTGACATAATATAAATTAATTACCCACCACAAGTTGTACACTTTATCTGTTAACACTGCTCCTTATATTACTCTATAAAACTGTAAATTACAAAATTTACATTAGCAAAGTACTGGCACTCCGTAAAGTCGATTAATCCATCGAAAGAAAATTAATTTAACAATTTTGACAACCAATCACTCAATATTCGGGAAAAAAGCATGACTTAATAAATTTAATTTCTTTAGATTTCTGGCTGAAATACTTATGGGAGAATATTTTTAGAGAAAATATATCTTAGCAAAGAAAATGATCGATTAATTGTAGATATTAAAGGCATATTAATTAGTTGCAGCCCTTCTCAGTAGCAATGGGCTTATAGAGTATACATTTGTTTTATTCTTGCTTATTAATAAGTGTGGGTGTTCAGTTTTGATTCAGGATGACAAACAGAAGCCTCTTGTTTGACTGAGTTTATTGTGCAAGACTTATCAGACAAGCATACAGATTCATGGCAATAAAAAGTGGGTCTGCATGCTGCTAGTCAGAAAGCAAATGCATCTAAGTATGTACATTCAAGTTTTAGACACAAATATCGGAAACTGATCACAAACTGCTCATTACAGAAACAGGTTAGAGTACCACTAATTCTCTGACACAGTGAGTCAAAACATCAGGAGTTAATTGCACAGGCAAAACGAGCAGTAGGTTTCATACATTTTATGCTACAAAAATATGATTTTAGAGAACATTTACAACCTTTATTTTTTAAGTGGAACCTACATCAGAGATGTTTTTTTTTCTTTCCAGCATTGGACATGAATGTCAGGTGTATAGATCAGTAGCAGGATTAAAATTCAGACCATACATGGCAAACAACAGAGATGAAGCTTTACAAAGAGATGTGAAATTTGACACTGACAGCAAGAACCTATAATAGAAACTGACCCTAAAGCTGCAAGTGAAGCAACAGTTGCATCAATAAACACAACCGAAGGTTTAATTCAGTCAAAACTATCTCAATATATATATATATATATATATATATATATATATATATATATATATATATTTTGAGTTGTCTCAATATATATGTCTGTTCCATTTATACTCACTTGACATTTGCCCACTCTAGATGTGAGTGAATACCAGGCATAGAAATTATGCTATTTAATTTTACCACTTCAAGGTAAAACAATAAAAAAATTTCTTATAGATTTATTCATTGTCATTGGACTGCTCAGTAATGCCTGTTATTAAATGAAAATCCTCACCCTACAAAAATATGTGCATATATGCATGTAATCTCGGCCTGTTTGTTAGAGATGCATGTAACTTGTCATGTCCCTCGTGGAAATAAAAACAAGACTAAACTGCGACTTCATTATTTGACACTTTAAAGAAATTTGATTATCTGTGCTTGTGAGCAATACTGTGAAAGTTAAAATGAAGATTATCAACAAAAGCAATACAAAATCTAATTTATACACAAAACAAATTTAGACATTTTTAACTATTAGATAATTATAACAAAATGGCATCACAGATTTGGGCTGTTTGGTTTCTAGCTTTAAAATTTCCAAAATATTCTGGGGCAAATTTTCTATTTTTAGGAGGAGCACAAGCCATGTTGAAATTTAAATACATGCCTTGCCCGGCACAGTGATTATCTGGCCAAACTGAAATGGACAGATGGGACTTTAATCTGCAAGTTACTCGAAACAAGAGCGAGAACACTGAGGGAGAATCTGACTGCATTAAAATCTTTTCATGGTTTATTGCGGTGTCCCTTTTGGCATGGCCGTCTGGCCGGTGACTCCTGTGATCTGTGGATGGACAAATTAGTCATAGCTGCCTTAAGTGTCACTTGTGCCCACACACAAAGGGATGGCCAAGATACTGTATCCTTGGGTGAAACCCATATGGACGGCTGCAAAACACAGGCAACAGTTCGATGCAAAGGGGTCCTTTGGCTGTTGTTTTAACCAATGAGTCTTGAAATACTCTCAGGTGACCTAATTACAAAAGAACCATGTCAGTATCTCCTGCAAAAATTCTGTTAATGTACATAAAAAACACAGAGACAAACATCCTGCACCTTCCATGTTAATACAGACTGCATGTTTGTGTGTGTGAGAATTTGTTCTTTGTTACCTATGTCCAGATATTTGGATCTTTTACAAAGTTTTAAGGCAGACATAAATTACTCATATTTGGACGGCTAGACTCAGAGAGTGTGTCCTCATATTATGTGTCCTGCAGACAGAGTGAGGGTCCATGTTTCATTGTCATGTAGTCCCATCAGTTCCGCTACTGCTGCTCTGTCCTATGTTTGTCACTGAGGGCATGGGCTCCTGGTCCGTTTCCCTGACACAGATGACGGCATCACCACTCACATTAATGAGACACTGAGCCTAGAGGAGGAGCAAAGACAGGAAGATTAAACCACAGAAACACTAAAGACTGTCAGGTCTGAGGATGAAATAGTTCTGTTTTGCATTTATGTTTAAATGTGTGCGTTGGCTACCTGGTTCTTGTTTGGATTTTCCATCAACATACACTCTTTCATGCTGTAGGAGACTACTGCATTGCCACCAAGGGCTGCTACATGGGCTCGAACCATTGCAAACACCTCTGCTATGAATGAATGGAGGAAGCCACTAACTCCGCCTTCCTGCAGAAGAAAAACACACACGTTTCATGTGTATAGGTATGCATACACCTTGTATAAGATGATCCTAGGGCTTATACGTGTGGCGTGTTCTTCTTACCTCCCGTAACGATGTTGTCTCTCTGATAAAGAACATGTTGATGATCCCGAGGTATTTAATGATGCGCAACCCAGGAAGGAAGGAGAGCGGTGTCATCTTCACCACGGTGACCGAGGTTCCTCCAAATGAGCGGGTGGAGCGCAGCGAGCGGGAACGTCCCTCGGGGAGCGGACTGCTGCGATCCAAAGATGACACTGTAGGTTGAGAGAGAACAGAGGGGTCCAAAGGAGGGAGACGAGAAAAGAAACAATAGAAGGGGGAAAGAAAAAAGACAAAAGGGGAATGGAGATACCAGAAAACATTCAAAAATATGAAAAAAAATTAAAAGCCAATATGAACTTTGAAGCGGGAGGAAATGTCGATGTCAAATGTGCGTGCAAAAATGCAATCCTGTTAGCGTTTGCACAGCAGGGGTAACGCATGTGTGTGTGCACTTGTATGTGAGTAAGTCAGTTGTATGTGTGCGTCAGATACACGTGAATTTACATGCAGTGGTGTGTTGGTGTTGTAACAAGACAATCACTTGGAAAGCGTGCAGTGCCATGCAGTTTCACATGCGTTTCATGCAGTTGAGGCAAACAGACAAGACAGTTACACAGTGTCTGCAGACAGACAGACAGACCTGGGCACAGCTGTGTATGTTTACATGTGTGAATACAGTATTTGCAGCACAATTGATATGTGAGAGTATTTATATCTGTTTGCATTTGTGAAAGAGGCTTGAGAAATGGAGACGGACAGAGATAGCTATGAGCTGAGCTGGGCACATGTACATGAGCTAGAGTGTGAAAGATGTTCGTTCCACTACTGCAAATTTACCTGATGTGGCTTACATCCATCAAACCAGGAACCTTCAGAGCCACAAATTGCAGTTCACTTACTGTGCACAGGACTGAAAATCATACCAGTTCTTGCAGAAAAGCATTGTCCCCCACCCCACCACGATCTTTAGCACATTGTATGTGTTAAAAGTTGTAGGATTCAGACATGAAACGTTTCAGCATTCTTATATTCTTCAAATCATGTGGTGTTTTCTCATCCTCTAATGCAAATGCAGAGAAAAATCGAAGGGATTCCTCCATTAATTGTCATCAAATTGCTTACAGATCTAGTAGATAAAGTGCGTAGAAAAAAAAGAGGTGCTCGCTAAATGTGGGAAAAAAAATCATTTCCTATTAATTTGTCATCATGGTTACCATGGCTACAGGAATTTCAAAGCCAAGCTGCTAATTGTGGATCCCTCTGAGGGGCGGGGCTTCAACTTTCACACTCTAGCTAAAAAGCTGGTGCTTGATTTACGATGCTCCGCCCCCCAGCGGCATGCATGGAGGGGTGTGTGATTGATGCGAGCATGTGTGCGTGTATGTGTGTGTGTGTGTGTGTGTGTGTGTGAGAGACTGCTTGTGAAACTGTGTTCTGTATTTGTGGGTATGATCACCAGAGTGTGCTAGAGACTGTGTCCTCCTACTTGTCTTAACTGATCCCCGTCTTATGGTGTGAGCTTTCAGCCTAAGCAGCTCTAGCCAGGTGCTGCATCTGTCTGCAAAGGAACCGTAATCAACGGAGGCAGCTGGAGAGAACACACACACACACACACACACACACACAGACACACACACACACATACATACAAACGCACACACCCAAACATACATACACGCGACAACAACAACGATAACAAGAAAAGAAAAAAACAAAACAACAACAACAAAACAAAAACAAAACAAGACACCAAAAAACGAACAGAAGAACAGAAAAGAACAAAAGTGGATGAGGTCTGGGAGCAGTGCAGGACAATTCTGTCCGAGACAAAAGGATGAAAAGTCAAAACAGAGCAGTGTAGTAGTTTTGGTAGAAGAGAGGTGGGGCAGATGGTAAACGAGAAGGGCAGCTTACCTCTGGATGAGACATTGGTACTCTCTGGGAGACCTGTCAGACACACACACACACACACAAACATCAAAAGTTTACCTTTGCACTTGACAGAGAGCCAAAAGGGATCGGCGTCAATCCCTTTCCCACTCAGCAGGTGTTTCAATGCTGTAACCTTCATTCTAAATCTAAAATGTTCTGTACATCAAACTGCTCCATCTAAAGTCTGCAGGAGTACGACATCTCCAGACAACATCACACTGTCATCTAAGTTCACGGCAAAAACAGAACACACTGTTTATTTACCTGCTGAGCGAACCACAACCAGCTGATTTTGGCAGAGTTTTGCAGCTGGGGTGAGTAAAGAGACTGTACCTGAAGTGTTAGTGGAGCAGATGGGCAATGCCTGTTAGTGAAGCAGGGCAGAGGAGGAGGTCGGGGAGCAAATATGAAAAAGAATTTGAGGCTACCTGAGATTTTGGATGATGGCTGATTGTTGGTGGATGACGAGTCTGTGCACAGCTCCAAGGGAAACTGCAGCTGCTCTTCAGTCTCACTGGATCCTGAAAAGATACACGCATACGCAATCATCCAGGTGCTTCAGCTCTGAGTTCAAACACGCAATACAACACAAGTGATGTTTCTTAAATGCGTTGAAGTGTTTCGACTATTATGGTCTTAAAAAGTTCTGTGTTTACCTACTTCACTACTGCTGAGACAAACTCTTAAAAGCCTTTTTATGTCTCTGCATGTTGTTTCAAGGTTCACTAAATATTGATACTGTGTTAGTGTCGTAGCTCAGATCAAGTGATTCATGCAGATCCATCCATCAAATTACTGTATGTTACATTTCATTCACTAATTTGACTAATTACAAAGAAAATCCATTAAAACTTAATCCACTGTATCTGTAGCTTCCACGCACCCACAGACACAGTGGACTAATATGAATATGTAGAAAATGTAGCGTCACATGATAATCTAGTTATTAGGACTTATCATGTACTTTTACTTTTCATCAACAAAAGCTATTAACACTAGACTAACAAGTACGATGTATGTGCTGTAGATAGCGTGCCTCCCTGCTTTTGAGCAGAGCTGCCACTGATCCCACAGCCACCCAGAAACTGAACTAAGATCTCACTGTTGAATATAACTTTTAACCACACGCACAGACATAAAAAATGTATTTGGAACTCTTTATGATTTTTGGTGAGTAGGGAAAATAAAAATGACCCAAACTTTAAAACAACAGACCTTTGGTGATAGTCTTGTCTGCTGGCTTCTCCTGGGTCTGGTCCTTGTCAAATGTCATGGCAACCGCTGTCACTACAACCTGGGAGGCAGACCGAGTGGTGCAGTAGAAGGTGAGAGTAGAAGAAACCATTTGAAAAAGGCATCGACAGTATTACTATCATTTTTGTTTTGATGCAATTTCATAAATCAGAGATAGCCTGTGAATGCTCACCTGTATGAGCTCTTCTTCTGGTACTGCTACAGTGAAGTTGAGATGACAAAGACAGCAGGGGATCATAGAGCGCAGCTTGAAGTAAAAACTCTAAAACAAACAATAAATTGAAAGACTTATAACTCCTGACTGAAAACAAAACTACGAAAAGTACAATATTAATCATTATAAAGGCCTGATCTATCCACCAAGCCCATTACAAAGCATCAGCATGGTCCTACATATGGCGTAATCACTTGATGCTCAACAGGGTTTCTTACCCTTAGCAGATTCTCACACAGGTCAGTGAAGATCTTGTTCAAGCCTTGATTAGTAAGATTGGCATTACTCAACCTAAAGACCCTCACTGATGAAAACATCTGTAAAACAGAAACACACATACACATTATATACTTATAAAAAAAAAAGACAAAGGTGTTCTAAATTAGGGTACAGTAATGGGTACACTTCTTTATTGCAGAATTGCAATCATCATCATCTTCAAATTGTAGTTTTTCTGTTAACATAGATGTGTCGACTGGTTGGAAAATACCAAATATGCATAGGCTAAAAAAACTCTCATTTTACCAATGAAAAACCATGAAAATAGCCTCGAAATGTTTAGTGTTTAATGAAGTGTTTAATCTGTGAAGGTAGCAACAGTGTAAAATAATGAGTGACCTGTACTCCCGAAGTCCAGTTGTAAATCCCAGGCATTATCTCAGTGTTGCAGCTGTAGAAACCTGGAGACATAATAAGTAATGACATTCATTAGAGCTTTGACCTTATTAGGAGATAACTAACTGAGCATGTACAGGGCGTGATCTGTCGTAACTGCTGTGAAGTGAGTACATGGCACATACCTGTAGGGGGAGAGTTATCAGTGAGGAGAGAGTGGATGTCCTCCACAGCATCAGTGTCATCAATCTATAGAAATGACGGCAAACAGTTACACTTGTCCATGAAAGTTACATATCAATTTAATTTATTTTTAGAAGCACACACACCTCCAGGACGAAGGCATCCTTCTTCCCATGGGAGAGGTCCAATTCTGACAGTTCATCAGAGCTT
Source organism: Thunnus maccoyii (assembly GCF_910596095.1). Classification (NCBI taxonomy): domain Eukaryota; kingdom Metazoa; phylum Chordata; class Actinopteri; order Scombriformes; family Scombridae; genus Thunnus; species Thunnus maccoyii. Next base: position 18,832,969 of record NC_056537.1, on the reverse strand, counting down.
TCTGAGTGAGAGCGAAAAAGTCTGGATCTTTGTCTGGGCTCAGGGATCGGAGAACCCACCGCTTCCTCTGTCAGCTCCTGCAAGCAAAGGGATGTGATGTCTGAGCAGATGGGATATCAAGGTAAACACCAGAACATCACAGCAGCCCACCATCTGCAATCCCACATCTGTCCAGACTGTATAGCTAGTAGAATGACTATGTTAATAAACACACCACATGCTCACACTCACTCAAGTACCCAATCAGATGTACCACTACACACACACACATGGCTGGTGTTAATTTGAATGTGAATCTGGAAGACTAAGGAGTGGCACAAAAGACACACGCACGCCTTAAAAACATACACATGTGAGAGTGTGAATGGGCGGGGTAAAATACAAATACAATAATACAATGAGGCTACAGTGGGTTGCCCTCGAGAGGTGACTCTGGAGTGGGTTACACATTGTCCTGCTCCCAAATGTTCCCCGGTTAAGAGCTGTTATACAGAGTATAGGTGGTGTAGAATTGCGATTAATAGAGTGAAGTATTTGTCATGCTTTGCTGTGTCTCACAGCTAAAAGTTGGCGTGCTCAGTACCATGTTTATGCCGCAGAACACCTCAGGGTCCAGGGCAAATAATTTCTTTAATGACCAGAGAGAGACAACAGGGGTAAGTTTATCATGATTTACAGAGAACAGACTATATATATATAAAAATGTATGATTACATTATTTTAACAATTATAAAATGAAAGCTCATCAACTTGCTGTGACACTGACAAAGAGGCACAAATCTGTAGAATTTGATGGCCATAAATTGTAGATATTATTCATCTGGCATCTTTCATCCAAGTCCAAAAGACATGTCTATTGGTGTCCTATTTGCAGTATAAAGATATCCTAAGGTACATCTTTATATCATAGGACAACTGTCGTAAATATTATTCATTTACGACACAGGTAAATGAATAAAAAGTGTATCAGGGGGATGTCTGTATGTTTCCAACACCACAATCTGGCTGAAACAGGTTCCAAATACTGTTAACCCTCTGTTGCCAGTTTATTAGGTACACCTAGCTAAAACTAGTGAAGTATAATACACCAGTTCTGCAATAAATGCTACATTTATGTAGGTTATAATGTTCTTTTTTTTTTTTTTTTACAACTCTTTTAGGGAGATCTTATCGAATGGTGATGTGTGTTATAATATTTTGCTTACCTATTTACATCAATGAGGGTAGACTAAATATCAGACTGTATAAGATTGCATTAGTTTTAGCTGGGTGTAGCTAATCAACTGACAACTGAGTGGATTTGCTTTTGTATTGAAGGGTTTTCACCCTGACTATGTCATGGGTTGTGGGCTTACGGGAGTCACAAAATCCCAAATTTACTTAGCAGTGAAAACCTGGCGTAATAAGGGGGGATTTGCCGACTTAATCACAAAACGTGTCTTCCGCAGATTCACATGCGGGTGTGTTGTGCGTCTCACCGGAGGGTTTATTTGATAGAGTTCTTTGTTCTTCGCTACAGTGTCGTTGATCTTTTTCTGGATGGTCAAGATGTGGTGCTCATTGCTCAGGTCACCAGGAGTCTTCCCCGCAATCTGAATGCCCCCTGGTGCGGGGAGGGCTGTCAGATACACTCCTGTGGCAGACTGAACACACACATACATATATTTTAAGGGCTGTGTTGCAGCAAAACACGTGTATGTCAGATGAAATTGGTAGTTTAAAATGTCCACCTACAGCCAGACCAAGGAGCATGTTCTCGCCGACACTGATCTGTATGTGTAGACCAAACAGAGCATTCATGCTCCGCAGCTTCAGTTTGTTCATCAGCTGCGTGTGTAGCTCGTATTCCATAAAAGGCAGCAAGTTGGAGATGGCCGTCGCATTCACTTCTCCCTGGGCTTTCTTTTTTAAACGACACAGTCTAGAAGACAATAAACACTGGTATTAACTCGTTTTGATCAATGTCTTTGATGTAAGGCTCCATTTTTGGAAGCGTGTTGTTCAGCCTACATTCTGCTGCTGGGAAGATATTTTCAGATAAAAATCAGAGTTGAATCAAATTAGTTTTGAGAAATCAAAACTTAAATTTCAACTAAGCGCAACATACTTACTATACTATAACTTAGTTATTGTATTATTAAAATCATATAAATCAAGTTACTGTTAGTTGAAGTATCTCTGTTGGTTTATAAGTTATTTAGTGCTAAATTTCTTTATGATTTTTATGTGAGCCAAAGCATTTGGCATTCTAAAAGGCTAATGTAAGTTTGTAACAGTAATACAAGTTTTGATTTGATTTAGTTAGGTGTGTTTCTTCTCAGTATCGGCATCATTTTAAATGGATGTGGAGCCATTTAACTGTGAGGAGTTATACCTGGCCTGGATAAGGCAACCCTTCCCCGTGACAGCTGCTTCTGATGGCAGGTCAATTGTTGTGAACAGCACATCAGGAACCTTGAAAAAAAAACAAAAAACAAAAACATAATGAATTCTTTTTTTTTTTCTTTTCCACCAAGCTGAGTTTACACAGTGGAAAACCAAAGACATCTTCAACATATAGGAGCCTTTCACTTAATACAAGAAAATATATTTGAGACCTTTTGTCGTCTGCAGTGGTAACAGTAGGTGAGCTGAGCAGGAAACGGCATGTTGAGTTCATCATACGGTATGTGACAGAAGCCACAGCTCGGGGGAGACGGCTCCTCGAACCTGGCGAACAAAACACACCATCTGGTATCAGCCTCCACAACTCATTTCAAGCTGTACTGACAAACTGTGCACATACATGGATTTACATTAAATCTCAATCAAAACAACCTGTGATCGGTGCTGCCAATGTCTAGACAGCCTTCCCGCATGTACCGAGGATTCAGGATGGCTGCTGTGCCCGACGCTGACAGGATACACACCTCCTCACTATGTTGAGGGGAGGTGAGAGATCAAGAAAGAAAGAAAGAAAGGGGGGGAGAGTAAGAGAAGGAGAAGAGAGCACATTTGTGAATTAAAGCAAATGACAAGCTGGTTTATAACAAAGCGATTCAACAATATATGTCCTGAAGAAGCTAAACACAGAGACATGTCAAAGCTGGAGTTACAAAGAGAAGGGAATTTGTCGTGTGTGTACAACTACACACCAGATGCTAGTGCTCTCACTGTATCCCACAACAGCATGGCAACCAAGAGCTTTGGCATGAGATTTGATCTCCTGGCGAATCTCTTCCCACCAGGCATCACGAGTCTCTGGTTCATCTGAAAAACACAAAATTCTGAATCAAACAGCTTTCAAAAGATTTCAGATGAATTATCTATCAAAACGTCATTGAACAGTACAGTCTAGATAATAATTAATTAACACTAAACCTAACTAATTGTTGTAAAACAAGTTAGATTAAAAAAAAAGATTACCCTGACAAGTACAAACATGTTAACAGGAAATTTGACATTGAAGTTTGTATCTAATCTGATATCTGGACTTCTATGACTTACCAGAAAATAAACAGACAGCAAAAACAGTACAGGTTGTATTTTCTGGTGATTCATGGGTTAAACGGTGTATCAAAGCAAGCCAAAACCAACTATCATTTTGTAAAACAAAGTGACAATGAGAATGATTTATGACAATTTGAGGATGATGATGAAGGCAAAGTCAATGGATAGTTTAGCTGTGTGTGTGTGTTTAATATTCTCTTTGCACATTGTCTAAAACCACATTGATTGTTTCTCTCTTCTTTATGTCTCCTTTCCCTCAGCCACACTGACAGAAAGGAGGCAGCCTGTAGGTATGTTTTGGCTGTGGTGGTATAGAAAGAAAATCTTGCTTGTTGGTAAAAGAGTCGTTATATAAAAAGACACTGTGCGCCTGATGTGCTGAAAAATGTTTCCTAACCTGGTGACAAAGGTTTTAAGGTCAAAGGGATTGAGCCTTCATCATACTTAGGCTAAACCATGGGTGTGTTTCAATAGTCTCATGAGGCTTTGCTCCACTACCACCTCGGTTTTATTAGCACTGTTCAGAAGAGCCTAATTGTTTGGGTTAAAGTTTCACTCGTTTGGTAGTTCGAGATCACTGAACAAAGAAGGAAGCTACATTAGAGTATTGAGCCGCACCCCATGACTCCCTGGGAGGGCCACATGCTGACGGAGCCCCAGAAAGAGAGAGAAACTCAGCTGCTTGGTGAGACAGGGGATGGGAATGAATGGGAGGGGGTGGGGGGAGGAGGGGGGGAATGGGAACGGAAGAGATGAAGAATAATGACTGATGGTCAGGCATCAGGCCCACAAGTGGGTTCCTTTAAACCAGAAGCAGGATGTCACACAGGCACAGGCTCACCAACGTGCACGCTCATGACCATGTGCACGCTCATGGGCAGAGAAGGGCCATATTCATTCACCAGAGTCCATCAAATGTAGTTTTAAAGGTAGAGATCGCTGAGTGCTATCATATTTCCTCCATTACCTCGAGCTCACCTCTTTCCCCATCATACATCCCAAATGCATTTTTCAAATTTTCCTATACTGCCTCCCATTTTATCACCCCGCCTTCCATCCATCCATCCATCCATTCCTCGTTCTCTCGCTCTCTCAGTATGAATACGGCCCAGTGAGTTAGGGATGCACATGCCCGGTCAGTGGTTCTTTGTCACAGAGTAAACCTCCTAAACCTCCTCTGGTCTAGAAAGGTTTGACCACGATGCCGATTCAGGAAGCATTAGAACAGCGCTGGGACAACGTTAGGGAAGAGCTGCAGTGCTTCAGTGCAGCAGGATGAGCTGGGTGTGAGGGGGGGTAGCCGGGGAGGGGGGGTAGCCAGGCCAGGCTGGATGGGGTGGGGTGGGGGACACAGCGCATGCTCAACTCAGCTCAGCACACACTCACACAGATTAGAGAGAGAAGAATGGCAGCTCACTGAATTCATCAGTTTTCAGCGATACATTATCAGGCTTATATTGAATTTGTTTGTAGATGTTTGGGCAAGTTGGGGTCAAAGTTGTTTAGTGTTGAGTGCAAGTTTAACAAAAGAGACTCATCTATTTCACTGAGCTGCCATCACTCCTGTGGGTGAGAGCAGTAAAAGGGGGGAAATACCTGCAGTGACACTATTCCAGTCTAGCAGTTTGTATGAGCGCGTGTTACCCAAGGCTGGGCCAGAACACACCGTTAGTACAGAAAGAGAGAAAAAGAAAAGAAGAGACAGTCTAACAAACAAGCACAGCACAACAGCAGCACTCCACAGTCACTATGCAGAGACAGACAGCACTCCACAGTCACTATGCAAAGACAACTAAATTCAGGCCTACTAACACAATCTCAAACAAGACTGACGAGGAAAAGAAGAGAATAGAGATGAGAAAAGCTACAGGCCCTGTTCAAATTTGGAGAAGATTTAAGGAGAAGAGAAGACTACATAATGTGAAAAGGGAGCATGCAGTAGCAATCTAAAGGCGCAGTCAGACTGGATTTCACTTCCCATTCATTTTTATGTGGAACGTGGCAAAACACGAGCTCTCCGATGAGCAACCAGTTTGAGAGAAGGGGTGGGATTGACCCCTCAATCGGAAAATATTGTTTGTTTACATTCTTGATTCATAACTTCACAGCAAAATAATACAGACAGCAGAGAAGAAGAGCTGCTGTATGACTGCATTGACTGTAAGGACAATGACAGAGGTTACAGTAAAATGTTAAAAAAAAAAACGATGTATAATTAACAACTTTGTGAAATCCTATTTATTAGTCTTAGTTTATGTTTGATCTATGCCAATTCCTGTCTCCCTGCTTTTGGCCACCATGTGAGTAAATTTTGCCGGGCAGATTTCGGGTCTGACTGCGCCATAACTCACAGTATACTCTCTAAACTTAAAGGTGCCCTGTGGAGTTTTCTTGTAAACAAACAAAAGTTATGTTTACATTTAGTGTTTCTCACCAAAGCCTATCGTGTATGTCCGTGGGGTGTAATAAACGTGTTGAATGCATTTCTTTCCTCAAAACATTTATGAAGCTCCTTTTTTGAATATTTTAAATCCTGCATTGTTTACCTTCATGTTTACTCACTGGCAGTCTTCTTCACTGCCTTTAAGCGTTATCACCACAAACTGTCGATCAGTGAAATAGTGTGAAACGATCGGCATGAGTATTGCACACGTACATATGCATCCTTGTGCACGATACAAACAAAACAAGGGCTCCATGGCGCTACTAGTGGTCAAAAACTCCACAGGGTACCTTTAATATAGTCTGTAGATAAAGTCATGACATACTAACAGTGAACAGGGCTCTTTTCAGAATGGTTTCCAAGTTAAGCCTGCTATTTGGACCAGGGCATGAAAACAGTGCCAATTTCCCTACTTTAGACAGGAAGACTGTAGGTTTAATCATTGAATGACAGACGTGTTGTTGCCAACTGTCATTTTTGTGCAGCTTATTTTGTTTCCCCTGTCCACCTCTGAAAAGAACCCTGCTACTCCTAACCCAGCCCACATTCATCAGCACTCCCTTTTCCCTAAATTCTCAGACATCCTCAAATTAAAGGGGTCTATTGAACCGAGCAATGAAAATTACTGATGCTGCCCGGGGGGAATATAACACCTTCAAAAAGGGCAGGTAATACCTAATGAGCAAATGTCTCATTATCGTCAATATAAGACTAATCAAGTCTACATGGTATAAGAAAACATTAGAATTTCAACACAGAGATAAGAAGCCTATTTTAAAACTCAAAGCAGCAGAGCATAAATAAGATACCACAGTACCTCACCACAGCGCCACCCGCAGCCAACAACACCACACAGAAGAAGCAGCAAGCAACAGACTGGAGCCATGCACCACTACTGCACCTCACCTCCGGGGGCAACATTATAGCGCACACACACACACACACACACACACACACACACACACACACACACACACGCGCACGCACACACACACACACACAACAACACAGCGGGTACACACAAACACACACACACACAGCCATCACATGACCAGCACACAGACTATACATTACACAAAGCCAGTCAATCAAACCACAAGGTGAAAGTTGCCCCTATCTGTAAAACCGTTTGATGCAGGTGATGATAGCCTATCCTAACTTTGTTTCCAATATGCTACAAAGCTGCAGCCTGTGACTGTGACCAGGAACAGCTTTCACCTGTTTAGGACCGGTTGCTTCGTACATAACTCAAGTTTTGACACAGTATTTCAGGACAAGCAAACAGGGACTAGAACCACACATAGGAGAGCCAGTTGCAACAAGACTGGACGCTCATACGATAGGTCAATGGAGGAGCTCAATCATATCGTTTCACAGGACAATGGACAACCTGCACTGGGACATTGTGTGTTTATGTACACAGAACTCACCAGGGTTGTGTATGCGGTCCAGTAGTTTGACAGAGCGAGCGCTGACTACTCCACCCACATGAACCAGAAAACCAGGTGGGAATGACGTCAAAGTGAAGAAGGGGAACTCCTGCAGGAAGAAAGCAGCCAGGTCACTTACAGCAGGGGAAAACACTCACATCATATTTAGTGTTTCATGATTATTCTATTTCATCATATTTTTCTATAGCTCTCTATAGGTATATACATAATCTTATTGTCTGTGTGCTCAAATAGAAATTTTTGGTGAACAGCTGATTTGAATGTCCTGCTTTGTTTAGTTTTAAGTAATACAAGTAAAAATAAATGTTATTGTCAGACATTTCAACATACAAGATTTACCAAATGTTAAACTAGCAGAAACTAATTGTAGCACATTTTGGGTGCATATCGGCCAAAGATTTCCATAAGTGACCCTATATAACCAATTGTATCGTAAATCAGAGAGCCAAAATCAAATCAAAGGAAAACTGCTCATCAGACTTGTCAGATTTTGTTGTTTCTCTTTGCGTATTGAAGAAAAAAAATATTCAAGTCCCAAACAAAATGTACTGAATCTTAACTGTAGTCAAAAACTGAATTTTAAATGATCAAAATAGAGAGAAATACAAGATAAATCTGTGTTATGTGTAGACTAGGAAAATGTGCTAGGAAAGTGCCAACATGCAGCAAGGACTGAAGTGGGATGGTGTACGCCCCCCCACATGCAAGGTGCACCCCCCCAAGGATTCCTCCAATTGCTCCATTTCTGCCTGTACTTGTATAGACAAAACTCAACAGCATTTCAAATAGATCTGGAAGTGATTGAGAAAATATCTTTTCAATAAAGTGTAGATATATTGTATCACCGATCAAGTGATTCATTCAATCCTTTCAAATCTATATAAATGCATTACTTTGGTTTGGAGTTGAAGGTCAAACACACACAGACAAGGTCCGGGCTGAGGATTGGGATTTTGTTTTACATGCTTCTCCCTATCCTCCGACAGGACAGCCGGTCCTTTGCCTCCAGTCACACATTGTAATGCAGATCCATGCATTCACTCACAAGAAGAGCTGGGAATACTTGGACTGCTTGTTAGCATCTTGGTATTCATTCTAGGTTGAAGTGATGACCACCATTAGAGAAAACCATACTGGGATTTCCAACCATGCAGGTATATTTGATGAATGTCTTTAGTGGGGAGACAGCAGGAGGACTAGCATTGGCTTCTTTCTTGTCCAAAAATCAGTAAGGAAGATACTACTACTAATTTGACTGACAGCTCCTCCCACTCAGAGCAAGGAGACAAGAATGAGGTGATGAGGTGAGCGTGCTCATTCCCGTCGTCGACGCAGGAAACCAAAAATCAAGGCTCGGGATAAGAAAGGAAGGAGGTGTTCTACATGAGTATCCAGAAGGCACACACCCACAGTCACACACCCCTTCAAACCTGAAGGGAACACAACTCCTCTCCAGCCCTCCACATAACATGTCTGTGAATCTTTATGAGTGCGGTGGGTAGCCAAGCAAACGCGAGGTCACGCAAGGACCCGCTGCATGTTGCTCAACCCGACCTGCCCCTCTTGAGATCTACAAACAGTAGAGGAGGGACGGGGTTAGGAGGTGATTCAGACTGGGTGGTGGCCATCAGCTGGTCAGGGAGTTAGGGGAGAGGTGGAGAGAGAGTGTCACACTGATGGGACATACCCTGATGTTTAACAATAACCCAGAGGAGGACGCTCCCTGAGTAGCACAAGTGGTCAAGAGGACAGAAAAAGGGAACATTACTTGTTCTTACACAGACCCACTCCCTATAAAACATTTAACACCTCACCAGTGTAAATCTGTGAGCTTTCACAAAGAATACAGCTATGTAAAAAGTGGTGTGCGACATTAAGTAGCTGTCTGATCTTACATGCAGACATCAGACGCTGAAACACACCATAAATTGCAAGAGTCAACTGTCAAAAGTAAAACAATTAGCTCGCTGTTTTGAGTTGCATTGACATAAGACATAAAATCATCGTTGTAGGTGCTAGCAAATCTCTAAAACTCTAAGACAAACAGAAACCTAAGATAGTTTTAAAAAGATACAATACTCTTAATGAAATAAAATAGTGTTCAAGTTTGCAGGATATCTATTGCTGCTCATAGCTATAAAATAAAACCACATTGTTTTGCATCAATACGGCTAGCCAAAACAGGCAAAACATCATATAAAATTCAATGCTTTGACTTGCAGTTTGCGGTGCGTTTCAGCTGCAAATGTCTGCACACAGAGTGAATCCGTATATATATGTGTGCATGAGCACGTGTGAGTGTGATCGCCATCGTACCCTCTGCTCCAGAGCCGTCTGCGTCTGCTGTCTAAGAAGAGTCTTCAGGGGCCCCGCCTCCTTCCCGGCACTGCCCCCACTGCCCATTCCTGATCACAGAGGAGAATCTGGCTTCAGTCTTATCACTTCTAGCACATACGTCAATGGACTAGAAAGCCAGTTCAGTTGATAATTACAATGCAGTATTAATGTTATTATGACAAATCAAGTGAAATCAACTACTGGAACTGTAATAAACATCTAAATTGAGAACAGAAGATATTCCTGCTCCTTCCTCATCATTAGACTAGCCTACTCTAAATATTTGTCTTATTTAGATAAACTAAGAAACGGATACGCCTGAAAAACATATCACACTGCGTGCTGGGGTAGGAGAGTCAGACTGTCAGTCAGTATTGTTGTTTCCCAACACAACTGAGCAGTAATATCATGCATGTGGAGTTAATGTTTCTGGATGTGATCAGTGCTGCTGTTCATCCCATGTACAATTATAATGTGATATTCTGCACAGAGAACAAGTCTGTTGTGGCTTGTCCACCCTAAAGATGTTGTTACATTAGAGGCGCTCACACTGCGCTGTTATCAGGTTCTTCTACTTGATGACACACAGCAGTCCTACTATACCGGAGGCTGCCAGCAGCAGGTCCTCAGTGAAGGACACGCTCTTTCTCAGCAAGGTAGAGTCTGAGCGGATGGAGGAGGGAGGGGGCGGGGTGGTGGCTCTGGGGGCAGAGCCGTGACCACAGCCCACTGAGCCAGTACCAGGAAGGGACAGAGTGTCTGTGCAGAGGGTGGGGGAGCTGGGGCAGAGGAAGATCCCAGGCCGGCGTCTCACTGGCTGGGGCTCCTCTATCCAGCAGAAAAACAGATGGAAGGTGCATAGAGAAAAACAGATATATTGAGAATGGACAGGTAGAGCCATGAGGAAAGCGAGCAGAAGTGCAACAACTGTGAAGGGAGGTGTGAGGAGGATAAAGGGGACAAAAGCGTAGAGAAATCAGGTATGCGAAAGAAGCAGGTGGGCAAGTTAACATAAATGAAATGGTGAGTGACTGGAGGATACAGGAGAGAAGGAGAAGAGAAACAGAAGATGAGAAAACAAGAAAAAGAATGTAGTGGAGAAGTAAGAAATGAGGAGGGAGGTGGGCTTGGGGGATTGCTGGTACCCTCCTGAGGGTCGGGGGGGCGCAGTCTGATAAAAAAGTCGTTCAGGCTATGTGGCATTTAAGGCAGAACTCTGGCAAAATGTGCTCAAGTTGTCCTTGTGGTAGAGTTTGACTGAACTTACCTTTTCCTCAATGATTAACCATAATGGTTGCTAATGAAGAAGTGACCTTAGATCAACAACAGCCCCTCATGAGACACAGTGCTTCTATTAAAAGGCCACAACAACAGAGGGACAGAACTACTACAAAGAGATCTGGTGTGTCTTCACACTATATTTATATATTATATGCAAGTTTAGTGTATTTTTTTTCTTCCCAATAGTGTGAATAAAGAAAACACACCAGACCCCTGAGCACAGGGGGAGGATGGAACACGGCTAAATAAATATGACAAACTGTTTCGAAAGAAAATAATGTTAAACTCAAATATGAAAAGATTTAAAAATTAAAAAAAATAATAATCAAAAACCACCACAAGAGTAGCACCACATGAAGTGTAGGGGAAGGGAGGGATGACATGGGGAGGGAATGGGGCCACGTGTGCTTACCCGTCTTGGGCGTCAAACTGAGGTCTGTGTCTGATGATGAGGACTGGCGGCTGCATGGCTTGGAGGGAGAGAAGGGGGGAGGAGAGGAGGAGGAGGTGGGAAGGGCTCTGAAAGGGGTAGGCGGGCCGGAGGACAAGGGCAGGTCCTCACCAAATACCGGCCTGCCAGGGGAGAACATGACACACACACACACACACACACACACACACACCCACGTCAGTCATCACCTCACCCTCTGAGCGTGTGTGTATGTGCGTGTGTGTGTGTTTGTCTGCATACGTGGGAGCAGGTGAGTGTACCCATTAAGTGGGGGAGGTTACTTTTTAATGTGTCATGTTGTTTGCTTTGGGTGAGGTGTGTTTGAGGTGCTACGGATGGCTGGAGAACAAAAAAGCAAGCATGGAGAGCAAAATGTAAAAACAAAACAAACACACACACACACACACACACAAGTCAAACTAAGGAAAGCAACATGGCAAAACACAAGATAAGATCCAACAGAGGATGACGAGCATGAAGCATGTGTCCCAGTGGAGTGAAGCAAAGGTCAGGTGTCTGTAGAGAGATCACAAGCCTTTCCTCAGGGTTAAAGCCACACCTTAGACTCTTTTTGTCGCAAACAGCCAATGAAAACGAAGGCTGACTCGAGTGGCATACTGTATACCCTCCCCCTATTGGTGTGAAAAGACACGACAGGTGGAGACATTTGGTCTGTCTGTGACAAAGCTGCAAGGGTCTGCCTTCCTACTTTGTCTCGATATCTTTGGCTAGAGCCTTGTTTTACAATATTTCTACTACGTCAAACTGTCCAGACTCCAGAAAAAAAAAAGTATATTCACTTTTCAGTCTACATACAAACATCACCATCTACTTCTCTTTTATATCTAACAACTTCTTTTACTCCTACACTTATTTCCTTCCCTGCCTCTGCATACCAGTGAAGATGAGTGTGGGAACAGAGACAGAGAAGTTCTGGGACAGTCTCTGGGAGCTGCAGGCCGAATGCACAGGGCTGTTGTGGGTGGAGCGGCATCCGTGGGCTAGGGGAGACCTGGGCCAATCAGCACGCAGACAAAGGAAGAGAGAGGACCGATTTGGACACACGCAGTAAGAAATGTCCCAGTCAGAATGAAGCCAGAGAGGAAGAAAGAAACGCACACAACAAACAACACCACAACATTGCAAGAGTGAAAAAGGAAAAAAAAAAAAAAAAGGAAAAGAACAGCAAAGAGAGGGTGTGTTTTTACATCCTCTCTTTACCCTGTTATTCCATTTAAAGCCATGTGTAAGCAGCAGAAAACGCATGCATAGCTCTCAGCTAAAGATCTCACTCTCACACAGACATACACAGCAGGGATGCAAACACAACAGAGATCAAAAAGATAAAAGAGACCCAAAGAGGCTCATACATATTAAAGTATACAGGGACATGCTAGAAAGAAGAGAATCTATTTATGTGTATCCCCATGAAAAGTCCCCATTAAAGCTGAAACACACCAAAATAAATAAATTTGATAATGGATTAATTGTTTGAGTCAATAATCAAGCAGAAATATCCAACATTTAATAGTTCCAGCTTATCAAATATTAGAATGTTTTGCTTTTCTGGGTTTTATATTATTGTAAATGGAATATATTTAGGTTTTGGACTGTTGGTTGGACAAAACAAGCAATCTGAAGACCTGATCTCAGGTTTTGCAATCTTGTAGGCATGTTCGACTATTTTCTTACATTTTACCCCCCTTTTTTTATTTACCCTTTATTTAACCAGGTAAGTACCATTGAGGCTTGAAACCAAGACAGTAGCATAAAAAGTTTTAGACAAAACAATACTAAAAACAGATAACAATACTAAAGTAAGACTAGCTGTAAGCTAAGAACAATAACAACCTCAACAATTAATCAATAAATACTTGATAGATTAATCATCATAACTAAAATAATTGTTATTTTGCAGCTGTAGTTAAATTGCATCCTGCTTCCATAATCTACTTTTTGTTAAAACTGAATATTTAAGGGGGACATGAAGCAGGAGGCGATCATTCAAAATAATGAATGAATAAAATATAGTTATTAGTAAAAATAACAACAACATTTATGTTGCTGCAAAATTCTCAGTCAGGGTAACTTTAGTTTCAAGAATAAACAGTTAAAGAGGAAATAAGCATAGGGAAATATGTATTGAAAATGACATATGTTGAAGTCATTGAGCTGTTTTAGATTGTGTACAAAGTACTTTTAATAAAACATTGAGCATATCGTCTCTTTACAACTTGAATGGGCAAACTAAAACAAAGTTACTGGAGGAGGGAGTGAGATGAGGAGGGGAAGAAGATGATGTAATCGTACTAAATCATCAACCTTGCTATCTTTCATCCAACCACTTTTGTACATAACAAGTATATATTTCCTGTCATCGAACCCCACCCAAAAAAAAAAAAAATGTTCTCATCAAATTCACACAGGTCATGTGGGGGAATCGTAACAGAAACAAAGTCATCACCAAAAGGTGTTTACATCCCTGATACACACAATTTCACACACACAAATACACACACACACACACACACACACACAGATACACTGTATAAATGCTAATAAGAGACACACATGCACTCAACTGCTACATTATTCTTACAGAGACTAGTGAAATCACAAACTAACCACTCAATAGCCAGGATGAGGACAACAGAACAAACACAGACTGTTAGAGGCTGATCAGAACACGTGTGTGCTAGATACTCACTAAAAAGACGCAGTACTAGAACATGCAGAGGTAGAGCAGAAAGCCATGCAAGAAGTGGTCTAAAAGAGCAGACAAGGGAGGGGGGTGGTTGAGGATGCCGGTGTGTGCACTGTGCATGTGTGTGTCTCAGGATGTGTCGTGTGCTGTTAGTTTCGTGATGCAATACACGTCACACAATAGACAAACAATCTACAAAGGGAAATCAAAAGATACTGAGACACACACAGGAGTAACTGCTAGACTACACACAGACTGACTTACATTTCACCCACACGCTCTCCCTCTCATGCACACACTGATCATCTTTTCCTTCCATTCTCACACACTAAATTTGCAGTGAAACTTGCATATAAAAAGAGGCAGGGTCCATGCTTGTGTTGTTGGTTCATACTCACTCCTTTCCATCCTTAGAAGGGGAATTGCAGGCATTGGAAGCAGGGGCTGTGCTAGGGTGCATGTGTGTGTTGGTGTTGGGGGCACTTCCAGAGCTCAGTTTGTCCAGTGTGCAGGCAGTACCGATGGCTCGGACGACCAGGCCCGACTCTCCTTCCAGATCGAAACACTGCAAGTAGCCCACCACTGCATTTCCTCCCATCTCCAGTACTTTAAGTCCTATCTTCCTCTGCAGCTCTCCTACACAGGGGGTAACACACAGCCACATTAATAAGAGAGGGGAGAACAGGGAAGACTCTACAAACATGAAATGAGGATTACTGTGAATTTTCTTACCAGACATAAGAGAGATGAGCCTCTGACGGGCCTCATTGGAGGCCCGAGGAGTTCTAATACGGTCGATCCACTGGTACTCTGGATCTTCATTCACCACAAGTTCCTCCACGAACCCGTGCACCATCGCTGCCCGATAACACCGTGGAATGGATGTGGCTACCATACAGAAGTAGACAAACACCACACAGAGTTAAATGATTTTACATTAAATGGAAAAAAGTTCCCTCTACTTTTCTCCTCAGCTGTTTCAAACCATTTGTTTTAGCTGGCATTGTAGTTTTTTTGATCTTGGAAATGACACCTTGTCTGCTGAAAAGCCATCAGTAATTATAAGTCTGAATAAGATGATCAACTTTATGCGTAAAACAAAATTATTTTGTACTCAAATTAAACTCTTTCACACATTTGCTTCATGGGTTCCTGCCCCATCTATCACATACTGTCAATATGCATTTTATGCATACACACTCACACATTTCATGTGGTATTTCCAAACTGTAAACAATTATGTAATAAATATCAAGACAGACGCACTGCAGAAGAACTTGACCCCGCAGGAGGACTGTCTGAAGCGGTTCAAATCATTGAAGAGCTCCACTTTGACGAGTACATTGATCTCCCCCCGGATACCTAAAAGCAAATAATAGAAACAAAAAGTCTAATAAGGAATAGCCGTATCTGGATCAACAACAACTACGTGATTATTGTGGTTCTACAGGCTGATTATTGTACCATGGATAGTATCATAGATGGGAAACCAGCCGGATATGACAGAGGCAGCCTCACTGCACAGCAGCGGGTCAATGTCAATGTAAACTTTCCCTATGGCATCATTAGCACTGTAAGTGTCGTGGTCCAACACTGTGATCTGCAATGGCTCGTCCTGCAAGTCCTCGTCGTCAACCTAGATATCCAGGGAAGGAGAAGGAAAGAAGACATTAGATGAGAGTGTAACAGAGGTTAGGAAAGCTAAGGTTTAATGCAATTCATCTGTGTGACGCAGGCACTAAAAATAATGCTGGCACAGTTTAAAGAGAAGCTCATCAAACATTTTACCTCAAATTTGAACCATTCTGAGTTCCACTGTGGATTCAGGGATTTGGGACAGACATCAGTTTTGAAGGTTGTGTTTCCAAACTTGACCTGGAAAATAAAATACATAAAAGCACAGCTTTAAATCTCTCATTTATCATTTTTAACAATAATAATAATAATGTAGAAACAAACCTGAAACCAAACCTAAAACATACTTTTACAGATGTGAACGATTTAATTACAAAAAAACAATAAGTTTTGCAGTTCAAGCACTTTTACCCACCTCTACAAAAGCATCTGTAAGGTCACTGGCTCTGTCCATCACAGGCAAGTGGCGCCCTGCCACTATTTTGGCCTTAAGTTTCCCAGGCATGATTCAATTTTCAGTTGATCTGTGAAAATATTGTAACAATAATAATAAATCGATCTGCAGATTTTCAACTGACACCTACTATAATCCAGGCTTCTGTCACAAACAACGGTGAGGACTGAGGAGTGGACCACCTAATTACATGGCATATGTTGTTGACAGTGTGAAGAGTTCCTTCCTCTGTTTGCATACTCACCAGCTAATACGCCAGCTCCCCCCAGCTAAACTAGATTTTAACGCTTCCAGTTTAACCGTAAATAGCTTACAGACTCGGTTGAAAATTATCTACAGAACAACCGTTTATGAACACGGCAGCTACTGTCAGTTAGCTAGATTATGTTAGCAAAGCAGAGCTAGCAAGAAAAGCCACTTAGGTTAACTGCATTGCAGTCAGAATCTCTTAAGCTCTACCTGATCGGCCATGTTTTTACAATCACACTGCAATCCTGCCACCTATGTAACAACATTGTCATCTTCCTGCTCCCAGTGCAAACAGTATCATCCTTACCAGTGCTACAATATCAACAGACAGCTGTCAAACTGGCAGCAGGCTTGTGTTACTCGGACATTCTTGTTGACAGCCCAAAGCTCGCCTGACCTCCGTGTCTCTCCCATAACACGACACGTTAGTTCCCAGCACACCAGACAGGAAAGTGTCGCTAAAGTTAGACAAATATACAGCGGCTGATATTACGGCTAAATAGATACGGTTACAGCTATACGGGCGACGTTACGACCGACTTCTTGGTTCATAAAACGTGTCGCTGGTTAGCGCGTAAAACCAACGGCTAGCTCGACCAGAATACAGCGCGTGATGATGAATGAGTTTTCAGTGGTCCGTGTGTGCTGCCTTCATGTACACCTCGTAAACTCGTACTTTCCACTTCAAACGTTCCACTGATCTTCCTCGGGTAGAAATACTAACAAAATAAACAACAAAATAACAACTACTCTAACTGGAAAAATTAAAAACATATCCGAGCCAATATACTATTATACCAAGCACGGGAAGTATGTATTGGTGTGTTTTGTTATATTGTTAAAAAGCAAGATGCTCAAAGCCACTTACTCGTTTGATGACTGTATTCAGATAGTCCTTAAAGGCAGCGTTAGGCTTTGTCTTGGACATGCGCAACATTAACTGTTCTAGGTGACGCTGCTCAGAAGAAATAACTAGGCTACTAACTTTTTATTATATATTCATATTATACGTTATGTTAAGTATGTTGTGTCGCTAGGCAGTCATGTTATTGTTTAGTTTCTGTTTCATAGTACTAGTTTCTCTTAGAATTATATGTATACCACGATTGAATCAAGGCCTACTGTAAGCAGAACACATTTGAGGTAACTTCCACATTTCCACAGGTTTAACCTGAAATTCTAATAACACAAAGGTTTTTTTGGTGGCAGGTTAGGCTATATTTCCTCTTTTTTATACAAGGGAAATTCTGATTGATGATTTATTTATTAGTATATGTCCTATGATAAACTGAAACAAAGGTTATATTACTGAAGAGTGATTACATACAGTATAATACTTTGGGGAAATTTTGCACTATACTTGTACTTTTTTGAACTTCGAATTGGGACTTTTAGTGAGTATTTTTACAGAGTGGTATTGCGGTAATGATAACAGCTAAACAATAACATAATTAAGTGTGTGCCTGTTTTCTGTGTATAAGTAAACTCCAACTGTTGAGAGAGTTACACAGACCTGAAATAGACCCATACTATATGGAGCCTTCTGCCAGGTGGATTCGTCTGAATTAAATCACAGAGCCTCAAGCTTGTCATCTCTGTCCAGTCACACCATAGGTTGGTATTTTTGGCCAGTATGTATCTATGAAGACAAATATCTGTGCCATCCTGAAGAGGGAGTCATCCCTCAAGATTAGGTTACACATGTATGACCATCCTTAAGTGCTAATAAAATAACTCTCTTCTCACCTGGACACATTTTAAAGGTTAAATCAGGACAGTATAGGCGTCATTCGGAGGGTTGTTCCTTAAATAACATTTTCAACATTGTTGGCCCTCTTGTTTATTACAACACATAGAATAATTACAGAATGACAAGAAGATGACTTGAATAAAGGAGGTGTCAATTGCAAAATAGCCACAATGTGAATGGTACATGGCAATTGCACTGAACTGAACTTGATTCCCATATAAAATACAACACTGCTTTTGCTCATATAAGCCCAAAAAACATATCTTCACTCTCAGAGAAGTGAAGCATGTCAGAGGAGGCTGACACCATCAAGGTCAACACTTTGCTACTTTTAAAGGATGTTAACAGCTACACGCCATAAGGAAGAAAAGGGTAAAATGTAACATTAAACCAATGTTTACTTTCTGGGTCATACTATACAGTCACGCCACAAAGCATACACATGCTATGTGACAAGTGATTCCCATGCAGATGTATTCTGTTTTCAGTTCAAACGCAAGAGCGAGAGGGCAGAAGGGTTCAAAAAAGTGATGAAAAAATGGAAATTCATAATGCATTTTTTTGGTAATCCCACATAAACCTTTAAACATCCTCTTTGAAATAAGAGAAATATTAGTTGTGTGTTCAGTCACCTCACATCAAAGGAATGTCCTTGGTTTCAGTCTCAGCTGTGGTGTTTATGTGTGTTACCACAGTCCAAAGATATACTGTATAAGTCAGGTGAAGTAGCCTGAAGTAGCCTGGAATCCCCCCAGTGCATGCTGTGACTCCAAACTTTCTGTAACCCTGAATAGGAATAAACAGGTATGGACAATGGGTGAACGCTGCAGGTGGAACTTTTGATGCTATTGCTCATGTCTGTGCAGAGGTCATAGTACACCGAGCCAAAGCGCATGTCCTATATATTATATATTGAGGCAGAAATAAAGCTCCTCAAAAACATCATTTTTTGTTGATTTTTGGGTCTGGCCAACCAGTGTAGCCAACCCTGTAGTTGATGTGAACCTGGAGGCGGCAGGGTACATAGACAGAGGGTGGGGGGGTGTTTGTAACTATACAGTTTTGCACCCTGGTCCCCGGGCAGGTTAATCCGGACATGTTTTTAATAGTGGCTGGGTGGGTGCACTGCATTGTGTAGATGTCAGACATAGCAAAAGAAAGGTTATTGAGTATGGCAACATGACATCTGCTGTGGACCAACACTAACAGAAAGAACTATAATGTCTATTGTTCTTGTATTTGTGTCTGTATATCATTAGAGTGGAATAGTCACTACAAAATCACAGTTGTAAAGGAAAACAGTATTATATATATATATATGTGTGACTTTTTTTTTTAATTCTCAAATTACACCACAGATCAGGATTTGAGTGACTATAAAACAAATACTTTACTTCAAATTCATGACAGGGTCCATCAGGTTTGCTGATAGGACATTATCCTTTCTAACTGAGGTGATAATCATAACAGCCATTTAAGAGTTGTTGAGTTAACAAACGGAGCTTTCCCATTAATCCCTGGTGACCGACCAATAATTTCTGACTGACTGGTGGGCGGTGTCACAGGCCTGGTATGTGAGTAGTGGGGAAAAGAGAAGACATCTCACTACGTGCTTTTTCTCTTTGTACCACAGATATCAACCTGAATTCACAGCTGACGAGAGTCTGCTCTTACATTACTGATATCAATTCCCTTTAAAACGTTATGATTTTATTTGGATAAAACTTGACAGAAACTATTGATTTGCAGAGCTTAAGGTTGCATTTGTGTTTAACAGGATTTGATCATAGGCTATAAATTCATTAAATATCAAACCAGGTTAGATAAAATGTGACTCTGTCATTACATTCAGTGTGTTAGCGAAGTGGTTATTGGTATAATAAACTAATAAGGAAATATTGACTTTATATTTTGAAGGAAAAGTTGTAAAAAGATTTGTAAACTAACCATTGTAACTACAAAGAGACAGAAAGTAGCAGGATGTCATTATTTTTCAATAGAAACCTGTAACACAAGACACCGTGATTTCTGACTACACAGGATCCTGTTACTGCTTTGTAAACCAGAGGATGGGCGTTAAGGGGAGTGGTTCATCTTCATAATAGACTATCTTTGGTGCATCAGTCTGGTATATAAAAGCCAACTGCAGTTAAAAAGTCATACTGATATCTATCTGTTGTATATTTATGATCCATGTTCTGATACTGGAGGTGTCATTTTCAGTGACTGGACTCTTTTTTTGTTTTTCTTTGTCAAATCCTTTTTTATCCTTATTGTGTCTTTGTCAAGGGTTCAACAATGTCTGATGAGTAAGTTCTGTCATCACACAATTTAAGTTTTTTTCTATTTGTTTATTGGCCTAGGAAACATTTCATGTCTGTATTTCTGTATGTGTGTCTATATTTAACGGTGTCTCCTGTTTGCTTGTGTTTCTCTGATTTCTGCGGTCCAACAAATTCCACATGGACAAAACAGTTACGTAAGTTACAGCCTGCATGTCTTACCCTGCTATCTGACCGAAAAAAATTGGAGAAAGCATTACAAAATAATGTTCAGTGAAGCTTAAATTCACTTTCTTTATCTCTTTCTCCTTAGTACACGCCAGCACCCATGGCCCCCAAGGCTGAGGCAAAGGTAGTGATACTTGAACTGACAATGTGTTTATGAATAATAGTCCCATTGTACTAACCTGCCAAGTAGTTTGCATGACAGCATCATATCACTCTGCTGAACAGCTTCCTAGAAGAAAACAATATTACAAAGCAAATGGGGCACAGAATGATAAGATAGGATAGGATTCAAAATTTAAAGATAAGCTGAGTTGTACATCATCATCTCATATTATGACTACTGTACTATATCATATTGAAACTGATAAGTTAAAATGTAATTGTTCGCAAAGATCAGTACCGCAAACCCAGAGACACAACGATACTAATAATAAAACTTTCTCAACATAGCTGACAGCCTGAATGAATGATTTCAGCCTCTAAAGGGTGTACACATGGACTAAATAACTCTCTTCTTCATTAAATCTTTTGTTGATGTGTTTGCGAAATGTAAACTATGTTTTGCTTTCATTTACATCTTACCAGGTTTCAGAGATAATATTTAATATCTTTGAAGTACACTGAAAGTAGAGAGAGTTGTGCTGTTTAGTTTACAGTGTCATACTGACAAATGTGTCTAGACTTTACTGCTATTTTCAGGGTAGGGAGACATTTTTTTGATTGTTTTACATAGAGGCAGCATGTATTTAGACGAGAAAAATAACTCTTCTCATAGCTGAAATACTGGGCTTTGTAAGCAGCTGCTGTCTTTGTATAGTGAAATAACACAGTCACATTCAGAGTAGTGAACCTGACAGTAAGCATGCCAGTTTGTACCAAACTATAAAAATGGAACTTATGCAGGTAAAGGAATTGCAATTTATCTCACAAATGGTATGTTTAAATTGCATTTATCTCACAAATGATATGTTTAAATTGCATTAAAACTAAAAAGTCAGCTTTAATATGTGATATTTTGTATTATTTTCAGCCCAAATGCAAGATTTCAGCCTCCCGGAAGCTATCATTGAAGGTAAATATCACATAACTTATAAATAAATAGTCATATGTTAACGTATTAGCTTACAAACTGTACATAAAACTGTCAAAATGAGAGACATGTAAAAATCAACAGGAAAATTATGAGCACCAAGATCTCAGGCACTCTGTTTCATCTTTGACCTGCTCAGATTCTCTTGCTCACTCGTGCCACGGAGGAACTGGAGGCAGAAAAGGCTGCAAGAGAGGAAGAGAAGGTTCGCTACCTGGGAGAGAAGCTTCCACCGCTGCAGCTCACTGGTTTAAACATAGAAGAAATGCAGGTGAGAGCCACAAACAGTCAGAGAAGGTAAAGCATAAAAGGTTGTGGTCCTAAAACTAACCATAGAACATTGTTTATGCAAAGAAATAGTGATAAAAGTGTCTTATTTGTGTATTTGTGTGCATATATGTGTTTGTGGTTTTGTTTTATAGAAATTGTGTAAGAAGATTCATGCCATGATTGATGGGGTGGATGAGGAGCGGTACGACTGTGAGGCCAAAGTCATGAAGAACAACAGAGATGTATGACATCAACACAAACCAGACTGTGACACACAATATTTTAGTGATAAAAAAATATGTCGAAATGTCGAAAATAGAGGTAAAGAAAAAATGTTATTTATTAACATAAACTCACCAGCAAAGCTTTTCACCATGTCTAGATCCATGAGTTGAAACTAAAAGTGCAGGACCTCGGAGGGAAGTTCAAGAAGCCGGCCCTGAGGAAGGTAAGAGTGTCAGCAGATGAGATGCTGAAGGCTCTGTTTGGATCCAGAAACAAGGGCTCCATGGACCTGAGGGCAAATCTCAAATCTGTGAAGAAAGAGGACATCAAACAAGAGAAGGTATGCCTACTCAAGTAAACATATAGGGAAGAAAAATAATGAAACTGCAAAGACGTAGTGGCCTGAATGTGTGTTTCAAAAACTTTAGGAGCTGACCATGGACGTGGGTGACTGGCGTAAGAACGTTGAGGCTATGTCTGGAATGGAAGGCAGGAAGAAGATGTTTGATGCTGCTGGTGGCGTTCAATAAAAAAGCTCCTCCAATAACATCGCGTGACGTTAGGGAGTGATACTGAAACTGAAGAATACATAAAATGATAGATAAAAAAAATAAATAATACAACAAAAATGCACAACTGACAAAAAAGAAAAAATATTAAAATATTATAAAAATAAAAATTGCCTTGGAGGATCATGCTTGATGAAGCTCAGAAATATGAACTTGGTTTACAACAGCTGGCTTGCAAGTTCCTGCACTGGTCTTTGTCAATTTTTTTTTTGCTGCATTTAGAAGCTGGTGCTGGTGCTAAATGTAGCTTATTCTTCACTCTATTACTGCAGTACATAACATATCTACAGCCCTTACAGTATAATATCAAATTTATTTAATACAACTGACTTGACATTGTCCTTTCACACAGTTATGAATAACATATCATAGCTGTTTCTCATGTACAGTGTCTGCTGAGCTATGCCATTGAATTACAATGACAAAGCAGCAGATATATATTTTATGTCAGAGCCAGGATATACTTAGCCTTTACTCTTGACTGGAATGTATTCCTCTCATATAAACAGTAGACACCGTCACACACACCAGTAGCTGTCCTTGGGCATCAGTGAGATAGAGGTTGAATGACTGAGCGACGGGATGGAGTTGGCAGCCTCCAAGGAATTTATGGGGGCCTGGTGAGCATCTGTGCAAATACAGTATGTGCCTGTCTGAATGCCGTTACTCATACTATGTGGACCACTTTCATCACTATTGTTAAACCTTAAAACCGTCCTCACCAACCAAACATCGCACCAAACATCTATATTTACTGTAAATTGTCTCTGAAAAGTTCACCGACACATTATTTGTGCTTTTACTACAATTCAGGTAAGCTGAAAATTAGGCAGGGACCCACATTGAGGGAGGGTAATGGTCCCATAAAGCCATAATTATGGGTGGCCATTTTTCTGCCGCTGGCTGTGTTTGTGTGTGAGCTGTTCTGACACAGCTGAGCTATGCTGTGGGTGGTACATTTGTATGCTGCGGGTCTGCTAAATATTAATAGTAGAATCCATTGGGAAGCGAAGTGCCTCCCGCATGCCAAATTACAGCACCACATCTTTTCTTTAACATTGTCAAAGAGAATGTCTGCATGGAGCTCAAATCCCAACTGGAGACACTTCAGCCTCTGTAGCCACAAACTTAATGGACAAACTTAGAGCTTTGCACAGGACCATGCACTGAATGACTCCCAAGACTCTTGTGTTTTTATTTTAGTTCAGATCTTTATTTTTCCTCGAGTGGAAATTTGATTTGCAGTAGAGGGAAAAAACATAAACACAACAAACAAGAGGATACGGGACATTAATCACGACAGTTACAGTAAACCAACCCCCGCCCAAAAAAAGCATTTGTTCGTCATCAAACCACTGGAATAGTAGCCATAATAAAGTGCTGCTGAGAAGTGCAGTCAAGGTTTAGTGCACATTAAGTGCATTTATTGTACTTGGAGCAAAGGAAAATTTGAATTCGCTGGCTACTTTAACAATATTGAACAAACGATTTTTGTTTTGCACTGAAAGGTTCTCATACAAGTAATTAAACAAAAGGTTAAAACAGACTCAATAAAGAATTTGTAAAATAAAGCCATCAGTGTCTTGTCCACATTAAAAGTATACAGTCTGCACAGAAAGTGAAGTGAGTATATTCAAACAGCTTTAAAAGGGTGTCATACATTCCATAGAGACCAAAGTGATCAATCAATTGAAGCTAAAACAATTTCCTAAATGTGAGGTTTTAACCCAACAATGAGAATTTGCAGAAATGTGTACAGTACAGGATGAGGAGGCACAGACTGCAGACTGAAACTGACAGAGATGTCATGTAAAACAAAACATGTTCAATCTATTTAACGGCATAATGCTTATTGTGGAAAAAAAGCTTATCCCACAAATTGTGTAACCTCTTATTTATCTGAATTCGAAGGCTGTAGGCATACAATTGACAGCTAGAATATCTCAGTTTTGTAATTTTTCTTTCTTCTTTGTCACTTTTCTTAGGCCATTACTTGAAAGAAAGGCAGCTATTAAAAAGTATATAAAATGTAATGAAAATAAAGGCAACAAAAACATTTTTTGGAGAAATTTATTCCGCAGATTTGTCAAGGCAGTGTAAATGGAAAAACCGGTCCCTGAGAGAAGAGAATCCCACACCGTACAGTAAGGCTGAGGTGAACTCCCAGCGTAAAGAGTGTCGAGGTATATAAAAAAAAAACCAAGGAAGTGATGTAGGAAAAGGGAAAGCATCAAACACAACTCTCACAAAGTTTGGCAGCAGACCAGAATTTGTGCAGCATCTTTAGTGAAATGGTTCAAGATGTATCAATTTTAATTTGACAGGCACAGCAGGTTCATTAAAACGGAATGTGAACAGATATTAGAAAATGCACCATTAGTCTTGTCTTAAATAACAATACAACAATGTGATAAAAACACAAGATCATGTTATCATTCACTACATCAACAGAATATTTCCTGTCTGTGTTTCTTGTGTGAAAACAGTATTACTCCCAGTTAGGATGGGAAACTTCAGGAACTGCTGAGCCAAACAAAGTAGGTTTTGAGATTCAACAAAACAAATATTATTTTGGAACAAAGAGCCAAAAATTAAACTCAGCAGGTAGATCAATAAAAAGATTATGAGCTGGTGACAGACATAAATTACAGTAAAAAATAGCTCTTGACTGAAGCGGCCCTTCATGCGGCATTTACACACACATTTGCTCAACTTTCAAATAAGATCTTTGGTGAGTGGCAGTGTACAGAGAATATGCATATTCATTTTCGATGTTGAATATAATTCCGGTTTTCTCAGTTGTATCATATTTGATTACTGTTTCGTAATCAAATATGCCAGTATTGTCTACATCAGCTGACACCACGAAACACACACACACACACACACACACACACACACACACCAGTCTAAATTCATTTCAGCATTTCAAAGCAACAGTTTCTCTTACAAAACTTAATGATACACTCTTGAAAAATCACTTCAGTTGTAATAATCTTTCCAGTTTAAGGCTTTTCCTGACTGGTCTGTAAAATCAGCCCTCAGAGGGCCCAGTACCTGAATAACAGTCACAGCAGAAGGCACAATTAATATTGATGAGAACAAACAGAGGAGGGGGCGCTCAACAGGTACAGGAACTGAGGTACACTTTTGTCTTTTGTTACTAGAAGTAACATAAAATGCAAATGGAAAAAAAAAAATCCTACAAACATTGATATAATAAATAGAAAGTTTTCCATAATTTACAACATGACAAATAAGGCTGTGCTAACGATACACACAATCTGCAGTCAAATACATGTATTTAATTTAGTCACAAACAAAACAAAGACATTTTTTTTCCCCAGTTAAGACTAATGTGCAAGACTCGTGATCTTTAAGATATAAGACACTTGTGTGTATATGTCCTTGGAGTGTCATTGAAAAGTCCAGTTTTGTGGATCAGGTTAGTTCATTGCAGCAGGTAGTGCAGATTATTGTGGTCTCAGTCAGCAACATGGTGCACAGCAGTATCTTCATATATAATATCACATAGTCAACAGCACTCATCGGCCAGTACCCTCTCAGTAGTCAACAGTACATCCAGTGAAATGAACTCAGTAGTATCTCCATGGCGATGACCTTCACTGCTGCCACATGTAAGCTGCTGTTTCATGTCTCATAGAGCTGGAGAGACTGAAGACAGCATCCAGTCCTATATCACCCTGTTTGATCGATAAGCAGGTGTGACGATTAGGCAGCAGGAATCATGCTCCGGCCTTAGTGCTCTGGTTGCCGTGGTTGTAACCGTGGCGACAGGTGCAGCAGGCAGGTGACACGTGGTCACCTGTGGCTGGGTGACATGCGTCGGTTCCACATGCCACGTTTGGAGTGATAGTGGTGGAAGAAGTTCCTCAAGTAGATCCTCTCCACTTCCAGTCCTGCCTGGAGGATCCTAGAGCAAAGAGCAGAGGAGAGCGTTTGGTATTCTCATGTTTCGTTAGCTTTGTCTTTTTTGTCTTTCCTCATCTCTATCTGAATCAGTCAGAGTTGCTTTTGACAGCTTTAAGGAGCATGCTACAACTTGTCAAGTGCACGAAAGTGGAGAGACAATCAATCTAAAATGAATGAGATTGCAAGCCTCTCATTTAAAATGTGTCTATTACTGTTGGTGCAGAAATGTGTATTATCCTCTTTCATGATAGATTTTTCCTACTGAGGCTCTTTCTCTTTGATTCTAAGGGTCTGACTCCAAAATCTTTCTCATAAATGTTTAAGATTGCTGAAAATGTTGTGCTATTAAACTTGTAACAGTGCTGATATGATCTATTTACCGTGTCGAATCATCTACGTTTATAATTTGGCAGTTATTTATGGGAATGAGTAATGTCCAAAGAACAACAGGGACCAGAAAAACAGAAGGGGCCAACAGCTATTTTCCAACAGAGCTTTCTTTTTGTATTTTTCCAGTAAAATTAAAGGAAAGGAAAAAGTGGCCAGCAATTATTAGAAACAAACAATTTGAGTCTATCCATTGACATTCAGGAAGCGAGGAACACACCTGTCGAGGAGCTCCCAGTCTTCTCCTCCCCAGCGGTCTGTGAATTCCTTCGTGTTCATTCCTCCCACTGCGTCCAGATCGGACTTATAGATCCCCAGCAGGCCAAACCCATTAACCTCCCAGTAACCTGCAAAACAGACGGTCACATTTTCCTTCAGATTCGATGTTGCTTCACATCCACACTAATTCTGTTCTTCATTTCCTGGGGCTGTTTTTATTTACAATACTTTTTCACTAGTTTTGATATGCATCAGTCATAATATATGTCTTACTGTGACCACTACCTTTTTCTAAGGTCTCATATCAAGGTGAGCAAGACATCATTCTCACGAAGCTACACCTGCCACTTGTTCTAACCTGGCAGGATTAGATGCTGCAACACAGGTGTAGCCAGTATAGATAATTTCAGTGTGTGTGTGTCTGCAGGCAACAAACTGCAACAAGTCCATGCGAGAACAAAAGAGGAAGACATGAGACGTCCTGTAGATTCTCTTCGATCTCTGGAGTCACAAATTTACACGTTTACCGTGGAAGAACAAGCTTCCCAGAATGGTGAGTAGTAATACAAAGAAAAACGGAGGGGAGCCATCCAACGCAGGAACGTGTGGAAACTGCTCAATACATGCACGAACAAAAAGACTGGGAAAGGCAGCTATTCCTGTTAATCCAAACCAAAGTTTCTCACTTTTCTGTTCCATTTTGGATTAAATCCCACCGTCTTCCCTCATGTCTCTTCACTGTCTGTCTCCCTCTTTTCTGTACATCTCACAGGGTTTCTACACTCACGTGGAAAAAAAGTCTCACTGACTTTTTAACATCTTCTCGGTGACATTTAAGAATTTTAAATTGGGATATTTTGGAGTAAAGCGTGAAATTGTTTTGATCACGTATTGTCTATTTTTATAAGTAAAACCACTGATTTAAAAGAAGCATTTATTCTAGATCTACTGCTATATGAACAGCCCATTTATTCACTTCTGATGATGTGAAGTCACTGAACAGGTGACCTTTTGATAACATGACATAAATTTAAGTTCTATATTTCAGTTAAAGAGAGTACTTTCATCTATGATATATCCATAGATGAGTGTATCTGTGCCTACCTTTGGCCTCTGATGGCGTGGACCCACAGTTCAGTCTCATAACTATTGGAGCAAAGGCCATGTATCCCTCCACACAGTGTTTCCTGATGGTTTCGATGATGGAGGGAGGGAAGTGGATGTGGAGGTCACAAAGAAACACAATGCTGTGGTTATCCTGAAGGAGAATGAGAGGGAAAGATTAACAACATGAGATGTATTATTGCTATCTTTTGATATTGCAGAGTGATGTTGCAGGACTCACATTTATAAGGCTGACACCTGCTTGCAGACCAGCGGAGCGCTCGAAATTCCCACCCAGCTTCACATACTGGTACCTGGAAAATTCCATGGGTATAATGATATTCTATACATAACCTTTATAATGAGCTTCACAAGTTTGTATTCAGTATAAAAGTCCAGCAAACACACACACACACCTGGGGAGAGAGGATTTCTGTAGAGCCTTCCTCACATCCATGTCAGTGCTGTTGTAGTCCGTGATGATGAGATTAAAGTTAGCATCTCCGGTTGTTCTGAACATTTCCTCCATGTCAACAATCAGCTGCTGCACCCACCGAGCCTGGTTTTTAACTGAGGCAGACATGCAAACAAATAATTGTTTATTTCCACACTAGGAGATTCATGGAATCAGGTAATGCATGAACAAAAACTATAAAGAGGCCTGTGCTTTTAAAATAACTGCAGCCACAAGAAGTTCAGTTTAACGTTTATTAGCTGATATAATTTGGCTTCTACTGTTCATCAGCTCAGTCATTATCACTATGTCTGAAATGTGTGCAGGTAATCATGTGACGTAGTGTTGTATATACATGAACACCTTAACATTTCACCTTAACATACTGTAGTATGACAACAGTATTATAAGAAGTAACAATTTAGAGAAAAAAAAAGCCATAAACTAGTGTATCTATATTCCAATATTACATCTGGTGCATTGTTATGAAAGATAAAACAATATCAAGAAAAAGGCGCTCAGGCACTGAACTGATGCTCCAAAGTCAAATGTATTGAGTAAAGGAAATACCTGATATCAGCAGATGAAGACATATTATTGAAACATCATAGTGGTAATCAATATATCTTTTTTTGGTGAGCATCAGTTCAGTATCTTGATACAATTTAGAAAACAAACACACAAAAGAATTCTGAATAATATACAAGTATCCTTCAATAGAGAAAAGGATCAGTTAAACATTAATGTAGAACAAATATTTCAACATTCACTTTCTAGACTCTTAGAATCCTGTAAGAAGCACAATGTTTACATTAATAGTATTGTTTATTAGTATTGCCACATTATCCTTATCAATATTTCATTACTTGAGTAAATAAAGACCTCTGTTACATGCCTTGTGGACAATTACGTCAGCATCAGTGATAAAAACCACATTATTATTGTCGTAGATTGTCTAACCACCAGGTGTTGTTCTCTCCAGGGTGCCAACCAGTACGTCCTCGTCTTCAACTTTTTTTTATGATCACTTCCCAGTAAGACTTTCCTTACAATGCTCTGGTTCACTCCCATAAAATGTAACAATGCAACGGTCAACTGAAATATTGACTTTCTACAGCTTCAAATCTTAGCTTGTTGCTAAATAATAAAACACAAAGCACATAATAGAGGCCTTTGTTTGATTAATGAAATACTGACAAAGATTCTTTGAGACACCTATTAAGGTCAATATTTAACTTTCTACTGGACTCAGAGTCCAACATGGAAATGTTGACATACTGAGGTTTTATGTTGTTTAAAAGCCTTCCCATATGGCTGTTATCTAAATTGCCTTTACCTTTAACACCCGAGTACCTTGATAAGGAATGTCTGTCAGAACGGCAAAAGTTGAAACAGAAGCCAACATATGACAAGAAGCACAGTAAAGCACATGATAAAAGAATGAGCATGGCTACAGGTAGATGTACAGTACCCGGCACTATGAAGTGGACGGTGGCAACAGGATTCCAGCGGAAGCCCACCGGGTTACACAGCAACATCTGAGGTTTCGGCCGCTGGAAACCTAAGTCTTTACTGCGTTGCCTGCTGTGGTGAATCAGAGCGTAGATGTAGTGTGACAGGCGCAGCACCTGGCCGTTCACATCTTTCAGCACCAGCTCCAGGAAGTAGCGGCTGCCCTGAATCCCGTCCACACGCTTCTCCACGTTAACCACACTCACCAATGTGAACCGCCTGCACAGACACAGAGGGTCAAAAGCGGTATGAAACAATTGTGTAATCTATGTACATGATTGTACTTGTCTAATAATATTGGAAGTGTGTTTTCAAATGTGCAGGACTGACATGCCAGCAGGCATTGTTCAGTTAGGTCGGTGGTTCCCAACCTAAGGGTCTGGGCACCACCAAAGACAAATTTGAGGGGTTGCAAGAAACAGAAGGAATTGGGAAAAAACAGCAGTATTTTTTTCTGACTTTTCTCTACTCTTTGCATTTTTTCTTGTAATATACTGCATAATCTTCTAAAAGTGTTGAAAGAATCTGTGAATGGAAACTCAAACTCCTTGTTTGAACTGACCACAACTTATAGACACATATGTGACCTGTTAGAAGGTTTGCATGTAAACATTCATCAATTTTAAGGGGTCGAAAGCCAAAAAAGCTGAAAATAACTGTCAACTGTTACTTTTTAGACATAATACAGAAAATCTGACTGATTCCTTCTATAAATGTTTCTCATAATTTGTGATGCACAGGTACAGAGGTCTATACACAAACTTACCCATAGTGCTTTTCATTGAGTTTGTCCATGAAAGCTTTGACAATAGGCAGAGCGTCACTGGAGTGGAGCAGCAGGTTTCCAGAGATGTTGCAGCGCAGGTCGATCCAATCTGAGCGCTGTGCCTGCAGGTCCAGGTGGTTGACCTGGAAGGTCTGGCTCCAATTCACCTCAGTGTCATACACCGACGCAGGGGTAAGATCCTCATCATCGGCACCTTCAAAGTCTCCTCCTGGTCCCCATAGAGAGTCTCTTTCACCCTCTCTGGTGTCTCGCCTACTCTCGGCCCTATTGTGAATCTCGTCTTCCTCCCCTACTTGATCTTCATTCGTATTCACCCTCTTTTTGACCATTTTGCCTCTAGTGATCATCTTAGCTCTGTGGATACTATTTTCTATGTCATCCTGTAGAGGTACATTCATCTCTATCTCTTTTTTCCTCAGGTTTTTTCTGGTATCCATCTCCCTCTGATTCAGCCCTACTAAAGGGCGATTAATGTCCCTCTTGGGAGTGATAAAACGCTTGGTGTCAACTTGCTGGAGCTCCATCTCCCTGTTTACATACCTCCGCTGCTTGGCCCCTGTGGATTTAGTTATCGGAGCGTCCCTCTCTAAGGCTTGAAGCTGCGAGTCTTTGAGTCTTTGGATTTGGGTATGGTTCATTTTTCGAGACCTCTGGATATGATGCTGTTTATAACTGAGCTGCTCTGACGGGATTATTGGTCGTTCTTTTGCCCCGGGCTGCACTCTGTCCACCGGTATCGGTGGATTAGTCCGTGCAGGTCCCTCAACTATCTCTATTGATTTCAGCTTTTGTCTCTTTGCTGGTTTTTGCTTCCCTCTCAGCTTTATCTGCTCTACTTTTTTAACGGGGCCCTCAAGTTTCAACTCTGTCCAGTTCTGTTTCAGATTCAGGTAATGTTTTGAGGCTTGGGTTGGCACTGACTGCAGAGTTTCAGCTGGTTTCTGTTTTTCTGACTGAGGCTGTGGGACGTCTTTTCCTTGCCTCCTCTGCATCTTATCTATGTGCAAATTTGTGTCAGAAGAGTTCTTCAGGGTGTTGTTAGTTTCTGCCGTGACTAAGGAGAAGAGTTTGCGCCTGCGTTTTTGAGCATAATCGTCATAATCATCCCCATAGTCTGGAAAAAGGTTGTTATCTACATGCCGGTCCGGCTTTGCTCCGTTTTCTCTTAGATAGGCTTCATTGTCTAATTCGTATTCCTCATCTCGGATTAACTTCCTCCTCTGGAAACCAAAATCTGACATTCACCAGAAGCAGAGACAGAAAAGGAGAGTGAAATGGACTGACAATACAAATATTTTCCTTTTTTTAAAAATGAAAAGTAGAATTAGAAAATACCTCTGGCTGAGTTTCCTTTTTCCTGCACATCAGAACGGTCTAGTCTCATGTATCTGGAGAAACCGAACCTGGAGAGAACAGGATATAACGCAAAATTATGCAAAGATTTAGAGGTTTTTATTTGCTTGATGTTACTTGAAAATCACAAACTGCAGTTTTCAGATGAGATTCCCCCTCAAAAAACACTCTCTGCTGTATAAAAAATTCTTAGTAGATTGAGGGGTACAGCACCCTCTGTTGGTGATACTGTAAAACCTACCCTTCTTATTGTATGTATTTCCGTTTAGTACAGTATGTCACAATAAATCTTACTACATATGTATCTATACTTTGTCATGTTTAGCGCCTGAGGTCTCACATCTTCATGTAGTAGGGGCTCTCAGGGTAGAAGCAGCTGTTCTCGGTCTCCATGTGTGTGAGTCGGGTGTAGTCGTTGGGGTAGATGTAGGACATGTGGACCTGGGGAGATGAAATGAAATGCTCTTAAAGCTATGAGAACTTGAACGATGAATCATGAAATCTTGTTTAATAAGGGTTATATACTATATAAGTATGTGTTTTTGGATGTAAACCGAGATTTGTTGTCAAGCAACGTTTAACACTACGCCTAATTTAAAGAGACTTTAGATCATTAAAAAAAATCAAGTAATGAGACTTTAGAAATATAGGTTGCACAATCAACTGAAAGAATTCAGACGCCTTGCTTACTAAATGCGCTTTCAGTTGTTAGTATGGTGGTGCAATTTAGATTCCTAAAATAACTCGGCACAAAAGGGGCAAGTTCAGAAACAAAATAATAGAGGGCCATAAAAGATAGAAAAAGCTTCCATATCGCTCTGGGGCAACATAAATAATAAAAATTGCTTTCTCACTAGAATATGGTTCTTCAAATCCAACACTGTATTCAGGACCTTTGAGGTGTGACTGCTATGCTCTGAGGAACAATATGAGGTGGGGCTCAAGCAGTAGAAATGTCAAATA
Organism: Thunnus maccoyii; assembly: GCF_910596095.1. Lineage (NCBI taxonomy): Eukaryota > Metazoa > Chordata > Actinopteri > Scombriformes > Scombridae > Thunnus > Thunnus maccoyii. The sequence continues at coordinate 18,799,349 of NC_056537.1, read as the reverse complement.
ATAAAATAAACTATATAAATACATACAAACTGGAGTCCTTGGTAACGAAGCAGAGGGAAGTCTTTGATTGTATAGCTGGGATTGTACGAGCAGTCGGGCAGAACACCACGTAGGAATTCGCTGTTTATCAAAGGCACTGCAAATAAACACAGCACACAGATTTGAGACAAGATTACTTTTTGAACTCTTTGTTCATTTAGTAAGAGGAAATAGGTTGCACCATATTTGCATCCGGGATGGTAGGAAACAAGACGGGTAACCTATCTGTTGTGTATCTGTCGTGTGGCAGAGAAATAGAGCAGGCGAGCGAAATCTCTCACCTTGGTACAGAGTGTCTCGTGGGTCTTCCCTCAGCATGTCCGCTGTGGCACTGTGCTGTTTTGTTGGGGTGTGTTGGTGGCTGGCGGCTGTCTGTGGTATGTGGGCAACATCACTCATCAACAAAGCAGACTCATCTGTGGGATAAAACCACAGGGCATTAGAATAACAAGCGCTTATTCTGCAACAAAAACCACTGAACTGATATGCACTTTTGAGCATCCTTGCAGGATAATAAAGGCAGACACAGTTTTGGATTATGAGACGCCGTGTGATGGAGATTTTCCCTGATCTCTGGACACCAATACAAAATTCACTGAGTAATGTTTTCTCAGGCAGCAGGAATGATGTGTGGGGGTTTGTGTACTTACTAACATAGAGGGAGATGTGCTTAGATTCAATAACCATGAACCTAAAGCCTTGGTCCAGGAGCTTCCACTGTTTGAAAATGAAGACAAAGAGCTGTTTGTCTTTTCCACTTCATTATTCACATTGCAAATAAAAATGAGCACAGATTTGATATAAGGGTTGGAAAAGGAATGAGGGTGTGGACATTTTTTTATGACTGTGCTGAGTCTAATTACTTACTGCCACCTCCACATGGTCAGTCCCTCTGTCGTTCTGCTTGTGGATAACTTCAAAGAAGTACCTCCTCTGAGAAGAAAGCCTGTAAGACAGTAACAGTTCATATTTAGTACTACATATCAAACAAACCTTTACTGTTTCTTCAAAGAAATACAATCATGACGCTCCAAGCACAGGATCTGGAGGTCATGTAGGTCCTGGATGGCTGCAAAAAGTCTCTTTCTGCTGCCTCTTGAGACTGATTAAACAGAAATATATATTTTTTATCAGTATAGGTTTACTTGGTACAACTCAAACCTAAAATCTATCTTCTGCACTCATATTTTCTGGATATATTTCTGAAAACGTCTGAAACTGAAACTACAAGCAACATGTGTATGTTTGTTTACTTTTGCTGCTGTATTTTTCTACTTTCCCTCATGCATGTGTTAAACTTCATACATTTTAAATAAATCAGAACTTCTAGATATAAAGTTCTCCTTCAAACAGATGTGTCCTCCTTGAGCCTCTTGTAAAAAGACACTTTGAGCAAACACTTACACTCTTATGGACTTAGGGTAAAATGTTCAGGTTCTCACAACATCAAAACAATTAGTACAAACAATACCACCGGGCGTGTACATAAACTTAGCGTTGCTCTTGATGACTGATGTTTACATTTCCTGTCTAGAGTCAACTTATCAAACTGGTCTTGATTATGTAGCCTACAAAATTTCCTGCCAAGTGCCAGTAAACCACACCCACACCGTGTGACAAAAGCTTTCTGTCATGCTAGCAAAAATGCTACGACATAGTTTGAAGCAGTGGTTTAACTGTTTCCACGTTCTGTGTTACAACGGTTATGTAGAGAGTTAACCACATCAGCTATTCTACACTGGATTCCCAGAAGAGCAAATACATTTTTACACAGAAATGGTTACGCTTGGGCTATTAGGCAAGAGGTGCTTACGTCTAGACATTACTTTGATGTGGTTAAAGAGACGCTTATTGCACTTCCACATAGGTTGGGGACTTGCAATAAAATAAATAATGGTCATAATTGGTGCAGCGGAGACTGTGACATCTCTTTGACATACATTTTTGGCCCCTAGTGTTGGTTAAGCTCTTAAAAATACTGTATACTACTTTTCCCATAATGTAACTCAATAATGTCTTTCTGTCAGACCCTCCCTACATGTAAATAATATGATATTTAAGAGTAGTTAAAGGCAGGTGAAATGTATTCTCTCAATTACTTTCTTACTATGACTAATGGGAGTCAACAGTTCTGGTTATTACAACTGAGAGATTTCCATCTGTGTCTTTTATTTCCTGTGCTCTCACTGGTTTAACTTGGAAAGGCCTCAGCTGAGAAAAGGTGACGTCACATATTTCCATGCACCAATCAGAATTTTAGCAATATTTGAATGACAATCTGATGAAAGTTGTTGGGTGATTTGTTTATGCTACCAGAGGGAGAGGTCACTGTCAATTAAAGATGATCAAACATACTCACAGAGTCCAGATGAAGCGGAGTTTTTGAGTCATATATTTATTCCCCCAAACTTAACCAATTTTTGCTTTAAGAAATACTGAAAATTTCAAGTTTTCAGGGGCTTTAACAACTGAGTTTTGTCAGTCCGGCAAGAGGACAGTTTTTCCTGAAGCAGAGTTAATTACAATGTATTATATGTTCATCCACTCGCATTGTTGACCTCAGCAGTTAATCAACAACGGAATCTAGTCTGGCGTCAACTCACCTAACTGGTCTAGAGGTCTGACTGGCATACTTCTCAAATTCACCAGGGGCTGTCCATTCAGTGCCAGTCTATAAAAAAGGAAAAAACCCACATGCATACAAATATTACAGTGACGAGTATAAGGAAATTAGCCCCCAGCCCTCTGCCCCTTTGAGAAGATGATAGACATTCATACCTTTCCGACCCAGGCCAGTAACTGCAAGTTGAGGGGAGAGTCATCTGTGCTGAGCCAGAATTCAGAGTTGTCATCAGAGCTCAAGGCAAACACAAACTCCCCTGAGAGACCGGAGAGAAAAAAGAGATAAAGAGACTGATTGAAGGAGAGATAATTAGTGTGGTATCAGGCTGGAACAAGATGAGAAAGTACACGTTGTACCGTCAGAGAAAGGATGTAGATAACCAAAAATCCTGAGCCCGTAGTTGGTCCACTGAGGAGAGACAGCCAGCTTCTGCACTGTAGTCCTGGACTGTAAGAGCAAGGAAAGGGAAACACAGAGACTGAGCCAAGATGTTTACTCAAAGTGAGACTACACCTTGAGTCCAGGGACATGAGGATCTAGCATGTGGATGTAGAATGTGACTCTGAGTGGAAACAACTGTGAGCGTACATGTGCCTTTGCTTGTGTCAGAGTGTGCGCTGCGGTGTCTTTGCCACATAAAAGCAAGAATTGCTTCTCAGTCAGCAGAACATTTTGTTTTAATGTATGTGCAGTTGTTACACAGATGTATGTGCTTGCATGATCTTGATAAAGTCGTCTTCTTGTAAAAACTGAGATAAGGAAAATGTTCTGCCTCTAATCAGATATACACAAATCACTGGTTCCTTCCTTCTTAAGTTTCTATACATTAACTCATGAATTCAAAGTGACTTATGAATAACAAGTAGAAAACGTTTCTATTTTTGAATGACACACCATACAAACAACAAGAGCTACTGTTGGGAAACCAAAAATGTAAATTGTCAATTAAAAGGAATAGTTCAACATTTGCTGTCTTGCCAAATTACATTACAAGTAATTTACAATACAATTAAATTACAAGATCAACATCACTCTAAGACGTGGGAGTAGTATCAATCTTCTCATCTAATTCTCAGCAGGAACACACATAAGTGATTCTCCCGAATTGCCACATTACGTATTTATACATAATTATTGAAAATGAAGTGAATCGCAAGGATCAGGCATTAGGGTTTGACTCACATGGGGGTACAGTGGGTAGTGCAAGTTCTTGCGGAGACCAGCTGTAGAGCTGCCACACCAGTCCTCAAAGACATGCAGATTAGCTTGTCCCTTATACTGCAGGCAGAGAGGAGAGAGTCATGACGATGCTGGGAGCTCATCAGTGTTTGTGCTACAGTCAGCAGTGGGACAATTAACCATCTGGCCTTAGTACTTGGCGAACTAAAACCAATAAACATTTGCAACAGATTTGTTTAGATACCACTTCACAATGCATTGGCAGCACTTCTGCTCTCAACTACCACCTATTTCCTATTATAATCCACCCTTCTTCCGGTGTAATGTACTTCAGTTCACGAGAGTTCAGCCAAATAACACAACAACAGATTGTCTCCCTTACCTCTGGTGGTATCTTATGACATACAGATAGTTTGGGGGCAGGTTTTAAGATAACCGCCACTAAGATTTTTACCTCCACTCCAACACAATGGAGGGAATTTGTATTTTGTTTGTGGTCCTCACTGTATTATTAAATGACATAAAAAAATAAAATACAACTTATCTTTACAGAAACCCATCACCCTGGACATATGTCACTGTGAAGCATTTTTTTTCATTGGAACTACCTTTTGCCAAAGAAATAGTCCCTATAAAAACTGTTGACAGCATTTTTTCGTAGATTATCAAGAGTAGCTGAGGCACTGTTTCTGGAAAAAAAATTCAATTGGGTGGAGGCAGAAATCTCAGAAAATAAGACCAAAACTATCTTAACGGGTGGATACTGCTAGAGCTCAGGAGTAAATGTTTTTATGTAATTTGGGTGAGTCATGTTTATACACAGGTAGACAATAACAGGAACTGGGTGACAATGAAATGACGGTACTCAAATTTCTCTTCCCCCACTTCCAAACCATTCAATGAAAGTCAGTTGGAAACACAAGCACACACACACGCGCACAAGAAGGAAGTTGAGTTTCAGCAGAGAGCCCAGATGTCCTGTAAACATACACCTCTGTGACATCTGCCAAAGAAGCCGTGTTATTTAAGCTGTGTGTATGTGTGAATGAGTGTGTTGAGCGCAGCAAAGGGGCACGCTACTGCGGGTTGGAGCCAAAACCTTTATATTACCTGTCCTCTAGTAGTTCATCAGATTTCATTAGTGGTCAGGCTAAACACTGCTGTCATCAGCACAGTCGGTTAAATGTTAGCATGACCTGGCTTACAGGAAGACTGTAAAATAATGACTCAAGGCATTTCACAGCCTGCTGCCTGAGTCTATAAACATGAGTTTTCCACGTTTGAGATCAAAGGCCACTCGATTGGGAGAGCATTTAGTTTTTTGACAGTGTATGAGTTTTATAATCACATATTGTCAATGTGTTCTGTGAATTCAGCAGGACTTGAACTTGTGAAAATACTTCAAAGATACAGTGATTTCTTTGGTTCATAAGCGACGTATAAATTCACATCCTCTGTTTAAAGTAGTTTTGTCCAGCAGATCCAACATATATTGTTCAGAATCTTCTCAAATTATGCAACTGTAATTTACTTCAACATTTACAGTCATTTCTCATGTAAAAAAAACACACATTCAACACTCTTTGACTGCACATCAAACGTGTTTAGATGTAGGAATGGGTGACATATATATATATATATATAAAATGTTCTTCCACCATAGACTCCATCATAGATTGGGCCTTTAAAGCTCCCACACAAACATGATCACTCGCACTATTTACAATGCGAACATGAAGTCTGTAGAGCCAAACGCACAGACAGCAACAGCTTCCCCTAAACATGAAATACGAGTTGCAAGCAACTGGCAAAAGTACAGCCCAGCCCTGCTTAATATAGTGGAAACATGATGACTCTAATACAGAGCAATAGAAGCTGCTCAGACAACCTCTGCTGCTGGAAACACGCTGCACATAGAGGCAAATGCACTGAAGTGGGAGGGGAAATGGGCAGGTTGTTCAGAGTTCAAAAGAGGTGAAAGAGGGTATTTAAGTATGCAGGCACCCTTGGACACACACACACACACACACACACACAAACACACCTCTGGTTTCCAGGCTTGTGGAATATAACTGGAGCTCCAAGCAGCTGAATCCTCCGGAGAGTCTAGTTGATGGTCCCTTCTGACCTGGAAAAACACACACACACACACATTAAAGCCACTGTCTTTAGCTTGGTTTCCTTCACCCCATCACAGTTTCTATTACTACCTCTTTTTCCATGCACCGTCCTTACCCTTTCGTCAGACATGGCTCTCCGCCAGCTGCTGCCTTCAGCTTCAGGATTCATACCTGAGGAAGAGGGTGAAAACAATCAGCGCAGCGCACGGTTGACGAACAAATATGCAGCGACTGTGCACAAATACAATCACTGTCACATGGTCTCTTCAACTGACTGATTTGTTAGGTGCAACAGGTTGTTATTCTCACACTGGCATCCTACCTACTTTGCATTCAACCTAATTGTATTCTAATCCCGAACTAGTGTGTGGTTTGATCTGCTCCTGATGTTTGGTGACATAGGAAAATCAGTTAACTGAAGGACTCAGCTGCCAGGTGTGGAAAGAGGGAAGCACACATGTATGAGTAACAAACTCCTGTAATAGTTAAGCTGAATCTCGAAACAGCACATACATAGTTCTGCTGCATATCTACATCCACAAAAAACACAAGCACTCCTGCAACTACACAGGCTGTCGACATACAATGTCATAAACCTAATATGCTTGATTGTGGATCACGTACTACAGGTGTTACCAGTCTTTCTTATACAAGATGCTTTTTTCATCCATTTCTTGCAGGTTTATGTTGCATGAACAATGAAGCCCAGTGTCCCAACTGAGTCCCACCCACTCCCTGTCCCAATTCAATGCTGATGTCCACTGCATGTAACTCATCTCAGTCAGAGCCTTCAATGAGCAGCGACGGCACTCCTGCGTTGGCAAAATAATCTTCAACACAGAAGATAAATAAACGTTACTCCTTTACCTCCTCCGTCATCTTTCAAATTATAGGGCAGTGTGTATTTTAAAAGACCTCAGTGTTTCATGTCTTTTTTTTTTAAGAGCTTGTGGTGTCAGTGAGTGAACTGATTGTGGTTGTGGACTCGGCATCTGTCATTATCACAAGGGCGGAGATTTCCAAGCACACACACGCTTGAGACACGGGGCCAATTTTGACAACGCACATAATTCTAGAGTGGTGGTTAAGAAAAGCAAGAGAGGAGTATTTTTATCTTCATCTGTACTCCAGTCCTCCTTCCGTTGCCTTTTTTTTACTCATGCAGTCGTCAGATACAATCATTTCAAAATGACTGGCATTGCTTTGTACGGTGAAATATAATGACTCAAGAGTTGACATGTTTTTCAGATAAAAAGGAAATTGCTGCAGTTCTTTGCTGGCTTTCAGCTACTATGCATGGCACACAAATCACATCTGAACAACAAAGAGACTGGAAGTTTTTCAAGTGGCGACTGTATTAATGCGATGTTTTGGTCTATTTTGGACACCGATTTAGCACAGCTACTCTCCTGAGGCAGCTGAAAAACAATGTTCCCACTGGAAAATTTGCTCTACATCCTGTTGTACTTGTGTGTAGAGAGGCTGTATTTAATGTACAGTATAGAAAGTCAAATATACAGTTTAAATAGTCTACACAATTAAGAGGGAGTGGCACACTCCCTCTTAACACACTGAACAGACCAACAGGTTTTCTCCAGTAAGCAAAAGCAGCAAAAGGGAGGATAACGAAAACTCCAATTAAACCTTTTCCACCAAAGGATTATTCAAAAATACAATAGACGTGTCCAGTACATCATAACATTAAGCCACCTACCCACACAGGCATTTCTCCACCGGGACATTTATTAACTGCAGCACTTCATACGTTATCTATGTTCTTAAGTGCCCATGTGACCTACATGTGGGAAAAACAAGCCATCCCTGAAAGACCCATATCTGAAGAGCCAAGCCCAAGAGCACTCCTGTGGCAACCCGTATTGCATGTCTCAATCATTCAGTTTCTCGTCTGCAAGTTGGCAGGTGATGAAAACGTTCCTGCCCTGCTGCACAGGAGGAAACCGGAACAATCGACATTTGCTGTTAGAATGCTTCTGGGTTTTTAACTTGGACACACAGAGCCAAAGAGCTTTTTAAGGAAGACTGTGAACTTCCTAATCCTAATGTTAGATACTCTGAGGGGCCCTTTACTGTAGTTTTATGATGACATGGACTCATTTCTTTACTTAGACTCTCTTTGATCGCTCCTGTTTTGTTTCTGGTATTTTCTTTTACTATAAAAAGGTTCACAGGGGCTGATTATAAGATAAGTAGAACAATGAGGTTTGTGTCTGGTTAGTAACTTGTCAGAGCAGTCATCAAGATGAAGCAACTGTGAAAAGAAAGAAGTGCTTCATGATAGGTTACAGACAGTATCTGATCTATGTATGAAATAGAGTGTTGATTTTGCAGAAATTAATCTTTGATTTACCGACTTAAAGATTTATTGACCAGGTGTAGATTGATAGTATTTAATCAAGGCCTGTGTATAAAGATGTCATGATAATACTTTGTGATGTAACCCTGCGATATGTTTCTTGTCTGTGTGTGACGTTTTCAGGGTGAGAAATAATTGTGAAAACAAAAGAAGAAAATCTAAATCTATCAAAATATCTTACATTTTGGATGATTTTGAGAACTGTCTATTAATCCTAGTGTCCAGTACTTTTAAAGTGTATCCCTCTATTTTCAAAAAGCCTCACTAACTTTTACACTAGTATCACAATTACAAATACGGACGGCAGTCACACACTAGCTTAGGCTATAAAGGCTGCTGTATGTGGCAGTGGTCCATGTAATCTACTTGTCCCTATAAAAATAATCAATAAATAAATATGAGGGTGTAACAAGAAAATCTCTTTTCAGATGAGTTATTAAAACTCCTGGTGAGCCATGAAAATCAGAGCAAATGTGTATCACTGTCCCCAATAAGGACACATGAGCGCAATTTCCTAGTAGTCAAGTTGCAGCACTTTTGGTCACAATCTACATTTTAACTGTCTCAAAACTTACAAAATCTCTCTTTCAACTGTCTGCTTTTTATCTTCATTACCTCCTGTGATTGGTTATAATTTGCTGAGAGCAATTTAATAACAGAAATAATTGCTGTTACCTGGAATCACCTAATTTGACACTTTTATGGAGAGTAAAACTGATGCAACTGGTTTTGCATAAGGCTGTCAGCTATGATTACAAAATCATAACATATCCTTCCTTTTTTTCTACATTGAGGCGTGTAGATACTTTGATAAGAGTTTGTGTCTTCTGCTTATTAAGTGTAATAAATCTAGATTACTGTCACGGATGAAATTAACACTTCTGTTGCGCTTGTTTTTGACACATTTTGATCACCACAAACAGCTTAAACAGTAATGAGTTTGTTTTAACCTGTCCAACCCTACCTGCCATTCTGCTATTATGCATTTAGATCTTCACACTGCTCTTTCTGATCATCTGTTTGGCTTTGCAGAGTCCTTCCCTCGAGAGGAGTCCCACTGTGACGAGGGGGCTACAGCCCTGGAATGTGTAGATAGGCAAGCCCTGTAATGTAGGTCTTAGGCATGTGTTTACACGCCTGGCTTTGTTCAAAGTGTGTGTGTGCGTGTGTGTCGTGTGTTGTTATTTCTCTCTGGTGGGCAGACACCAACCTGACTATTTCCACTGTTCTCATCTCCATCTATGCCAGTGTGGTGACACCCTGATGTTATACTTGGGTGTGAGTGCAGTGGAACAGATGGTAGGCTGAGGTGTAAATAAAGTAAAGGGGGCAGGAAGTTTGGTTACCAAGTGTTAGACAAGACTTCCTTTAGAGTCTAAACCTGTGGTCTGACCCCCCGACCTCCCCATCCCCCCTCTCTCTCACTCGCTCTCTTTCTCTAAACACACTCTGTCTTTAAATCGACCTGTTGTTTCACCTGCTGTGGGCTCATATTTCCTGTACAAGCTCACCCAGCATCATTAGTGGAAAGAAAAAGTAGAAATAGCAAAACAAATATTCCTGTTAATGCTCATACAAAGGCTCATAAGGAATATATATGAGTTACTCTATAATGCATTTATAGTGATTTAATACATAATTTACTTAATTTTATACATAGTGAGTGACCAGAAAAATAGAAAAAACCTTTAAAATTATTGTAATTCAGTACAATACAATATTCCTCATATTTCTCCCACTTTTTGTTTTTTTTTTTAATTTCCGAGGGTTTGTTGTATTAAAATACACTGCATTTCATCCTAAAACTCTTTTCAAATCGAACAATTACGCATTTATGAATGAGGTGGAAAAAATATTGGAAACAGCTTTGAACATTTCCAATTCAACACCAGTGCGTAGCATCTATAAAATGTGTCAGAAATGAGGGAATAGTTAATCAGCTGAAGAAGAAAGCTGAAAACAAAGCGAACTGAGGTAAGTTATCGCATATCTGTTATCTATAACATTGTGTCTGCTTTTTCTGGTCACTTTCACCTTTTTGTAATGTTGCACTTTCTTTTTCACCTGTAGCTACGTGACGCCTTTAGTTTTACTTTTTTATAATCCTACAATTGAGGTTTTGTATCATTTCCACTTGCAGGCAGCTACAGGTTGTCTATTCGGCGCAGTGTAAGTGATGCATTACTTTTACAAAAGTTTAAAGGGATAAACTCTTGAGTAAGACTTGTCGTAAAAACGTCTGGACTGGTCAACTAGACAAACTTACTGGTCCCACTGCTCCATGCTTTTGCAGCAACCATCTCGTGGTAGACGGCCACCGCTCCGACCAGCAGAATCGCCCCGAACAGAAGATATCTGCCATTGCGCCGCAGTTTCTTCAGAGGGAAAAACGTCGCGATCATCTCGGCTCTCGGGTGAAACCTCCTCCCGAGGAGTTACTCATCGGCCGGGTCACCCGCTTTGTCATCAGGAGGGGACCGACCCCACGCACCGTCAGCCCCGTCCGCTTGCCTGCCGCTGCTCCAAGTTGGGTGCGCACTAACACCGGGGCGCCCCGGTTATCCCCCAGTGCGCACGGCCCCTGGTGGCTCTCATCCCCGCGAAAAAAAACCTCGCAGTGACCGCGCTGACCTCCACGTCTCGTCCCACTGTGGCGTACAAACAACGGAGTGAACAGTTAGACCTCACACCAGCTTCAGTGCACACAATTTGATGAAGACACACAGGGGGAGGTCGGGATACAAGCTCCGCCTTCAGAGTAAAATCGTAACCATGTCACACTAGCGATTCAATAAACTTAAACGTATGTGCACTCAAAAAGACTTGACTATATTAACTTAACTTGCTTTACATCACTCATCGCATGTATATATCTTTTGCTGATGTTACACTGGAGCAAAAGTTTAAAGATATGTGTCATTTAGGGATTTATTTTGGAAAGTGATACTGGGAACAGTATCGTGTATTGCAGCTAACTTGACGTCATCGCGAGTGGTTGGAGGGAGGAGTGAACCTGGGCAGCACCCAGCAACCCTGTACCTGTAACAGGTAGTGGCAACATTTACAAACACTTTAGAGCTTTTTAGCTTCCGGGTTTTATCAACAGCCGCACATTTATAATCATATATATTCATATTGTATATTATAAGATGTAATTATTCAATTTCCTTCGAGGAACTCCTTATTAGGTAGATAAAGGCTTTATTCTTCACTTTGTTTGTAATTAAAAACATCCACAATGAGTAGAAAAGGTTTGAAATAAAACCAAATTTAAAAGCAACATTACTCGTTTCCATTCATAATATAACATGGAATAAAAGTCATATAGGAACAGGAACATTAAGCAATAATGATTAAAAATACTGTTTGAATGTTAATTTTAATATTTCACCATATTAACACTAAAATAACTCTTGCAATGAAATGATTACAGTGCAGTTAGCTCAAAAATAAAGAAAGGAAGTGAAAGAAGGAAATATTGTGTTGGGAGTGTCACGTAATTCAACAGAACCTTGCAATGAAAAAAGGCCGCTGCACCTTAGGTGTAATTGCATGTCCATTTTACATCCATTCTCCTGTGGTTTATTTTCCATTGTCAAGCAGGTAAACAGAACAAAGAGATGTGGCACCTGCTGCTCTGATAAAAAAAAAAGGGACTCTCCTGGGTGAGTGCTGCTCCTACACCTGCCTTCTTATATAGGAGACTACAGTATGCCTCAAAACAAAACAAGGAACCAGCAAAATCTGATATTCTCAAAACAAAGAAAACACCTTGTGCGGGGTAAATCAAGTAGTGCAGATGAATAATTAAAAGCTCCACTTTGTTTCATCATCCACCTGTAGGGAACAGGCGGCGCTGGCTGGTATAATCACATCACATCCGTAAACTGACACCGGTGTCCCTGTGAGAGAGAGCTGGAGGATCACATCAGATCATCTCTGTCCTCGGGAAAAGAAGACTCTGACCTCCAGACTACCACAGATACACACTGGGTCAAATACTGTATTTTGACTCACAAATACATATATCACATATTTTGGGCATCTTCAAAACACTCAACCCCCCTTCCCCTAAAAAAAAAAATGCTGACAAATGATGCCATTCAATCAAAACTTAAGTATTTCCCCTATGCAAATCTATTTGAGGGTGCAATTAATGACCATTTTCATCATCTATTATAATAATAGAAAATAATTATGATGGCCATTGAAATTCCTCACACTGCAAACTGACATAGTACTGTAATTGCTGACCATACAGTTTACAACCCAAAGATATTCAGTTTACCATCATAATAAACAAAGAAAGTAGCAAATCTTCACAGTCGAGAAGCTGGAACCATATTAGGCATTTTTGCTTTGCTTACTTGATTATCACGATTGTTGCAGATTTATTTTCCCGTGGAACAAGTTTCATATCTAAACCTAGACTTGTTAGATATGTGAGATATTGCAATATCATGCTGAGACTGATCAAATCTACAACTGGGTTTAAAATCTACATATAAACTCATGAAAAAAACTGAACTTAATCTCTTAATTATCTAAAATATCACTCATAAAAGGTGCTTTAAGACCACATGTGTGAACACGCTGCTCATCATCAAGTATAAAAGTGCAGCTGGAATTAGTCCTGTTAACTGTCAGCAGATTCTTTAATTTTGCCCTCAATGATGTCAAACTCACATCTGACAAGTTCTCTTTATATAGTTTGGAAAGATTTTTTTTTTTCCCAAACAGCATCTGGTTTATGAACAGTAGACAGGACAGGGGGAAAAGTGCTGGATACTAACTGGAAACTGTGAGGAAGCACCAGTCAAGAATACCACACACAGTCACTTTATAGCTATTGTTTATTATATCCTTTGGTCAAGCCAGACCAAGCAGTGACCCTTCCAACAGACAAATATAAACTCAACACATGACCCACAGCTCTGTTTTAAATTAGCCCCCTAGTTTAGTTTCTGCCCCTCTATACAGGTGCTGTTGACTAAAATGGAACAGGGCTCACATCTTCCTCTGGCGCACAGTCTTTTTAACAGCCTGAATCTGATGTGCGCACGTTCGTACAAGTACTTAATACAGTAAATTAAGACTAAGACTGAACTGTTCATTACTTGAGTGTGTCCAGGAGAAGCTAATGAATGTCGTTACTAGCTGCTTTAAAATGCACATATTCCAGTTTGTTGTATTCATCATTTTGAGAACAATACAGAAATCACAAGCACAACACTGAGGGGAAAAAAAATAAGTACAAAGTCAATATTTCCAAAGCAAAAAAGGTAAACAGTCCTGTACCCTGGGGGGGAGGGGGGCTAAAAGGGCGCTCCATCTTTAGAATGAGAGAGAAGCTTGAAGTCCGACAGCTATTCCAGGCTAACGTCTTATTACTCCACCTATCCACAGTGCTGCTACATACTTACTTTTGGGACACAGGCACACTAACATTCAAAACACATCAAATCTAAGAACACAGCCATCACAACTCCAGAAATTGATCAGTAGGCCCATGAGAGGAGGGTTGGATGGATTAGCAAAAAAAAAAAAAAAAAAAACGTGAGGAGGGGTAGAGGACAGAGGGTAGTGCAAGGTGAATGGTCTAGCCCTTGACGGGTGAGGGGTTGATATTCTGCACAAAACACCTAGATGCACTTCTTTTCCCTACACCCCCACCCACCTCCAAAAACAAAAAAAAAAGCTATGAAAACACATGCACAGTTCAAAGCTGTGGGTTGAAAGGGTTCGGGGGTGGGGTGGTGGCACACAATTCATTTATTAAAACCACGTCCCAACAGTGCCATCAGCTGGGTAAGCCCCACCCGCTCGGCTAGCTGCCACAGCAAAAAGCCCGGACACAAAGAAAGCCAGCAAAGACGCGCCCATAAGTCAGTGCTCTCGTTGACACGCTCGCTCTCACACACACATATTTCAACAGTCACTCCTTAAACACAAATGGCTGAAGTTACAAAAGTCTGAAGTACAGATGAACCGTAATACAGTCACATCATCTGAAACATTTACGCTTTTGCTTCACTCTCAACTTCCTTTTCTCTGTTCTCAACCTCCATGTTGTCGTTGCCGTTCTCCTTGGTGTCGCCCTTCATCTTCTCTGCTTCTTTCTGCTCATGAGGAGAGAGAGAAAAAAAAAAAAAAAAAAGACAAATTAAATCAGCAATTTCTCACTTTCCAGTCAGTTTGGCAATCTAAAAAAACATGGCTATCCCACCCTCTTGTGGTTGTTGAAGAAAAAGACAATCTTTCACCTTTGAATCCCTCTCTGCAAACTTCTGGAACATGTTGGCGTAGATGCGTTTGTCCTTCTCATGCTGCTGCTTAATGTATTTCTGACAAAGAACCACCTAGCAGGATATAATGAAGGAGATGTCAGGCAGCCTTATTTTAAGATATCACACACACACATGTACAGCTACAGCCAAAAGATATTAAAACCAGGTGTATATTTACTTTATGACCAATTTAATAGGGGGCTGAAGGATAATTAGGAATATTTTCGACTAGGCTTTGTCAGAGTGCACCAAAAATTCCTCAACTATCCTACCTCTAAATTACAACTGGTAGTTTCACATTATCCGTAGCCAGCACGCAACTGCAGCAGCAACAATTTACTTGCCAAATGAGCTCATGCCAGTTATAATAATAACAATAATAATAATTCATCTAATGGTACCACACATGCCAGTTTAACTTTTGATGAAGGTACAAAAATATATCCATAAAAAAAAACAAAAGAAACAAAAATCAGTAGATTAACTGGATGATTTTATGCTCCACTCCTACAGTAGAGCCCTTTGTTGATTGGCAGGATAATAGCTCTATGCTGAAACAGGGTTTCAAACAAACTGACTTGCGATGTTGTCAAAATTAGCAAAATAGGGCCCTAGTTCAAAGTTGTTGGAATTATCCTTGAAGACACACAGCATCATACCTGACTCTTGGCAGCCTTGTTGGCAGGATACAGTTGAACGACTTGCTGGAAGTCGTCTCTTGCCTTGTCAAACTCCTTCATACCACACAGCGCCTCTCCCCTCCGGAACAAAGCCTTCTCATTGGATGCATCCAACTCCAGAGCCTATAATGACAATTATAATAACAGTATTTAACCACAAATAATCAGCAATGGTATTAAAAACTTTTTTTTTTTTAAATTATAATACTTAAAGAATAAAGGTCACTCTAAAGCCTCTTTCACACATAGCTCCCAGTAAATTACTAGGATAACCTTTCAGGCACTGCTAGTGATTTTCACTATTTACACAAGCTGCTACATTCAGGAACATTTCCATCTTGCGCCTTTTCACACATGCCATGGCAATGCCCAAATAGACAGGGCAAGGGACAGTCAACCAAATGGTGGTAATGCAACATTTACGGATGCCAACCGCCATAAAACTCAACAGTACTCATCAGATCAAACTTTCAAACTAGGCAGTCCTGATCAAATATGAATCAAGATTCAGTTACTGCATTGCCTATTTCTCACCTCAAATGTTTTTAAAACACATATTTTATTGTACTGTTTAGCCGTAATATGAGAAAGTTTGTGACACGACCGCCATGTTGAAAACAGACGAGCCAAAACCAAGCGCCACCTCACTTGCAGTACGTCACCCACACATTAAGTCTTGTGATTGGTTCGCTCGCTACACGTGAAAAGCCTCTTTCGTCAGACGGACGCAACCTTTTATGTGCTTGTCCCTTCAATGTTACTGCTTTCATTCACAACATTCATCCACCTGAAATGCTACTAGGTCTTGAGGTGGGAAATTGGTGGTACAGATTACCCTGAATATCCGTCCCTGCTCCCATTCACACATGACTCCATGCAGGAAATGTTCCTGAACATTTCAGGAATAGACTGCATGTGTGAAAGGTGCTTAAGAGTCTCTTGCCTGCTAAATACTGAATTAGTTAAATGCATCCAACCCAAGTATATACCATAGATTTTAGGTACCTTGTCACAGTTTTCTAGAGCTTGGTTTGGCTCCTGAAGTTTGAGGAAGCACATGGCCAAGTTCAGATGTGCAGCCAGTTGTAATGTTTTCGCTTTCTTCTCATCCTCCTCTGACAAACTAGATTCATGTTCCAGCCATGAAACAATCCTTTTATACTGCACTGATGCCTGCTTGTATTTTCCCTCCTGTAACATATGAGATCAATGCGTTAGAACACAGTATTCATGCATCTTAAAATTCCTTTTAAGCTGTGTACTTTGCAAACACATCCCTGCATACCTTAAAATACTGTGTGCCCTTCTCTTTGACAATGACACTCTGTTCCAGCTTCTCTGTTGCGTTCATCTCCCATGACTCCTTTGCCTAAAGTAAACAAAACAGATATTAGTCACTTTTTTAAAGAAAAAATTGATATGCAAAGCCAACATATAATTGGCAGAGTAAAGCCAACTTGTGTTTACAGCACAGCAACAAGATCAGTCTAACCTTCTCAAAGGCTGCCAGCTTGATCTTGTACTGCAACGTTGCCCCACCGGGAATGTTATATTTTGCATTTCCTGCATTCCCAAAGCCATACCTACCAAAAAAAAAAGATATTTATCATTATTTATCTGTCATGAGGTGTATGAATGGCATATTACCTGTTGCAGTTTAACTTAACAGTATTATAGTGTAGTGTACTGTATCCTAGAGTAGAATGGATAATTCTGTTGCTGATTTTATTTTAATTTTTGTGGCGGCAAAAATGAACAGTTGAATATAAGCAACAATAAAAATGCCACATAACACTCTTATTTATATGGTACATGTGATCATACTTGGGCTTGATGGTGAAGAGAGCTTCTTCTCCCTGCTCCATAGCCATGATAGCCTTCTCCACTCCAGCGGGTAAGCCAAGACCTTCTCCATCTCCGATCTCAAACTTCAGTTCTCTCTCGTCAAACACGCGTCCCTCACAGGTACCTTCCACCGTTACTGAAAGGGGCAGAAAAATCCTGGGGTTAGCTCCTGCTACAAATCAGGCAATTGATTGCCTGATTTGTTAACTTACAAAGTTAACTTATGATGGTAAATGCACTGTAAAGATATTACTCCCACAATCTGACATAGGATCTTTAAACTATTTTAACAAACTAATCCTTTACATGCAACTTTCCTGCTAGTCAATATCAATAACACTTGTATATAGTAGAACTGGAGACTCAGGTAGGCTTGCTTGAGATGAAAAATAATGTGTGTTTACAAAGACAGCTGCTTTACCGGTTGAACGGGAATCTATTTGTAGAGTGAAAGGGATATTTAAAGATTCAATACAAAAGCACTGTTATGACACAGATGTTTGCATTTCAGTATCAAACATCAAATTAAAAAGGTGGCTGTGAAAGTTTGTAAACAGCAGCTATAGGCAGCTTTAATTCATAACACTTATAGTACGATGGATTAGATGATGGGAAACAATAACCCCTCAAATAATTAACATGTCCATTCTCCATCCATACACTCAGTTTTGTTTTCAACACAATTCTTTTTACAAAAATGTATCCTAACACAACACAATGATTGTCTATAATCTTCACATATGAACTTGTCAAGCTTTGGAGGAGGTACATGCATTGTTTTGCCCAAACCACAAAATGGGCTGTGTTAGCGTGGGCTTGTTGCTACAAGTAGCGCAGAGATGGTGGATAAAGATAAAATAGGAACCTGGAAGTCCAGTTCGAAAGCGCAGTTTCTCCTCATTTGAGGAAATTAATGTCTGGAGTGAAACTTTGCCCTTACATCTCAGGTAAACAGCAGAGTTAACACGATGCTAGCAGGTATTATACATGCAATGTGCAATTGGCCAACGCATTGAATTATCAGGTGATGTTGGGGTGGACTGCAGCAAAATCTGAACCAGACAAAAAAAACAAAGTTTTAACAGACCCCTCTGCTGATGCATTCCTGCTAAGCTACCACAGTTGTTTCATATTGAAATGGAGGAGGAGGCTGTGTTTCTTTGTTGCCGTACTATTGTCGGTGCGAATGTAGCCTTAAACCTAATGTAGTTTGTTTATTGGCTCTAGTGCCTGTCACTCAAATAGTATTTCCTCTCTACACAAACACCAGACCAAAGGAAGCCAGTCTCCCTCTCTGCCCACTCCCAAAAAAAGTTGTTACCACTGGAATCTATTTTAACCAACATGAGCTCAAGCTGACTCCAGCCTCTGTTCTTCGTGAGGCATGAAATTACAAACGTTACACAGCCACCTTTTCAAGCCTACAAGGGATTCGATAGTGTTTGACAGTCATGTATCAGCACCCATAAATGCAAATTCCTCTTTGGTATCTTTAAATGGTTTAAGCCTTGATTGAAATACTTCCTCGGACATTTCATTCACAGTTGTGGTCTGATATCTCAGTTGTACTGTCACTATTGCTAAAGTAATGGTACTCATACCCATTGTTGCATATAAAGCCTCAATAACAGGGTTCCAGAGGACCCTCAAAAAGTCTTAAATAAGATTTTCAGAATTTAAAAAGGTCATAAAATGTCCTAAAAGTCTTATTTTTAATTATGATAGGTCGTAATTTTTGAGCTGATGCCTAGTTGCATGACAAATATCCTCCCACAGGATTCACTTATTTAAATGTGGTTTGTTGTCTTCGGTCATGACTCAGTCCAGCTCTCTCTTTTCTTTTTCTGGTAGCGTTTCAATTGGTTCTCCACAGACCACCTGTTCTTACGAAGGTAACAGGATTAGAGAAGTACACATAACAGCACAGATGATGCTAAGCTAAAGACAGTTGGCCATGGGGGTTCAGAGAAGACACAAAGTCCTCTGTTATTTCTGATAGCTGTTAGAATCTGGATAATATTTCTAGTGTGGAGCTGCAACAGCCAATAAGAAGGAGGAGGAGACTTTAATTTGAAGACCGCTTAGCTGGTGTTTACAGATTTAATGGACTGTTAAAGTAGAAGAAAGGTAGATATGCTGTATGTTAAGAGCTCCTGAGCCAGTGTGTCTTAATGGGGAAAATTAACTATAACCTGCTCTGTGAGTGTGAGAACGATTACAACAACCTCATTGTTTTACACAATGTTTTCAAAATTTACAATTCCAAGCAAAGTGTAATTGAAATTACATTTTTTTCAATGCCATTAATTTGATTATGTGATTTTAAATATGATTGTTCTATGGAGACACAAAAATATCCAGAAAAATATTCCTATTAATATTGTCAAATTGGTTTCAAACATAAAGCTCAGCCCTAATGTGCTACGGTTTTGCTGTGGAAAGGAAATTAAATTTTCTCTGTCAAGGTCTTAAAAAGCATTCAATTTGATTTCAAAACGTGTGCAGCAACCCTGAGTAAAAAAAGCGTCCTCACATGTAAAGCATGAACGCCAAGAATGGCTCTCACCTAAAAATAAACACTCTGTTTAAAATGAGACGTATCACTCTTACATATTAAAGGTGCAGTGTGTGGGATTTAGTGGCATCTAGTGGTGAGGCTGCAGATTGCAATAAACTGAATACCAATCCCCCTCCCTCTTCCCCTTCCAAGTATGTAGGAAAACCCACGATGGCTGCGAAACTTGACAAAAATGCAAGTGGAACTCTTTGGTTTGTCCATTCTGGGCTACTGTAGAAACATGGTGGTGCAACATGGCAGACTCCATGGAAGAGGACCCGCTCCCTATGTAGATATGAAGGGCTCATTCTAAGTTAACGAAAAGAACAATTCTTGGTTTCAGGTGATTATACACTAATTAAAACATTTGTGAATATTATATTCCATTTCTGCCAGGTCCGTTCCGCTAGATGCCACTGAATTCTACACACTGCACCTTTAGTTAAATTATTATCCTATTAATGATTTTTGGTGATCCTGTTATATTTTTACGCTTCAAAAACATTACAGCTGCATCCCCTCTAAGATAATTTTCCTCTATCTCGGTAATAAAATAGCAGTGTTAGATGTTTTACCTTCAACAGCAGCTCCTTCATTAGGCTTGGTATATCCCGACCCTTTAGTGATGATGCGACGGATAATTCCTCCGTCCTCTTCATCAGTTACGTCCTCCCCTCGAAATTCAAACAGTTCCACCTACAAATGCGCAGACATAAATGAATATCCACAGGTACTTTTCTCATTGATATAGGATCAAGGTATAGTTCAACTACAAACTCAAGACTATAGTTTAAAAGTATTTAGACAATCAAAATAACCTAAAGCTTACCTCAAACACAAGTGTGGCATTGGGGGGGATCTTGGGTGGGCTGCCTGCAGATCCATATGCTAACTCTGGCTTACAGATGAGCTGGCACACCTCGCCCACTTTCATTGTGGCTACACCAATGTCCCATGCCTTTATGACTTGACCTAGACAGAGAGAAGACTTGATGAAATAACACTAGCTTGTTGCAACCATGGCAGGTGAATGTTCACGTCTCCGCTAGATATGAACCAACCTTTGCCCAACTCAAAGGAGAACCTCTCTCCCCTGTCTCTGCTCGAGTCAAAAAGAGTACCATCCAGAAGTGTGCCCACATAATGTACAAACACTTTGTCACCGGTCATAGGCAGCTCTGTGCCTGTGCCTTCCCTTTTCACCAGCTGGAAAAATGCGCAGACAGTGAGAGAAATTAACAAAAAAAGTTGGAAATTTGTAAAAAAACAAAACAAACAAAAAACAAAAAAACATTTTGGCAACAGACATATAAAGCCAACAGTCCTGTACAACCACTCTGCAACCTGGTGTTTTGCATCATAGGTGGTGAAGTTGCCAAATGCTTCAGTGTGAATGAACGTAACCTGTAATGTCTCATTCAAAATGTGCATGTGTGCATGTGCATGAATATTAGATGTGCCCATCGGCATGAATAGCTTTAGCATGTGTCTTTATTGAGAGGTCTAGAAAAGCTTCTAGACATGTGGACGTTTGAAATGACAAAGTGCCCATGATGTTGACACCCTGGCAATTAGTCAGCAATTAAACCAATGAAACGGAAACCAGATGAACGGCGTTACGTTTTTATCAGCTAACGTTAGCTGTTTTATTGACAGTGCTTACTGTAGCCTAGCTAACCACAGCTAACGTTAGCCTAGCAGAGTGAGTAGACAGCAAGCACACGGCTAATCTCTTAGCTAGCTGGATCAACATGCGGCACAGAAACACTGGACATTTACCTTTAAAACACCCCCGTCTTTCTTTGGCGTAATGTCCTCTCCCTCCATTGGGATGGTGTGCTGTCCTTCACTTGTCTGCTCCTCCGCAGTCATTGTCATGAAGCAGTTTTCCCCCCTCCTACTCTGACCTGCAGCACAACTCAAAGCAACCTAACACTGGCTGATAGTAGTGGTTGCTAAAGCAAACTACTTTTGTGCAGCCAATTAATGCTGCTTAATGGGAATACAACACACGCTACAGCTTGTGGAGACTGCTGTCGCTGTGAACCAGTCACACTTGTACCCGACCAGACTGAGGGCTATCAGGTCCACGTTGTCTCGCTGTCTGGCTGGCATCTGACAACCGCTTAAAAGGAGGGCAGAGAAGTTTCCAGACCTTAGGAGGAACCAGGGGGGATGAGCCCGCATTGGTGGCGTTACATTTACTACCTCAGCACCTCCGTAAAAGGGCGGTGCAAACACAAAGAGCAGAGCAAATGGATAATTTACAGACACATTGTGCCATCACATAGCTAGGTAAATTAATTGTGTATTTGGTAAAGATATTCTGCAATAATAAAATACTAAAATAGTGATGAATGACAAAGATATGGCAGTGGTGGAAGAAGTATTTAGATAATTTATTTAAAGTCCCCCCTCCACTCAGAGATACGTTTTTCTTCTTGTTCCTACAGTTGTGTGTTTGAGCTTCACTGTGCAGAATGATGTTTGTGCAGAGTTTGACACTTGAAGACTGGTTTAACATTCATCTGCTGAAAGTAGAAAGTTTCTCTGTGCTCCTTGAAAATCTGATATTAAGGGGTGGGCCTACAAGCATGATTTGTGACATCATAAATAGTTTGGAGCCAATTCTGGTTTACACAACTGTGATGTAGAAACTTGGAGCCTCTAGTGCTCATACAGTGAGAATTGACTTTACAGTGAAGGAGACATCTTGTGTCCAACAGGAAAACTTTTAAAATAAAATATATTTGCACATTCATATATTGATATTTTTTTAATGAGTAGATGTAATTTTAAGGATTTTAACAAGGTAATTTAACTTTTTTTGTGGAAAATCCATAGCAGACACAAAGTATTATTCAAAGTAGAGTATTTTATACACATCTTAAAACATGTGTAGGGGATCTTTAAGTAAAGGTACCAATACAGCAAAAAGGACTTGAAGATTTGAGGCTTGGAATCAATGACATCTCAAAACTTATCTTTTTAGAAAGGCCTTTATTTAATGATACCATGCTTTTATTTCCAACATGTCTCGTCTATTGTATTACTACTGTTGTTTTACTGTTTTATTCTTATTATTTTAAATTTTATACTAGGGGTATTTTATTCTGTTCTATTTTATTTTAATTGTCTGATTTTACTGATTAATTGTAGAACTTAAATGTTTTAACCATGTAAAGCACCTTATAACTTTGTTTTGAAAAGTGCCATAAAAGTCCTGCATGAAAAATCAAACAGTTTCATCCCTCTGACTGATACATTATTATATATGACATCATTAGATTATTAATAGTGAAGCATCAGTGTGTAAGCAGCATGTTACTGTTGTAGCTGCTGGAGGTGGAGCTAGTTTGAACTACTTTATATAGAGTTAGCTAGTTTAGTCCAGTGGTTCCTAACCTTGGGGTCAGGCCCTTCTAAAGGGTCACCAGATAAATCTGATGGGTTGTGAGATGATTAATGAGAGAGGAAAGAAGAAAAAACAAAGTTATGATACACAAATCTGTTTTCAGCTTTTGGACTCTTTCTCTAATCTTTGCTTTTTGCTGAAATATTGGATCATTTGAACGTTTATTCAAATGAAACCAGGTGAGAAGTTTAAAGGGAAAAATCACTCTTTGGTGGAGCTGTTAACAACTCATAGACATGTGAAATGTGACCCCGACTACACACTGCTTTTTGTAAGACATCAAAAGCCAAAAGGGTTGGAAACCACTGGTTTCATCTTATCCATTGTGTCAAATCTTCATCTGAAAAGTAACTAAAGATGTCAGATAAATGTAGTGGAGTCGCAGTATAAAGTAGCAGAAAATGGAAATACTTAAGTAAAGTACAACTACCTCAAAACTTAAGCGCAGCACATGAGTAAATGTGCTTCGTTACTTTCCAGCTCTGAAGAGACAGGGCATACAGGCTCATAGCTCCGCCCGTGCAGGTCTTATCTTACAGTAAAACACGCGCTCCTTGTTCTATCTTGCTCCCTATTGGTCAAATGTCGTGTCCACCGCTGTCTGTTGGCGCGGTTGTTGAACAGCCGCCTGGAGTCGAAAATAGCAGTAACACAAAGTAGAAACTCTTGTTTTAGAATATCAGTGGGTAAGTATATACCGCCGACCTGTGTAATGATTATTATCAGCTGTCGATACAAGACTTCAGCCGATGAAGAGTCTTGGATTGGTTGTAACGTTAGCTAGCTGTAACTTAGCTATGAATTCAAGACAGAAGATAGCGTTCAAGTTTTCATTTCAAGACAGCTTAACAGCCTTGACCGCCTTTATCATCTGTAAACTGCTTTTCACATCATGCAAACGAATGAGAAAGTTCTTTGATTAGCTAGATGGCGATTTGGTTCGTGGTGGTAAGTTTAAGTTCGTGTAGTAGGCTCAGACAGCTGAGGAGTGAATCAGGAAGTCGTCTGGATTTTTATTAGATTGATCTGCACAAAGAAGAATCCGATCTGAAAGCAGGATGTGTGCTTTGGTGTGAGACATAACAACACTTATCAGGTTTAGGCTTGTAGCTGATACAAGCCAGTCAAAACACACTTTGCGGTTTAGTTGAATTAGTAAGCAGGCGTTCATTTGATGACCATGTCTTCAGCTATTTTTGCTAATGTGTTGTTCTTAGAGCTGCAACGATTAGTAGATTAATCGATTAGTTGCCAACTATTGTGATAACTGAATAATCGTTTTGAGTCATTTTTTTAAGAAAAAAAAGTCCAAATTCTCTGATTCCAGCTTCTCAAATGTGAATATTTTCTGGTTTCTTTAGTCCTCTTAGATAATAAACTGATTTTTTTGGGATGTGGACAAACTAGACATTTGAGGACATCATCCTGAGATTTGGGAAACAGTAATTGACATTTTTCACCATTTTCTGACATTTTATGGACCAAACAACTATTCAATTAGTCAAAAGATTAATCAATAATGAGAATAATCGTTAGTTGCAGCCCTGATTGTTTCTAACTCATATGTCATCTTCCAGGAAGGATTACGAGCATGGAGAACGTCAGGGCCCAGTTTCCATTTCCTTACCAGCCCTATAAAATCCAGGAGGAGTTTATGCAAGCCCTGTACGGCGCACTAGACCAGAGCAAAGTTGGCATCTTTGAAAGTCCAACTGGAACGGTGCGTTTGTGCATTAGAGAGAGAGATCACTGCAGAAGTTGTTAGATTTTACTGATGATTTTGTGTCTTTAAACATATATTTCCTGTAACCCAGGGCAAGTCTCTGAGTCTGATATGTGGAGCGCTGAGCTGGCTCACAGACTTTGAGGAGAGGAGAAGACAGGAGGCAGCTGCTCTGCTGCAGGAAAGAGAGACAGTCCTTTCTTCCTCTGTTGCCGAGTCCTCCGCCGCTGGCTCGTCAGCAGAGCCTGACTGGATCACAGACTTTGTTCAAAAAAAGGCAGAACGTGATTTGGTGTCAAAGTTGAAGGTAAGTCTGGATGATTTGGATGTGATCTTGACATGGATGTCTGAAAAACCTGGCTTTACACATGTGTGGCTTTCATGTGTAGAACATTTAGTGAATGTTTTTGTGTGTTAGGAGAACGAACTGAAAAGAAAGAAGAGGGAGGAGCGATTAGAAATGATCAGAAACAACGTTCAACTAAAGTATGCAATGAAAAGAAAGGTAAGCCATGTACACAGTACATATTCAAAGATCCTGTGCTCCAGGAGTTTACATTAGGATTATTTTATGCTTGCATCATTCACCATGAGCACTTTGTATGAGTCTTCAAACAAGTGAATGAGACGATTTATATATATATGTGTATGTGTGTGTGCAGAGCTATGAAGAGGATGAAGCATTCAAGTTGCTCCAGCTCAGCAAAGAAGAACAAACAGAGGCACCAGGAGATCAAGAGGACGAGGAGCTCATAATCGCAGAATATGAAAGCGATGACGAGTCAAAGCCCAGAAGCAGGTGAGGATCAACAGTGTCAAACGTAACTGTCACCGTAAAAAAATAAACAGACAATGACAGCGAGATTTGCTCACATGCTCAGATTCGGTGGAGCTGAGGAGGAAGACGATGATGATGAACTGGTTGAAGAACATGTTACAAAGGTGTGTGTTTATGAAAGAGACACATTTTCGCAGTGTAGCTGTAAAAATGTGTGACCCAATGATTTGATATCATCACACATGACCCAGAGGTGAATCGGCATAATTTTGTATATATTTACAGATTTACTACTGCAGTCGCACTCACTCCCAACTGGCCCAGTTTGTCCATGAGGTTCAGAAGAGCCCTTTCAGCAAGGACATCAGTCTGGTCACACTGGGCTCACGGCAGGTATACGTACACACATACACCAAAACTATTGTACTAAAAATTGGAACACTTTAAATTTTAGTTTATCGTCTATGGTAGTGATAAATCCATCGTGAATATAAAAAGCTCATAACATTTATGTAGTTCATACAAAGACTAAATATCAATGAAGAAGTGTTTGTGTAATGGCCTTGTGGAAATGTCTTTTATCCCTCTCAATATTATAAGGCACCTTCTAGAAAATTAACTAATTTCTTTCCAGCATGTCGGTGACTATCAATACCAGAGTGCTCGGTAGCTTTCTGGCAATTTCATTGTAAGACAATCCTTCATTCTTGACATTAATTATAGCTTGAATTTTATCTGTCTTGAACTGACAACATGGATTTAACTCTATAAGAGCTGCTGAGTAAGCACTCCAACAAACTTTTAATATAAGTACATATTTATTGTCAAGCTTTCATATTCCACTGTAGTTTCCACCTTAATGAAGACAAGATAAGCACAAATGTGGGGAATAAAGCATGATATACTGATATACTACCCAGAGTATAGCGAGACTCAAGTAGCACTTAAAGAGTCAGCCATATATGACCTATATATGATACAAGTGTGTAGAGAGTGCTAGCAACAGCTGCAAGACAAACTTGCAGTATGGTTTCATCTACAGGCTCCCAGAATGATCCAGAACATTCAGGTCTATTTCCAAGTAGAAGTCAAGTCACTCCAAAGGAAACAAATTCCAACATTTCTCAAGTCATTTATACATTTTCTTACTTTGATTTTCTAATGGCCTCATATTCAGTCAACATGCTAAAATGCAGGGTGTTCAATATCAGTATATTACATCTATATTTGTATATTTCAGACTTGGGGATGCACATGAACTATTGTATTGACTCAGTAAAACATTATTGTTATCCATGATCTGACACCGTTTATCCAGTAAACTCAAAGTTGTGTATTTTGCAGAATCTTTGTGTCAATGAGGAGGTGCGTCGCCTGGGCAGCATTCAGCGCATTAACGACCGCTGCATGGAGATGCAGAAAAACAAACATGGTGAGAGCGCCAGAACTCCTGATCTTAAAAAAATACTTTTCAAGCCACCCTTAAGCTAGATTAAGAGATTTGTATTTCTTTTAATATTTTATTTAACCTTTACTTACCATGAAAGCGTCATTGAGATTTAAAAACCTCTTTTTGAAGAGTGTACTGGCCAAGATAGGCAGAAATAGCAATGAATTACACACAATAACTATAAGAATTAAACACAAATATCATTATAAAATCTTGAATAATATTTCTAATACAGTGATATAAAAGATTTAATTCTAGAAAGAACCAAAATAACACCTTAATACCCAAAGAGACCAGTTTATTCTTGCAACTCTGCCTGTTGTTCTATTTTGTAGAGAAGCAGCATCATGAGGAGGGTGTGAAGCGTAAGCGAGGTCCAGCAAAGGCTGTGTGTCCCTATTATAAGGCCTCAGCATTGCAGCAGATGAGAGATGAAGTTCTGGGGACCGTGCACGATATAGAGCAGCTCCTGAAGCTCGGCAGGGAAACGCATTCATGTCCTTACTACGCCACGCGCCTCGCTATTCCCCCTGCACAGGTAACACAGTAGTCTTTGTACTGTTCCTTCATCCCTGCGTCTCATAACTTTGTGATGTTCTGTGCCGGCGCTGCTTGATTTCGATTTTTCCTGAGGGGTAAAACAAACCCCTCGCTTACAATATTTTTATTCATTTATTCTCTTTTTTTCCAGGTAAATGTAAGTTTCAGTGTTAATCTGTATGATCTGTGTTTTTTGTGTTTGCGTAGTTGGTGGTGTTGCCCTATCAGATGGTGCTGCATGAAGCTACAAGAAGGGCAGCAGGGATTCAGCTGAAGGGACAGGTAGGTATTAGTTTTTGATCATTCATTTCTTTTTTTTAAAAATATTGTCAGTAAAACCTTTCATGGAAGTCTTAAAGAAACTGTTATGTGCTCAAAAATACAGTACTACTCTTTAGTAGTTTAAATTGTCTCACACGGGGGCATACAGCTGCAATACTACTACTACTTCTGATAAAAATGTAGCCATATAAACAATGTGATTATGCGGTACTTAAAACCATTTGGATACTCGATAATCAGCTTCAATATTTACAAATGGAATTGATTTGACAGCAGAACGTGTTTCTCACGATTTGTAAACAGGTGGTGATAATAGACGAAGCTCACAATCTAAGTGACACACTCTCCTGTATACACAGTGCAGAGCTCACTGGAGCACAGGTAAACACATTCGTGCACACCATTTACAAGGCTGAGTTTTTAATTATGCATGTTCCCTGTGATGTGCTAAAACCTCAAATCTTGTGCAGCTTTGCCGCGCCCACTCTCAGCTCACCCAGTACGCTGACCGCTTCAGGTGAGTATGCACGGACTTGCACGTTGCAACTCATTCACAAATTAAATATCATCTAACCGCCATCACTCTTGATGTTTGTGTGTCTGTGACATCAGGGCCCGGCTGAAGGCAAAGAACCTGATGTACATAAAACAGATTCTGTTCGTGATTGAGGGGCTTGTCCGGGTGCTGGGGGGTGAGTGTATTTGAGCTAAAATTAGTTTTTGACTTTTGATTATTACCAGTCTGCGACATGGGTGGGGAGGAGGAACTGGTTGACAGTGCAGTCAGCCAATGTGACATTTCTAATTATGGTGTAAATGTTCTCCCTGCAGGTAAAGTGGGGCAGAATCCACAGAGCCAGACTACACCAGCAGGTCAGTCAACACACACATGAACACACACAAGATCTAAATTGAATTTTTAAAAAAAACTCACTAACCACTATATTTTTTCTTTTTCTTTCAGGAACAGAGATGCTCACCATTAACAACTTCCTCTTTAAGGCTCAAATCGACAACATCAACTTGTTTAAGGTAGCTGTCAGTGTTCTAAAGTTCTTTAAAAAATCACATTTATGGCAACTACACACCATCACCAAACTACAAACTGTATTTCTTTCTGTCATTCTCACTTCAGTTACAGAAATACTTTGAGAAGAGCATGATCAGCAGAAAAGTAAGTGTTTAATTTGTCTACGAGTTGATTTCACATAAACACGTTCTGCTTTTGCGCTGTAGGATAAAATGTATACCACACGTGTCTTCTTGCAGCTGGGTGGTTTTGTGGAGAAGTATGCAGGTTCAGGTGTGAGTGTGCACACTCAGAGCAGCTCCAACAAGGAGAACCGACGCACGGAGGGCTTAAACCGCTACCTTCAAACACTACAGAACAACCAGAACCCTGCACCAGGTCAGAGGTCACACGTTTACGCCACCTACTGTACATATTAAAAAGCACATTTTGGAGGATGTGGCAGTGTGGTGGCAGCATGACATTGTTTACTGAAGGAAATTGGATCGTATTCTTTAAAGAGAAAAGTCTCATAATGTTGAATTTCAGAAACATTGTAAGATCTAGCTTTTAGTTTTTAGCATTTTAGAGTTGCATATATAGATGTGATTTTTCACTCTTCACCATGTCTCTGGCTCTCACATCCAGCTCTGACTCACACTGGCATTCATCAGAATTGAAGCACTGTAAATAATTTAGCGTGGCTCAGGTTTTAGTGATTTATCTGTTCTTTCTTCCCTCTTTTCTCTTTTGTGCAGTTTCTTCAGAGGACCAGCAGGGGTCTACAGAGGCAGAGAAAGCGCTTTCTGCATCCCCAATGATGCAGGTGGAAGGCTTCTTCATGTCTCTCACCAACAGCAACGCTGACGGCAGAGTGGTGTTGCACAGACAAGGTAGCATTTTAAACAGACAACACAAATAAGAGACGGTGAAGAAATTAAAGTGTTAAAGTATCATTTTGTTACATTTCTATGTGCAGGTACTTTATCAGAGAGCAGTGTCAAGTTCCTCCTGTTGAACCCGGCGGTCCACTTTGCCCAGGTGTTGAAGGAGTGCAGAGCAGTCATCATTGCTGGAGGAACCATGCAGCCTGTGAGTTATTTTAGATGCACAAAAAAAATAAACAAAGCTGTTGCCGTGGAAGTTTTACGGTTCTGAAAAAGATGCTGTATGTAGGTTTCAGACTTCAAACAAGAGCTACTGTTTTCTGCCGGAGTGGGAGAGGAGCGCATCACTGAGTTTTCCTGTGGTGAGTGGCCCATTTTTTACAACACCGCAGGACTTGTTTGGAGTTTTACTTTGGTGTTTTTATAATGCACTCTGTTAGTGATGTGGTTATCAATATTTCTGTTTGTTGGAGATTTTGATAAATGAATCCTTTACAAAAAAAACTGCAATAACAAGCAAGTTTTAGTGTGAGGACTAATTTTCTGTTGGGTTATGCACTGAGTTTGGCTAGACATTTGAATCATGTCATGAACACACACCTGGTTCAGATGTTGGAGGTGACAGGTTATATCAGAACCGACTAATCTTGTTAACTAAACCCTGAATTAATTGTCCATCCACTGTATACAACCATTAAACCTTATATGTAAGATCATTGGAGAATTACACTAAAGGGTTCTGCCTATCTTCACATTTTTGAAGTAGGAAGATCGTCATACATCACCTGAACAATCCTCAGACTCACAAGATCTGAGTAAAATTTGGGTATAACTCAAATTTGAATCATTTATAGGCACAGACAAGAGGGTTATGTTGCATACATGCCTAAAAATGTTTCAAATTTATGTATGTGCTGACAGAATAGTTTGGTGTATGGAATATATAATTTGATATACTATCTGTTTGCTTCATAACTTTGTCTGTAGGTCATGTAATCCCTCCTGAGAACATCCTTCCCATCGTCCTGTGCAGCGGTCCGTCTGGTCAGGAGTTGGATTTTACTTTCCAAAACCGAGACTCTCCACGCATGGTAACAAACACACATATTCACACTGTTTTATTAACTTCTTGCTGTAATATTGTTGATTTTTTTTTTTTTGCATATATTGGTTGCACAAGCATCTTTGCACATTTGTGCCTGTTTGTTGACAGATGGACGAGACGGGCCGCATTCTCTCCAACATTTGTAACGTGGTACCGGGTGGTGTTGTGTGCTTCTTCCCTTCTTATGAGTACTCGAGGCGTATCATTTCACACTGGGAGGCCAGCGGGACTCTGACTCGCCTGGCTAACAAGAAGAAGGTGCATGCGCTACATGATTTCTTTTATAAATGAATTTAAAAACCTAGAAAGCCTTCTAAATCATGCCTTAACTCACCGGCAGTGTTTCGAAAATCATCTTGAGAAAAAGAACGTTCCTGACAGTCACTAAGCTATCACAATTGTCTCCTCAGATCTTCCAGGAGCCAAAGAGGGCCAACCAGGTAGAGCAGGTGCTGAGTGAGTTCTCCCGTTGTATCCAGGTAAAACTGTCACAGCTGACACATCAACCTTCATCACCGACATGGGTAGTCATCGCTTGTACGACTGAACAGTCATTGGTTGTCTCTTTGTATTTTGTCATCAGAGGTGTGCTCTGGACGGCGGCGGACTCACAGGAGCGTTGCTGTTCTCTGTGGTGGGAGGAAAGATGAGTGAGGGCATCAATTTCTCTGATGAGCTTGGCAGGTGTTTGCAATTCATGGCCATTCAGCAGCTATTTACTAGATTAAGTGTATTTAATGTACTGTATGACTAAACGTTCTATTCTGTTTATATATTTTTGCATGTGATACAGGTGTGTGGTGATGGTGGGAATGCCATATCCCAACATCAAATCCCCAGAGTTGCAGGAAAAGATGACCTATCTGGACAAACACCTGGTCAGACTCTTTACTGCCCTTAAAGGATAAGGCTGGCTTATCTATATTTTTCTTATCATCAACAAATCTCATGTGTAGAGCCAAACCATCAGTTCATTAATCCTACACCATCGCACTGGGTGACATGTTCTTTCCTCACACAGAGTACAGTCACGTTAGTTTGTTTAGAAACAGCTCCAAATAGTAATAACAGTGATAACGGAATTGACATGTTTTTTTGGGGGGGGCAACAGAGCTCTACAGCACAGAGGAATAGGATTTATCAGGCCTTGGATACACACACACAATACTTATAAGCAAGATCACTTCATTGTTGGTTTGGCTCTGCGCGAGATTTGTTGATAATAAGAAAAATATAGAAAATCACCAGCTTCATCCTTCAAAGTCTTCACTGTATCCACACACCTTGCAAAACAAGTACAAGGTCAGAACAGCAGTGACATGAAGGTCATCAGTTTTGTTTGTTTTTCAGCCTCATAGTGGAGGAAGGAGCCCTGGACAAGCACTAATAGAAAACCTCTGCATGAAGGCGGTCAATCAGTCCATAGGTAATAATGCGATATTCACGATAGATAAATAAGAAATAATTGACAAAAACTGCTTATTTCATAGGTAGTTAGATAATACGATCAGCAAAACCTGTTTCAGTGTCTATATGGGTATCTATTGTTTTAAGACAGACTTGAAAAATTTTGAACCTTTCCTACATTTGATTTCCTCTGCCCAAAGGAAGAGCTATCCGTCACCGTGGCGACTATTCCTCCATTGTGCTGTGCGACAGACGTTACTCTCGACCCGCTACGCTCTCTAAACTTCCAACGTGGATCAAAAATCGCACTAGCACACACCCAAGTTTCGGCCCCGCTTTCGCTGCCTTGCGGAAGGTGAGAAACGAGTAAACGTACGCACACACACATTCAATCCACAGTTTCATGATTCAAACTTTCATCTTATCTTCGTCATGCATGTATATTCTCTTTCTTTCAGTTCTTCCTGGAGAAAAAGCAAAAGCAGGTGTAGCTTCACTCCCACTGGGCTCAACTGACACTTTCAAGTATTCAGCTTTGTGACTTAAAGAATGGAACAAGATCAATATTGGGAAGAACTCTGGGAAAACTGAGTGCAACGGCAGTCTCTGCTATTTCAGGAGCCCGAGAAACTGAATATGTTCTAATAAAAATACTGAAAGATAATTAAAGGGCCTCTGTAATAAGTTCCTCATCATAAGGTCGCCACAGTTCTTTTACGCTGCTTTATGTTTACATTCTTCAACATTTTGCAGGCTGGAGTTCAGCGATCATCCAGGGAGGCAGTTTTTCCTGTTTTCAGTGCTTCATACTTGCTTTATTTTATATTTCAACTCTAGGATCTAGTTTACGTGTTGTGTTCTGCTTTGGTCTGCTAACATCTCTGGTTTAGACAAGTTGAGATTATTCAGAGAATAATGAACACAAGTGTTTGACGGCACAATGAAGACAAAGGCCAGATGGACATGTATCACTGGGATGTCTTCAAATTCAGTCTGGAACATGTTGCAGGAGACACAGAAGAAGGTTTTTTATATTCAGCATGTTGAAATGAATTACTGAAGCAGCTCCTGCGCAGATATCAAGCACATCACTGGCGTCCATGTGACTGAAATATTAAATATTTAAAGCATTCAACATGAAGCGTTATGTAATGCAAAGATTGCTTTATTTAATAGAAAGATGTTAGTGAGATGGTTCCTTGATCTCAGTTAGTATTTGAATAAGATCCGCTAGTTTAATTTGATGAAAATATGTTTCATAATGAATATGCAATCAATAAATTGTTTCATCATTTCAGTTTCAGTGATGTTTTCTTCAACTGCTTTAGACAAACCACTGCATTTATTGGCATAATGAGGTCAATTATTGCCCGTTTTACACTAAGAGCTTCTGTCAGCAGGACTTATTACTTTTTTATAATGTTCATGTTGAGTCATTGGGAGGAAGAAATGTTAGTCCTTTTGTACACAAAATAATCCAATACTATCAAATGCTTCAATTATCAGTGCTTTTAAGTGTTCATCGTCCATCATGTTATGCTTCCCAGTCGTCGTCATCTGTTGTTGGCTGTGGGGCAGGAAGTGGTGGGATGACATCTGACATCCTGGCGAATGCTCCGCCGGTGCCACTGGGAGTTTCACCTGACTCTCCACCTGCTGGACCTTTACCAGAAATGCCTACAGAGAAGAAACGCATTATTTACTGAATGCACTTCAATGTTCTTTAATCTCATTTGACATGAGAGGGACTGCTCACCTTTCCTGCGCATGGCAAGCTTATTGAAGAGATCAGACATGAAGTCTCCACCGCTAGTTGCCGCTCCCACTGCTGAGAGAAAAAAACAAAAAAAAACAAGCAGTTACTAAATAATCATGCAATCAGTGTTTTTACATTTTTGCAAACTGGAGCAGTGAAATGATTTCAGTCATTCCCCCGTAGGTGGGCTTCAAAGTGGAGCACATAATTACAAGACTTTTCATCTAGTTAAGCAGCTCTCTTCAGAAATGAAATGCTGGGTCATGAGGGATATACAGTACTATCGGTTAAAAATACGACTGTAACCATGTCAACCTTTTAATGGGGTTCATAAGGTCAAAATGTCCTGGACTATCCTGGAACTGTGATGATAACCAGGAGAGATGCACACAAACGCTCACCCTGACATGCAGTGTGACATGTTGCATTAACGTATGGGTGAATGCTGACTAGGGACCGGTCACGCTCTGCTTTGATTGCATGACTTTCTCATCATTGTTACAGCTGCATCTTGTAGCATCTAAATAAAACATGAGCGGAATCACATCCCCCGCCTCAAACAATCTTGACACCTTGCTCTTGCTCCTTCTGTTTTTTCTTCTCCATCTTGCGCTCTTTGACGTTGCGTAACTTGGCTTTGCCGATGCCTCCGGCGTTGCGGATGGACTCTAGGAGACTGGCTCGGCCGTCTGACGGTTGAACCACCTCGCTGGGAGCGCCAGACACAGGGCCTGCATTCAGATGAAGCAATGTAAGGAGACAGGATCGGCAGTGTACTTTGAGTTTGAGCCCATTAATGTCAATTAGGTCAATCTAATTAAAATGAACAGGTTTTCTAAGGAGAACTTTTATACAATGTCTTGATCATATTCTTCCAAGACTGTAGGATTCTGAATTGCGTGCATGTGACGAACCTGAACTTGGCACTTTAGAGACTTCTGAGGGGCTTTCTGCAGGAGGAGGGGGTGGAGGAGGTGGAGGAGGGGGAGCTCCTGCAGGAGTGGCTGGAGCGATGGCGGGCTCAGGAGGAGGAGGAGGGGGAGGCGGCGGGGGAGGTGGAGCATTAGGTTGGATCTGAGATCCTGAAAGAAAGAAATGAAAAGTCTACATCAGCTAACCAACACATTACCAATCGCTAAAACAACCGCACAGTTAAAATCAGAGATAGCGTGTGTGTGTGTGTGTGTGTGTGTGTGTGTGTGTGTGTGTATGAACCTGGTACGTTGCTCTCCTCAGAGAAAGACGGCAGCTCAGGGATGTTGTGTGTTGGTCCAGATGGGGCGAAGCCAGGCCCCAGGTCTGCACTGTAGGACAAGTCATCTGCAATACCTGGCAGGTCCGGCAGGTAGGACGGCACATCGATCTCAGGCACTTGGCCCAGATCTGGCACGTAGAAATAACTCTCTGCTGTCTGTTAAAGAGTGGTATAAGAATGTGTCCTTACTAATTCTACATTTAAAAAAAAAACAGTGAATAGCGGCAATATTAACAACGTCCACATTGATAAAATATTGTGGTTTGAAGAAGTTTCTACCTGTCTCTCCAGTTGCTCTCTCTTTGTAATGGACAACGGCGCATCAAATGGTTTCTCTTCTTTTTCCGTCTCTAGCGTTGTGTGTGTTTTTGTCACTGCTCCCGCCAGAGGATCAAGGAACACATACTTCTTATATCTGTAAAACACACAAAAGAAGATACAAAGATTTTCATTTAGTCTTCAGCGTTTATAGTTAGCATTTGTGTCTATTTGTGTGAGTGTGTGTGTGTTTGGACTCACAGGTTCTCAGTGGTATTAAAGAGCAACAAGGAACTGACAGAGGAGATGTTACGCGGCAGACTGCCCAGCCCCTCTTCTGTCTCATCTTCTGACTTCTTTTTATTGCTCACACACACTGGGAAATACATTAACTTCTCCTGAAAGGAAGACAGGCAGACATAGGAGTGAGAGGAAGATCTGTAAAATGTCAGCTTAATCCTGAATAACAGGAATCACAAATGCCACCAAAGTGCTCCTGCGCACAGAGGCACGCGCACAAACACTGCAATACTGAATTAAATGGTTAGGGACATAGCTTCTAGGGGATATTGAATAATGCATTTCTGCACCAGAGAAAATTGCCAGAAGTGTTTTCATTTTTTTTTCTCCCTCTCTGACAAATATACACAAAACTACACACTTGCAAGACCGAGCACACACACACAACAGAAAATATGCCAGTTTCTGTAAAGTTTCTTAAGATGGTGAGAGAAAAACTGTGGTGTTCACTATAAATAATGCAGGAGCTTATGCTGAGCTGAGCACACACACACACACAAAAGTACTTCAGAAAAAAATAATACTATCACACATTTACAGTGTGCTCTCACTGTCCGGTGACAGATATACACACAGCACGTGTCATCACATCTACTGAATGTACAGTTTGTGATTAATTCAGCTGCATCTTGCATCTTTGGACCGGACTGTGACTGTAAAAGGGAAAGCACATCATGGTTTAGATGCAGGATTAAAAACACTGCACTTTTCCAAATGTCTATGTTGTTTTCACCTCCTCATCTCTTAATCAAGCATCAAATTTGATTTAAAAAAAAACAACAACAAGCTAATCCAGTAAAAAGGTTGGCTGCTCTGCTCTGCACCCCTGCCAGATCTGTAGACCTGCAAAATAAACTGCCAGTTCTGATAAATATTCTGTATCAAAAACCCAGAATATTTTAGTACAAATGTCATGGTACTTATTACAGCATATGCTATGTAACATTTGATTAACTGGATGCCAACTGGTATTTGACGTAACGGAGACTGATGCGAATGAAAGCTCATTAGAGCTGGTTGACTGATAAGTGGTGTATAAACATGCATGCTACTTATCACGAGTGAACAGCTGTTCATCTAAGAAAGTGTTTAGTGGCAAAGCAACGAAACAACAACGCAGAGCAGGTACCAACAATAACACAGAAATGTGAGGCGTACCTTACAACAGACTTATGTTTTATTTAGTGCTAAAAATGTTTGTCGCTCTATGAGGTATATTGTACCCAAATTTGATTTCAAATACTTCAAATACTACTGCGATGTGCAAGTTTGCCTTCACATTCATAGAACAATATTTCTTTTATATTTAGACTGATCCAAAGAATCCAATTATCATCACAACTAGCTCTTAGAAACAAGACAGCAACTTCAAAAAAAACTGTTTGATCCGGGTCTGATTCGCTGTTTGGAGTAAAGGTAACATTTTGTTGAGAAAGACTGGCAGCAGGCTGAACAAAGTAGCCCAGATGTCCTTCCCTGCTACATCATCCCACTAGTTCCTGCAGGGTCCAGAGGTGATCTCAAGCCAGACCGGCTATGTAATACCTCCTCAGGGAAGAATCTGGCAACATCCTGGTCAGATGTTAAGAGTCACTTCAACTGGCCCCTTTTCAACATGACGGAGAAGCATTTCCACTTCCAGCTCCTTCTGGATATCTGAGCTCTTCATCCTTGTACCCAATGGTGAGCCCAGGCTCATTTAAGCTGCCTGTACTGGCTTTGACCACAACACCCCAGTGAACATGTGCATCACTGTGGATGCCACAGTGAAGGATGGCGGCAGTGAGAATGGGTTGACAGGTGGGGTGGTGAGTCTTATCTTTTAAAAACATGTACCCTGGCTCATATGCCAATTAATCACACCTCTATCTATCTATCGTATAACAATTTGCAGCACTATGACATGTGTCTCAAGCTTCAAGTCATTAGTTGTCAAACATTTTGTGGAACTATGGCTCCAAACAAGTCACGTTTCTTTCCATAGTTGCGTAATTGGAGGCAAGTCACACATATCAAAAATCTATATCTTTGTGTCATGAGTGTTTTAATGTGTTTATCTCACCTGTAAGGCCTTCTCATCAAAGGGTCGAAGTTTGTTCTGTATCCTGTGTCGAGGGCGTGTATGTGAGGAGGGGTCTGTAGCTCCGGTGAAGATGGATGAGTAGTCCTGAAGTCGGTCTGGGGCCGGGTACTTGGCACTGGAGAAAACCTAGAAACACAGATAAAAGCTAATATAACTGACGGACACAAGGCTAAAAAATTTTTTTTTTTTTTTTTAATAAAGTTTGTTATCTTTTTGCCCTGTTGTGTCTTAACTGTGTATCACAGTTGCAATATGTAAAACTGCCATCTAATGCGAAGGTGCTGTGTTACCTTGGTGGCCTTCTTACTGCCTTTGATCTTGTCGACGCGGGCCTGAGCAAGTTTGATCCGGTCAGTGACGGACTGCAGCTGGCGGCGGTTCTTCTCTACACTCTCAGACACCCTGGAAGAAACACACCAACATCAGTATGGACATACACACATCCACACACACACAGAGGAAAATATGTCTGAGACCATATTTCACACTCCAGTATAGAGGAGTGTGTAACTAATAATGGTTACAATAATACTTGTACTATTAATTTCATACTTGATTAATCTCTCATTTATTTTTTCCATTAATTATTCAGTAAAATGTCAAAAATAATGACAAATATTGAAGCTACTGGGAGTTGCCACAGCCTAAAGTGATTACTTTTATGATCAAAAATCCTGAGAAATCTAAGCAAAATTATAATTTGTGAAGATGTAACCAGTAGATGTATTTATTTGCTTGTAAAATATAAATGTTACAACTGATTATCACCATTATATCTTGTTTATCTTGTTGGTTTATCAACCAACCTTTTAGCACTACGTCTGGACGCATGATGTTAATAATAAACCATCGTATATGCCAAATATGAAAAATAGCAAATCCTGAAGTCTGTCATTTGCATGCTAAGAGAAAAATCACACTCTCATATTAAACATAACTGCTTCAGAAGCTTTGATTTTCTTCATAGATACCACCTCTAGATGGTGTGTGTGCTGGGTTTACCTTCTGAAGATGTCCGTAGAGATGGTCTCCAAGTAGAGTAGTGCATCTGCTATCTGATTAACAGCCTCCTCTCTCCTCAGGTCTGGCTGGATGAGAGGCACTGAGTACACCTGGCCCTCCAGGCAGTGCTTCTGGGTCATCCTGGAAAGCAGCCACACAGAGCAAAGTTTACATCAAGATCAAGGCTGTGCAAAGACAAACTCTGATGTCGAGCATGGAAGTTAATTGTTGATACTAGAGCTGCAGCAAATGGAAAATGAATCTGCCACTATTTTACTAACTGTATAGACTCAAACAAAAGTAATCCCTCTCAATCATCACTTATGACTCACTAGAAGTGTGTGGCAGTGTATTTATCTACAGAGACCCAGCCCTCTGCCTGTATTTTCTTATTATTTTTATGTGTTCGCGATGTTTCTGGGCGTCAACCTATGGGCAGTGGGTGTGTAGCCCCCAGCCAATAACAGCGTGCAAGGTGTGAGGTTGGGACTCGTAGCGTAGCAACCAATTTACATCGCTGTTTCTGTCAGCAGAGGCCTGTACTACGAAGCAGGATTTGAGGTTAGTTGGGTATATAACCATGGTAACTTATGCTGAACAGCTAACCCGCTCTGGACCAGAGGTTTGTACTACGAAGCGAGATTAGTAGGTTAGCCAGCTATCTTTGGGCTTAACTCAGGTTTTCCTGTATCAAAAAGCTGGTTCACTTTTAACTAGGATATATCACCATGGCAACTTATGCTGAACAGCTAACCTGCTCTGGAGCAGAGGTCAGATCGCCTGTCAACACCCCGACTACTGACCAATCAGATCACTAGAAAAAAGAATCATCATTCCTAAAGGATCCCAACATGGACAAAAGTCTTCAGTTTACAATAAAGTGACAAGTAAAATTGAGCAATATATATTTTTATTGGTCAGTAGAAACATTTTTTATTGTTCCAGGCTTTTTATTTCCACTCTGGTTTTAAAACAGAGCTTCTAACAAACGGAGAGATCGTTTACGATACTAAACACATAATGATGATTTTAGCTGCATTTTAATTTTATAAAATAGTTTATTTTGTCCCCGGCTGACAGTGTGGATGATTTGATCACTGCAGCTCAGAATACCATGAGACAACTGTGTGATGATAACTGGAAATAAAAATGAGAGCTTGTCTTTTATTAGAAAAATAATCCACTCACTGTTAATTGGCTCCCATCATTATAAATACAACATTTGGGTCAGATAAACCTCGTCATTAACTACTTTTCCACTCTTTGCTTCAGCAGCAGAAACAGTCTGACATTACTTTAAAAAAAAAAAAGTGACATATTCAGAATGATTCCTTCGTCATCCAACTAAATAGCAAAAAATATTCACTCTATAGCTAAGTCATATATAATAATTCCTACATGTATTTTAAGCCTTAGCCTACTTTTAATATGTGGAAATTATTTCTAGTGTTTCTACATCTTATTCTGTGGTATGATTACAGGCTTTCGTTTACATTTTACTTTGTTTTTACTTTGTTGAATATGACTTTTGCTTCCTAAAACAGAAGTTATCCACGGGTACTTTGTATCACTGTTTCATCTCATATTGTATGAGGTACTTCATTCATTCTGATGATGTCGCTCGTAATTAACAACCCTGCATCTTTTACATAAACACGCTCGTAGCTGGATAGGAAATCCCAATGAAGCCAGCTAACAAAAAGATATCTTGGGTTTGTTAAACTAGCTTCATAGTACAGGCCTCTGGACCGAGTAATGTTAATTTCGTTCCTTTGTTGGAATGACACTAAAAATCTTGAAATCCTTGAAATTTGAAGACGGCACCTTTAACTCTGGGAAGTCATAGCAGGTTTTTTTTGTTTGTTTGTTTGTTTTTTGCTGTTTCTGACATTTATAGACGAAACGATTAATGGAGAAAATAAACGTTAGATTAATCGCTGATTAAAATAATAGTTAGTTGCAGTCCGAGTTTATACAGATTGAATGAGTGTGTGTGACAATTAATTTCAACTCAATCAATGAATCTAACTTCTATCTGTTTGCAGTGAAAGGAAAAATGAGACAGAAAGTGTGGCAATTTAAATTGTTTTCTCATTTCAGCCAACTCTTTCACAATGAAGCTCGTTGTTAAATCCAACACATCACTGTGACAACATCATATGCACCCAGTATGGTTAACTAAACCCTACTGCTTTACACCATGGATGTATTAATGCATCCGTGCTTTACACATATACCTCCACTTCTCACTTTTTGACCTCATCTGACTCTCACATGACAGTGCTGCAACACACCACCATATGATGATATTTTGTGGTTTTCAGTGTGTAAAATGTTAATCATTTTTTGCGGTGTTTGGTAATACCAACAGCTGACAGCTAAAAAAAACTGCATCCAAAGTGTTAAATGGCAGAGAAATTAGCTCTATAATGTAAGTTAGTAAAAGGACGATCAAAGGAAAACCTGTTCATGCTAAAGAAGGAGAGTCGCCGTAAGTCTTTTGGGCCATAACTGTTTAATGACAAGTAACACTGCGAAACCTACACCCTGTAAAAATAAACATCTTACCTGACCATGGATGTTGTTTTCTGGTTACTGGTTACAGAATAGATATAATAATAATAAGAAGAAGGAGTTAGACTAACAGCACTGGCAATTCAGCTAGCCACTTAATAAGCAAAACAACGGTCCCCCACTTCCGCATCCATGTGACACGTGACTATGACGAATCTAAAATGTTGCCTTCAAGTGCTTTCTGAACGGTCCGATTTAAAAGTACTTAACCGCTTGAATGACCTGAACTAATGGTCAACGTAAGAGGTATAAAACTTGGAAAACCCACTTTATCATTGTTTTTTTTTTTTAAAGAAATTGTATTTCTTTTATCTCACTCTTCATGCATCATTTAAATGCAACTCCAATTGGTGTAAAATAGTTGACAAAGCATTCTCCCAAGTGAAGATTATGTGATATCATCAAAAGCTTCAGAACAGCTACTGAATGGACCTTGAGGTGACACTGATTTGTCAACTGCTGTTTCCACGGCCAAGAATGAATTTTCAATCTAAATGTATTATTATTATCATCATACATGTATATTATTCTAAGGAAAAGAATATTCTGGCGACCTGTGGTAAACTATATCGGAAAATAGAATAGACGTGTGCTGGGAAAAAAATATCTTCAGATTTCGTGTGCAGTAAATCACACACTGGCTCAAATGTTGAACCTCTTTATACAGCCTATAGGGTGCGATCTTGCTCTGGAGTTTTCTCGTGCCTGTGCGTAATGACGCATTCGTCCTCCAGCGCCTCTCCTCCTCCCCTCCTCCCTCCCTCCCTCCTGTCACATCTGGATCTGGCTCCTCTCATCAGCACCACTCAGCGCAGTGAGAGAGAGAGAGAGAGAGAGAGAGAGAGAGAGAGAGAGAGAGAGAGAGAGAGAGAGCGGAGGGAAGGAAACGACCGGAGAAGCGGAGGCTGGCTCGGTCGGTGCAGCCTCATTCACAACCGAGCAAAAAAAGGAGAGGAGAGTGGAAGGACATCTCACCTTCTCATCCGCGCTCACGGATATTTTTGTATCCCAGTCCTCCATCCGTCATTCCAGCTTCTTTTCTTCTTCTTATCCTTCTCATCCCTCTTCTTGTCTTGGATATGATGAGCTCCAGCCTGCTGGAAAACCCGGTGCAGGCGATTCTGTACCTGCGGGAACTCACCACCATCGTCCAGAACCAGCAGAGTCTCATCCAGACCCAGCGCGCCCGGATAGAGGAGCTGGACCGGCGGGTGGACGACCTCATCGGCGAAAACAGGCACCTGCGGGACGTCAGGGTACAACAGCAGCATCCTTACCCTCACCACCACCACCATCATCATCACCCCGACCCCAGCTGCCTTCATCATCACCATCACCCTCAGGACCCTAGTGCGGGGTCTCTGCCAGACCATGCGCCTCCAACAGCACAGGTCGAGGCGGCTCCGGGGGTTCAGCCGTCGCCTCCACAACCTATGGACCCAGGAGACATGCAGCTGGTCCCGGCCGACCCGTCCGTGGTTACCCCGGTTGAAAGTGACCCAGAAAACGATGGAAGTTGCCCCAGCTGCCGCTCTTTGGTTCCGATGACCTCGACAACCCTTTGTCGATCCTTGGCCCTGACTAAGAAATCCGAGTGAGTATATGTTATATGTGTGCGTCTGTCTTAATATAGTCCATTAGGGAATATACTGTATAGGCAAAAAGAAGGTTTTGAGGGTGT
This sequence comes from Thunnus maccoyii, assembly GCF_910596095.1. Lineage (NCBI taxonomy): Eukaryota > Metazoa > Chordata > Actinopteri > Scombriformes > Scombridae > Thunnus > Thunnus maccoyii. Next base: position 18,756,140 of record NC_056537.1, on the reverse strand, counting down.
TTAATACATTTTTTAAAAATGGTATTGAGATTTCTGCAGTATCGACCCACAGCCAAATGCATTTCTTACCTTGGTTATAGTTGTCTTTTCAAATTCTTCATAGTATTTGTGTGGCATTAGTCTAACACTGAATAATTATGAAACGTACACGCGCGCACGTGCGTGTCCTGCAGATTGAGAGGCGTTTAATTAATGAAGAAGGCGCTTGAAAATTTCTAATTTTCAGCTGTGTGTGTCTGCTCAGGACTGTGCCAGAAGAGGAAGAGGTGGATTATTTAAATGAGAAACTGGATCACGATCACTGGATCATTACATAACAAACAGCTGTAGGCCTGTGTGTGTGTGTGTGTGTGTGTGTGTGTGTGTGTGTGTGTGTGTGTGTGTGTGTGTGTGTGTGTGTGTGTGTGTGTGTGTGTGTGTGCTGGGAAAACACTCGGCGCAGCGGTCAATGTCAGCTCGAGACAGGAGCAGCTTCATGTGTGATGATGAGACACCGCGAGTCGCTGTCCATGGTGCTGCTGGGTTTCTCTATTAATTACTGCACGGGATCTGAGAATTCTCACGGGACCTCTCGGGCCTCTGATGTTGCTGTGTTAGATGAGACACACGTGCATACAGTCACACACACACACACACACACACACACACACACACACACACACACACACACACACACACACACACACATACCACCACCACCACCACGACCCCCTGCCTGGCACCGGAGCCTCACAGTACATCAGCACATCACCTAATGAGAGAAAACCCATCCTTCTCTCTTTTTCTCCTTCTGTGCGTGTGTGTGTGCGTGTGTGTGTGTGTGTGCGCGCGCGCGTGTGTGTTCTGTTCATAAGTTGTATCCCAGCAGGAGTCCTGATTGGTCTCTCTGGGACTCCACCCCCACTGAGAGGAGCAACACAGAACAGAGCAGGAGTTGAGAGGAGCAGAGGAGTGCAGAAGGGGATACAAAAAAAGAGGAGTTGTTGATATTAAATCTATAGCGAATATTTCACCTGTCACACTTTACACTTCCTCTGTTTGAGTTGTGTGTGTGTATCTGCCTGTTGCTCTCTTTTACGGCCTTGCCTTTAACCTGACTTGTGCTGTTATAAAGAGCTTAGCCCCCGGCAACTATTTGTTATTCTTTGACATGAACCAGAGTTACACCAGTTCTTAATTTCTATTCATTTTACAGGAGAGGTTTGGTGAGGAGGAAATCACAATAAATTAAAATTGTTATTGTAAAAGCTGTACAGCATCCATCACATGATCAGGCAGAAATGTGGGGCTCCTGGTTTAAATCGGCCTTCCTGTCTCTGCGGTTGCTGATGTGTGTCCTTGAATGTAACCTTACATCCCCACTTTCTTATTGATTATAAGTCTCTCTGGATGAGGCCATGTGCTTAACACATCATTTCTACTTTTGCTCCCGGCAGGCCAAGCAGGTGAGGGGGAGGCGAAGCTTTCACTTGCATTTTTTGGAGGATTCACCTCCCTGTCATTGCCTGCTGCATCCTGTCTGCAGCTGACTGGGGATCAGATCTGCCCTGTGCTATTCCTGTTGTCTGTGACTTGTGTGTGCAAGCGTGTTTCTATGCTACAAACGTGTGTGCTTTGGTGCATACTGTATGTCTGCATGCTGAATGTTTAAGTGTAGGCGCACGTGTTGGCAAGCGGCGCACACTTGCTTTCTTTCACACGTTTTTACTGTATGCATTAATCTAAATGTTTATCTAACCCTATAGAGTCCAATTTTCTTTGCCCTATATGGCATGCGTTGCGCAGGGTTGGCTCTGTGTGTGTTTATATGCTTTGCATTGTTGTCAGTGTTGCCACTGCACGTGGATGTGCCTATGGGGGAAGAGAAAGGATCCTCTCCTCCACTCATTCTCTGTCTCTTTCTCCAGCTGAGCCTCCTATCTGCCCCACTTAGCCCATGGAGCGAACAGTAATCAGCCATTCTCAGGAGAGAGAAAAGGCAGAGAGAGAGAGAGAGACAGAGAAAGAGAAAGATGCATGCTCAGTCGTTGTCTTTGATGGAGCCCTTGGAGGTGTCTAGAGGAAGGAGCTTGAGGCTGACATTGGAATGGACCAGAGAAAGAAAAAAAGAAAAAAAAACAGGGAGGGAGGGGGGTTTCAGTGCACAGAGTGTGAGACAGGTACAGAGAGAGACCAAAACAGAGAGAAGGAAGGAGATGGAAAAAAGGGTGCATCTAAGGTAGCTGTCTCCTCCGTTTATCTGTCTTGCTGGCGGACAAACAGATAGGTTGGAAACCTGAGGGACAGAGTATGGCGTCCCTTGGCACAGTGGGAGGTGCACACAATGTACTGGCATCATTTTTGAGTCCACAGTACAAATGTAGCTGATTTTATTGCATGTTAACCCTCCTCCTTGTCCCCCCGCTTTCTTTTACACCATCTACTGGATACCGGCCGATGAAAAGCACTGCGTTTAAAGTACTCTTACAAAACAGGAAAGAGGAGAGGGACGGTGAGAGGGAGGACAGGGCACAGCAAGAGAGAACATGGGCCGACGGCAGGAGGCATGTACTCTTAAAATATTCACCTGTTCTCTTTGTAAGCGTTGTTGGATGCGGATGGCCATTATGTGTGTGCCTTGTACAGACAGATGGATAGACCTGCTGACTCTGTGTGTGCGTGTGTGTGTGTGTGTGTGTGTGTGTGTACTAAGGGACCCAAGCAGCCTGGCCTCTTCCTCACTGCATGAGGCTGTTTTATTTATTTATATTTATATTAGCCTGGCAAAATAATTCAGCTCTCATACTAATGGTGAACAGGAACTAGTTTTGCTGCTCCACAGTTTTTACATTTTGGCCTTAAGTTATGATCTCCTTCCTCTACCCCGTATTTGAACTTCTCTCGTTGCTCTTGTTTGCATTGCTCACCTAACCTTTTAGAGAGAAAAGAATCAATCTCCTTTTTTTCTATCTTCATTTGTATTGCACAGATTTTTAACATATATTGTTGGCCTAATCTTTAAGGTGTTTTTTAAATCAATGATTGATGTGAGATTTGACTCAGATATTTGAGATTTGCTCCCTTTTTGGTTGGTTGTTACATCATGCGGCTTTAATATGAAGATGTATAAAGATGAATCAGATGCCAAAAGGGCCATGACCAAAAGGTTATATCGCTGATAGACTCAGTTCTGACAGTGTGCAGTAATTAAATCGTTTCATTCACATGATTTAATTTTCCCGTGCATTACATAACACTTACTTCGCCTTGTGACCCTCCTACAAACTTACAACATAGTGAACTACTGCACACTTGCACAGCACAGATGTGTGTATGTCTTGAATTAGTTTTCACCTTGAGGAGGACGTGAGAAGTGTTAACTCTCAAAGAACATGGATGGATTCTTGAATAATTAACAGATTTGTTTAAACATTAAATAGTTTTAGTGACAAAATAGATTTATCTTATATATGAAAGCTTTGTGTATGGCTAGATTATAAGTCAAGGGACTACAAAAGTAAAATTGAAAAAGTAATTGACTTATTATGTGAAGATTGTGAAGTAACCTGGAGGGGAAAAACATGAAACTCATTATTGTCACATTGTTTATTCTACATTCAGTCTATCAGTGTATCCTACTAAATTTAACATACTGTACGTTGATTAGCATGTTTGAAAAGAATCAGTTGGATGCATGAGAGATGAGTCTGACTGAATGATGGAAATTAGCTTGGCTAATTACAGGTGGTGTACTTAATTTTATTTTTTTTATCAGGTTTTCTGGTCCTGGTGTTTGAGATGCAGAGGAGAGCAGCACCATAAAGAAAATCACTGTTTTGAAAAATGAATATTGAGATTTAAGTGTTTTTGAGAGTTTTCAAAGCCCCTGGGAGTGGTTAACAGAGGGAATTACTGCAAAAAAAAGTATTTCTGAATAAAATGTGATGGATTTTAAAAGTGCCGTCCTTCCATTAAGGGAGTATGGGTACTGCGCTTGGGACCTCATCTCAGGCTCTAAGAGGCTCACAAAGTTTTGACGCCAAGGTTGTAAACTGCAGAAGTGCTGCTAAATCGAAAACATATTATTCATGTGTGTATGTTTGCGTGTTAGTCTGTGTGTGGGGTGTCAGTGGTGAGGTAGGTGTTACAACAGATGGAGGAGTATTATTCATAGAAACCGGGTGTGAGGAGTGTTGATTGGAGGTATTAAAAACAAGGAGAAAAAAAAAAACAGTGTCCCTTTAAGTCTGTAGAAGTTGCTGTGAAAATGAAGCTTTTTATAGCTCAGACTGTCACTCTGAGGCTTACAATGACTCTGACTGGCTGTCAGTGTGGGTCTGTGTCACTTGCAATATGCTGAGCCCAGGTCAGAAGACTTACTGTAGCGTAGCCAAGAAATTCACTGTTAACTGAATGCTTTGGGCTTATTGTGGAAGAGGATAATGTGACCTATGCCCGCCCCCACACCTCTGAAACAATGTATCTTTAAGATGTTATTTAAAGTCATGATCATGCTCATTTTTATGTCTGGTAGTGAGAGGTCATCCAGCATCCAGAAGGTCAGAAGGGTCGATCTATGCAACGGCTTACACATTATGTGTGTCAGTTATATAGTTTTGTGCTTTTCACTCTAAATTGCTCTAAATAAGTGTGCCAGCAAAATACTCAAAATATGAATGTAAATTTAAGATGTTTGAGAGAGAAATAAGAGAAGCGAACTTAAGACGAGGAAACAGAGCTGAAGTTACCATCTGTCCAGATTGGGTTTGGGAATTCTGCTAAATCACCACTGCTCTGATGGATTGAAAGGGGGCATAAACAAGCACATCCAGACACACACACACATACACACACACACACACACACACACACACACACACAAACATATAAATACACTCACACATTGTAAGCGTTCTCAGCCTTGGATTGACCTACATAGGGTATTTACCCTGGGATCAGTGCCAAATCGTAAACAGAAACCATGCAAATAATCCAGAAGAGTCTAATGAGAGCCTCCTCAGGATCTTTTGGGATGTTGGACTAAGAATGAACTGAAGGAGGGAACAAAGCAAACAGCCAATAATTACTGAATGACACGTTGTTCTTCCAATTCTGTCCACCTCTAATGTCTCCTCTCCCCTTGCTCACCTCTCCTCCTCCTCTGTTGTCTGTCCTGCAGGAGCGAGACAGTGCTGCATCAGTTTTGCTGCCCCGCCCCTGAGCATCCTGAGGCTGACACCACCGGCTCATCCGGGTAAGACTGAATTAACCACCAATCACAGGCACTTTCATTTTCCTGTTTTTGCTCCTTGGTTTCTTGCAGTGTGCTCCTTCAACCATTGAAAAGTTTGTGTGACTGTAAATATGCACACTATCTGTACATGTGTGTCATCTAACTGAGTCATGTCCACACCCAGGCTCTTTCATCAAGCTTGTTAGCGTGTACACAGTACTGTATGTGAGTGTCAATTAGTGTATTTATGTACATGTGGAGCCTGCGGTCACTGAAGTTACAGTGCGTCCGCTGCGTGTGAGAGTTAAATGCTTCATAACAAAGCTAGCTCTGACAGCCTCAAGGGTAACGTACGTATAAAAAGGCAAAAAGAGGAGGCGGTGGGGGGATGGGAAGAGGGGAGGGGGGGGGGGGGGTATGAGCTGATATTGCCACTATAAAAGTGCCCATGGCAACCCAGCAATGACGCAATGGCTACCACTACCATAGTAACCACAGAATAAAAGTGTTGACTTTCAGAATCTGCTGTAGCCACTTTTGCCGTCTGTTTCTGCGTGGGCTGGTTGTCTGTTTGTTGTATGAATTTGTTCATGTTTTTTTGTGTGTGTGTGTGTGTGCATGGGGGCGTGTGAATGCATGACGTTTCACTTCGGCATGTTTGAATGAGCTGTTTTCAACTCTGGAAAAGCTGATTTGGTCTTGTTTCTCAATGATTACTGTTTGCCCTCCCTCCTCCGGAATTTCTCCCGCCTTTCAACCCTCTGTACTCTAAAAGAACATTTCTAAATCTAGTCTTTCCCAGTCACATTCACTTTTTTCCATCTCTTCATCTGCTGTGATATCCTCCACCCCTGAGTTGTTTATTTCTGTATGCACCTCTACTCATTATTTACCAGTCTGTTGGAAGCCCTTGTCGTTATTAATCATCTTTCCACCATTATTTCTATCTCATCCCTCCCTATCAAGCCCTCTCACATTCTGTTTTTATTAATATCACCATCTGTCTGGCTGGAATTGCTCTCTTCTCTCTGATCTGATGACTTAACTCCTACACCCACATACAGTCCTGATTGGATGGGCTAATGGCACAGCAGCGGTGGACAGCCAGCTGAGATGATGAGATGTAGGGGCACCGTGTAACAGTGTAGCTCATCATTATCATCACATGAAGTTGTGAGTGCCTGGTGGCTGCAAACCTGCACCACCTTTACACACTAACTGTCATCCTCTGAATTCATCGGAGCACACAAATAACCCCCCCCCGCCCCCACCCCCCTCGAGACGTCATGAGATCCGCCTCCAGCCTAACCTGCCATGCCTTTTCTCTCCTCTCCTCAGCCTCTGTGTGTGTGTGGTTGTACAGTACTGTAGGTCTCTTTGGGACCTTGAGTGATACGATTCGACAGATGTTCATTTCTCTTCCACTATGACATCACACAGGCAGGCAGAGACTGTGGGTGTGTGCCTGGTGTGTTTGCTACTGTGTATGTGTGTGTGTGTGGGGGGCGGGGGGGGGGGGGGGGATTGTGAGATAGAGAGCAGGAGAGAGTGTATAGCACCCATATCATTATGGAGGCTTTTGCTGTCCAGATGCATTAATAGCTCCAGTCTTGCTTTTAAATCCTCTAATGTATTCTAATGTACTCTAATGTATTCTGATGCAGCGCTGGGGCATGGCGGTGTTTTAATAGAGTTTTCGAAAGAGACAGCCTCCAGCATGCACACACCAACACAATCTCTCGGTATCGTCCTGTTTCCTCTCTCTGTGTTTCCATCTCTGTCATTCCTCTGGCTCCACTCTCTCTCCCTCTCTTGCGCTCAGGCGGTTTATCTCATTTAAAGATATGACCAGCTTCTCTGCCCTTATCTCTGACTTTTGACTGGGGACACTGAATAGTTGCTTTCGAAGCAATCAGAGAAAACAAAGAGGAACTTTAGAGATGAACTCATTATTTAACCATGAGCAGGATTTTTAGTGTCCCCAGACTTGTTTAGCACTGGTCCACTTTGTGTAAAAATTATTAGAGTAAGTATTATCGCGTTGGAGTACACAGCATCACGCACACACACAGTCATAATTGCACACTATAATTAAACCTCTTAGGGTTTCACCTCTATGCTTACATTAGTCCAGTTTGGCTGTATAAAAAGTGCTGATTGTTCTGTGTTTTCTTCTAAATCTTACCAAGATGAATGAAGCTTGAGTTGTCAACAACAGAACTTGGATATAAAGGACACTTTTTGCTGTGTCATGGTAATAATTTGCTGTGGTAAGCCTTGTATGGCTTTCACAGAATTCTAATAATGCTGTCATTTAAAAGAACATTGTTCCATCTGTGGATAGGACCCGGGATTATAAGAGGAGGATGGGACACTTTATCATAGGCAGCATGCACTGGAGACAGCCTCCATAATAAACTGTGTTGAAATGAAATGAATAAAAAAGTGCCCTGGGTCAGATTCATGCTGGATTTAAATGTATTTTGTTTTGTAATTGCTTACCACTTCTGCTGTATCACAGAAGTGATTGTAAAATATCTGCGGAGTCTGATTTGGTTACTCCTCTACTTTTACTGCAAGTCATTTTTGATTTTGAGGATATTTTCTGTTATTGTCTTGCAGTGCTTCCAATGTTTTTGAACTCTTTCTCCTCATACTATAATTCTAGCAGCAGAACACAAAAAATTGCATAAAACAGTAATTTTTAGTTCTATGCAGCAGACTCAGTATGTTAGACTTTTCATCACAGCCACCACTGACATCCAAATGATGTAATTGCTATGGTAACACATCTTTTATCTAGTGGAACTTTGTTTGTGCGCCAAACGACTATTTCAGAGTAGATTCAAATGTGAATGACTATTCTTTCAATTTCTGTGTCTAAAATCAACCTGCATTTACTACATAGTGCTCTATGTCTACTTTACATCATTTAAATTTATTGTCTAAATCCTGGAGTATCAGACAGTGTAATTCTGCTTTTATTTGTCTTGGAACAGATCGATGATTAATTATGCAGTTGGAAACCACCTGAGTGATGACTGTATTTGTGTGTGGATAAATCATTGCTTGTTGTGCTCTGGTGGTGACAAGTTGACAGAGCCTAACAAAGATCTCTTTGTCATCAAAACATTGCTCTATAAATTAACTTTATTGGGACGGTGTAAAATGTGGTGTCATTACATTATTTTTTGCTATATTTCGCATTGGATAGATGTGTAAATTACAGTTACACTACAACTGACAGTGAGCTGCAAAACTTCACAAGTGTCCAAAATCTCAATTTACTGCCCACTGTAGATTTTGGCTGAAACTATTAGTCAAACTGACTAATTGATTAGCAGAAAATTAATCAGCAACATTTGTAACTGACCAATTAAAAATGCCGAAATTTCCACTGTTTCCTACTTCTCACAATGTGAGTTATTGCTGTTCGTTGGTCAAAACAAGTTATTTGAACATGTCAACTTGAGCTCAGATAAATTGTGACAGGCATTTCTCACTATTTTCTGACATTTTTCTGACCATATTGATTAATTGATTGATTAATAAATAATCAACAGATTAATTTAAATATTGTTGCCTGCAGCCCTGCTATAGCATAAACCATTGGGGTTTTATTATGTAGACAATAGTAAATTTATAAAAGGACAGAGCAAAAGTCTATAGTGTAAACTCTTAAAAAAAAAAGGTCTTTTCATCCCGGTCACATTTCCAGAGTTTCTCTCCTGCAACCTGCAGTGGAGCCACAAATCTGATGAAACAGAGCTGGACACAGCGTCCTCCTCGCCCCGAGCCGCCACAGTCACACATTGCTCTCCACCTGCTGCCTCCCTCATGAAGCTCTTCACACTCCACATAGTTGATGACCTGCCACTGCAATAACGGCAGAGTTTTGGAGGTCAGGAAGGATGAGGACTGATAGCTTTCTGCTCTTATTTCCGTGGCAGTGGACAGATGCTGAGCCTGGAGGATGGAACGTCCTCCAGCAGACAGGAAGTTGAGGGCACCAAGAGGGAGGGCCCCAGCGAGTACGAGATCACCCTGGAGAATAAAAACAAACAGGTATGTTTTTCTCAAAATGCGAGGTGTGACTTCTCTTTCAGGTGTGTATGTGTGTGTGTGTGTGTGTGTGTGTGTGTGTGTGTGTGTGTGTGTTTGGGACAGAGTGAATGATGACTCCTCCATCCCTCTTTCAGTGTGAGGAGGTGAGCGCATGTGAAGAGGGTGACAGGATGATCATTTGACATTATGCCTTGCGTGACAAAAAGATTCCCATTCAGATCTATTTCTGTCACTGTTGACATGAGAAAGAACACCATCGTTTCCACTGCCACAGCGAGAGGAACACGAAAGATGCTAGGTTGTCATGGTAACAGTTAATAACTGCTTCTGGCGGCTGGAGATGTCTTTATTTCTCATAGCAAACTGCTGAAGGGTCTTCTGTTGCTACTGCTATTGCTTCTGCAATGTGTGTGTATATGAGTGCGTGCTCCTGTTGTATGTGTGTGTTTGTGCACTTTTTGTAGGCGTGTTTGCTTGTGTGAGCAGACACACACCCAGGCACACATGAGGCTGTCCTCCTTTTTCTTACTCTTTGTCCCCTCTTCCCTGCCTCTGCTTCCTTCGTCTCTTCCTCTTGCTGAAAATATAGTAGGGCAAAATTCTGGAGGATGCTGAGATTTTGGGCTCTGCCAACAAGCAGCACAGATATAGGCTTGTGCGGTTGTTTACTTTTCTATTCATTTTCTCAACAGCACCTTTGTCACAGCCCATCCATCCTCCTTCCCTTGGCCCTTCAGCCACTATTAGCTGTTGAATGATGATAGATGATGTTTACTTTGGGTCTAATACCATAAACCCTCACCGGTTTTAAAAGAGCTGGCAGATAAGCAAGAAGGATACTTCTAAGAAGGGTGTGAGTGAGTTTCATGACTCAGACAATGCTGAAATTTTTTTGGTCTTCTGTAGACATGGGCACAAAATGGCAACATGATATTTGTCTGCTGCTGGATGAGTAAATATTTTTCAGTGGCATCTGTGTGCTTTGCAGTATCACTTTTGCAGTGTCTTCAGTGAGTCTCGGAGCCTTGTAAACATGTTTGATATTTAAACTCACACCCCCTCACTCTCTTCCCCTCCCCAGATAGAAGAGTTGGAGCAGAAGTATGGAGGCCATCTCATAGCGAGGCGGGCCGCCCGTCGCATCCAGACAGCTTTCCGTCAGTACCAGCTTAGCAAGAACTTCCAAAAGATCCGTAACTCACTGTCGGAGAGCAAGTTGCCCCGTCGGATCTCCCTGCGCCATCCCAGCCCTTCAAGCCAAAACCGGAACAGCGCCCAGAGACACAGTTACAGTCTGCATCCGGGAGGAGGACAGATACCTTTGCGCTCCAAAACACCACCTCCGCCTCCGTGTCGCTCCACCTCTCTGCCCCCTTCTCCTGCCTCTGCCCCAGCAGCTGCTCCTCCTGCTGGCCCAGGCCCAGGACCAGCTCCAACTCAAACCCCTGGACAGACACTCACACAGCTGGAGGACTGCTTCTCTGAACAAGTGAGTGCTGCACTTATAACTGTTTATTCAGTTATAGTTCCCATACACTTTGTTCTGAGTAGGGATCCAAAATGGTGCAGAAAAAGAAATGTAGTTTCATGTTTACTTTTATCAATATACTGTGAAATCTGCTAAAAGCTGGATAAACATTCCAATTGAATCACAGTATTCATGTTGATGTTTTGACCAATCATTAAGCCCTACAGCTGTGCTGCCATAAATCTACAGCCCACTGACAGGCGACATCATTTTCCAATCCTGACCTCCCCGCCTTTGAATCCTACGCTCACCCAAGCAAAGAGCAGATACTCAGCTGTTTAATCAAGCCTTATATCTACATTGTATCTGTTTCAACTAAATTACACTGTCTCAGCTGGCTTGTTCAGTCACTATCCTGTTTATCTAGTTTCATCTAGTTTTACAAATAATAAGCAAATACTAATTAGCAAATCTGCTGGTATCACACACTTTTCCACCCATGAATCATGTCCCTTGACCTAAAGAAAAGCATTGTTTTTTTTTAAATTTGCAGCTGCACTCCTTGGCCCAGTCAATTGATGATGCCCTTCGTGGTTGGAGCTTGTCAGAGGGTGGAGAGGGGAAGGGCCTACTGATGGACCCCGGGGCCCTTCGTGCAGCTGCTGAGAGTGCTTGTCTGCCCCGCAGTGCCAGTTCGCTGCTCATGGCCTTCAGGGATGTCACTGTTCACATTGACAGCAATAGCTCCTACACCATCTCTTCTGCTACCACCACAACCACCACCTCTCTGGGCAACACAGGTGGAGGAGAACCTGGCAATAGGAAAGCCTCTGTGAGTGGGATGGCTGGGGGGGGGGATGGCCAGTCGGCAGAGGGTGTGGAGCAAGAGTTTCCCGCACCTCCTCCCAGTGAGGAGCTGGAAATGGTCGATCCAGGATCCAGGAGGGGTTCAGCAGTGCCAGCTCCGGGAGTAGGAGGGACGGAGGGGGAGAGTGGCTCAGACAGACAGGGGTCCACTTCCACTTCTACCTCTACATCCACTTCCATCTCCACAGCCCAGTCTAACCAGCAGCCTGCCCAGATCTACACCCAGTACCAGCAGTACCACTACACTCATCCTCAGCAGATTCCAGGAGGACCGAGCCCCGAGGCCCTGCAGGCCCTGGTCGTCTCTCTGCCAAGAGATCGCTGCCAGGACCCGGCTTCCTGCCGCTCACCAACCCTGTCCACAGACACACACCGCAAACGCCTGTACCGTATAGGACTCAACCTCTTCAATGTGTGAGTGGCCAGACAACACACACACACACGCTCATGCACACAGAAAATTGTGAGAAATTTCTGCAGCTTCTGGCTCCGGGTTCAAAGTACACTTATTACAATGTGTGTCTAACAAATCTCCAGTAGCCCTGCAAACTGCTCTAAGCAGCTGCTCATTAGTGTTGTGATTGTTTGGAGGAGCTGCCTGTTCAGTGGCATGTTGTGATGTCCATGAAAAAAAGAGTTGGAGATAGAGAGGAGGGAGGGGGACAAGAAAAGAGGAAAAGAGTGAGAATGCAGTTGAAGAGGAAAGGCAGTCAAGGAGGTCATGAACAATGTGAGAGCCTCTCAGTTACTATAAATAGAGTCCACGGTTGGCCTGCACTTTTTATTAGTTAATGCAAATTAAAGTAAATTAACTCATATGCATCAGTGACAGTGGGTCTGATCCAGAGGTCCAGAGCTAACAGCTTTTGTGCATGAATGCACTCGTCCTTTCCTTCTTTCTCTTTATACTATTCTTCCTCTTACATGCACACCCCATGCACACACACACACACACACATATACACACACACTTTCTCTCATACACACACATTAAGCACCCTTTCTCTTAAATACAGTGCTACGCATTTTCTTTCTCACTCTGGCCCACACACCTCTCCGCTTGAATGCACAGAAACATCATACACACGCTGTTAACTCTAACACTATCTGCTTTTCTGCTGTTGGCTACTGCGGGCAGGAACCCAGAAAGAGGCATCCACTTCCTGATCACGCGTGGTTTCGTCCCAGACACAGCCATCGGAGTGGCTCACTTCCTGCTGCAGAGGAAGGGCCTGAGCAGACAGATGATTGGAGAGTTCTTGGGAAACAGCAAGCTGCAATTCAACAGAGATGTTCTTGAGTGAGTCCTCATTTTTTGTATATGGCGACATTTATACTGCACCTCACAGTCTTCATGAGTGATGATGGAGTTTGTTCATGGAGATGAGTTTTGTTTTAGATTTTTAACAAAGGTTATAAATAACCTCTTTTCAAATCAAATCAAATTTTAAATCATTCACTAATGCTTTATAGATCCATCATAAGCCATTAAAGGGGTATTGCAGCAATTTATTACCTGTATTACACCTCCAGAAAGTTTGAGGGATAGTTTTGGGGAAGTTTGGGGCTAAAAATCTAATTTAAAAGAAAGGATGGCTAAAGTCAAAGCAGCAAAAACCAATCACTATGACATCGTCAGCATATATTACTCACTTTTGAAAGCTGCTCCAGAGCCGCACAAGAAATTGAGACAAGACATTTTCACAGGTTGTGTAGTACTCCTGTAGTTCCCTTTTCATGAGAAGTGTTGCCAGGTTGTAGAAAAAAACCTTTGGATGTTTTTTTTCCTCCTCCAGCATGACACTTTATATTAATTTTTTAGCTAGTTCTTTAGTTCATTAAGAAGACCCCTCCAATAGATTATTTGACCATTTACCTTCTGGAAAAAAGCTGTAGAGCATCTGGTCTAAAATCCCTTGTGCTGCAGAGTTGAAAGTTTGTGGTAAAAATCTATAATTTATATATGACTTATGAACATTTACAGCGGCAGATTTAATGTCTAGATAGAAAGAGACTTACAATGCTTTATTTTACAACTAAATGATGATTTAGTAGGCTACTCTGGAGCTTTCGACCATATCACACAAAGCTCTTTAGATTGCTTAATTGCCACTGTAGATGTTCAAACTTTCCATGATTTTGAGCACCCCCATGATTGCTCATCCATGTTGAAAGTCACAATTCTGGAGCTTTTTAGCCAAATAAAGGTACGCTTGCTTGTAGGCAACTGAGCAAACTCTATCTGGTGATGAGGACCATGTGATATGGTCAAAAGCTCCAGTATAAGTGAACCTTGAGATTTTTGTCAACCACTCTTTCTAAGGTAAAGAATGAATTTTGACTCCCTGGATGTTTTGTTACTTCTAAAAAAAGAGAGGAAATGAAAGATTAAACAAGAGGTTTGTTAGAACTTAATGAATTCAGGTATTTTAAAAGAGCTAAAAACAGAACTGGCTATTGGAACCCAGCCCCACATATACAGTACACGTGATAACACACAGACAAACTTGACATGCAGCACTTGTATAAATGCAACACATCCATGAAAACGCGCATTTACTTAATGCTTTCATGCTCACCCTTTTTGCATCCAACCAGTGTAGACAGAGATCCAGGATAGAGAGGCTTTTTGCTGAGGTTGTTGCAGAGACTGTAGAAATAGGTCACTGCACTGAACACACACACACACAAGCACACACCCTCACTTTCTCTCACATTGACACACAGACACATGCATGGACACAAATACCAACGTAGATGTACACACACGGTCGAAAAACGTACATACACAAATTTGTTTATGTACTTCCATTGCCACAGCCTGTCCTCAGTCTTTCATGTACCTCTCTCTTGCCCCCTTGCTCTTTGCATTTCATTATTTCACCCTCTCATCCCCTCTTTCCTTCCCTCTTATCTCCCACTGTCGTCAGACCCTTTCTTCTCCATTGATGTTTGCACAAAGTGCGTGTGTGTGTGTGTGTGTGTTTATGTGTGCAAACATGTTGTCTCTATGTGCGTCTTCCAGGTCAGTGGTTCTGTAATGGAAGTGTGACTGTAAAAGGAAGATTTGCCATCAGCACTTGGGTACTCATAGTTTGTTGTACATGCACACACACGGACACACGCACACTCGCTTATTCACCTTCTCTTCTCTGTGAAACACTAGAACTAAAAACCTTATCTCACTCTCCTTTTCTCTTTTGTTTTCTGTCTTTCTGTCTGTCTCTTCACAGTTGTGTTGTGGATGAGATGGATTTTTCAGGCATGGAGCTCGATGAAGCCCTGAGAAAGTTCCAGGCTCATGTTCGTGTTCAGGGAGAAGCACAGAAAGTGGAGAGACTCATCGAAGCCTTTAGGTGAGACTGTCAACTCGCTCAAAACTGGCCTCGCTGACTAACAGGCTCTGGCTTCACTCTTTAATATGACTCCCCGCTACAACAGTCCATCACATGACTGAGCAGGGCTTGTAAGGGCACTCTGAACTCTTTTAATGAAAAGACCTTTTGCCTGTGGCCACCTATGCAAAGTGAAAAAACAATGACACGTAACCAAGCTCACATATTTTGCAATAAATTTAATCAAAAAAAAGAAAAAAACTCCTCTGATCTCATCTCGCAGCCTTGGGGTAGCAGACGTATCCAGAATGGCATACTAATGGGCCAACTGTATAGGCAAAGTGTTTAACTGGTTCTGCTAGCTCAGTGCGGCACGCTCTGATGAGACCAAAGCTCTGTATCATTAACAAATTACACTGATTGCCTGTAACCTTTGACTAAACTCAGCAGTATTTGATTGTCAGCCAATCATAACAGAGATCTGAGCTGCAGGCAATCAGTGTGCATTCCATAAGACAAAAATAGATGCTCTATTTCACAACTTTCTCCTCTGGATGACACTTTCTGGCCAAATCTTGAGGGTTTGTTGGTTGTTTGTATGTGCCGGGCAGTTGTGTGCCATCAAAAATCATAAATTAATATGTACAAGTGCACATTTGGTACTCATGAGGTTTTAGTCTGAGTTGGTTTTCTGCTCATTTTGTCAGTGCTGACTCTCGCCTTCTAGTCACAAAAATGTATGAGCTTATCTGCTGAAGAAGGCTCATTTGAATACCAAGAGGACCTTGAGAGACCTATTCTAGTTTGCACACTCCCAGGTGCCTTTGAGTGGACTGCCTGGCTAGGCCTCTAGCAAACTCTTTGACAGACACATGTTTTTGTGATGCAATTTTACCTTCTGTATGAAAATCCTTTGAGGCTACAGCAGACAGAAATGACCAGACAAATAGACTTTGCATCCCCTGGCTGTCAACTGTCCTTGAAATGTCCTGGAATTATCCATAGATTTCCCACAGGACTAAAAATGCAATAAAAATGTCCATCATTGTTTTCTATTTCAACATAATTGGTTGCATTGTTGAGTACCTTTCATCTCCTGCTTGTGATGTACTTGTGATCTGCAGCTCTTACCCTCAGGTTTATCAACAATGTCAACAGTGGGACATGACTTGAGCCACTGCCCCTTTGAACTCATTAACCAAAAAGTCCTTTTCTATTGCACAAAATTGTAGTATGAGTTAAGGTTAGGGGTGTGTAATCACCATCGAAAGGTACCAACAGCATTCAAAATAGCATTGTCTTTGTTTGGAGCTGTTTTCTCATTGTCAACAAATCCCAGGAAAAATCCAAAACCAACAATGCGTTAACCTATTGCTCAGTACTTTCAGACTTCACTCCCTCATCTGTAGCTCTCAGCTCCAAGCTCAGTCATTCTTACTAAAGACATCAATCTTTAAAAATGGTTAAAAAATTTATGGTTTCATTTATTCAAAAGGGGCAGAATCGAGAATCCAAGAATTGTCTCCTTATCGTGGTCGAGGGGTTTGAGTATCCCTGTGATCCTGGGACCTGTGTTGTCGGGTGCAATAGCCCCTGGTAGGGTCTCTCAAGTTAAATTGGTCCCAGGTGAGGGTCCAGACTAAGAACGATTCATATACCTCAATGAAATAGCATTTCAGGTACGTGGGAGCCTTGCACAGAAGAGAAAGACCGGGGTACCCTCCTGGAGCAGCTTGTCAGTGAGCATCTGGTGGCTGGGCCTTGACCCATGGGGACTGGTCAGGTACAGCCCAAAGAAGTAACATGGAGTTGCTACCCTGTGGGCCCAGCACCTGCAGGGATAAAAACTGGGGTCGGGTGCATTGCCAAATGGGCAGTGGATGGGAGCAGGGACCTGGGCATGCTGATCCCGGGTTGGGATACTCACGAGTCCTTGGCTGAGTGTCGCAGTGTTGGAGTTCTCCCTGTGGAACAAGAGGGTCGCCTCCTTGCAGCTATGTGTTGCTGGGGGGAAGACTCTGACTGTTGGGTGTACACACCACACAGCAATTCAGAGTATCCTGCCTTCTTGGAGTCTCTGTGTAGGGCCCTGGAAGGGATGTGGCCCAGCGAGTTTATAGTTCTGCTGGGGGACTTCAGTGCAATGACGGAGAAACCTGGAGGGGGATGACTGGGAGGAATGGTCTCCCTGATCTGAACACGAGTTTTGCATTGATGTTGGACTTCTGTGCTAGTCATGGATTGGCTATAACAAACACCATGTTTGAGCATAAGGTTGTTCATAAGTGCACCTGGTACCAGAACACCTTAGGCCAAAGATCGATGATCGTCTTTGTAGTTGTGTCATCAGATCTGCGGCCATATGTCTTGGACACTCAGGTGAAGAGAGGAGCAGAGCTGTCAACTGATCACCACCTGGTGGTGAGTTGGATCACATGGTGGGGGAGGCTGCCTGGTACCTAAATGAATAGTGAGGGTGAACTGGGAATGTCTGGAAGAGGCCCCTGTGAACTGGGAGGGTGAACTGGGAATGTCTGGAAGAGGCCCCTGTCTGCAAGGTTTTCAACTCCAATCTCTGGAGGAATTTCTTCTGCATCCCGGGTGTGGTTGGGGACATGGAATCTGAGTGGGCCATGTTCAGGACCTTAATTGTGGAGGCAGCTGTTCAGAGCTGTGGCCAGAGTCGTTGGTGCCTATCAAGGTGGCAACCTGAGACCCTGCTGGTGGACAACTGTGGTGAAGGAGGCCATCAAGCTGAAAAAGGAGGCCTTTCAGGTTTGGCGGACCCAGGGGGCTCCTGAAACAGCAGATGAATACTGAAGGGCCAAAAGGGCGGCAGCTTAGGTGGTTGCTCAAGCAAAACCTGGATATGGTAGGAATTTGGGGAGGCCATGGAGAAGGACTTTCGGTTGGCCTCAAAGAAGTTCTGGCAAACCATTGGGTGACTCAGGAAGGGGAAGAAGGGCTTAGCCCAGACTGTCTTCAGCAGGGGAGAACTGCTGACCTTGACTGGGCCTCATTCACTAATATGTTCATAGAAATGTTCTTACTTGGCGCACAAAAAAAGTGTACACACAAAATTACCACCAGATTCATGACATGTGCGCATCAGCAAACTTTGTTCTTACCACCGAGCATATCTTAGTGAATCAGAATCATTCTAAATTGACAGGCGTCTGACCGCTATTGGTTATTAGCATACTACCACACCCCCATTTCTCTATATAAGGAAAGCTCTGTTGGAGTGGTGCAGCAGTGGAGAGAGCTGTCACATAGTGCAAAGAGTGCGGTGATGGTAAAAATGCAACAAAACTTCACTGCCCAGAAGTAGAAGCCAGAAAAAGCAGATTTGGCTGGTAAACATGTCATTGGCACAACTGTTTGGAGCCTGATTTTGAATCCTGAAAACAGCCTGCATACCTGTTGCACCACTACGTCCATAACAAAATAAGAAGTTGCTAAATGTGTAGATCTGTGGAATTGCTCTAAATAAATCCCTATTTTTCAAGGGACCTCGGAGATCTGTGAAGAGCTCAGAGTAGAGCCACTTCTCCTTCACATCAAAAGGAGCCAGCTGAAGTGGTTCGGGCACCTGATTAGGATGCCTCCTTACACCTCCCTCTGGATGTATTGGCCAGTCCAAATAGTAGGGGACCCCAGGGCAGACCCAGAACATGCTGGAGGGATTACATATCTCTTCCCCCAGGAAGAGCTGTTAGCAGGGTGAAGGATGTCTGGGTTTCCCTACTCAGTCTGATGCCACTGCAACCCAGTCCCGGATAAGCGGCGGAAAATGGATGGATGGAAAAAGGGGCCAGTAAATTCCTAAATTGGCTGGGTACTGTAATTTTTGGCAAACATTACACAAACATGAGAAAAAATGTGCATTTGTTGGGGACTATTTTCAGCTGTGGATTAATACAAATTTGGTGATCTAGGGAGTATTTATGGCAGCAGGATGCCCTATGTAGGGTTGACTTACAAAAAATCCTGATGTCCATGTTGATCATAGTGAAGGAACATGTCAAACAGTGCTATAGTGTAGCTTATTGATGTGCTTTTAACAGTTTTTGGACTACAATGGAGGTCTGTGGCACAGATGATCAAGATATATCCGGCTTTCAATACTCAATATTTGTTAGCAGGATCAATTCATTGCTGGTGTTGGCCTTTTCATGGGATTTGTTGACCATAAGAAAAATGGTCTGTTCCTACTCCATGAGAGAAGTGGTGAGGGAGGAGGGGAAAAAGGAGCAGTCATGACACTTCCCCCCTCTGCTTTTGATTTGAGGGCCAATGAGAACACCCACCATGGTCATCAGTTAATCACATCACACACAATCATACATGCTGAGCCCCAGGGTGCAGATTACAAATTCATCTGCGATCTCAGACCACACTCTCCGTTGCTGGAGCTGTAAGTATAGGTCAGAAATGAGCGGGCTTTATCGAGACAGCCAGACATCCGATGCCATGTATGTTACATAATAGTTGTTATGTCATCTGTTTGAAGCGTGTTGTACTCTTGTCGTGAGTAGTTCTTTTATACGAAGTGGTATTTGTGCCAGCTGGCATGCAACTTTCATATGCAGATATGACGATATAAGCTTGGGAGCCAGTGTTTAAATGAACTGGTTACATAAGATGGAGACCTGCGCTTGAAAGTGTGAATGAAGCAAAAACACACACACACACACACACACGCACATACATACACATTTACTCACTCAACTGTTTGCTCACTGAGTGCATAAGCATGCACATATATGCACTTACAGTTCATGCACATGTCCATTTGCATGCATACTCACACACACACAGTACAGCAGATCTTGCCTTGCATTCAGTCTTTGATGAATTTGCTGCAGAATTACATCAAGTTGGCAAATCAGGAGGCTTGTGTGTGCCTCTGTGTGTGTCTCTCATATTGTGTCTTTATAGGAGTGTTTCTGCCGAGCAGGATCTATTCTTCCTCAAACAAAGGCATTGAACTGGGCTACAGTCGATTGATACCCTGTGAGTTCTCTGGCCTTAGATCTTCTGTGGGGTATGGGAAAAGGCTTTCTGGTTGTGCAGGTCTCAGATGTGGCCTCTCGCTTGCATATGCTCTGACAAGTACACAGTCCTTTGGAGCAGAGCAGCCCTCTCCATGTCTGCATCCTGCCTGGCTGCAAAGATAAAAGCCTCCCGCCACTGAAATGGCCCACTGTGTAAGTGTAAGTGACAGTAAGAAAGATAGGGAGGGAGCTGTGGGAGAGGGAGGGGGGTGGAAGCGAGAGTTTGTGGAGCCTGTGGGCAGCAATGGAGCAGAGCAAGTCCAAATGCACCATCTCTGGTTCCAAAGCAGGCTGGGTAGCGTTACCTTACCTACGGCAGAACCATTTTCCACTGTCAAATATCTCCTGTGTCCTGTCAGTCTTATTTATCACAGAGTGACTGCTCCTCGCATCTGATTAGAAGTTACAATCAGTCAGTGTTTGAGTCAATCAGTCAGATGATAAAACAGTGCAGCTCATTTGGTGAGATATCTGCCTTAAAATCAGTCAAATTGGCTTCAGTTTGTGGCATGAATAATATTTTCATGTTGCCCTCATAACTTTGACAATTTGTACTAATCTCCCTTAATGATGCACTGATGATGCGATTTTGTTATTGTGCCCATTTGCACCCCCAAAATCCCAAGATTTCCTCCAAGCTGACTGTTGATATTTTGAAACTCAACAGTTAGTGCTGAGAGGAAATTTGTGAGTGTGATGTAACAAAGCCAGGGAGTGCATCATTAAGGTTTGGTACATTGGCTGTATTAGCCTCAGGATATAAAGGTGTCGAGAGGTGTTTCTAACATTTAATCAGTCCTCATTGATGTAAATGGGGTGGACAAAATATTATATATATAAAATTTCAGTATAATGAAATGCAATTCAACAGCACCTTAAACTAGAGCCTCCAAAATGACCATAAAGTTGAATTAACACATCTCCAAAACAGTTAAAACAAAAATTTAATATTAAAACTTTCTTGAAGGTAGGATTTACTGCAGGGTTGTTGTATGCAGTAATTTTAGCTAGGTGTAATTAATAAACTGGTCACTGAGTGTGATTTCACATCAGAGCAGTAGTTTCGTACATCACTCAGTTGTGGATGTTTTTTGTGTGTTGCTGGAAAGTTGATGCAGACGCTGAATAAGGCTCCTGCACCAACAGTGATTAAAGGATAAGGTTGGCGATCTTATGTGCAGAGCCAAACCAACAATGAACTCATTGTTCTTGTGCTAGATTATACATTTCTCAGAGAACTTCAGTACAAAGTCAAGAGATTGAGATATGTAGCACAACAAGCTAGTGAAGCTCTGTAAATGGAGCTGCGTTCTCACACATGCGAAGCTACATCTGCCATACAAGGCACTGCTCTCCTGAGACTGAAAATGTGATCGCTATTTTTAGTCTTTGGAGACTAAAAAATCAACAGTAACCATTGTATTTGGGGTCAAGGAACATGTTACCCAGTGCAGCGGTGTGGCTCATTGACATGTTTTTAATCATTTTTGGGCAACAACAGAGCTCTACAGCTCAGAGGAATACGATATATCAAGCTTTAGATACACACACAATACTTGTAAGTAGGATGAGTTCATTGTTGGTTTGGCTCTGCACATGAAATTTGTTGACAAGGAAAATATAGAAAATCACCAGCCTCATCCTTTAACAACATACTCTGGATCTGGATTGTTCTCATGATACTTTGGCAGTACATAAAGCAAAAAATGTGATTTGTGCATAATACATAAAGTGTTACCCTTTTTTTGGTTTATTCAACAAACTGTCAACCTGGGAACTACTTTGTTGGTTTTTTTCTGTATTTTATTCCTTTGTAACCCATGTTTGTTACACTAGGTAAAGCATTTCAGCTACACGTCCTGGTGTCCATATAAAAGCAATAATACTCTTCAGAACATTATTCAAATGATCGCTGGGATTTCAGTGCATCTGATGGTACTTGCTGTGTCATACCTGTGGCAACTCAAAAGTGTCTTTTTAAAAGTGGTACAATGGCTAAAAATCCAAGAACTATTATCACACTTTAAGAAGTGGCTTGAGATATATATAACTCTGTTGTCCTATTTGCCTTTCACAGCCAGCGGTACTGTATGTGTAACCCTGATGTGGTGCAGCAGTTTCACAACCCAGACACCATCTTCATCCTAGCCTTCGCTGTGGTCCTCCTCAACACTGACATGTACTCGCCCAACATCAAACCCCAGCGCAAAATGGGCTTAGATGACTTCATACGCAACCTAAGAGGTTAGTGTGTGCATATAATGTGCATGTATGAGAGAAAGAGAGAGATAGAATGTTTACATAGATGCTCTATGTTTGTGTGAACCGTCCCTGTAGACAGAGCTGGTATAAAGAGCTGCAGTCATGTTTCAACATTTATGCTAAGTGGTTTTATGAGCAGAAAGTTTGAACATTGGTTATTTATGGAAACCACATGCACACACACATGCACATTTCAAACCTTTTACTGTAGATCATGAAGAGATTCACTGGCGAGATATGACAGAAAGAATGATAAGATGGATGAAAAAGGAGAGCATAAGGGAGGATAGTCAAAATTTTACAACAGCCACTCTTCTTATCAACCTCACTTCAATCTCACTATCAGCCTTTTGAGTGACAGCCTCTTCAACTGAAGTAAATTACTCAAAGAGGTGGCGGGCGCTTGCCTTTGCTCGCTAACATTAAAAAAAAAACCCATCAGCAGTGCAGAAGGAGATTTCTGATATCCTTGACTCAGAGTTCTGCCCCAGAGACCGTGGCATCAGCCCATTTAATTGAGGCCCACTTAGCGATAGATTTAACGATATGAGCTCAGGTTTCCGGAAGCATCTCATCACCTGTGATGTGCTCCCCGAGGCTCTTGTCTCCGTCCAACAGTTCAGCAGATACATACATTTACTTCAGCCAGGGCTTACAGCGCTGCAGTTTGACTTTTATTTGTACCTTCAGTTAAGGGTAAAAATCCAAACTAAAATAAACTTTAAATACCTTCACAACTCAGTTTTAATTAGTGAGCTAAACAGGTTTTTTCCTTAGGCTGAACAGAAGTGACAGACTGCAGTCTGATGTCTGTGAGCAGCTCTGCGGTGATAATGGAGCATCTGCCAGGACACAATGACAGCACACATACTGCGATAAAAGCCCATTTTCTGATTCACAGCAACAAACCTTTCAATGAAATAAAATTAATTTGGCTGTAATATTTCAGACAAAAAAACTATATGAGCCAACACAGTCAGTATCAAATTCAGTGGTTATTAAATTTATCTTTTGTATCCACACTGGCTTCCACTGTAGCTGGTGCTAATCTTCACAGGGATCTGCACAGTAAAATCATTCAATTCTTATTCAACATCTGTGAATAATAAACACAGACATCAGCTGGCTGTGTTTGAGGTTTTGGCTTTAGTGTCTTAAATCTGTGGAATAGCACAATATAGATTCTGTTTGAGGGTAGATTTTTCTTCTCTGTACTGCCTAGGGCCATTTGTTGATATCTCCTCTTTGGTAGTGATGAAACATTTAAGATAACTTCTTATACTGCAAAAGAGCTTGTCTCCCATCCCAAGCCCCACAAGTAGCCTAAAATCTGCCACAAAATGTTCCCTTCCTCAACTTAAGTTTTTATTATCATCTAACCAGAAGAACTAATCAGGATTTTACTAAAAAGTGTAAACCGTCACCTAACAAGTAATAAAACATGAAAATTGACTTCAAATCTCATCTAAATCACATAACAAAGTCTTTTCTCTTTGGGGAGGCCAGTACCTTTTTCTATAGAGCTAATGGTGATGTAGAGCTTTCATTTTTTGGTTAAATTCTTCTTCACATAAGGCCCTTCACTACAGTTGGTTTGTACCAAACATTAATGGGCTATGTTACCTCATTGACTACTTTGTGCCCAGTATGTTGTCTTTCTGACTGTTTGCTAAATCCCTCGCTCAAACTGCAATTGTCCAATAATTGCTTTGCAACCATGACTAGGCAGAATGATAGTTTGGAGGGTGGTGTCTCTTTTAGTCTTTCCAAAATCAAAAACACAAGAAGAAAAGTGTAATGGATTAAAGATAAGATCATATCTACCATAAGATTGTTAGCACGTCCAGCTAACTGCTCAGACTAACTAGCTCTACACTGCAATGCAAGATTAAGCTGGTTTATGTCTATGTCTTCTACATGGATCATCAGCTGGTGAACATGCTGACTTTTTGCCTGAGCCATGCAGCTTTAACCTCAGTCATTTAGCACAATATATTTAGCCATAACATGCATATTTAAAACCTTGTGACATGATTCTTGTTTTAAAACAAGTCAGCTGGAAACATTAGAGTCAGCCAGAGACATTTTCAACCAACTCATGGAGCTGACATTACCTTAATTGGCTAGCTAGCTACAACTGATAAAATCTTTGTCTTTTAGTCAGCAAAATCAATGGTTGACGATTAGACATGAGAAGCCTGCTTTTGTGTACCTCTGTCTGAAATCAAGGACCCATTGTTTAAAGAATGACTACATTATTTTCAGTGGTAAATCTTCCACTGTTATTAATGTAAACTGCATATTTGCAGTGCAGGAACAGAAAGCTTGAAAGGCATAGCAACGATCCATAGCAACAATAACAATTGCACATTTAGTGTTAGGGCTGCCTTTAGGAGCTAGCTATAGGCTACTTCTTAACCCTGATGGTGACCATTTCTACAATGTATGGACCTTTGTTCACCTCAGGTGTGGATGATGGAGCAGACATACCCAGAGAGATGGTGGCAGGCATTTATGAAAGAATCCAACAGAGAGAGCTCCGCTCCAATGAAGACCACGTCACCTATGTGAGCCGTGTGGAGCAGTCCATCCTGGGCCTGAAAACTGTGAGTTTTATGTGTTTGTTTGCAAGTCTTTCCCCTTTCCTTTTGTTCTCATTTCAGGCAGCTGTCTGTACTTGTTTGTACTGTCTCTTTTCTCTTGTGTCATCTATTATTTCGCAGCAGCCTGTCCTCTGTACTATCTGTCATCTCCATCTCTTTAACCTTGCCTCCACAGATCCTCGCTGTGCCCCACAGACGTCTGGTGTGCTGCTGTCGTCTGTTTGAGGTGCCTGATGCCAACAAGCCTCATAAACAGAAACTGTCCCAGCTCCAGAGAGAGGTCTTCCTCTTCAATGACCTGCTGCTGGTGAGGATTCACCACTAAAAACTTCTATTCAGTTACTCACTACAATACTACATATGCTCCTGAAACCACATTTTAAAGCCAATGCAAAAGTGAGTGAGACATCACAGCCACGTTTTGTGTTTTGTGCATCTCTAGATCCTGAAATTGTGTCCCAAGAAGAAAAGCTCAGCTTCTTACACCTTCTGTAAAGCTATGGGTCTCCTGGGAATGCAGTTTCACCTCTTCAGCAATGAATGTAAGATGCTGTTTTACTTTTCAGCAGATTATTCTCAGTCCAAGTCAACCCTGCAGTAAAAATGCTGAGCTAACTGTCAGAGACAGCATTGTTGTCTGGCAAGTCTGGGTCAGGACCCAGACTAAAATGCCAAGGGGTTGACAGGAAGACAAAAATAATCCACTGTTATGGCAACTATCTCCCAGAAAAATTGCAGGAAAAGTATTATCTGTTAAACAAATATTTTTATTTCTTCATCAAATTGTTGTCTGTGGCAAAAGAATCAGCAAAGGGCACCACATTATCATCATAAAAATTAAGTATAAACATAAGAAATGTTATGGGTGTTAAGGGTAGGTTTGCTGTATGAGTATGAATGCTCTTCTGCTCTACACTCACATCTGTACGATACCCAGAACAACCCAATTCTGATGCAGATTTAATATTATTATGATTATTTAATATTAAAAATAATAAAAAATTGGTTTCGGCAATTTCACTTTGAGACTTGTATAACATCAATTTTGTCCCATTTTTCATTCAGTTGTGCTTCTTGTAATTTCAAGATTTGCATCATTTTTTCCCATTAACATTTTTTCTTTCACAATTACTAACTATTGGTCCAGGAGTACTCTACCTCAACCCCCAACTCCTCATAATAGCTTTTTTACTTGCTATTAAAAGTATTTTAACCACACATCCATCTAGAAATTACAGAGATAAAGTACCACTCAACTCATAGGCAAGTGCCGATTTTTCACTGCCCCATCAAGTTGAAGTATTTTTTGGTCTGCAGTACCAGGTCAAACAAAAATATTCATCATCTGAGTTCTTAGATAGAAATTATATTTTCAACAATTAGTTGATCCAAGTCCCCATAATGTAGACTTTGAGTTCAAACACAGCGGTGTGATTTATTGATTTATGAATGAATCTTGACAGGTCTGACACCACAATGTACTGTTTTGTTAAAGTTAGGTTTTCTCAATTAAATTATAATTCTACCTGAATAATCTGTGAAATCATCCTTTAAATTACCTTCAGGTCACCAAAGAGAAAAAAGTTTTCCCTAATGATCACCAGTATGTATGATTTTCCTAATATATATGGCCTTCACTTATAGTGTTCAAGAAGCTAATGCTGCCAAAAACACATTTGGCCATTAGCCTCAAAGTATGAGTCTGTGCAAGTATTATTAGCATCGTCTCGTGAAAGAGAAACTGAAGTAAAAATGGCAACACTGAAGTGTTATGAAAGATCCACATCCTGCATCCCTTTTTAGAATCAAAGTTCTCTTTGTCTGTGTTCCTCATCAGATTACGCCCATGGCATCACCATGCTGAGCCCATTTACCTCAGAGAAGAAGCAGCTGGTGAGTTTCTGCTCCCCAAGCGGAGAGGAGCTCAGGAAGTTTGCAGAGGAGCTCCGAGAGGCCATCGCTGAGGTCAATGAGATGGAGCAGATACACATCCAGTGTAAGAAAAAAAGCACACACACATCTCAACAAATGCAAATTAAATGCACACATACTGTATACAGCTGGCTGCACCCTCTCTCTCTTGGGTTGTAGGGGAATTGGAGAGGCAACAAGGCATCCAGCCACACAGCATACACACCAATGGCGGGCAAGTGGACACACACACAGGACACGGCTCTCCCTCAGGTGCTGATTTTGCCCACATGGCATAAAATGCATAAAACACTATGTATTAGTCATGACAATGCATATATCACTAACGGGAATCTAGAAAATAGACATATCAGTTCATAGAGGAGGTGCATGAATAAAACCCACCACACTTTAATTAACAGGTTATATCTCTTTTGTTTAATCAGTACAAAAACTGAAGTGTAAAATGAGAAGGTATAGTTTTATGGGGTCACCGTGATGATGTCCAATAACCAGCGATAAGAGTGTTAATTCGTAAGCTTTAGAGGTGCCGGTTGGCGGATTTTGTTGCTTTTGGACAGAGCCAGGCTAGCTGTTTCCCTCTGTTTCCAGTCTTTGTGCTAAGCTAAACTAATCGGCTGCTAGTTATAGCTTCATATTTACCGTACAAACATAAGAGTGGTATCAATCTTTTTATCTAACTCTCGTAAGCATATTTTCCAAAATGCTGAACTATTCCTTTAAGCAAATGACAGTCCCCTGTATGAAAAACTGTTTTTGATCTTTGTCATTCTGTATAGTTGAAATCTGCCTCTTGACTTACATATAGAGCTTTTTCTCCCCACAGGCCAACAGGATGTGTATGATAAAACAGGCAACAACAATACAGTAGAGGTGAGTGCCAAAATCACTCTTGTCTCCCTGAGGTAAGTGCCTGCGTCTTTAGATCTGTGGGTGTGGTTTTTGTATGTGAGGGTGTGTGCAGTTAGACAGGGACTTTGCCTCATCCTGAAAAGAAAGTCTGCTTTATGCTTTGCTTTAAAAGAGCTCCGCCTGAGGCGCATCTCCACTATGCAGCCAAGGATACAAAGGCCACTGAGAGGAGTCTGCTGTAGTGGTGCTACAAACAGTCTCTTTCTGTGCCTCATGAGTGGATCAGCAGCCACTCCACTCCCTATACAGCATCCGTTCTTTCATCAGCTGCTGCTTACCAGCCTTATTGTATAAGCCTTTTGCGAGCCACCATAAGCCTGGCTGGCTGCTAGAATACCATCTACAAAGCCAGATAAGCTTGATACCGTTAACACTGTGTTGGGTGTGTGTGTTTCTGTAAAACCAGCCCTTCCTTTAACTAAGCTTAGTGATAGAAGTTGTTTCCTCCTTCCAGTTTTCTCTTGGTTTAATTCCTTTGCCCGTTTCTCTCCTCTCTCTCCTACCTCTCAGTCAGTCCTTTAGAGTTGTAAATAATTGTGTTAGGGAGACACCACGCCCTCGGTGTCACCTCTCTCCTCTCCTGACACTCCCTTTATCTTTTAGCTTCTCATTCTGCCACTCATTGACCATGTTCGCACACACACAGACACACACACATAAAATCCCAACTCTCTCACCATGATCTCTAAAATCTCCTCTTACCCTGCAACCCTTTTCTCTTTCTGGGCTGGTGTATGTAAAAATGGAAGTGTAAATCATGTGAAACATGATTGAGAGAAAAAGAGAGTGTGTGTATATTTTGCATGCGCTCGCTCTGCATACTACCTACCTGCATGCCTGCATGCCCATGTGCGTAACACACCAGAGGGCTGCGTAGAGGCTGCGTTCAGGCTGGTAACTCCTCATGCGTTCTCTGACTGTTCCTAAACTAGGTGTCAATTCACAACAGGCTGCAGACCTATCAACTGAGCCAGCCCAGCATTGAGTCCACACCTCTGGCCCTGGCTGCGCCGCCCGCCCTGCTCAGTCCCGTTCAGCCCGGGGAGCTACGCCCAGAAACACTCATCCAGTGTCAGCAGATCGTCAAGGTGATCGTCGTGGATCAGAGTGGACGAGGGCGGATGGAGGCCTTCCTCAGCCAAGGCCCGGCCACCCACCAGCTCATCCAGTCGGCCATGTCGACACCTGTGCGTGTCAGGGAGGGAGACGGCCCTCAGCCCCCGCTGCCGCCTCCCCCTCCCCCGTACAACCATCCCC
This sequence comes from Thunnus maccoyii, assembly GCF_910596095.1. Classification (NCBI taxonomy): domain Eukaryota; kingdom Metazoa; phylum Chordata; class Actinopteri; order Scombriformes; family Scombridae; genus Thunnus; species Thunnus maccoyii. Next base: position 18,727,170 of record NC_056537.1, on the reverse strand, counting down.
ACCAGTTCTGCCCCCCTGACTCACCCTTGCCCCTCCACCACACCATGCCTCTCACCCGCAGGCGCAACTCCAGTGGCTCCCGCAGCATTGTCTGAATCATTGACTACTCTGTGGGCCCTGGGGGCCAGACATGACCCTCACACCCGGACACACACACACTTGCTGGAGCACTAGTCGACTCACTTTGAAGGGTAAGATAAAAGTATAGCAAAAAAAAAAAAAATAGGGATATACTGTATAAGTTGAATCAAGGGACAAAGGAAAAGGAAACCAACAAGAATCTATTCATAGTCGTAACTGAGTGGTGGTGTTTTTGAACATGGAGTAGTTTTGATGCCATTTTTGAAAGACAACTTTTCTTCTTTCTTTTGTCTCCAGCCGTACATCACCCGGTAGATGATTGTGTTGTCTGTCTAGATTTCACACTCTTTAAGAGATCTTGTGACTTTGCATTTTTAAATGTCACCTGCTCAACAAATGTGTTTCTGTCAGAAAAGCAAACTCTGGCAGCCCTGAAAGAACATTGGATTGCTTTAAATATGAAGGAAAAAAAAACTCTGTTTTGTTTACTTTCAGGGTTTTGATGTTATGTTCACACCTCTTTGTTTGGTCTACGTTTTTCAGTACTAGATAACACACTCAGAAAGGAACAGTTTCAGCACAGTTAAACTAGCTTCTCCACACTGCCATCATTTTTGCTCATCTCTGCATAAATGTGAAGAAATAAGATTACCAGTTTATTTGTTTCCTTCATTTTCTAGGGAAAAGAAAATCGGTATGATTGAGGAAGGAGGTGCAGGAAAAGCTCTAACATCTCTACCCTGTCATGTACAGTATAATGTAGTATGCAAGGATGTTGCTGCTTGCTAAACTAACCTGAAACCATATCCCGGCGACAATCATATTTTTCTGTGCTTCATTTGCTGTTCTTGTGAGTTTTGCTGAACTCGTGCGAGCAAGTATCCTCACAATAGTGTGTGACTGCCCTGATTCTGTGGCGTTTTGCTCTCACAGAGCTCAGGAAAGGATCTGCTGCACTATAACATATGATATCTGCACCTTTGAGTTGTATTGAGAGCCGTGTGCTTGTGTACTGTGTGTTCAATCTGCTTACTCAAGGGTGGCAGTGGGTAGGGCTGGTAATTCATCCAAAACAAGGCTAATGAACCCCTTTCTCCCCTTGTACATTAACTCCTAATGGATTATCTAGTGTGAATATTGTTGTTACCTTTGGATTTAGGCAATATATCTGCCTGGAAAAGTCTAGCTTTAGTTTAAAAATGAATAAAAACGGCTCCACACAGGGTAGACCAAGGTCACCTTACAAAAACATCATCCCTTTCTCACATATTTTTCCCTTGCACACTGAATATATTATATAACCAGAGATGCATTCCTTTACTGAATGTTAAATCAGGGGGAAAACGGAAGATGTCCATGAAATAATAATTGATTTCATCACCATGTTGTCTGTCTGTCCCGTGTCGGTGGTTCGAGCTCAAGCCAGTTTGTACAGCAGATCACAAATCATCCAACTGAGACACACCGAACACGTCTTGTACCTTTTGCACCACAGAATATATTGGATATATTGTAAATAGATAATATAGATTTATTCTGAAAAAAGTGATTGGTTTGCCCAGTGTATGTATCTACGTATGTATTTGTACAGAGAAGATCTAGTTTAAAAGAGAAAAAAAGGATATAGTTATTATAGTTATTATTATTCACATTTAATATCAGGGGGTGTCCTAAATCCTACTGCTACGAGAGACAGGAAACAGGCAGCTTTTATAGAATATACTCCAATTACCATGGTAACACACACTGATATTATTACAGATCTACATTAATCATTTAATTACCATGTCATATTATTACAGGATTATTAAGAGATGGCTGTGTCACCTGTTAGGGTGTGTAAAGGGCTATGCTGTATTGGTGAATACGTACAGTAAATCACAGGTCATGCACGCACACATACACAGTATATATATATATATATATATATATATATGTATATGCACACACAGGTGAACACATGCTCATGAACACATACACAACTACACACACTGACGCACACAAACACGAACATAGCTGCCAAAGCAACAACAAATCCAGCTTAGATTCACCTTAGGAACTGCTCGATTACTCAAGTCAGCAACCTTGCTTTGTTTACTGTAAACTCTGACTGACTTGTACTATACAGCATGATATTTATTTTTTGCTTTTTTAATTTACAGTACACGGGAGGAGTTTGATTATATGTTCGTATCATTATTGTCAGGGCATGTTTGGTTGATTGATGTCATTTTCTCCCCCTTTCTACTTCCTCTCTCCTTTCTGCCCGACCCCACCCCCCCTTTACCCTTCTTCTCCGTGGTTGTCATGGAGACGCACCAATCTGCATCCTCACTGTGGAGCACTGTCATTAATCTTTGCACCCTCACAATATTTCTATAAGGAGGTTTCTTAAAGATCAACATGTTTACTAATGGAATATTTCTAATTTTTTCTGTTTGAAGAGAATGAAAGAATAAAAGTAGTTTTTACTCTCGGACTGTTTGTCTGTCTGTACTGTCTTTAAATTACCTGCGTCTGTAGCACTGTCTGCTTTTCTAATGAATGAATTTGCACCAGGTGTGCAAGTACGAAGGTGGAATGAAGGAGCTTATGGGAAATCAGTCTACACGGGTGTTCCTGTATCCCCCCAGCACACTGGGTCTGAAGTCATTCATTAGAGGATGAGGTCCGACCCAAAGCAATATTGAATCTGACATGTGGAAATCTGTGTGTTGCAGTGAGTCTGCACTTGTGTGTGTGTGTGTGTGTGTGTGTGTGTTTATGCACTATTTGGAGTGCATAATTTTCCATGGGAGCAATATCATAATTTGTAATTTCATATTGCAATGTCACAGTGCCAACATTTGATCTAAGAGAGTCTCAAATGTGTTATTGTTAAGTATCAAAGCCAGAAAAAATACAAGTTGATTTTATTTTTTTTTTGAAAATCACTCTCAGGAAAGGAAAAACAAAAAAAACACCTCGACACAGGCAGGATTACAAAGAGATGGGAAAAAAAACACCGCTTTGGCTGAATAAATTATCTTACAAAAACATAGAGGATATCATTATAATACAGTAATTACAATACACAGTGAAATCAGTTTGTGCAGGGTACCTTTAGGCTTACAGATGTAAGAGCTCTCAGTCGGCTCACCGTTTCTTTTTAATCCCCGTCGTTTCTGAAATGCTTTGTCTCTGTCTCCTTCCCTCTCTTTGAAAACAAGTGGACAAGAGGTTCATTGAAGCGAGGATTACTCTGAGAAGTGGGTTGAAGTGGAGTAACATAGTCTTAGTCGACTGACAAACCACTCAGTTCAGACTGTGCTGTTAACCTCCTGTTTCTCCTCCTCCCTCCTCTAGCCTTTCACGATGGAGGCGCTCGTGTCGAGGGTCTGTGCGCAGGCCGCCTCCAAACGACGCCGAAAATTACACTCTTCTTCTGGCAAGGGTGTCCCTCAGTCAGTCTTTACATAGTAGTCTCTTCCCATTCTAGTTCAACATCACCTGGAGAGAAGAATGTGGAGTGAGCTCTGTGCCGTGGGGAGTGGTTTTCTGAGTGTATGTGTGCGTGTGTGTGTGTGTTTATTGTATATGTCGTTTACCTTCCATGGCATCCAGGGAGTCCATCTTTTCCAGAGCAGAATAGCTGACAAACCAGATGGACTGACTGTTGCCTTTGTTGTTTAGAAGTTCCAGGGTACTTTGGTGCAGGAAGATGTACTGGGCCTGACACACAAACACATTGAAAAATATTGTACCTTTCTGATGATTCAAGTGTTATTTTGAACAGACCATACGCTGAGCAAATGATCATCTTAATTCCTTTGGTGTGGTATTATTAAGCCTTAAAATAATGTGGGGTTTTTTCAGGGGTGTTCTGGTTGCTCAGGGGTCAAAGTTAACCATGTTCTGGCAATATTCCTGGTTTTGAGTCCAACTAGAGACCTTTGTAGTATGTTATCACCAATATCTCTCTTTCCCCTCATTTCCTGTCAGCTCTCTTCTGTCTACTAAAGGACTAAATGCCTTAAATAATAATGAGAGTTCAACATTAATTTTATTGAAATCAGTTATTCATTCTATTGTGTGATTTGGTGACATAATTTTTGAAGTCCAACAAGGCAAGCAACACTACTACAGATGTTTTAACAGATCCCTAGTTTAATTCAGTCATCTCTAAGTTATCTCTAACTTTTTTGGAAGTAAAATGTAAGTGAACACATCTGAATTGCTCTGTTTAATTGTCATTCATTGGCATTTCATTGTAAAACTGCGTGGGAACAGCAGGAAACCTGAACTAGAAGTGTACTTCTGATACTCACTTATAATAACTTTAATATTTGCCTTTGTTTTTTTTAGATAATATAGTCAACCCGTGGGCTTGTTTAAAGCTGCCTGCAGAGTAACAGTGCTCCAGTATCTCTGCGATGATGTTTGTGAGTAACATTTTTATAAAACAACTGATCTGAATGATGGCCTTGTAGCTATCTGGCTCACTGAACACTGCTGTCTCAAAGAATCAAGCTCTCACAGGTTGGAAGCTGCTCTTTCATGCTCAAACCTTACAGCCAAAATGTTGAATTTCAAAAAAATGTATGGAACATCCAGAGAAGATAAAACAATAAAACTATGAGGAGGCACTGGCACAAGGCAGAGAGTCCACACAGGCACTCAGACACACACCAGCAGTCCAAAAGCGATGAATAAGAGGGGTAATTTTAGGATAGGTTCATGTTTTTTCAAGAGGGGGAATCCTGCTCAGTATACATTTAATCTATTGCCAGATCATTCTCTTTGTCAAAACGAGAATTTTCCAAATATTTCCTTGTGGGAATGGGATCACAGCAGGGCATGAAGTAAAAAGTGGGACAACTACACTGCTATTGGTGAGTCTTTGATGATTCTCAAGTGTACTGGAACAACTTAACAAGAAACACTGTATGATTGTTTATTCTCTCTTGGTTGTAAATTTCAACCACAGAAATAGAATATAGCATTTTATTTAAAGTGTACTAACCAGATTCTGTACCATACACATCCTCTCACTGCGCAGTTCAGCCACAAGACCGTAAATATCGACAAAGTCGTGATCTCTGACGTGCTGAATGAGGTGGTCAAGAGCAATAAACACACCTGTTCTGCCCACACCAGCACTGAGGGAACAGTGAGAGAAGAAAACACCATTATACTGTCTGCTCCTCCATTACAACCAAAGGAACTGACATGTTTATGTCCCCCTTGAGGGTTAAGCACAAAAGGAGCTATTTGTGATGGACTTTGTTGATATGAAACTCCATTTAATCACCAAAAACAGAATAAAATAGTTTAATTGTTAAGGACATTATAATACTATAATTCATGCAGTGTATATATACTAACACTGAGGGGCTTCAGTACCTGCAGTGGACCACTATAGTGGTGTTGTCATGCCTGTGAGCTCGGACAGCTTTGACAAACTTGATGAAAGTGCTGCAGGATTCTGGGACCCCATGTTCAGGCCATGATGTGTAGTTGAAGTGGCGAACCAAAATGTAGTGCCCGTGCTGCAGAGAGGAATTCAGCTATTACATTATATTTCTAATTACATTAACATAAAAAACATGACTGTAACAGACTGCAGATAATTTACTCAAATGTACTCAGGACTCCAAAAGATTTCTCTGTGTGCTAGAGGAGGGAAGGATTTTTCTGCACAATGATTCTTAAAGTAATAGTTCATCATTTTGGGAAAAACGCTCATTAATTTTTTTGCTGAGAGTTAGATGAGAAGATTGATACCACTGTCAGACATGAGAGTGGAATCAATCGTTCTTTAAGTGGTTTGCCTGTAAAACATCTGGTGGCCCATTACCTTGCAGAACAAAAAGCACTGAGTCACATTTAATTTCTTTTGTATTACTCAGTTAGATGGAAACATGGCAAATTAGTGAAGAACAAATTTACTTTTCGAGTTATTAGGTTAGTTACCTTTTCTACTTTCAGGGTTCTGACAGTCCAGTCAGGAAGGATTTCCTCCGACACTTTTGAGATTAGAATGTCGCTAAATACTGACATTGGCTTGTTGTCCTCTGGCCAATACTTGTGACACCGAATCTGAAATGTCACACACATACACACACATTAGATTCGTAGCAGATATAACCCTCCTGGTGACAGAGTAGTAATAGAGCCCAAAACTGAGCCCAGTCTGTCCTCTGAATGCCAAAACTAGTGGTGTTTTATAACAAATCTCTCATGACGCACTCTGCCTTTCTCATAACACTGCGTGAGCATGGCGATGGTGCGCGTTCCCGTTTCCCAGATCATCCTCCAGAAGTCAGCCACCGTCCCAGGCAGAGGACCCTGGGTGGCTATGAATTCATTGGGACACAGGTAGCCCTTGGGAGACAGACGGAGAGAAAGAGAGGCTTGTATGTGTAATATACATTATATACACTATTGCAAAAAATGAAATAAATAAATAAAGGTTATTAACTGAGGAACAAACCTTAATTTCTACAATAAATGTAAACACAGACGAGGATTTTCCCCCCAAAATTGGGAGGAAAACCTCTAAATATATCTATCTATCTGACAGAATCAGAAAGAAACTGAGAAATATCCAGAATAAACTCCTCTACTTTGCAATAAATGTGTGTCGGCTTTTAGCAGCCGATAGCTGGTACTCACTGAGACAAAGCTGGCGTTGATGTAGTCAGAGCCCGCAGTGCCTGGTTCTGACAGCAGTTTCACACGGTTATTATTATCTAGACACAGCACAGAGAAGAGAGGACTGTGGTAGAAAAATGTGAAATGCAGCTGTGCAAGCTGTGGCGAAATCCATATGTAGCTTATATTAGAGCTACAACAAAGAGATATTTCTGCTATGTCATCATATATCATAACTGTGGAAGCAATTTTTCAACCTGATCATTATTTTGAGGCATATTTTTGCTGGTATTCTATATTTTATTTTCACTTCCCCAGCCTGTCTGTGGCTCTCAGTCCCAAGGCCGTTTGTTTCTACTGAAGACAGCAATCTTTAAAAACAGCTGACAAATATATAGTTTAATTTTTTTTTAAAAAGGGGTCAGTAATTTCCTAAAACAGCTGGTCTCTGCAGTTTTTAGAAAACAGGAGTAAATACTGCATTTGCTGGGGACACTTGGTGCTCCGGGGGGCAGCAGGACAGTATACGTGATATTAATTAAACTACGGTGCCCTCGTTCATGGTAGTGAAGAAACATGTCACCCAGTGCCACAGTGTGACTCACTGATGTTTTTTAAAATTATTTTTTGGAAGGGAGGTCTACTATATCACGTTTTGGCTGACTTAACTAAGTTTATTCCCAGTTTTACTTACAAGGTTTGATGTTAGGGAAGCGGTTCTTGGATTTGTTCCAGGGCAGGTCAGCATCTGTGGTGGCCAGGTCCTGCAGCAGCTTTGGGAGCTCCTGAGGAGATACAGTACAATGCAACACATCTGTATTCACATAAATACACAAACATGTGTTTCAGGTTCAGATTTTAGGGTCACTTACCGCAAATTCTTCCTGGAACTTGGAGTTGTCGCTGGCACACAGATCCTCTACATGCTGTAGAAAAGACTTCTTGTTGACAGGCCTGACAGAGAGGCCGGGAGAGAAAAAGACAGAATGTGAGGAACAGACAAAAATGTACAAAAACTCTACAACAATTTGCTATTTTCTGTAAATGTATTCTTAGGCTACAACACGTATTACTGAGCAGCACAGAACATGCAGATCTATGCTGTAGCAACTGTGTGCATATTCACATTATTTATGCAGGATGACTTACTTGAGTGATTTCCTGTAGCTGAGCAGCCTGGACAAAAATAGATGGCAAAAATCAAACAAAATAAACAAATTAACTCGATAATCACAACTCCCACTGTGGTATTTTTATTCATGAGAGCAGAAATGATCCTCGTTACAGAGAGTACAGTATGTTAAGCAACGGAGGTTCAACCATGTTATATCTTTAATCAATTCCACTTTGATTTAACTGTGACAGACTGACTTTGATGTTTCAGTCTAAAAGGAATACGTGAACAGCAGTAAACTTGAATGAAGTGCAAGGGGATCCAATTTAACAAATAAACAAATAAACATGGTTGCTCCCCTGTGGCTGCTGTTTCTTTGCATTACTGATCCTAAGCTATCGATAAAGCTTACCATTTGTGCCCCCTAAAACCTCTAAGCCTTCCAAGCAATTTTGAGATAGCGAGTTGGGTAAACAAATTAAAATGGTCTCAAGCAGAAGAGTGTCAGCACAGCTCTGCAATAGCTGCCTGTCAGTGATGGAGGCAAAGGAGCACACCGGAGGAAAAACACTAACATCATCGATTCATTCGACTGTCGACCTCCACCAGAGGTTTGATAAACAACACAAATGGATGATTAAACACAAGCTCATACAGTTAATATGATGATGATGATTACACACACACACACACACACACACACACACACACACAGTGATGCAACCAAATGATACACACAGGAAAAAGTGGCACACGCACACACACACACACACACACACACACACACACACACACACACACCAAAAGCCCAACTTACTGGATGACATATATCTCTTTCCGTCTAAAGAAGAAGGAAGAATACCTGGTGAGAGAAAAGTGCTCGGTGAGAGAAAAGCAAAGGCACAAGCAGGCTGGGTGAGTCAATGCATGTGTCTGCACGTGAAAGGGAAAGTTATTTGTGAAAATCGGTGACAAGTGGCAAGCGTAAGTGTTACTTTATCTCAGCTCACTGTTCAAGTCATGAAGAGATTCTGGTCACAACAGAGCAGCGTACCGCTGGAACGACAGCAATTTGAACTTAAAAGACAGCGGGGGCAGCTTAATGCGGAGCATAGCATGCAACTGTCAAAAACATCAGATCTCTACTCTTAAAATAGTGTGATAGCTAAAATAAGTAGACGGCATTATCCCAGGAACTGCCTCCCTTTTCAGGAACAGGTAACTGATACTTAATATAGTGATATTTAATAAAGCAGGCAAATATTTGCTCAAGCAGGGCAGTTATGTTATTTTTACACACAGTAAAGGTTAAGGGACAGTTATCTGCTAGGTGGGAGCACTTTTATTTATCCATCTCCTCACATGTGGGTTTTATGTTTATAATGTTCCTTTTCATTCAGTTCCTATTTATATGTGTATATGAAGACAGCCAGTTTTACACCTACATGGAACCCTCTATTTTTGGTTTCTCTTATTATTTTGTTGTTGTGTGGGTGATGGCATTCTCCAATGTTGGGGAGGTGCTCAGAAAGCTTTACGTGCTTATTGGTTGTTCTAATGCTGATGTCTATTTATATTGGCGAATAAAAATTGCTGTCAAAAAAAAAAAATCTTCCACTCATATTAAAACTTTTCTTTCCTGTAGTTTCTCGCTTCATCAGCCGTCAGTGATCTCGATACACCAAAGCTAACACAAAATGTGACTTTGTTTCTTAGCTGATGCGAAATTGCAGCATGAGAAGGGAGAGCAGCTTGCAGCATTTATTATCTGTGCACTTGTTTGTGCCAAAATCAGAAGGGGCCCTTGAGTATGTAGGAGAGGATGGTTGTAGAGAAGCAGACAGCATGACTTCTGCAGAGAACTGAGGGGAAACTATAAAGCCACAATGATGCTGTGTTGTTTCGTGGTGCTGCAGCTTCTATTTTCTGCACAAACTCTACAACACTTGATGATTTGTGCTGACAGGAGTGCAAATCAAGTTGGCTGCGGCAAAGAGGTTTTTGTCATGTTGACTAAAACTTTGTATGAAGCAGCTAAATCAAGCCTGAAGTCATGCAGTGTGCACCCAGCTCAAAAACATGTGTGTTGTATCAGGTAAATCGACACTTAGATTAAAATGAAACATTCTGGACACTGACCGGTTGAGTTTCTCTTGTTTCAGCTCCAGATCTGCCACAGCAATAAGCTGATCCAGTTTATACTTGGTCTCAATGATCTCTGCTTCTCTGGGTGAATAAGTCCCGCCCTCCTTCTTGCGTTGATGGATCCTAACATTTGATGAAAAACACGTCAAACACATTAGTTAATAATTTGATAAAGACAGAATTAGAATTTATAAAAACAGAAACTTAAAAAGGGTTAAAAGAATTTGCAGATGATATGTTCTTTCCTGCATGAGTACTTGGTCTTCATAGTAAATAGGATCAATGCAGTGTTTGGGTAAATGAATGAATGCCTGTTGCCGTCTTACTTGACTGATCCACAGATGATAATGATGAGTAACACAGCCAAGAAGAAGGAGAGGAGCACACCCATAATGATCTGTTCTTCTCTGGTCAACAGCCCGTCCACTACAGAGAGAAGGAGAGGAGACTAAATGGACAGTATTACGCAAAGAGAAGTTACAGATCATGTTATAAAATTTTTGATGTAAAGTTATACAGTGTTGAATATAAATACCTTTGGTTTTGACATGCTCGGAGTACTCAGAGTCTGTGTATTGGCCCTTGATGTTAGTGGCTCTGAACTTAAACCTGATGAATATGGAACATCACTCCAGTTTCAGCTTTATATTTTCTACAAAGCATAAACTGTACATTCAATATTTTTGAATAGTTGTATTGTTGAACTGAGTGTGCCTGTGGTGTACTCACACATAGACGGTGTTAGGCTTCAGGGGTCCATTACAGAAAGTGTCAGTGTTGTTCTCCTCCATACAGGCATCACTCTCTCCGATCACGTATGTTCCTGACGTAGTGTGATTGTGCCTCACCAGGGGCCGGCTGTCTCCAGACACACTGCGACCCTCTCTGACGTGTGTGTCCTTGCGTGATGCCCCGTTCCCCAAACATGGCGGGTTGGGGAACCCCTTGTCAGTCAGGTAAGGGGCAGGGCGATGAAAAAACGCATTCTTCCAGCTGGTCATATTCACGATGTCCTTCACTGTGACAGGATGGAAGTTAGCAAGGTAGAGTAAAATTATGAGTAAAATTTCTTTACATTAAGCCCTTCGATTTCTGCTTATATTTTGTCTTTTGTGAGCTTAAGACACAGTAACATACTGTAAAACAAAATTCTACTTGAGGTTTAAAGCGCATACAGGACAAATAGCCAAGCATGTTCAACTAAAAGTGACATCTATCAGTGTTTTTGAAGAGTCATACCCCCTGACTCGGCCACGATGACCTGAATTTTTGTGATTGGTCCATTGTCGTCACTATAGAAACAGGCAGGCATGCGGATGGTGATACTCCTGTGGGTAACCATGGCAACCCCTCCATGGCCCAGCACTGCCTGGGGTCTTTGGGTTGGCTTGGCCGGGGCTGGAACACACAAACGTATGAACACACAGTTACACACACACACACACACACACACACACACAGAGGTTGTGGTGTGATACAGTATGTGTAAAGATGTGTTTTTTGTCTGTTGTATTTATAAAACATGACAAATAGGCTGCTGCTCAGTCACAGTCACAGAAAAACTGTGTCTCTATAACATCCACACAGATCTCATGATATTACTGAGTTACATTTGATGTGTCAGAATAACTCAGGCTTGTATACTGTTGTACTGAGCATTAATACTGTGCAGTAGCAATTCTCTGTCTTGCATCTATGCTGCACTGCTGCAACAAAATAGAGAAACACTGTACACACACGTACACACACACACACACACACACACACACACACACACACACACACACACACACACAAAAAGAGAGACTTGAACCTTTGATCCCTGTTGTTATCTGCACATGTGCGCTGGGTGGGCTCCTCCCAGCCCCGTTCTTGGCTGAAATCTAGAAACAGATAAATAGAAGGAAGTAAAACAGCAGAGAGAGAGAGATGGTCAAGATATGGGTTCAAGTAAAGAAAACAGCTATTTGAACAAGGAAAAGCTCATCTGTGTTTTGGCCCAGGAAGGGTTAATTTGGGAGCTCCAAATGAGTGTGTGTCACCTGTATGTGAGATATACAGTATGTGTGTGCTCCTCACCTGTATACTATAGCTGTGACCTCCCTTTAGGCCTTCGATGACAGCAGTCAACATGTTATGGTCTCTTTGGGTGATATTAAGGCTGATGTTCTTGACCAGCTGCTCCTTTTCATAGATGTACACAAAATAGGCAGTGATGTTTCCGTTGGGCTCCTCTGGGGGGGTGAAAGTAACCTTTACACGGTTCACCTCCTCTGGTATAACTGATATGATCACATTCTTGGGTGGATCTTTGGGCTCTGGGGACAGAGTAGAGAGTATAATATAGGAAAAATAAGAGATACTACATGTAGATTTATTTTAGGATGGGCATCAGCTGTCATAGGCCCTCAAAGATTTTTCCGCATACCTTCCTCCAGTGTTTGAAAGTCAATAGGCCCAATGGCCTTCCCATCCCTGGCAGCATGCTCCACTGGACCAGTGAAGGCGGTGACAGTCACAAAGTAATGGGTGAAAGCAGTCAAGTTTGTCACCACAACAGTCGTCAACTCTCCTGGAGCCCGGACTGTTGAGTGGTTCAAACCAGGACCATCCACCTGAAATAACCAGCACAGTCAATGGAAATATTTAATATTTGTGTCTTGTGTGGATACGTGAGCACAGTTGGAGTCATTTTTGTGCATTCTGCTACATCATATGTTAATCAGCTTTTGAGATACTACTGCTAACTCTGCCTAAAATAACATACTGATCTGTTCTGAGAACAGATCTAACTGTGTTTATATTTGTGTATGTGTCTAATGTAACTCAGTGAGTTGACCTGCACAAGATACGAAGTTGGTCCAGAGAGAACAGCTGGAGCGTCCCACGCAACACGAAGGCTGTTGGCGGTGGGGGTCACTTTTAGGTCACGGGGAGGGACATCAGGGTCTGAGGGATAAACATCAAGTAAGATCTTTACACACTAAGTGATAACATCTTAAAAATATTGTTATGTTATCACACCAATGTTAACATGCCATTTGCTGGAACCGGTAGGCACAACCCCTGTTGACTCATGGCTGTGTTGCTCTTATATGGCTCTTGCATCTGATCAGGGTTCAGTCTACGTTGAGGTAAGTGCCTCAAATTAGTTGTGTCTTTCATGGTTTGCATATTCTTTAAAATTCGATTGACAAATGAATTTGTAATAATACTAATAACACTACTTCTCCTAATAACAAGAGTAGCAAAAGGGTTCAAAAAGAGAAAAGATTGCATTACAGGAAGTCGAGGGCAGTATTACAGTGCTATGAGAATGTGAACTACTGCAAGACCAAAAAAACAAGAAGATGTGGTGATCTTGATGGTGATTGCTGCTAGTTTCTAATGCATTAAGATATTGTGTGTGTAAACATTCTTTTAACATCTTAAAATGCCACATTACTACTTGTTAAAGCAATACAACTTGCTTTAACGCAAGATAAATATCCTCCATGATAACATGACTGATTTACTATATACCTGTGAGAGTGATGCTGCTCAATCATACCTGTGTTTGTTTAGGTCTTGTAATGGAGACACCAGAGGCCCAATTTATTAATGAAACATCAATCTAGATGGGTTTAAAAATACTATTTAACAACTTGTATACTTTTTTTTACGGCATACCTGGAAAAAAATCACAGACTTATTTGTCAAATATTACTCCTTGTGTCCTGGCTAACCGCCAACCCTCAAGTGCAAACACAGAAACGTCATACAATCTTTGTGATGTTCTTACTCCCAGCAAGGGTGCGTGCATAATTCCAGCGTGTATATTCTCCAACTCCGGCGTTTGTCACAGCAGCCACTTTGAAGCGGTAGTATCTGTATTTAGCCAGGGACTGGAGTGTGACGCTCTGGTTCCCTTCAGTGGCATCTGAAGCAGTCACTGAGACGGTTACATTAGAGTCCACGCAGTCCGGGTTCGGTTCGTCCTCTAAGGCCGGCTGTGCAGTAGTTAGGACGTCTGGTTCACAAACAGTTGAAAGCAGCTGTGCAATGATGTGGTACTCTTTCAGCAGGCCTGGAACGGAGAGTGGTGGAGCCCACTGAAGTGTCACATTGTTAGGGGTGACCTGAGATATGTTGAGGAAGCGAGGAGCAGCTGGGACTGGTAGGAGAGACACAGAGGGTTGTTTTCGTTCTGTATTAAAATGAGCAATTCTTTGAATTCACCACGAGTAGCTTCTATTAGATAGTAAGCTGTGTCTACAATTGCAAAATGACAATTACAATAATTACAATAAGACTGACTACCTGATTCGGAAAGAGTGGAAGCAGTACAGTTCATTCTGTCTCCAGGTCCTGCAGAGTTGACTGCAGCCACAGTGAGTGCATACTCCTGGTCTGGTGAAAGCCCAGTCACTGTGTACTCTGGTGTGTGGGCCTCAAGTGTGAAGGACTGCAAGTCTACCTCCACTAGAATCTCATAAAATAGGATCTGCCCATTAGGGTTGGCTGGAAGTTCCCATGATAGCTGAATTGAATCCCAGCCCACTCCTGAACAAGACAGGTTCCCCACAGCATCAGACACTGCAGACAGAGAGAGAGAGAAGTGAGACAGTGATGCTGTTGCACCAGAATTAGTTTTAGTTAGTATTCTTCACTGTCCACTGTAGGAGAAAAGAACCAAATTAAATTTCAGTTTTTATCTATAGTTATTTCCTTACACAAGCTGAAAAAAAGACACACAGGATTCTGCCTTACTGAAAATTACATTTTTTTAAAAAAAATTGCAGTCTGCAGACAGACTTAACAGATTTGTGACTAGAAATACTGATACATTTATTACATGAAAACAAGACAAATTAGCTTTATCTTGAACTTGTTGTAATTTTCAGAGACAACCATTACCGCCTTTAATTTTCTTGGCTGTATAGCCAGCAACTCTGCTGTAACAACCCACTCCACTGTACCTGGGGGGAACTGTGTTCTACTTGTTTTATATTTGAATTAAGTATAACTGCTGGGCTTTTTTTCACAATGATATTCAGATGTTATTGTGAAAAAGTCTCAGCAGCGTCTCCACTGCCTATGAACATTACCTTTCCTTGGAGTTGATGGGAGAATAATGACAATGTTTTATACTTCTTTCATTGAAAGTGTTTTAAGTTTTTCATTTATTTGCTGGTTTACATCCCTTTGTCAAAAGAACCTCAGCTCTAAGTTTACACCAAAAAAATAACTGTATAGATGGATAAATATATTTGAATTATTTGCTCGTTTTTTATATAATTGGCATAATTGGATTGGTTGCTGCCATTAACCCTTGTGTGTTTCAACCTTTTTTATTCCTGTCTTTTAAATGACTGCATTTATGTAGCGCTTTTGTCCAAAACACTTTACAGGGTTTTTTTTGCAGCTCATTCATTCATTCACACACACACTCTCACACCAATGGTAGCAAGCTACTGTGCAAGGTGCTGGCTTGCCCATTGGGAGCAATTTGGGGTTCAGGGACATTGAACCAGGGACACTTTGACATGCAGACAGGAGGAGCAAAGGATCAAACCACCAATCCTATGATTAGTGGACGATCCACTCTACTTCCTGAGCCACAGTGCCCCCCCCCCTTTTAAGTTCTTACAAATTAAATGAAGTGAACTAAATCAGTGTTACGTCCCTTGTGTGTAGACAGTGTGTACTTTACCTGACTCTTTAGTGGTGAAGGTCACAGGGCTGCTGAACTGATTCCCATGGCCCACTCTGGTGTAACTGTAAACACTGATCTCGTAGGAGCTATGAGGCCTGAAGCCTGTTAGATACTCTGTGGTTGACGGACCAGAGGAATTCTACATTTGTGCACACACACATAAAAACATCACACAGAGGAGATTAAATCATCCAATCCTGATTACTGGATGTCTTATTGTATCAACACACATATGTGCATGCGTGTGTAAGTATAATGTTATTGCTGAGTGGTATCTGGAGTGTGAAATTGGAGCTACCGTCAGTGTGACAGTGTGTACTTTCACTGAGTGGGTCTCTGGAGTGTGTTCAAGTGTGTGTGTGTGTTGTTGTTATTGTGGAGTAGCTTTTGGTGTGTGAAATTGACAGTACCCGGTGTGTGACGGTGTGTGTGATGAGGTCTTGGATCCTAAAGCCGTACTGTATCACCACTCCATTGGGCTCCAGAGGAGGCTCCCAGCTTAGCCACACAGAGACATCTGTGTGGTTGTGTATAGTCAGGTTATAAGGAGGGGACATAGGGCCTGAAATAGGCAGATAAAGAAGAAGATAGACTGAAACAGACAGTAGATACACACCCATTGTTTCATAAATAAACACTACCTCATTTGGATCTTAGAGGGATTTTAAACCTGCTTTCAAACTAACCTCCTTCATCAGTGTGCAGCAGCAGCAGCAGAACAGGCCCCGAGCCTTTACGCGTTGCAGCTGTGACAGTGAGGTTGTAAGCTGTGTATGGAAGTAGGTTAGTGAGGATGAATGAGGTGTTGGGCGTCTGTGTTGTGTTGGATCCCCCTGGGCCAAACAGCATGAGGGTATACTCTGTTATCTCCCCGTTGGCCTCCAGAGGGTGCTGCCAGACCACTGCGATGGAGGACGATGAAAGGTTCCTGGTGGACACCAGCAATGGAGAAGAACTAGGAACTAAAGAGAAACACATCCACACACATGTGAATGTCATGACAGATACATGAACCATACTTCATAAGTGAATGTTTGTGTTCATGAACTCACCGTCATCATCCGTTCTCAGGTACATTGTGCTGGTATGGTTGTAGGCAGGGCCAGCTCCAGTTGCCGGGGTAACAGTCAGCACATAAGGAAAATATTTCCTGAGTTTGGTGAATAGGAAGACATTGTCGTTGGTGATATGCTTGATGGTCTTGTTGAGAGCTGAGGGTGCTTGGTTGGGCAAGTTTGGGGGGATGCCAGCTTCCTGCAAGGTGAGCAGATAGTGGGGACGGCCATTCGGCTCCAGGGGAGGGTCCCAGCTGATAATGATGGCAGTGGAGCTGAAGATCTGAGCCGTCAGGTTGTGCACTGAGTCACTTGGCACTGGAAAAGGAGACAGGTGGTTACTATTATTAACTACCAGTGACAACACTTTGATTTGAGTTCATTTTACTGTGAGTCAGTAAATAAGGGCATAAATCAACCATACTCAAATGAGCAGCACACCAATTGGCATCATCATCATTATCACCATGTGTCACAAGCACTGTCATAATCATTGGCAGCATTGTCGTAATGAACACACTCAACAACAGCACGTCAAGTGGAAAAATATGGCATGAAAACACTTCAGCAAAAAAGAAACACAGCAAAATAAAATAGAACAGCAGACAGTCAAAGAGACAGTATCCTAAAAAATTATCAGCCGATTCAAAAACATTCAGGCATTCAGGAGGGAAACTCACATACTGAAAACCTTGGGATTGAAAGAGGCTGAAGAGAAAATACTCATCCTGTTCACACCTGTGTTTACTGTTCATCATCTGAAAATAACTCAGTCAGAATGCACAAAGCAGCATAGTATACAGTGTAGAAAAAGGGGGGAGATGAAGGGGAAAAGGGGAGATAAAACTTGAGAGATCCATAAGATGAATGAGTGGATGTGAGGGGCCAGGTGTGTGTGTGTGGGTCTGAGCCCAGGGGTGTGACCCCCAGCTGGGCTTGGCTGTGCGGGAGAGATAAGGTGCCCTGGAGGTCCGGTGCTTGGCTGAGAGTGGAGCAGCTAGAGCACAGGTAGAGATACAGAGTCAGTATGAGCAGTTATCAATCAGAGACAGAGAATACTTAACGAGCAAAATGTTAACGAGAAAACAAAATCACTACACACAAATATGTACTTTATGTGACTACATCTACTATGGCGGCTGTCTGCACCATTTTTCCCAAAATCACATAAAAACAAAGATATCAATTTTATATACACTTCATTCTCTCCTTGAGGATATCAGAAAGACACGTGCACAACTACATATTATATGCGTACATGCAAATGTTGGTATCCATCGCAACAATGCAACTGTAGCATGAGCACAAGATGAACTTATCAAAGCACGTCATGTCAACGGTTCTGCTCTCTCTTTCCTATTTTTTCTCAATGTTTCTAATACTTCACAACTTTCGTCGTGCTTAGTAAAAGGAAACACAAACTGGTTGTCTTCAAGGAACAGTGTCACAGGCGGACAAAAATAGAGCCAGTTTGCTAGACTGACAGTTATCTCCTTTCACTAACAGGCTGAAAGTTACCATCTTTAATCGCAGAGTTTTTATGTAATTTTCATTTGAAATTAAAGAGTTTTGAAAAAAGTGTGCAGATCTGCCATCCAGTGAGAATCTGAATCTGAGTATATAATAATTATTTGGCTTAACATGTGGCATTTTATGTGTATTTATTCACTTTGTCTAATTTCAGTTGGTGTATGTATACTTGTGTTTCAGTGTGTGTGTGTCTGACTGACCGTCCTCAGGTAAGAACAAGGTTATTGGCTCGCTCTGGACCCCTCCGTCCCCCTGTACAGTGCTGGAGGTCATCCATATGGTGTAGTTAGTGCCCCCAATCAGCCCAGTCAGAGTGTGGGAGAGGGCTGAATCAGGAGAGCCAGGGACAGGTAAGTCTGAAACGGGAACCCTCTATGGAGGAAAAAGAGTGACGGGGGTTACTTTCACACATTAGAACAAATTAAAGGAAATACTACAATAAAGTGTCTTAACAAGGTGTTGGTCCATCATGAGCCACCAGAAAGTTTCTGCATTTGTTATGTTTCTCCACTCATTTATGCATTTTTTTAAAAGCAATTTTCTTTTTTTGCTACTTAGGGGTAGGGAAATAAGCTGTAAACACAACACTGACATTGTATCACCTCATAAAGTTGATACGGCATGTAGGTAATTAGTTACTAGTTATCTGTATTACTTAGCTATTTATACATCCAGCAGGCATGGCATTAGCATTCATTTGGAGTCAGGGTCCATCTGATGAATGTAAGTCCAATATTCACTCTCATTTTGGCTTCTGTGTAGTCTCCACCAGTTCTTCAGCAGTTCACCAGCTTGTTGCTAACTTTGTCTGACTAGTTATGCAGTGTAAAGTGACTTTATCAGAGCTTTTTAGCTGAAAACAGCTCTCTGCAGCAACTGGAAAACAAGGTCAATGAAAGCAAAGACACAGAAGCAAAACAGTAGAGTTGCTGACTGTAAAACCAAAACGTGGACCTGAAGGACACTAGAATGCTTCATAGAGCTGAGGAGAAATGTCACCTGCCTGTATATTCTATATGCGTCTCACCTGCTCAGTCACAGTGTTATTGTCGCTGTAGTAAATGGTGTAGCGTACAATGATTCCATTGGGCTCGGTTGGTGGGTGCCACAGCAAGGTGACAGAGGAGGCGGTCACATTTGCAAAAGTCACATTCTGTGGGGGGTCAAATGGCTCTGAAAGCCAGACACAAAAGACACACAGACAGATATTCAGGAAGAGAAAAAAACATTATAAGTAAGCATGGTGAATAAACATTTTGGATGTGAGGATAATAAAGTTAGCTGCCAAAAAACTCTCTAGCACCTGCATCTGTGGTGGTAAAGCTGATGTATACCAGCACTCCTCCATCTCCCAGTCTAGTCCAACAGGAGACAGAGGCATTGTAACGACTTTCTGAGTCCACATTAATAACCACAGATGTCTCTGTTACATTCTGCCACAGCTCCGTTGTTTCATTCCTGACAATGAGAGCAGCCATTAATGTCGCATTGTGTTCCGTTTTCTTTTTAAATCTATTTGTTCCAAATGGGGACTGTTGAGTAGATTTAAAAACTCACCAAACTCTGACAATGTAGTAGAGTATGTCTGAATTGGCTTCAAGTGGTGGTTGCCATGACAACTCAACTTCATAGTCTGACAGCTTCCTGGTGCGGAGGAACTGAGGAGGTGTATCTGGAGCTGAGATGCCGGAGAAAAACTTACAAGTACAGTAACACAAACAGGTGTAACACCCATCAAGGGAGAAAGCGAACCAATTAAGAGTGATTAAAAAAGAATTGCAACAAATCAGGAACTCAGAAGACCCACAGGAGCATACCAGCGAGAAACAGAATATTGGCCTAAAATGAATAAATGGTTAGTTGTGATGATTCTGTTTGGACTTCTCAGTCCTGATGGGAGGCACGAGTAGCACGTGGAATGGAGTACCTGTAATGTAAAACCATTAGCATGAGCTGAAACAGAGACATGTAACCGAGGAGGAAAAGACAAGAGGAAAGTAAGATTTAATCAGATGCCCCTTCGAACTCAGTCATGATGCAATCGTACAGTCTCCTGGAAGTGAAAACAAACCCTCTTTTTTTCTTTCCTCTGTCCCCACCCTTCCCTCTCACCATCCTCCAGTGTGGTGATGTTGAGCGGCTCGCTGCTGTAGTTTCCCGGCCCGACACGTGTGTGTGCCTGCACCATGACTCGGTAGTGTGCATACTTCCTCAGGTGAGTGATGTGGAGGTAGTTGGTTGGGGAGGTGAGGTTAAGGTAGTGACTGGAATTCCAAAGCTCCAGGCTGTAGTGGGTAATTATCCCATTAGGCACCAGAGGAGGCTGCCAGGTCACATTCACCTCACTGGGACTGACTGACTCAAAGGAGAGGTTGTACGGAGGACTACCTGGGACTGGAGAGGGAATAAACACAAGAGGATGCAGCTTTATTGATGATGATATGAATTGTTATCATATTTGTGTATTTATTGTGGCTGTTGCATCCATTAACGCACCATCCTCTCCAGACAATAGGTATAAAGTGTCTGATGTTTGGTTTCCGTTGCCGTAACGCGTGTACGCCATCACAGACACGTTGTAATAGGAGAATGGCTTCAGGTTCATCAGGGTGACTCTGTTAGAGGAAGTGTTCTTAAAAGCAGAATACGATTCGTTTTCATATAGGACCATGTAATGTTGGATCACCCCGTTGGCCTTCTCTGGTGAAGACCAGACCACTGTGGCAGTGGTGGGGCTGGTGTCTATCACAGTGAGGTTTACAGGGGGGGAGTCCGGTTCTGAGGACGAGATAGACAGGAGAAGTCCCAGAAGGGTTCATATGCAGTATAAGTGGAAGTTCAAATGATCTTTCACCGAATAAAATGTTATTGAATGTCATCAACTGCAATACAATCAAATAATCTAACTGATCTGGCATCAAATTAAATATTGGTAATTCAGTAACTACATAGTAAATTTGATCAAATAAACACGCTGGGCACCAGCAAAAATTCAACAAGGTGAAACAGCTTTTAATCCACAACAGATTTACTACCACTATTTTCAGTCATACATTATCTAACGTTGTGTTTGTTGTGTTTGTCAGTACACACCGTCTTCTAAGGTGAAAACAAAGATGTCATCTTCCTCAGACAGAGAGCTCTCTCCCACAGCTGTAGATGCAGCCACACGTAGCTTATAAGCAGTATACTTGTCCAAATCTACATTAGAACAGAAGAAAAAATATTTAGTAACACAACTGTATTATAGTAATTATAATGAGTATTACAACTGCATGGAACTGTGTAGAAAATGTGAATTTGTCAGTCCATGAGTGTGCATACCCTACCTGTTATCAGTTTACTGGTAGTGTTAGTAACCCACTTCAGGGCCTGATCACTGTGCATTTTGAGGCCATAGACAGTGTAATGTGTGATCCGTCCATTGGGATTGAGCGGTGGGACCCAGCTCACAAGTATGGAGGTGGAGCTGATGTTTTGGTAGGAGACATCAAGCACAGAGCTGGGGACTAAACGACACATTCATCACAAGACATTATTATAGAAAATGAAATTCTAAACAAAGTTTGAAAGTACAAAGACTCAGTTCAGCTGCAGTTCAATTGCAATTAGAACACTTTAAGATACTTTTTTCTTCTTAGTTTCTCATGGCTAGTGATTTTTACAAGTGGCCTGGGACCACCCACCCTGCTCTCTGGTCTTCTCAGTGATATCTGTGGCAGGGCCCTCCCCCACAGTCGTGGAAGCAGCGACCCTGAACGTGTACTCGGTGAAGGGATTCAGATCTGACACCAGGTAAGACAACTCCTCAGACAAAACATCCATCACCTCCTCTCTCACTGTCACACCTGCAGTATGAATGCAAACACAGATGGATATAGATGTGGACACAGGATTCATAAGAATCTGAACAGATAATTGTCTTATAAGAGTCTGTGAATTGTGCAAAGTAAAGACTGCAGGAAGTTAAGCAAAGCAGTGTTTACAGATTACACTCTCCCACCTGTTGTACCAGAACCTGTTGCGCTGCGTGTTGAAAAGTGTCCTGTAACTGATGCATCACGTGTGGACAAGCGGACCTGGCTTGGGGTCAGCCCCAAGGGGGACGAGTCAGAGGTCATATCCCTAGCATGTGTTTGCTTAGTCAGCCAGGGTGGAAGCGTAGCAGGTGGCACAGAGGTCAGAGAAAACGCAGAGGTCCCAAAGACTGTAGGGTCAGAAGATTGAATATTTGCGCTATTAGCGTGTGAAGCAGAAGTGTAACTTTTTCCCGACTTCTCGGTGGCCGTGGGGTCAGCAGTAGGATTAAAGTCCATGCTGGGTTGAGCGCCAGTGTTAGTACTCTGGTCAGCACTTGTAAGTCCAGAGTGTGTGAGGGTGGAAGCAGTCATATCAGTGGGCTGTGCGCGGTCAGACACAGTGGCAGTGAAAGTCGGCGGAGATGTGATCAGACTGAGCTCAGCAGTTCTCTTACGTCGCCCTGGACTGTTATGTAGCTCAGGAGAAAGGGACCTTTTGTACACATCAGTTGTATTTGCACTCTGAGGGAAGAAAAAAAATATTCTGAGTGTAGTTTTTCATTTCTTATAGTTAATGCCATGGGTGGAGTGTAAACAACCATTTTGGCTCATCAGCCTACAAAACCACGTCTACTTGAATATCTCCATGGTTGCAAGTAGACATCAGTCGACAATAGACATGATTTACAGGTTGCATATTAAGATTATTTTAAAATGTCTCATAATCCAAATGATTACTATACTCAGCTGTTGTTCATAGAAAGTGTCGAGAGTACCATTAAACTCTGTGGTTATTTGTGAGGCTGTGGTGGTGTTTTCAATTTGGATTACATTACATTGCAAAGGGGTGATGATACAACCTGAAAATCACTGCAGAGTTTAATCAATGCCTCTTTGAAATGGGCATTTTAAGATTCACATAGGTTTTCTTGGAGGGCAATTGTAATGAATTGAACAGGTGTTCCTGAAAATCTCTGGACTTTAGAGAGCACTTTTCTTTAATATGTACAATAAGTAAGTGGAAGAGTTTACAGTCCAATATAATCCAACGTTTTCAACAGAACAAGTTCAGTGACAGTTGAGGGCAATTTTTTAACAGTACTGAGCTGTGATGGGAAAAATATAAGGGGGCTTACTGGTTCTGATGTGAGGGTGATGTCTTGCAGTAGAGTTTCATCAACCAGCACCAGCAGTCTGTACTGGATGATCGGACCATTACGCTGGGCGGGGCTTTTCCAACTCACACGGATTGAAACCGAATCCTCAGCTATTGCCATCAGGTCCTGCACTGCACTGGGTGCTTCACACGCAAAGATAGAAACAGAGGAAGACACAGAGGTACATAAAATACATCTATACACATGTACAAATATTGCGCATTATGTTAAGGTTTTGTTGGTAGTATGATGTCGCTCAGTCACCTGGACTCCTGCATCCTTGTTATGTTTATATCAAGGACCTCAATAAAAACTTATTGAACTTATTTGTGTGACATTTCTGTAGTTGTGTTTGATTTAATGTCCACAATGATGAAATGTCAAATAAACTAAACTAAGTTAAGTTTATTTGAGTTAAGTGTTAAGTTACAATTCTATGTTCTATGGGGATTTATTCAAAAGCAAAAAGAGAAGCATTAGTACATTACTTCACAAGTGTTTTTACCTTCAGCAGGTGTAATAACATCTTCTTGTGCCGCTGGACCCACTTCTCCAGCAGCTCTGGCTCGGACAGCGACTGTGTACCTTGTGTAAGGAGTCAAACCAGTAAAAGCAAACCGCGTGTCTCCTGTACTGTTCTCATACAAATATCCTGGGCAAAAGAAGAAAAAAACAATTGTGTGCATTTCTGTCAGTTTGAGTGTGCTTATGTATGCATGTGAGTGTGCTCTTGAGTCAATATTTAATGACCTGTAGGCCCATAAAGATAGAGCGTGTAAGTGAATTTTCCCGTGATAATGTTTGGAGAGTTCCAGGACACAGAGATTGATCTAGACGTCATATTCAATATGGAGAAGTTTTGTGGCGGGTCTTCTGGGGCTGCCATAAACAAACACAAAGAAATCATTTTTTTCACATGTGCAGTATATGTGCTAATAACCTTCTAATGCACAAATCAAAGAAAACCTAGGGCCTGGTTTGCTTCTTTTTCCACACCTGATTCTGGCATGCGGACCATGGTGGAAGCTATCTGTCCTTCTCCATCGGAGGTGAAGGCTGAAACCTCAAAGAGATAGGCAGTGTAAGGTCGCAACTGATCAACTCCTACTGATATGGGCACACTCCAGGAGGCTGCAGGGGGCACGGCAGAGAGGGTGATGGGTGGAGATGATGCCGTTATCTCCAAGGGACTGAGAGTCGCACGAGATAGAATATCAGCTGCGTCCTAGACATACAAAACATACACACAAGGACAAGAAGGAAAAGTACATGAGAAAAAAATGATTTTGGATTGTTACCCTTGTGAATTGGTAGCATTTCATTAATGAGGCTATAATAGATTTTCTTTTAAAGAGAGAGTATAGAAAAAGTATACACCATTTCATAATAACAGTTCAGTTTGGAAGACAGAGTGTGACAGTATAAAGCAGTACATTGCAGTGAGGCAGCGCTCCAGTCATTATGTCCTCTGCATTGACCTCCAGTATGCGGACTGTCTGCCCTGTGCGAGCATGTTTAGCCTTGACTGCAAACTTTGTGATGAGGCCATTGATGCGGTGTGGCAGGAACCAGGTGACCATGACGAAGGTGTGATTCTGGGCAAATGCAGTGAGGTTGGTCACCAGGCCAGGGGCTGCATGGAGCACACACACACATGAATGTACAAACACATCTATATACAATACATTTATCTTAGGTTTTGAGATCAGAATGCAAGGGTGTGCTTGTGCACGGATACCTACGGGACTCAGCAGTCTTTATGTATAAAGATTTGCTGAATGCTCCTATGCCAGCTGGGGATATGGCTGCTACCTACACACACAGAGAGAGAGACAGAGAGAGAGAGACAGAGAGAGTTGCTAGGTATTACTTATAATGATTAATTCATGTTCCTGTCAATAGGGCAGTCATCAGATCCTGATTATGTTCTAATCTCAGGCATGAGGAACTGGAACAACACACTGTTAGAGGTGATTTAGTGATCCCAGTGACACAGGAGCCACAATGATACAACACTATACACAGAGTATGTCAACATTATGTAAACAGATAACAACACAATCACTGGAACCTGTAAATTTATTGATATAGCACCTTTCTAGTTCAGATGTCGCAAAGTGCTTCACAATAACAGACAAAATAGAGACACAATATAGAAGTAATTGCAAGAAAATAGAGATAAAAATAAATAAGTAAAACTACTCAAAGGTAAATATAAAACAGTAGGTCTAAAGCTGCTTTTTAAAGGTGTCCACAGTGTCCACAGATATTAGAGTTCCAAAGTTTAGGAGCCACGATTTTAAAGGCACAGTCTGCTTTAGTTTTGAGCCTGGAACAATCAACAAATCCTAATCAGAGGACCATTTTAAAGACCGGCTGGTAATATAAGGACACTGTAGATCTCGAATATAGATAGCAGAGCTCTGAAACTTATCATGAGGATCTCGAATTGGATCCTGAATTTGATGGGGAACCAGTATAAAGAGATCAGTTTATGGTAATTGGTCTGGTTCCAGATCTCTGAAATCCTGCCTACATGTTTTTTTAATGATTAAAATAGAATAAATGAAAAATCAGTTAATAATAAAGGAAAAAAAAGAAATGGCAAGCAAGTGGGATTACCTGGTGGAAAAAACATCTATGTTCAGCTGTTGCTTACTATACTTTGTTATACTGATGAAAAAATGCTGAATATTTAACAAATGACAACTTGTCAGGAAAAAAAAGAAAAACAGCTTTGTTTTAAGCTTTACCACCAAGCATTTCTTATTTTGTCTAAATTGTTAAAAATGATTTCCCAATGCCAATAATTGCAGAAAAATGTCAGCTTACAGAGTGGTATGTAAGTACGTTTGAGAAGAGAATGTATAGAGAGCAGACAAAACACCTGTACAGTGCAGTCTTATGCAAAAAAGTAGGTACAATTTATCATAATGAAATGCTATATAACAACCTCTGAGCAGCATAAAAATGCCACTCTGTGCATTTCATGCTTCACATACAGTGATAATGGTTCTCTGGGGGCTACTATAATGGATTAGATTGTACCAGTGTTCGTGATATTTTTTCTATCCCCTGAAAATCACCACAAATGTAGTTTAGAGGTCTTTGACTACAACAATTACACTACAAAAATAGGTTTTCATATGTTAATGTGTCTCATAGTCAGCTGTTGAGACTTAAAACAAGAAAAGCATCTGCTAGTAAGCTTTACAGTGCAGTTTCTCTTGTTTCAGGAATTTTCTAGAAATTAGATTTAGTACCTTGAATCAAGACAGGGCAGAGTAGGTTTCTGCATTTGCATCAAAAATACATTATTCTGACTGATTTTAGAGCTTTCTTAAAACATGATGGAGAAACAGGAGAAATAAACTCCCTCTGTTGTCATTTCTTTCTGTTCGCTGAAAGAAATGAATAAATAATAGATGGATGTTTATGTTTCAGTGTGCAAAGCAGTATGTGTCATTTTACTGCTAAGGTAACAGTAACATGCACAGAACCTTTTTAGCCTGCCCAGATATACAGATCAAAGACGGAGCTCTGTACACAGGTTAGTGAGCTGACAAACTCACAGGTGAGATGTAGTAATATGATACACACACACACACACACACACACACCTGACACACACACACACACACACCTGACACACACACACACATAGACATACACACATATATACAGTATGTGCAGGTATAATCTCTGAGTGTGTCAGTCTCTCAGAGTCCATTTGTATGAAGGTCATCGTGGGTTAATGAATTCTGAAAACTAATAAGCACGATCACATTCAAGCTCAGTGAGAACAGACAGTGGAAAGAGCCGTGGCTCATCCATAGATCTGTTTACCTGATTAATAATGCAATCAGGATCAATTACCAGTATTCAGCCAGATCAAGAGAATAGCCCTGTCCTGTTGGATCTGTGTTAGCTAGGCACATCCACATGATAATTCAAGAAGACACTTTCTAAGAATATGTACTAGTCATGTTATAAGTAATATGAATGGAGAGTGGGCTCTTCTATGTGTACGATACCTGAATGTGGTACGTAGAGCCTGATGTGAAGTCAGTGAGCAGAGTCTCTGGTATGTCCAGGTACTTGGTCACCTGTGTGAAGGAAGGGTCGGGGTAGGGACACACCTCCTTGTACCTACAGGAAGAAATCAATTCTTAAGATCATCGTCTCCTTAACATATCATACATTTATAAACAGTATGGAGCTGGATGAAGAGGTTGACGCAACATTAAAGGCACATTATGATTTAAATCCTATTAGATTCAGATGCAAAATTGCACATAAAATGGAACCATGTAAATGCATGTAAATGCATGTCTCAGTGTGATCAATACAACTACAAACATAGAGGCTTAAATGTGCATAGAGACCAAGCACACAGAGTTTACAAAATTTTACACAAAATGTATATTTTACAACACATTGTGACATTAATTTATGATATTTAGTATTTATAATTGATGTGTATCTACTGGTAATTCTTTCCTTTATTTATTGATGTTCTTTCTTAAATTTGACAATTAAACATATTTGTTGGTAATAGATTTGACATTTTCATTATCTCATGATGTCTTAGCATCTGATTGGCTGTTGCAACAGCAATTTTTTTGTCAGAGACAATGACAATAGAGCTCTCTTGTACCTGAGACACACAATCTGCATTGACCCAAATAGATTGAAATAAATGCTCAATCACAGTCTTCCAAGAAAACAAATGAAGAACTACCTGATGACATATCCGTCAATATTTTTGGCATCTGATGGCATGATCCAGGAGAGCAGAATACCATTAGAGCCCACGGCCTCTCCTTCTAGTCCTGAAGGTGGACCAGGAACTGGAGGGGAGGAAGTGTATGTGTAAGGTGGAGATTCCCCGAGTCTTTCATTTCAATACTTTCAGTTTATCTACAGTGTACAATACCATCAATAACCAGAAATTCATTACACATCATTTGATTAATAACAAATTCTGTATATCAGAAGCCAACAGACTGCATTAGCAACACCATTTGAAGAACAGTGTTGTTGTGGACTGATCCTTGGAGCGTTTGTGTTAGTGTGTGTGTGAGTGAGTGTGTCTTAGGCCGAACTCTGATGAATAAGGCCTCACACAGCAGTGGCATTTCACTGACATTCACTGCAGACCCATTCATCCTGCGGTTCAAAAGCCCAGGCTTAAGTTACCTAAGAGGAATTAAACAGGGAAGGGAGTATTACCCCTGTCCGACACACACACACATACACACACTAATTCCTTTTCCTCAGTGTGTGTACTGTATGTGCTATACAGGGACTAAGTTAAACAGCAGAGGGCATAAGAGACTTTATCACCCCAAAACATGACCCAAACAAACAAGAACAAAACAAAACAGTGTGCATGTGCACATCTCACCACTGTCGTTAGTATTGATCATGCGGCTGACTCCAGGGCTGAAATTGGAGGAGGACACTGCTGTGACTGTGACAGTGTATTGTGTCCCTGGACTGACACTGACCACATTGGCCTGTGAAAACAGAAAAACACAAACACCTGGTCACAACACACACACATACACACACAGGATCAACAAGCTCATCAGTAATATACTGTAGATCAGTGGTTCAGTGGGGGTGGGGGGGATCACTGATATAGAACATATTAGCAAATGTCATATTAGCAAGCATCTAATTGGACCCACAGTATTCCTTAAAAATCTCCTTAAAAATCTTTTTATAAATCGCCTTAAATAAAAAATCTAAAGGCACGCAGACTTCTGGTATTTTAGTTTATGCAATGCCTAATACACCACAACTCTGTTTGAAGAGAAGCCTTACACACTCAACCATCTGTATTAATATATAGTTGGGTGGTTGTCAAGGTGACAGCTTGTTCCTGCTTGTTTGCATCTTTATATGTTGTGCTACATATGTTTATGCTATATAACAAGCTCCTTGTCATCCCAGCCAGTCCCTCTATACAACAACAGATCAGTATCCAGCTCCAATCAACCCAACTCATGCCCACAAAGCCTGCCTGAAACTTGGGTGTCTTGATTGATGACTAACTAATGTTTTAAGGTTCACATGGCCTCAATTGCACAGTCGTGTTAATTGGCTCTGTACAACATCAGGAAGAACACACCCTACCTGTCTGAGCATGCAGCATAACTCCTGGTATAGGCTCTTGTAATATCATGCATTGACTACTGCAACTCTTTACTACTCCTGACAGAGGCCTGCATGTACTTTCAAACCTCTGCAGATGATCCAGAACACGACGGCACGGCTAGTCTTCAACCAGCCTAAAACAGCACCTCACCCCACTGTTCATATTCTTCCACTGGGTCCCAGTTGCTGCCGGCATCAAATTCAAAACCCTGACACTCTGCCAATGAAAGGCGCCTGGTACCACCACCACAACAGGGCCCTAAGTCGCTAGCCAGACTCTTCTCTTCTGTGGTTTCCCAGTGGTGGAACAAGTTACCAAACTCCATCCGATTCACAGAGTCCCTCTCAATCTTTCAGAAAGTGCTAAAGACCCAGCTCTTTTGTGAACACCTCTGCACTTGATGGGCTGAAAAAAAAAATCTGTCTTTTTCTATGCAGTCTATGCATTGCCTATTTGCACTGCCTGTTGGTATCTGCATCCTATCGGACTCAAACTTAGCTTTATGGCACTTACTGGCATTGTTCTCGCCTGACTAGATCCTTGCTTGTGTTGTATCAACTCTCAGATGTATGTCGCTTTGGATAAAAGATTAAATGGATTAAATGAAATTGTAAGTGTAATTATCTGTGAGACAGATGAACAGGGTGCTTAAGTGTGTGTTTGCACCTGGTACATCAGCATGCTGGGTAACAATGTGTAACACTCATACCTTATGTGACGTCCCCAAAATATGACCAAGCACTTTCTGCATCTGTGTGTGCACATCCTCTACACATACCGTATATACTTCTCAATTCATTTGGCTCCAAGTGTACTTATTTATATATCTGAGAAACAAAAATGTTCTGTGTATACATTAAGTGTGTTAACACCTACATGCACAGCAATACCTGATAGTGAGTGCTCAATTCTTACCTGTGAGTGTACCTGTCCCATGCAGAGTGTGAGCAGCGAGATGAGTGAGAAGAAGGCCATGCTGGGTAGCAGAGTTAGCTTTAGTTTAGTCACAGCAGGTTAGAGGCCTCGCCAGTAGAGCTGCATCCACAGTTAGTGTACAAACGTTAGTAGTGGTCAACAGGTAATCCACTGAGCTGCACAGGAATGACTAGAAGCTGGTTAGTGGCATGAGTAAAGGTCACAAGGTTAGTCAACCAGGAATTGGATAATAACAGATCTTGGTCTTGAGGTAGTCCAAACTTTTCGTGGTTAGCTGGGGAGGGCAGTGGGTCTTTTGATTAGCACGAGGCTAATTCTCTCCCTCTGGTCTCTCTCGCTCTCTAGGGAGAGCTGCTTAAACAAATGAATGATTCAGAGTTGAGCTCATGAGGCCAACTTAATAAATAATGAGATCTATTACTCAACTCTGTGCTCTCTCGCTCTCTCTCTCTCCCTCTCTCTCTCTCTCTCTCTCTGTGTGTGTGTGTGTGTGTGTGTGGTGTGTAAGGTTACATTTTGGGGGGTATCTGACACCTGGCAGCCGGGAAGAGCCGGTATGGGGTGGGACTTGGTTGAATGGGAGGAGAGTGCGTGCGTGTAATTTGTACATTTAGAATAATAACGCAGCTATTAGTCCAGAGCTCTACAATGCCATCCTCCTCTCACCTTGATAAAATTACAAAAATGTATTTAGGTGAATTGTACTGTCTTGTTGTCCAAGTGTAAATAAAAAAAAAAACCTTGTTACAGTAGCCAAGCAGCGTATGTTTGATTGAGAATGGTTTGTAAAGGTGTATCTACCTGAATGTATCCATCACGTGCAGGGTGCACTGTGACTTTTCCCTGGTTAGGTAGCAGATTCACTTGGTAATGATCCACACACCCAACTGCCTGCTCCCAACGTAGTGAGAACGCACGTGCAGACACATTGACGACACGGACTCCTCGTACACGGGATGGCACTCATGGAGGACAGGAGAGGGAGAAATAAAGTCAGAGAGGTGGGGAAAGTTCCTGTAAGTTAATGAAGAGGCGATCAGGCCAGCTGAAAATAATGGGGTGATGACCAGTGCAGCCCTTGTGATGTCGTCTACCTGTGGTTACAGTCAAAAAGGCCGCGCTCCCCGCTGTCAGTCCTCTCACCCTTTCAGCGCTCACATTGTAGCTGCAGCCGTCCACCAGCCCTGTAACCACGACAGCCTGCTCTTCCTTGGGTATGGTAAGTGTGTTTGTGACCGAGGTGTTGGCTACCGTGACTCTGTGGAAGTCAAACTCACCAAATGCACTGTCCCAGCTCACAGAGACAGAGGAAATGTTGACGTCACCCAAATGAAGGGCACATAAACCTGCTGGGCCTGGACAAGATTTTACAATTTTACCACGGCAGTTTTCATAATTTAGGCAACAATTTAATTATTTCGTCATGAGGGCATTATGTTCTGATGAAGGAGGCACTAACAGCTTTTTATATCTTGAAAAGCGTAGTTCTGTGTGTGTGTGTGTTCCTGTATATATAGTGTGTCTCTTACGTGTGCTGAAGTCTCTGCGGACTCCTTGACTGGTGTCTGAGCCCAGCACACTATGAATACTGATGCCGTAGTCTGACCCTGGGATCAAATCCCTGATCTCATAACTTGTGCCCTGGACAAGCACCTCTATCCATGATTTTCTGTCCATGGTCAGCAGGCCAAAAACAAGCTGGGAAAAACAATAAGAAATCTTCAGAGTCCTTTTCAGGGATTTAAAAAAAATTTCAGTTACTGTGAGTGAAAACACAAGACCTTTCTGTTTTAGGTACTGTGCAGTACATCTACCAATATCTCTCATTTATTTCAGTGAATATGGGTTTGCATGATATGTGCATGTAATGTGCTTGGTCATTCTTCCTGGCCTTGCCCCTCCGGAGATTCATACATATTTAAAGGGTTGGAAACTCAATCTGTGGTGTGCCGACGGCAGTTGCTAGGTTACCAACAGGTGAGTGCAGAACCTGACACATGTGGCCTCCTTTGTCCTTGAAAAAAATAATTTTGAGTAATGTGTGTCAGACAAATTACATCATTATGCACATCTGTCTGGAAGTTACTACGGCGTAACAACCTATATGCCCGTCTCTGCTTCTGTGATTGTTGGGTGTCACTGGATGGATGTCCTACCTTGTACCCCTCCACCTGTCCTGGTGGTGCTCTCCAGGTGACAAACACAGACGTCACTACCTGCTCCGCAAGAACCACTTCCTGTGGCACCTCTGGGACTGGAGACAGGATCACATGACAAATAATCAAGACTTACTCTGGGTAATAAGGCATGAAGTGAACTTTTAACTTTTATAGGTTCACTTTAAACCAGCAGGGAGAGATATTGGAGGGGATAGAGCACTGTGATCCAAACTAAATTATGTATGTTTACTTTAAAGTAAGTATTTTCTGCGCTACAGTTTTTTTGTGTGTAAAAAGTAAAATCAGCATTATAATAGTAAAAGCATTGTGAAACAGCAATCTAAGCAAATATCGAAGCCAAAGACACACATGTATAATTTCCTTTTTGGCTGGTTCCTCTATGTTTCAAAACTTGTTTCTATTTTGAAAATGAAAAAATTTCATACTACCATCCTACGCTGACACAATATTGTAATAGAATGTTATCAGTGAAGTGACTGAGACTGAAACCAAATACAGACAAAAATGATTTCCTTTTTGTCTCTCATAGTTTCCCCAGGTATTCGTTGTGTGTATTTCTTACTGAAATATTCCTATTTTCTTAATATAACAGAATACTCACTGAAATTGTGCTGCATAATTCTGTTCTCCTCTGACTAATTATTTCCTGCATTAATTCTGAGATCCTACTCGCTGTCTTTCTTTTACTCACTAGTATGGAGGATAATAGTAGCAGGTTTACTCTTCCTTTCTCCACTGGTGCTGATCACTTCTATTGTATATTCGCTTCCAGGAGTGAGGCCTTCAAAAGTGTAAAATCTGTGAACAAACACAGGAGGTTGTTATTAAAGAATGTTTTGATTAATTTGATTACTGATTGTAATTCCAGTCTCATACAATTGTAATAATTTGTGTACTTGATGACAAGAATGAGACTGACCTGCACTCCTGATGAAAAATGATCAGCTCTTGATTGGATGTTCTGTTTTTAATTGACAGGATGAATCCGCCAAGCACACCGCTGACTGTATTCCAACTAATGCATATGGATGATCTGGTTTTATTGACAAAAGACACCTCCACTGGGCTGGGAGCTGGTGCATAAAAAAAAATATAAATAGTAATCAGAATAGAAACATGGAGCAGTGTTCGCCTGTGTGTGTGTGTGTGTGTGTGGGTCTGTTTACCTGCAGTGATGTTGATGGTGACAGGAGAACTGTCGGTGAAGGACTCCTTCTCTGTTCGTAATGCAAAGTGGTAGAGTCTGCCTGGAGTTAGACCAGAAAACACTGCACTCTCACTTAACACCTTCTGAACCTGTAGGACACAAATTAAATGAGTAAGGAAGCTCACTAATAGCCTTATTATAATTCCTACAGTAACAGCATTAGTTCCAGCAGAAGGAGGTTATACACATGCATACATAAATGTTTTATACATAAAAACATGGTCACTACGAATCTTCCCTGAAGCAACCACTGATTAGTGCCTTGCTCAAGGCTACTTATTAGTAATTCCAGTGGGGAGAAGACTTTGACAGGCACTTAATCAAATATGAGCCTCAGTAAACCTGCTTCTTAAACCTAAAAGCACTGTTGGATACATTATTTTGTTTGTTTGTTTGTTTACCATGAGTGCATGGTCACAGTTGAAGCAGATGACCTCGTAGCTATGAGCTCGTCCTTGTGCTGGATCCCAAAGTAGCTCTATGGATGAATCGGTCACCACACCCTCCCTCACTCTGCTGGGAGGGGCCAGACCTAAAATCACGAACCATAGCACACAAACTGTGCTGTAATTATTCTGCTAGCATATTCAAAATACTAATTAGCCTCAGCTGGGGATATTTTAAACACTTGGGGGTCGTGTGAAAGAAAAAAGAAATCATAAGACATTACAGTGCTAATAATTTTACAGTACAGTGTGAAGTGGTGGTGTCAACATTGGGGCAGATTAATTTGTACTAACTAATTGTTATCTGAACAGGGAGAGGAGATAGAAAAAAACTTTTAATTGATGCCAGGATGAGGATAGTTATTGTAGTGCAATCATGTGAACAAAAACACATTTGGCCTTCTCGAAAAGCAGAAGTCTTAAACTTGCAAATCATTCTCAATTGAAAGAAGTCACATTTCTCTACTCTTGTTACTTTTAAAGCATCAGAAAACACTCCAGATTTTTTTGTCTGAGTGCTTTCATGTTTATCAGTTAGATTTAGGGCTACTGGCGAGGGCAGATAATGTTTCATCTTATTTGTTTTAGTTTTCCTGTCCAGCCATTTATCGCTCACTGAGGCACTCAATGAAAGCAGCTACTGTAGAGGTTTCAATTGACTGGGCTTTAGGTGAAATATAAGTGGTACAACAATAGAGAAAAATGCTGTGTATGTGTATGTTGTGGCCTTTTGGGAGGCTGGTAATGGATCTTCTTTGTTGTGAGTTAATTAAAGTAAATATGAGACCTAGTGTTTATGCTGTTGCACTTACCAGCAAGTAAGAAGTTTTTACATTTGTCTGCTGCCAATGGTGATCTGACCAGTATGTCCAGTACATATATGTGTGCGCGTGTGCATGCAGAAAGCTTCCATTAGCAGAAGTAACTCACTTGTTTGAACAGGGTGGCGGGTGTAGTAAGGTGGTCCCGTCTGCTGTCGGCTGGTGCTGTACACACTGAGCTGGTATTTTGATCCTGGACGGAGGTTGCTGAGGGTTATGTTATGATAGCTAGCGCTAGAGAGGGAGTGCCAGTTACATGTATATCCGCACAATCCCCCACACACACGGTCACATAGGCCCGGACATAAACACACTTTGACCCCGTCAATTAGACCCAGCTGTGGATGCTGGATGTACAGCTGTGCAGAGTTTGTGCCCACTGAAAGAGGGACTGCTACCTGAACAGGCATTGGATCTAGACATAAGACAGACAAAAACAGACAGTTTTGCAATGGATGAGTACCTACTGTACAGTGGGATGGGTACTTTCAATACATTGTTAAAGGCTGTAATCTTGTTTCTTTTACCTGTGGTGTGCATGATGCTGGTCCTCTGACTCCTGTCATTTCCCCTCAGAGCAACAACTCCTATGTCATAAGTCTGACCTGGAGTAAATTTGCCCAAATCAACACATACAGACTCATTTACCCAGAGTGTACCAGGACTGGATTGGTTTATCCACAGTGAAGACGCTCTGGGGTTATTGACAGGGTGGGATGTGACATAATAATCTGGAGAGTCATCAAGAGGACTGGTCCAGCAGACAGTCAGGTTTCCCCTTTTGCTCAACACCAGCAGACTGCTGGGAGGCCTCACAGCTGAGAGGTACAATAGAAGATTTTTTTTAGTTTTGGTTTAGTCAACGCAACTCATGCATAATTGTGTTATGTACAATTATGATTATGATTTCAGTTTTGACAATCATTGAAACCATATTGTAATTTTTATAACTCATCTACTTTGGTTGGCAGAATTGCTGATCATATGTCCATTAATGCCAACTGTATTTACAATAGATACAATGCAAAAATGCTCATTACAGCCATTTGATCACATCAGAACAATTCATTAAATCAAAGACAAGTCTACTAAACCCATTCACTGGACTTTTGGTGTGACATTTAAGATGTTTAACTTCTTATCTGAATTCCTTTTTTGTGCAGGAAATATTCAACATTTCTTTTGAAGGGTTGCCAGGTTGTGGGGCCTCCCAGAACTAAATACGGTATTCATTTACAGTGATGGTTTAACTTCACAACGAAAGTCAATGCCAATTGTGACTTGGTATCGTACTGGATGAATAAGGTGATCTAAACTGTCAATCATAGAGAATTAGTGAAGCCTGACTATCATGTAATAGTAAAGTTTTCATTTGTATGTTTTGCTCTAATTTTCAAACGTTTTAGTTTCTCCAAATATTTGAATGAATCATATAGATTGTTTAAACTTTCTCTAAAATACTTGTCAAGCTTTCTCAACACTCACATACCATACAGTATTTGCAACCAAGTATAGAACACATTTTGGTATCTAAAGCTTGATAAAAAAAAAAATAAAATAAAATTTACCTGTCTGTACAGTCAGAGGCACCTGTCCACAGCTCTCAATCCCATGCTGGGTGACTGTGTAAACTTCAATCCTGTATTTCCTGTAAGACTCCAGCCCTCCAATCACGGCAGTATATGACTGCAACCCACCAGCCAGAGATGATCTGGAGATATTGGTCATTCCAACTATCCTCTCTTGACTTGAAGACATGTCCACATAATGTACAACAAATGTCCACCCAGCCACATATGGTGCGTCTGGCAGCATCCAGTGAACACTGATCTGACAGACTGTTATGGGGCCGGTAGTGATATTTTGTGGAGAAAGAGGTCCTGTGATAAAGAGAACAAATGTGAAATTAAATCTGTTAGCAGAGGATATTGCCTATTTTTGCTCCATTTGTGTACCCTACAAGCACGGCTGGTTGTCAGCAGACTCACTCGTGTATGCAGTTTGTGTTTGTCCCAAGCTCCAGGTGGCACCGGCAGGGTGACAAGCTTGAAGTGTGAAAGAGTAGACGCTTCCTGGAGATAAACCTGCCACAGTTACCCCTCTAGAGGAGAGGGAGATGGGGACTTTCACAACCTTTTTAATAGTTCTCTGGGTCCCTTTTTTATCCTCTGCCCACTTCTTGCTTCTATCCTTTTCATCTTGACCTAACTCTCCCCTTGTGTCTTCTTGATACTGGAGGAATATCTCAAAAGATGAAGGATTAAGTGAGTTCAGGGGTGAGAGGTCAGCCCAGCGAAGCTCTACCTGTTGCTCTGTCACTTGAACCAGGTCAAAGGAGAAAAAGGCAGGTACTGGAGGGGCTGTGGCAGAGGGAGAAGCAGAGTAACATAACTTGAGTTAGAAATGTGAAGATGTGCTCACAAATGCAATTGTTTACGTGCTTTGGACAGAGAGATCGAGAAAATCATCGGTCAAGGGCTGATGCAATTCCAATTAGAAAACAGATATTTTATGAAACTGCTCTGCTAGTTTCAACATGAGATATTTTCACAATAACTTAATAATGTAAATGCTCTTAGTAATGAAGGTATATTGCACAAGTTATTTACTCTCGTATTGGCAGATGAAGGGTAAGGAGATGTTACAGAAGAAGGGAGTGAGAAAGTATCCTGGTCCTGTGGCATTCCTCTGAAGGACAAAACAGTCTGTCTGACTGGCTGGCAGTAATGACATCATAGTGTTTGTCAGGTTATAGGCTGAGCCATCTGACCAGAAAGGTTGGCCTTCCTCCTGTGGGGTTAACAGAGGAGAGGCTTTACACATGGGAAGACACCATCAACTTCAGATTTGATAATATCAAAAACAAACCTCCTCTTTAAGGAGTAACTACTTCCATGGGGATTTTCCTGTTTATACAGTAAACTAGTTTTCCAGTAAATCCTCCTCCACTGACGTGCTGCTCATTTGAACATCAGTAATGGCTTGTATAATTTTACTTTGGCACTAAAATCAAGTCTAAATACCTTTGTGACTGATGATTCACCACAAAAGTAAAACTATTTTGGCCATTTTCCTCAAACCATCATGATTCTCTGTAAGCAAAACTTTGTTATTCTTATGTAGAAAAGTTCACTGGATGTACTGCAGGATATTTTCAAATGACTTGTCCTGCACTTCATTTTCTGCATAATTTTGACAGTCATGCAGGACAGAACAACTACTTAACTCCTAAGGATACAGGATAAAAAGCATGCACTGTCTTGTAAATATTTTATCAGAAGGTTTTCTTGACAAATCCCTCTTTAAATTACTAAATATTAAATTATTCATGAGGTTGAAATAGAAATGTGAGAAAATGCTATTAAATAATGTATAAATATGCATATTCTCAAAGACGCTTTAGCTAATCTGACAATGTAAATGGAAAAATAATCAAAGTAAAAGTCATAATACAACATTATTATTTATTATGGCTTTAATGATAAGATGAATAGAAAAAAAGCATATTCTCCTGTGTACTTGATGTGTCTATAATACGGCTACCTGCTGGTCATTGAGTCCAGTCCACAGCAGCAGCAAGGTGTTGTGTCTCAGCAGATGAGAAGATACAAAAAGCAGATCCTCCAGGGTCTTTAGGTCAACCAGGTGACTTCCAGCTGCCTGTTCTCTGCAGCTGTGCCGGGCATCACTCCAGGCCAAACCTGCTCTTCTCACAGTGTAGCAGTTTCTCCCATTGGCCAACCAGCCAGTGTGGCATTGAGCTGGAGACAGAAATCATCATCAACTCACACTCACAGATCCCAGGTCGCGGTCACGATGGCCACATTTATGGGGAATACATCAAGTTGAAATAAACAGAAATTATCCTTTAAGGTTGATGATCAAGTCATGGTCATGTGTTTGTGGTACAGCATATTATGATGTACAGTACCTGTTTCTATGCCAAAGCTGAGTCTCTGCTTCAAGGTCATATTGAGGTGCTTTACAAATGTAGTGATCACAGCTTGGGCCTTGAAACGTGTGCCAGGCTGGAGACCTTTCACTGCATACTGGGACTTTGCCTCTGATGAATTAATGTTGAAGTTGTGTGTGACAGATTGTGTGTGAGTGTTGTATAGACTCAAGGTGGACAGGCTTTGATGCCTCTGGAGTTTCCATGTCAGGAGGGCAGTAGTGGTTGTGCTGTATATATGAAGAGAGGACAAGAAGACTGGAATTGGACATAAATGCAGAAGGGGAAGGGTAGAGATAAAAAAGAGATATGTTAACATCATAAAACATTATACCACACTTTAAAAGTTAGTTTGAAGCACTCTAATCTGGGGTGGCTGAGGCTCAGGAGGTAGAGCGGGTCGTCCACTAATCGGAAGATTGGCAGTTCGATCCTTGGCTCCTCCAGTCTGCATGTCGAAGTGTCCTTGGGCAAGATACTGAACTCCAAATTGCTCCTGAGGGCTGTGCCATAGGTGTGTGTGTGTGTGTGTGAATGATTAGAAACTCCTCCTGATAAGCACTCACTTTGCATTGCAGCCTCTACCATCAGCGTATGAATATGTGTGTGTGAATGTGGTGTGTAGTGTAAAGTGCTTTGAGTGGTCGGAAGACTAGAGAGGCGCTATATAAATGCAGTCCATTGAATAAAGTATGCCATTTTTCTGCACAAGGACTCACTGAAGTGAAAGGTCTTTGCCTCAAGCGTGGTATCATTCCTGCTGGCTCTAAATGTGATGTTATACCCTCTTGGATCCTCAACCAACCATAGTGACATCTTGCAGTCAGGAGCACATGTTGAGTGATCAATGGGCTCCACGTACACCTGCAGAGATGTTGTAACAAAGTGTGAGAAGAATATATTCAGTTCTCATACTTAATAAATTCAACTCCTATATCCAAACTAATGTAGCTGAACCTGATTATAACTAAAATTTTACCCCCATTTAAGTGTTCTTACCAGATGGTTACTTGCAGTCATGCAGGTGATTGTGTAGCTGTCTGGATGTTGAGCATAAGGGAAGGGGTGAAATACAAGTTCAACCTCAACAGGGTTTGAATGCTGTTCACAGGTCAGCAATACCACCTGAGGAGGAACGATTGTAAGTAAAGTGTGCCTTAAATACACTGACAATACATCTGGAAAAATAGATAAGGAAAATGACCATGCTTTTTTTCCCAGTGTTGACTAGAAATAGTTTGACAGAGGAATAAAATGGTCTAGGCCTTTACCTTACCTGACATAAACTAGCAAGTAACCACAGACGCTCTGTTCCACCCATTGGAAGTGTCAATCCATCTCACCAAACACACTCTGCAGCAATCACTGATCAACCTTGATATATAAAATCACTTCGGTAACGGCGACAGACAACGGATCCTGGATGTGTTTTGAGCCATTGGCATGCTAGTACGAAGACCAAAAACAGCTGTGCGTAAACATCGGTTGTGGAAAGTCCCAAACCACAGTATTTGAGTCGCTGACGCAAAGCTCAGGGTCAAAAAGTTAACGGTCTGTAGCCTACAAATTATCTATTATAAAATTATAAGGTATTTTAGACGACTTTGAAAGTTTGTCACACACGCGTAGTTATCTTTAACCCAGAGGAAGTCTCTGATTGTTTTTGCTAGTTTTACGCACAGCCCGGACTTTGAATTTAGCGCGCACTCAAAGTCAGCTTTCAATGGCTCTTTCGTCGAGAAGCAAACTCTTATGTGAAGGAGCAGAAGGAGTTTCTGTGTGTATGGGAGGAGTGTGTGTGTGAGAGAGAGAGAGAGGGGAGAGAGAGAGAGGAGAGAGAGAGAGAGAGAGAGAGAGAGAGAGATTGTGCATGTATGAGCTCAACCCAATTTGTTCTGGCTCTTTGTTGGGATAAGAACAGTTCACCATGGCAACCACGGGCACATGGCCACTCCAGAGCTGGCTCCTGAGGAGTGTAGAGGTGGGGAGGCTCTGGAGATGTGGGCCATACCGAGGGTAAGAGGAGAAAGAGGTGCGCTGGGGCTTTATGGGAAATTGAGATGTGCTCACAAGCTTCACGCCCCTACATGAGCAGCAGACAACCACCCAGTCACAGCAGAGAAGTCTAAGATTTCATCTAACCTCTAAAATAAGCATGTGCTCCAAATTGTTCATAACAGTACAGTGGCGAGAACAGTTTGGATGTGGGGTGTGGTAGGAGCACTGGCCCATGTGGAATGAAAGGAATGTAAAAGGGAGAAATGACTGACATACAGAGAGCTGAGTCTACTGAGGGGTTCTGTTATGAAGAGGTGACTCCCACAAAGCAATAACCTCTCAGAGGTGAAACACAAACTCATGTCAGCACTACAGATGCTGAATCAGACAAAGAGAGAGAGTGTGTGTGTGTAAAAAGTGTTAAAGAAAGAGACACTGGAAGGGTGTCTGAAAAGGACACATCATGAGGACACAGTCACTCATGCAAGAAAGACTGTTAAATCATTTATTCACCTAATCTACTTCAAAATAAAGAAACTACAAAGAGAGCATTTAGAAACACATTGTAGAATCTGATTAATCTTTTCTAAGGAAGCAAAACATCGTATAACACATTCATTTGTACAAAGGCTACAATGATCTAAGACAAACCAAAATGCATATACATTGTTTGAACCTGACAGCAGATATGCAGTAAAAATGCAACAACTGCTGTGTCAACATGATATCAATTATTAATACACAGAGGGATACGAGTCTATCATCGTACCATCACTGGAAAGCACTAAAAAGCTGACTGGATTGGCACAGCAGGTCTTGAAGAAAATAAAGACTAAAGTGCAGACAAACTACTTGAAAACAATCTCCCACTTACATCAGTTATTTTCAGTATCTTTTTGTTACAACTAGGACAAGTTCAGTGTTGTAATGTGTACTATTATGACAAACAAAATGAAACATGGCTGGTTTTCATGCTTGTCCGTAAGCACTGTAAGTAACCCCATTTATCCCTTAAGCTCTCCTTTATTTTTATGGCTGGACCCTTTACTTAGTTCCATTGACAGGAACAGTCCAGAGGCTCTTGGAAGTTGTACTCCACGATTGTGGCGTTGCGAGAGCAGTAGAGCGAGACTGAGCGGGTTTGTAGTCCACTCTCGCGGCAGCACTTACAGAACCTGGCGTGACTGTTGATGTTAAAGTTGAATATGGTGGCAGACGGACATTTCCCATCACAAGAATAGACTGTTACCTGTAAGAGGAGGGAGAGAGGGTGATGGCCGGAGATGTAAGGTGATGCATAATTGTAAGTATTTTCTTATAAAGCGCATCATTTTTCTCAGCTTCCCCATTTTGTGCTTGCATGTTTTTTTTTCTCTCTCACCGGTGCATTGCTCCTGCAGTCATCTTTTCGAATGGTAGTCCGAATTGCCACCCGCTTGCATGTCTTACCATCCTCTTTACCTACACACATATTCACACAAAAAAGGATGGACACACAGAATAACATTCCCAAGTAAACACATCACTAACACACATTACACTATAACACACCATACCTTTGAAGATGCAAGTTTAAACATACACAATACACACACACACACAAAAAATGGCAAACATATGCTCACACACAAACTCTTTGATCATTTTACTGCTGAGACCTGTCAGTCACAAACGCTGAAAGGCCTATTGAGCAGGGCTCTTTGTTGCCCAGCAGTAGGAGCTCGCTTTGATTGACAGTTGGTTGACAACGGGGCACAGTTCTCACAGCAGAGATCTGGCTCTCTTATTGGCTACTGACCTAGACTTAACCTTACTTTCAAGCCAATCAAAGCTAGTCAAATGGACTCTGCAGGGCTGGAATGAATGAAAGGACTAGATTATCTCCAGCTTCGTCTCATGTGTTACAGTGGAGCTCATTTGGCTAAGAACAGGTATTAACACTTTCATTTGATCCAGCCTTATCTTTTTCTATTCAACATCACACACTGATGGATATGTAATTGGGATTTATGCAAGGTTAAATGTTATCTTATAATGTGTTTTAAGACTTAAGAGAGAAAGGAAGAAATGGAAAAGACAGATACACAAACACAAAAACAGACTCACACACACATATCCTTCCCACACACCAACACAAAACCTGACAATGAAAGTGAATGAGTCACTGAGAGTCAAGATGCCAAAGAATCATTGTAGGAGGGAATAGTGCAAGGTGGTGGTACCTGTGTCACAGTTAGTACTACCAGTGGGGGTTACAGGAATAACGGTAAATGGTAAAACACCCACTCCAGAACCTGGGAGCATCGTCAGGACCGCAGCCGTCCGGTTCAAAGAACGTCAGGAGAACACACACAAGGTTACGTTTGATGCGGAGAACACAGTTGAATGTCACACACAAACAGAGGAGGGAATCAGTGCAGCTGGCATGCACATGGATTTTACTTCTTTATTTTTTTGGCTTACTCCGGGCAGCCAGCCAAGAAACTCAGTCACTTGATGTACTACAAAGAGCAGCTCAGCAGGGCAAACACCAGCCCTTGCACCATCTTGCATTCTCACTGGTAAAACGCTCACCGTGGGGCACCCCGATTGGCCAAAATGCAAAGTCACTGCTAAAGCAGGCAAGCGGGCGAGGCTGCAATGCTGAATCCACAGAGAGAGAAAATGTTATCATGTTTATTGATGCATTTAAAAAGGTTTAATTCAAACAACCTGGAAATGTCTTATTACTCAGTGTAATTTTGTAAAGCAGACATAAAGAACAGTCCACAGAACTTGGAAGCAGGTTATGTATTGACGTAGTAATGACTTTTAAATGTTGAGTGCAATCATATTTTATCATTCTATTTCATTTTTTTATTATTATTTCCTTGAGTTTTCCACCAAATATTAGTTCAGCTTGAGCTGTGTTGGCTCTTGCATATGTCAATAGAAAATTTGGGGAAAAGCTGGGAAAGCCAGGGATTGTGGGAAATGTGGTCATAGGCCAACAACAGGCTTTATCTCCACCCTCTACAACAGGCCACACCCCCAACCACTCAGCCAATAAGCCCATCCACTGCCAGGCAACAAGGCGCTCACCCTTTTGATTGACAGCTGAAAGCATAACCAGAAGCGTCTAATAAATTTGGAGACTTACATGTCCTGCAGCAGCCGTCCACATAACTCTGAACCACACCGCCATTCTGCAAGAAGAGAGTAGAAAAAAAACAGAGTGGGATGACTGGGAAAGACTCCAAAGAGTACAAAACAAACATTGCAACACATTGTAAGAGTAAATTAATCAATTGTTCACCAGTCTTTATTAGAGGGTAAGAGTTTAAATTGTCTTATCTGAAATGTTGTAAAAAGTATGAGCAGTCAGTACAGTCAGTAGAAGTTAAACATATTGTTCATCTCTTATATTGTATTTTTAATTTTATCATCTTTGATCATACATTAGACCTTTATTTTTTGGGAGGTGAAAAAAATCGGATCTATGCATCCATTCTACACAGAAAAAAAACACAGAACATACAGTATAGTTATGTATTGTAATTATTAATGTTATTATTCATGTAGAGAACAAACAGTTTGACTGTAGTTATCATATTTACCCTATAGTACAATTAGAGGTCCTGACCTGAATACACTCTGTGTCATTGAAAGGCGGGCAAACCACCCCAGAGGCGAGTATCACCGCTCCCACTGCTGTTTCCATACAGTCGTAACGTGTACAGTTCTCCACCCAGGAACT
Organism: Thunnus maccoyii; assembly: GCF_910596095.1. Taxonomy (NCBI): domain Eukaryota; kingdom Metazoa; phylum Chordata; class Actinopteri; order Scombriformes; family Scombridae; genus Thunnus; species Thunnus maccoyii. Next base: position 18,682,302 of record NC_056537.1, on the reverse strand, counting down.
CCCTGCCTGTACACGCAATCAGAATCAGTATTGCTCTGAAAACAGCATTTAGCACATATGGATGTGGATGTGTTCACTCTTACAGCGAAAAGCTCTGTTGTTCCATTTTCATTGGTGAAAGTGCAGGAGACATTTTTACAGGAGCCGCAGCACACCTGAGGGTCCGTGGACTGTATATACACCTGGTGCTAAAAAGATGAAGTACAGGTAGAAGATGACGTAGTGTGTAAAAGCTATGTTTAAAGAGATGAAATCACAGAAATGCTTGTTACAATGACAATGAGACCTATCAAAATGTGTTAAATATGTTGGATACATACTGATCCACATTTCTGGGTGCAGTTGACAGAGGTGATTTCCATGGCATAGAAGCCAGTGTCTGGATCTCTGTGATGCAGGCAGTGGACAGTATAACACAACTCTCCCTCAAAGTATTGAACCAGAGACTGGCCCGGTCCCAGCACTGTCACCCCCTGGAAAAGACACACCTCTGCCTTCTCTACACATACATACACATAAACATAGGATCAATAATTATACTGTATGTGATAAATGGTAAATATGTAGGTTAAGTGCCAGGAGAATGAAGTAGTGAATGAAATAATGTCTAAAGCATTTATTGGCACACTTGTGTCAGGTGTGTGTCTGTGTGTTTTCATGCTTGCATTACACATACGGCATGTATGCTGAGGACAGCCACAGTTGGTGCTGCTGTCTGGGACCTCAACCAGCACCTCCCCCTGAGGGAAAACAGAGTGCTGACTTAACTGAATTTGCTCACTTTTTCTTCCTTCTAGCAAAGAACTGATTAGACAGTGACTTGTGATGCAGCTTTTTGCTGACTTACCACCTGACAGATGGGGGGAGAGCTGTAATCACATTGGCATTCTGGGAGTGACAGAGAAAAAGTTAAAGAGAGAGGTAGCGTCAAGTTTATGCAAATATGTGACAGGCATAACAACTTCTGAGACAGCTTCAATTATCAACTCACTAATGCCAGGAAGAAATACTGTAGAGTGTAATTTTGTGCTTGTGGTGTTTGTGTGTGTGTGTGTGTGTAAGAGTGTGTGAGTACCGCAGTGGTGCTGTGGGCAGCAATGCCCAGGGACATTAGTTTGAACCAAAGAGAGGCCGGGTGCACAGCTCACAGATGATTCAGGGCACAGGTTGACATCACACACTGAAACACATGGGAAAAAGGATGAACATGACTTTGATGACAGAAAACGCACACACACACACACACACACAGCTTACCACAATGGTACTGTGGACAGCAGCTATTGGTGGTGTTTAGATCCACAGCCAGGATTTCTCCATGTGAGCAAGTTGGAATGGGCTCAATACATGACTCACACACTGCACAGACAGAAAACACAAACAACAAATTTACAGTTTTGCTGCTATAATTGATGAAGGTGTCAAAAAAGGAGCCATAGCAGATGGACATCCTCATACCAGAGCCTGTCAGTTTAGAAATGGCCTTTGAACTGCAATTAAAACCTACCACACAGGTAAGAGTAGCAGCAGGATCTTTCCCCCCTGACCTCCACTAAAAATTGATCTTCCCTGCAGTCGAGGGCTGAGACAGGAGGGCACGCCATGGGGTCACACTCTGAGGACGACCAGTTACAGCAAAGTGGTTAGTGAGAGTAAAAGTTCTGACCAAAGTTTACAAGATGTCTACACTTTGCAGAGAATAGTGGAAAATTGAATGGAAGTTTGCACTCACCACATCGATACTCTGGGCAGCAGGACAGAGCGCTGTAACCAATCACAAGTCGGTTCCCATTATCGCAAGGTGGAGCTTCACTGTCACAGATGGTCATGTTGCACTCTGACATGGAGTAAAGGAGCAAGAGGATGAGGAAAGGAAAGATAATTAAGTGGTTTAGTGATTTTCAAGAGAAAAGCAACTGAAGTATTCTAAGAATTTGAGGATACTGGTAAGCTACAGTATTGGATAACCATCAGCTATGTAATATTATTAGAGAAAGAGAAACTTAAACATAACTGATAAAGGACAGAATGAAACCATCATTTCTTAAAAGCAGCTCTCATGGGTTCGTGTTAGAACTAAAAGTTTTGCTTGTTAAACAAATTAACTTTTAAACTCACCACAGATCTTCTTTGGGCAGCAGGCTCCTTCTTCCAGCACATCTAATACATACTCTCCCTCCCTCTCACACAGCGGTGTAGGGACAGAGTTGCAGTCAGGCTCGACAGCCACCACAGAGCCGTTCTCCACACACTTGTATAGACAGCAGCCGCGAGCAGAGCCATTCCACACCTCGCCCGGGGCCCGAGGGTTACCTTCATTATCTGTGCACACTAGATAACCCACAGCCAAGTTAATACACCAAGGATATTCCTAGATTCAGTCTCTCTGACAGTGCAGTGCTCCTTATAAAAGGTGTGTAATTACTATTTCACTCACCACAGCGATCCTCTGTCACACAGTAAGGGGAGTCAGCGCGGTGCAGGATGGTTCCACTGCGGCACACGCACTCCTCTCTTATGAAGGAGCAGGTGGTCTCCTCATAGTACTCTCTGTTTAGACAGGTGCGGCTGGTGCAGGTGCTCACACATGGCTGATACTCCTTGCCAGGGGGACACCGCAGCGCTACAGGATGACAGGCACTTATGCATGAGCAAATAGGAAACATGAGCGAGTACATCTGCGTACATGCGTGTCTCCTTACGGCAGAAGTTGTGTCGTCTCCAGCTGATGCAGACTTGATGTGTGTAGCAGACTGCCACGTAAGCTGCCAGAAAGTCGCATTGGTGATCCTTGTAGTGTAGGTCCCCCGCCCACATGATGTCGCAGAACTGCTCTGGAGGCACCTGAAAACACACAACCAGGCTAAAGTCATGTAGGGCTACAAGTTGTGCCAGTTTACTGTTGTAACAACTTTGCGCTCATTAATGATTAATCTGTTGATTTTTCAACAGTTTTTTGTATCAATCAATAAATTAACAATTAATTGTTGCTGCATTGAAATAACAGCAAAGTAACCAAACACCTGCCTTATGTTCAAGCTTGTAATACTGTACATTTTTGTGAATACTACAGCTACCTTGCTGTGGCATGACGTGAAGGCTCTCTGGCGGAGCATGGAGAGACAGGTGGAGCAGTCCCCAGTGGTACAGTTGTCTCCAACCCTCCGTGTGTGTTCGGTTTCATCGGTAGTCTGAACTCTCCAAGCCTGCAGAAAGACCATCATGTCTCCCACCTCTCTGACCACTGTGCCATTGGGCAGCTTCAGGTCATCCTCCGGGTTCCCATCACAACAACCTGGCAGACAGAATTTCGGTGTATGTGTGTATGTCAGTTTTATTGCTCCATAGACAGTGAGCAATATAAACATAGAATGAGATAATGTCTGTGTGAAACTCCCTAATTAAACCAAATGGCTCTCAACATCTCCAAATTGTCATATCACATAACGACTCAAGTCAAAGTGATGCCGCTGTTTAGACATTAAGCCTTTGGGTGCTAAGAGCTGGCACTTAGATAAATGAGGCTGGTGTTGATGGAAACAAAGCTGGTGTGTGTTAGTGTTTGTGGACTCACCACACAGGCCTCGGGTGGGCACAGATGCATTATAAGGTGTGATGTACTGCAGCACCATGATACCAGTGCTGTGATACCACTGTATGCTGACCCCACCAGGTGTATGGATGAGGTACATACTGCCTGTGTCTTCCACATAAAGATTGTGACGGGAGAATGGGAGCCTGGCAGGCCTGTAATTCACTGACACCTAAAGACAGATGGGCACAGATGCATACAAAAATCTCATTACTTGTGTGGGATAAGTTGAACCTTTGGTGGTGAATAAGGTAAAGACAGTCACCTTGCGATCCAGTCGGTTGATAATGATTCTGTAGGAAGAGGTAGTAATGTTCAGTTTCTTAAAACACAGACCAGATGTTCCACCTGTAGGACTCTGTGGGGAAGAGAAATTAGATGATATAATAATGCAAGACAATATTTATTGGAGGGATAACAGCTTTTGATCCTGATGCAAATAAAACTGTATTATAGGTAAGAAGGGACTGTGCTCACCGTTCTTCTGATGGAGTTTACACTCTACAAAAGAAAACAAAACAATTCACTGAAAGCAAAGATCAGTTTTTAGAGGTTTGAAGGTAAGATTTTATCCATTGCCTGGCTTGTTACCTGGCTGGTTGGACATTTCTCCACGGTGCCGATAATAGTCTCTCTCGGCAGGTTAACCAGAATGTAGGAGCCGTTATCATACAGGGCCACGTTGTTGCCATCAAACGTGATCACACGCAGGTCTGACATCACAGTGCAGCGACCTTGAAAAAGGCAATGGTATCAAAAAAATACAACACAGACCATCTGACCATCTGTTTTCCCTTATCAATGCTATTTAATGTAAAGCAACCAGACTTACATGGACACTGCCACTGTGGACAGCAGGGGTCTGTGTTGATGAGGATGGGCAGGCCCAGCAGACTGCACTGGGGCTGGGTGGTGTTGAAGCGACAATGAAGAGAGGAGTTGTGAAGCAGCAGCTCTCCGTTGAAACAGATCAGCTCTGCACACTCATCTATACGGTAGGAGTAAGGAGGCTGCAGAGACACACAACTTTGGTTTTACAAAGACGTTTCTGTATATATTCATTGCCCTTTGCACACTATATACTATATACTATACAGTATATAGTATACATACTGTATAGAATACTAATCATTAGTATACTCTATGTACTGTATAATATATATATAAGGAATAGTAAAAACATTTAACAATTTAATGTTCATACTAATATTTCTAGGAGTAGCAAATTCAGTATTTTATAATTACATTTCAAAAAATGGAGCACATAAACACTCGTGACACTATACATAAACCCATTCATGTTCATATTCAATTACTTAATATAACTGTCCCTATTTTTGAAAACATTGCAATTATTTCCAGGACACACTATCTTGACCCACATAGATTTATCTTGTGGGTATGTTCATGAACAGTGGGTTCATGTGTGTTTGTGGCAACACAGCAATAGCGACACTTACTGTACAGCGAGTAGTGGGCAAGAGGAATGGAGGAGTGGTTGATGCTTCCTCTAATATTGGAGAGGTGTCGGGGCTTGTGACTATTTCTGTAGTTACAGGCTCAGTCGTGGGCTCAATGGTAGTAGGTAGCGGTGCTGTGGTTGTCACAGCAACTGTTGAGGTGTCCGTGGGGGTGGTGGTCTCTACGGTTATGGTTGTATTAGTTGGTGCAGGTTGAGAAGGGGTTGTTGTTTTGGTGGTGGTTTCAGGGACAGAGGTGTCTTTGGTGGAGGCTGATGTGGTTGTGATAACCGTGGTGGGCGGTGGCTGTGTGGTGGGTGAGGTTAGAAGAGGTGGGGTGGAGGTTATGGGGGATGTTGGTGCTGGTGTTGACAGTGTGGTGACAGTGGTGGAGGTAGGAGAGGATGGAGAGGTGGTGGAAGCAAGAGTAGTAGGGGAAGGAGGGGAAGAAGTGGAGGGCACTGTAGTGGTCTCAGTGGGCACAGCAGAGGGCGTTACTGTGGTGATCATCGTGGTTGCTGTAGTTTGGGTGGGCGTCATTATGGTCGTACTGAGAGTGGTTGTCTCTGAAGGGGTCGAGGGAATGGTGGGGGTTGTGGGCGAGGCAGAGGGTGATGGAGATGGGGCGGATGAAGGGGTGACACGCTCAGCGGCTGATGTAGTGGGAGTGGTAGTAGTGGCGGTGGTTGTTGTGGGCCTAACAGTAGTGTAAGAGGTAGTCGTGGCTCTAGTGGTGGTGGTAGTGGTTGTGGTGGTAGTGGTAGTAGTTGTGGTAGTCGTAGTTGTAGGTCTTGTGATAGTGGTAGTAGTTGGAGTGGTTGTTGTGGTTGTAGTTGGTGGTGGTGCTGTAGTAGTTCTGTTTGACCGCGTCACATATGCAAAGGGAGTAGGAGTTGGAGGAAGCGTCACACCTAAATGAGACAAGTAATATTACAAGCACATGTAGTATTTTGTAAAATTATATTCAAGATTACAACAAGACCAACAAGACTAGATCCATGTATTGTATGAAAAAAACTGAGCCTTTTATTGCACTTTTGAGACAAAAGACTCATTAACTATACTCACAGTCCTCTGTGTAGACACATCTTCTGGTGACTTCATCAAGGACCATGTTCTTGGGACAACGTGGGAAGCAGCCCTCCACACTGTAACACACAGAAACAATTAAAGCACTTGAGCTGAGCATAGATTAGATTGGGTGTATAATGAGTACTGTCAATGAACCAAGGCTCTTACGGAGGCAGGAACTGGCAGCGTGTGGCATCTGGGTCACTGCATGTGTGGACACAGGGGCTCGCACAGGCCTGATAGCGCCACTCACACATCATACGGTAGGGAATTACAAAACTGCTCTCTGCCAGAGGAGAGGATCTAATTAGTTAGGATTTATGTGCATATGCATTCATGTGTATGTGGGTTAGGTACATGCATGTGTTTCTGACCCTCCAGTATGAAGCTACTGCTGGCTTTGAAGCTGTCAGAGGTGTCATATCTCTGAGCTCGTGCGGCAGTGCGTGTCAGTGTCAAAAAGATTCCAGGTTGGCTGACAAGCTCGAATGAGGTGTGACCTGGCAGAAACAGCCCCTGATGCTGGATAAAGGTTGCTCTGCGACGGAACTCTTCCCCTCGACTCCAGCGCTCCAACTGAAGACGGCTGCGCCTTGACATGACGAGGAAATAATTTGGTCTTTCTGCAGACTCCAGTGACACCACAGGGACACCTGGGAAAATAAGCGAATGGGGGGTTAACTTATCCCCCCCCCCCAAAAAACAAAAAAAACCAAAACAGTAGCACTGTGTAATTTTGTGAATATGGATGCTCACGTGATGTTCTGTCCTTCTGCAGGCCTGCTGTGATCATGAAGTTGAACAGTAGGCCTGGGGCAGGCAAGTGCCCTGGTCTCTCTCTCACCAGAGGAAACACTGAGCTGCTGGTGCGATTCACTCCAAACATGGTGTCATTATAGACAGCACTCACCAAGGAAAATGGGCCATCACCTAACTCTGTGGGGGGAGTTAGTGAGAGACAGAGGAAATGAGTTTGGTGACAAGCTTTCAGGGAATCAGAGTGTGTAAGGTTTGAAAATCTGCAAATGACAATCAACAAAACAGCTCTTTGAAAATGATTAATCAACTCTCATAAATACCTTGATTATAGTATTCACAATCGTAGGCTGAAAGAGAGCAAGACAATTCAGATGTTATAAAGGATGTCAATAGCACAGATGTAATCACATGACAAGACATAGAGGAAAGGAAGAAATATGTAACTGAAATGATAGCAGTATACTGGTTGGTGGACAGAGGGAATGGTGGAAGTGGGGCAAAGAGGTAAGCAGGGGTCACAACACAGAGTAGACTAACATACTATGAGCATGTGTGTGTATACTCACGACACACAGACGGTGATCTCCAGTGTATCGTAACTCCCTGTTGGCAGCATTTGTGTGCGTACGCAGCAATTGACGTGCAGAGACACTCACAGTCACCCCCGCGGTTACAATTGCATGTGTCCGTCAGGCAGTTCCTATAGAACCAGGCCACATCCACCTGGAGGGGACAAACACCACGTACACATCAGCACACACACATATATACACACACCATCATAAAGTGAACCAGGCCAAATCTCACTGGGGGAAACTAGGGGAGGTCTTGTTTAGGGGGTGAGTAGTTTTCAATAATTCAGACCGGAAAGGAGTGATGAGATATCAGGACAAAGGAATGTGGGTCAACCTCTGGTGCAGTGGGGATCAGATGAGCCCTATGACAGACAGGCAGGCAAAATGCATCAGCAGTGAGTTGGTCTGTCCAAAGGCGAGGTTAACTGGGACTCAGCGTTTTTGACACTTGCTGCTGTAATGCACATACATGGTGCATTTTATCCCAGCAATACTTAGATCTCTATTCTAACATTTTAGAAGATGTAAGAAGCACAAATATTGATTTGGCAGTTTGCTGCATCCTGACTGGAGCAGCAGGCTTGCATTTAATTGTTACTGACATGCTTCTAAAAGGGCAATTGTTCATCCATGCTAGTTATTCTTGATACAAAACTTACAGTTGCGCCTTTAACTTTAACACACGCATTTTACTGTCAACAAAAGCAAATACCTATACAACAGATTGCTCAAATTTTGCTTTGTATTGTAGTGCAATTTTCTGTCACACAATGAATCTCCCTTGTCCCTGAGTTTCCATAGCTGTCCTCCTATCATGCAAATTATAAGCAAACCAAAGAAACTGAATGTATCTTCGCAGGGAAAGGACACAAACATTCTGAATCTGAAATTAGGCGTTTTTCTCAAGAAAGTTGAGCTTTGGTAGTGAAAACACACAGATGTGGATTTTCCTCGATTTTCCTCGGGTGGGTGCTTTTCTCTCTAATTAGGATGTGGAGAAAACTTCAGTAAAATCATTTGAATAGGGATGCTTGGCTAACTTGGTGTTTTTAAATCATACTTGCCTGATATTGAAGAGAAATCTGCATAGCTAGAATGAATGAATGAATACAGAATCCACTAGAGCAGGAGAAGCAAAGCCTCTTGGGAGTCTTCGGGAAAAACCCTGGGATGTGTCATCTAACCATGATCTTGTAGATAAAACCTTTGGATCAACTGCTAACCTTTGGATTTACTTACTTGTGTGAAACTTTTTTTCTACAATACAACCAACAACAACAACAACAACAGAAAAAACTGCCTAGAAAAGAGCTGGACGAGGCCATGTTTCTCACTACATGTTTCTGGTAAGATACATATGAGTCATGTATATTTTTGTTTTTGGCCTGAAGTCAGAGAAATAATACCTCTGAGGAGCACACTAGTAAAAAAAAAAAAAGGGTGTGAACCATTTTCACAAATTGTATGTATCTGGTTTGACTGGATAGTGGATATCTTGCACTTTTGCCACTCTCCAAACAGAACAGGTAAAATCAGCATCATCTCAACTGGAAGTGTTTAAGTCAAGTGAGTGAACTGGGTGGCTTCAGTTTTTATGTGGTGGCCCACTAGTCACCTCTGTGCACATATACATGGCTCCATCTGCTGGCCACATAGAGCAATACTATACTTTAGTAAAACATTTAAGTGTGTGTCTGTGTGTGTGTGTGTCTGTGCAAGTGTGTAACCTTGCATCTGGTGTGCTATTTGGTATTTATCTCTGAGAAACAGTGTGCTTTCTGGGATCAGTTAGCAATTGTTCCCTTAACCCCTCACCAACCCCTACTCCCTCATTACAAGCAAGTTAACCTTTCCACAGCTGCATCCACTGCATACAGACGTTTGTGTATGAGTGTGTATGTGTGTGTATGTGTGTATCAGTTCAATGGTACTCACCACGTTGTGACAGGGTGCAAAGACATCGCTGTAGAGGAGAGCGCACTCCCTCTTGGCGTATGGCTGTCTCCCCAAGTCCCCTTCACACGGTCGCTCAATGACATAGTCACTTTCACACTAAAACACACAAAACGTCCACACACAGAAGGTGATTGAGAGTCTGATTACTCTTAAATATCACAGTGGACTCGAGGGAGACAGGCACACATAAATTACAGGGGCGACAGAGAGCTAGAGAGGAGTGAAAGAGCGAGTGGGACATAGACAAAGACAGAAAGAGGGTACGAGGAGAATTAATAAAGGAGCTGAGCTGACTCATACCTGTCCCAGGGCCCAGCTGTCTCCAAAGGTCTGTGCATTATTGACTTCCATGTGGCTGGAGGTGGTCATATCATTCACTGTGACACTATCAAAATTTCCACATAGTCCACTGAGGAGGCCCTGGAAGAAAAGAACAGACACCGAGTCATGTTTTCTGATTCCTTTCATAATAACAATGAACATCTGAGGACAATTTTAAAAATCTGTCAGGATCAAAATGAACCGCTAGTACAGACCTTCCACTGAGGACCAGCTCTGATGTGTACGGTTGTCTTGCGATCCCAGAGGACGGTGAGGTCCTGATTGGAGAAGTGGACCACGGTGTAGTAGCCTGCTTTCCACAGCTCAAACTCTGACCCTCGACCCACAACAGTGGATGGGCTCTAGGGCAGGACAATAAAAACAGATGGGCAATAGCATGAATGAGTGGATTTTTTAACAGATATCATTTTGAGAGGGAAAGACACACAAGTACATAGCTTGATTGAGTGTGACTCTGTGTGTGTAGTCCGTACAGGGTTGCCAGAGTTGTCAGTGAAGTAGATCTTGGTAAGTCCCACGTGAATAACCAGTATTTTCATGCACACAATGCCGCTCTCATAACAGTCCTTGTTTTGGGCAACAATGGACACCTCGGTTTCTCCTGCACTCTGGTGAGAGGGAGAAGACGATTATATTCACAAAATATTAGGCTACTCTTGGGAGAAAAGCAGGTCACCTCATCTCCTCTTATCTATGTCCTACAAACACAACACACATTGTTTATTTAAGAAAATCTGCTTAACTAAAGCCACAATAACCAGAAATGCAATACATAAACTCCACATGGCAGATTCAAAGTTGAAATTTGAGTCTACCTGTTCAGAAAACCTTGTCATAATGGACACTTGAGAGGTGACAAGAAGAGGAAGCAACTCTAGGCTATTAAGACACTACTCTTCCCCATTCTTTTCGAGTCTGCGTGGTGGCCGGCAGTCTGTCGGGTCTGAATTGGAATGTCTGTTCTACTAATTCTAATTCTATATCCCTGGGAGCGCAGGAGCCCTGGGGTTTGAAGTGAACACTGGTGTCTTTGTGTCGCTACAGCTTGCCCAACGTCTGCTAGCATTACCATGGTGCAAACACACACACACACACACACACACACCCCTACAAACCTTAATCTGCTCTAATTAAAAACCACTCTCTCTTCCAAGATTAGAAACCAGCTTGGATCCTCATTCCCAGATCCAAATCAGTCTAGGCCAGGAAATATGAAGGATGCTCATACTTTGTCCCTAAACACATACCACCTCTCCCACACAATCTATCACAAGCGCTCTGACACATCTGCTTAGCATTTCAGTGCCCTAACTGAATCCATAAATTTGGCCTTTACTTTACATTTTTTTTATTTGCACATGCATTACCCAAATGCGAACATCATCGAGATCCACACCACACTCCACTCACTTTAAGCAGGTAGACCTGACAGTCAGAGTGGTAGTCATACTCAAGGCCATCGAAGGTGTGGTAGTGTCTGTCACTGTAGACAGTGCACACAGCTGGACATGGTGAGTAGCTGCAGTTAAAATAGCCACGGTGACACACACTGAGGAGAAAGACACGTGGGATGCACATGGGAAAAGTAAAGAGAAAGCAGAGTTGGGACAAAAGTGCAGTTTCACGCCACAAATGCAAACTTATTGTCCTATGCATGATACAATTTTATCTGTTTTGACATACAGCTTGTTAGAGAGTAGTTAGAATCCGATTATTTCTTTATTCAGGGATAAATATAAATGGAGAGTACAATAAGGGCTTATACCATTTGTAACACTGCGTTTCCACGGTTTCCCCGGGCAGGTACTCAAGGCCTAGCCAGGCGCAGGGACAATTCTCTGGATAGTAACACTCCCCATGATGTAGCACCAGCCTTTGTAGATTAAACAAAACTCAAATAAGAGGTACAGAACATGTAACACCTGACTTAAAAGCCGTATTGTGGAGCAAATATCCCATTGCTTTAAGTGTAACCTGTAAATGGGAGGCATGTTTCTATTCTGGATGATTGGGAAATATGCCGCAGGGTAGGAAAGTAAATAGATACCCTACTGTGTGCTGTCAAGATACCTTTGATGAAGGCTTTTAATTCCTTGATAAAAGCATGACTACATGCTGTGCCAGTCTTCCTTGATTAAACATACCTTAAAGGACTATACCTGTGCTTGTGCAAGATTTAGTCCATTCATTACAGATGACTACTGACTAATGGCTTCCTAGCTTGCAGGCAGCCTCTGGAGTCAGCTCCTTTTACTAGAATATTAAAATCCACTTGTAAAGACTTAAAAAATTTATACTTCAGCTAAGTGAACAATCTACTTCTCTAATTTGTTCATTTTTTGTCAAAGTGACATTATCATACCATGGTATGGTACATACAGGCAAGAAATGCTCTGACAAAGCACTGATCTCATTTTTCAAGTATCTACAAGTACATTTTTATACCATATTGAAATGAACAGAAACCTGGAAAGAAGGAAGACACTTTATTACGATATGTTTTGCCAAGTGGGCTGGAAAATCGACTGGTATGGTTTTTAAAAAACACAACAATATTTTGGAAGGTAACAGGGGCTCATATTACCCAGGAGGGCAGACACAGCCAGGGATGCATGGTGTGTTGGGAGGGCAGGTAAGGTTCAACATCAGGTTACGGCAGGTCGGTGCACAGGCCACGCCTCCTCTCTGTTCGGTGCAGCTGTGGTACACTTTCCCCTCTGGACACTCCCCGACCTCTACACTATCTGGCTCTACAATGTGCACACACACACACACACCATACACACACACACACACACAATCTCAAGAAAATCAATGCCTCCATCCTCTTAAACTTCAACAGCTAGTCATGGGAAACAAGCTACAACTACAGACATAAGGCTCTTGATTTCAGCAAGAGGGACACAGCCTGAAATGGCACTTTGTTGTTGGAACGAATGAGGGGAACTGAAGGGAGGGGGGAGTGCGGAGGGGTTACCTTTTTCCTCTGGCACGCACTCCATCTTCCCATTTCTGCACAGGCTGGTGGAGGACAGGAAGGGAGAGAAAAAAAGGGTAAGTGTTTGGGAAAGAGTAATGTTATCAAACACAAGGTTAGTTTAAGTGCTCTACGTCTCATTTGACAACCACTCAAGCTTTTATTGCTTCCTCAAATGTAGACAGACAAAGTGTTTAAGGATGTTAACATTGTGTGCAGTAAGGAGAACAGCCAAAGCAAGTTTTCACTTATCAGTGCAGGTCAAGGCCAACTATGACTCACCAGGGGCCAGAGGCGCTGAAGGTCACCTCCCCTGGCTGTGACACGCCACCCATGGAATAACAGTGACACTGAGACCTGAGGATAAACTCGTGACATTATTTTAATTACATTAACTAATGATGGTGCTTTCTGTGTTGGTGTTTCTGTCTCTGTGTGCGGTTCTGCCAAATGACAATTGATGATGATCATTAGGATGATATATGAGGTGGTGAAGTCTTACAGTTGCACACAGCGCTGGCGGACGTCGTCATAGTAACTGCCGACTGGACAGCCACACCCCTCAGCACAGTCATTTGGGCTACATGTCTCTGTGCTAGACAGAGCACGACAGGACCGCCCGCAGGACGACACACAAGAGTGGTACAGCATTCCTCCGCGACACACCACTTCTGTATACACACACGGAAATATACATTTTTATACACCCCAAAGAGAATACAATTTCTCAAACTCTATCACTGTGTCCAAAATCACTCCCTTTTTACTATATGCTAAAAAAGTTGTGTCAAAGGCATACATACTACTTCTGCTAGCAATCCCACAATGCAATGCGCCATATTTTTTAGGTGCAAAATTACCGTTGTGCGATTCCACAGCTGTCAGTGAATGTGAATTTTGGGTGATACATTTAAATGTATTTGAAACACAACCAAGTATGAATAAAAGCAATCTAGTGGCTAAACACTCACCACATTCAGAGACATGTGATCTGAAATTAATGTCGACTCCGTGTTTGGAGCAAAGGAGAGCATAGTGTGCCAGCGCTGTGCACAGACAACTGCTCCCACACCGACAGGCCTGGTGGCGACACTGCTGCTGGTAGATGTTTGGACTGATGTAGCCATGACACGGGGCAAACACACTCCCCAAAAGCACCTCACACTGGGATGCATAGAATACTAGAACATATCCACACACAAAACACATTTTAATACTTTTCACAATTCTGATCTGAACAAGCTGAGATACCTTGCAGCTAAAACCTGCACAGCGCAGTGCCTCTTGAGGAATCAATAATACTACGGATGTCAGCATGTATAGTCTGTAGAGCCGCTGGCATTAACGCCCATGAAGTTTCTCATCCTCACGTGATGCATGGTTTGATTTTAGGTCACCCTCCCCCCTTTCCATTTTCCCAATATTTAATCGAGGTGAAAAAACAAATGCGGCCAAAACATTAAAAACAAAGATGAAACCATAATTACCATTGTGCTGGTTCATCTCACATGGGTCTATTATGGGCAGGTTAACCGGAGCTACACAAGCAGAAGACACCTTCCAAGCATTGGCATGAAGCTGAGGAGTACCCTCTATCATACCTGCTGGAGACCTACACACACAAATACAATCAGACATAGTTTGTTTTCAACATTGATCTATAAGTGGGAAGTACTTGCTCACAGGAAGTCATCTCGTAGATTTCCATTGAAGGTTCCACAAAGGCCAATCGTCGGTCCACGCCACTGGCTGTCCAGCTGCAGATAGACCCGCCCCCCTCGACCATCATAATGCAGCCTCAGACCAATCCCTGCCTTCAGCTGTGTGAACACGGAGGTCAGCTTCCGCACCTCCAGCACATCTATATATACCCAGAAACAAACAACAATGCTCATGATCAAAGATGGCATTAGTATAAACAAGGGTAGGTGTGATAGGTTTTTTAAATTTTTAAGTTAAATAAAGTACAAAGAGGAATTATGTCATTGTGATCTCTCTGCATTAAGTATAAACTTGCTGTGGATCATTCTAAGCTTTTGTGAGTAGTACCATCAACATAGGGTAGGACAGGCGCCGGGCTGACACCGATTATCACATCCCCCTCTCTGGTCAAAGTGATCTGACGACTCACATCTTCATCCAACACCACTGTCACTGACTGAATACACACTTGCTGCTGGAGACACACAGATAACACAGGAGGGCCGGTTACATCTAGAAATGATACTGCAGGGCTGATCTGTGTGTGTGCAAGTAATTGTGCACATTACCTCAGCACAGGTGGTATACTGCAGTGTGACAGTGAATCTGCTGCTGCTGCGGCTCTTTGCCAAGACGTACTGACATGCCCCCGGCTGGAGAAACATCCTCCCGTCAAATGTCGTCACAAACACGTCCCCTACCACTGAACACTCCGCTAAGGAGAAAAAAGTGGTAACATATAGAATTTGTTATTATATGTATATTGAATTTGTTTCTCTTCAGTACTAACTGGTCTAAAAGTGTAAACTCACCTGTGCAGTTGTTCTCAGTGCAGTTCCACACTCCTCCTGTGCAAACACTAAAAAAAGAGCAGCACAGCAGGTTAACAACACATTGGAAATGCTGCATTTTTTGCTCACTATGGAATACAAGGCCACACTCACCAAACACTGCATCCCTGTTGAAGCACATGTCCTTGTACATATGAAGTACCATGGTAAACACAAGGACACTGAGAAACAGCGATACATGTTCCATTTTGTAGGATAAGACCTATGGGAAAGAGGATTAGAAAACAAGAGTATGTTTAGAGGTCAATTATAGAACAGTTAATGGAAATTAGGAAGTTTTTGTTTAAATAAATACCATCAGGGCAGTAGCAGCCATCCAGACAATGTAGGTTGGTTCCCAGACATTCTTTTTCAAACGTACAGGTGGGTGGACAGCAACTGATGCAGTCTCTATAGACAAAACTCTCCTCACAGCCATCATCTACATACAAACACAGAGTTTCACACAAAGGCAGATTACAGAACATGAGCATGGAATAAATGTTGACATAATAGTGGGACATGTTGTGTATGAAATTAACTAATGATTAAAATCAATTCAGATTTTTGTTGATGGTATATGGTTTTTGTAGGTGTAATGCCTACGTTATACAGAATATACTGTGGGACACAACAGTTCAAATAGTACTGATCTGCCATTTTCCAAGTGTCAAGAGTTTCAGTGGTAACTTACAACAGGAAGGGAAGCTGTCTCTCCACTCCCTCACTGGATATCCGACATGTGAGCAGGCTCTGGTGTACTCAACCAAGGCTCGACAAAATGTTTCCTCATCATCAGACCTGAAATAAATTTAAAAATGTACAAAATGTTTTTGGGAACTTGGTTTCTATACAAAGAGTCTCTAGTTGAAGTGTTGTAGCTAGTGAGGGAAGGTAGCTTTATTACTGTAACTGGGCTTACACCAATAACAACACAGAGAAAATGGTGGAGGAAAAACTTAAATAGTCATTGGGAGTTTCAACTTACACACAAAGGTCAGAGACACAGCTGGCCACAAAGGGATTTGGGTCAATGTTTTCATGACAGGACAGAAATGGGAAGAAGAGAAGTGCACTGCATTTGTCTATGGCATCCTGCATACATGCACAATAAATACAATTAGGAAACACAGCACATAATAACAGAAAAGTATTGTAGCGTACAGCAAAACAAACACAACTGCACTCACTTAACATACAAGGACCATCCTGGTTATTTTGGAGGTCTTAGTTATGAAAAAGAGCTGCTAATTTTTTTTACTTTTCAACAAGCAGTAAAAATGTTTATATGGTGGGCCTAATTTGCTTTTCTTTCACAGTTTTCAGTCCTAGTATGCACTGGGTAATAACACTGAGAAGAAAGAGTGTTCCTGTGGTTCTTACATCCATGTCTGACTCAGACTGGCAGGCCCCATTGAAGTCAAGGTCTACAGAGGGACAGGCTCTTTCATGTGGCAGGTCCACTGCCCAGCTGTTACCAAACACTGCAGGCTCATCTGTCCGAATGCCTAAAACACATAGTCATGGGACACAGCACATATGCACAGACTGTCAGACACAGATAAAAATGCAATTGTGCCATACCATCGAAACATACACAAAGGCACACAAAAGCGATAATTTCCTTCTGTTTCTACATATTTGTATACAGCACATTAAACAGAGACATTTTACTTGTTTACTCTCTTTCTCTGAACTCATCCTCACTCCACTGGACTAGTCAAACAAGGGAGAGCCCAGTTCATATTACTGGTCATCCGAGGAAGGATTCTTGCTCCTTCCAACCATTCAAACCCAAACTATCACTTCTCCCCTGTCCTTCCACTCTGGTCTCTCCCGGTCCCATCGCTACTATAATTGGCCAGAATCAGTGTTGAGTGTATAATAATAATAATTGTGGTGAGTGGGTGCTGAGAGAAGGGATAAGAGGATGAGGGGCCGGTCAGGCCGGTCTTACCACGGGCAGTGGTGAGGTCATCGCCTGCAAGGTGGTTGAAGTTCCCACACAGGCCACAGGGGGCACCCTGGTGCTCCTCGCTCATCTTCAGGTAGACTCCTGAGCCTCCATCCCAGGCCAAAGAGAACCCAAACACACTTTTCACCAGCAGGTAATCAGCCAGTCGCTCAATAAACACACTGCCTATAGTCTGAGGCAGACTTAGCCTGACATTAAACAAAGACACACACACACACAAAGAAAGTGACAGGAAAAGTCAGCTCTTTGAAAAATCATACTTAAAATTCTCTGTTGTGGTTTTTACAGTCAGTGTGGATGAGGTGTTAAGAAACTAAGTTGTTTCGGAATCTCTAAAGTCTAACTGTCTTTTTTCCTCTATATCTTTGTAGAGCAAGCACACACACACACAGACACACACACACCTGCGGCCTCCCTGGTGGACCTGATATCCAGAGATGTGGATCTCCTCTTCATTTGGGAAGAACAGACTGAGAGCTCTTGGGCATGAATACACACTCCCGTCACACACTCTGCTGTTGTGGACCTGAGCAGATAAGAGAGCACATGATAAAGAATCAAAGAAAGGGTCAAAGTGTAAAAAGCATGAAAATGTATTAACAAGGATTAGCTACAGTCTATAACCTGTGTAGTAATGGCATTGCCACCAACAGCCAGAAAAGGCTGTTGTGGTGTGACTTCTAATTACTGCAACAACTTAATTTACAAAGGCTATGATTAGCAAACAGTTTATGACACAAGGGACAGACAAAGTTAGAAACACTTGGTGACTTTAGGACTTTAATTTCGAAGTAACTTAATCACAATTAAAAATGTTACAATAGCTGTGATGTTTAACACCAATTACCAGTATTTGTCAGTTTACAGGCTAAGACCGGAGATATTCTATATTTTTAATATTATGAACAAATCCTATGAAAAGGCCACCAGTGTGTTGGTCTGTCTCTCAATACTTTCAGACTTCCACAGCCCAGGGAAGACTCAAGTCTATCCCTTCCTATTGTAGTCAATTTTTACAAACTCACAAATATAAAGTTTTTTTTTAAAGGCTAATAATTCCCTAAAACTGCTGAGCACCATAGTTTTTAGCAAGCAATACTCATACAGGAACACATTTGTTGTATTATGTGGGATCAACTCAAAATAATGCCCATGTTCAAGGTAATGAACATGGGCACTCTGTGCAATGGTGTGGCTCAGTGATGTCTTTTTAATAGCATTTGGACAACAATGGAGGTCTATGGCACAGATGAGTGAGCTGTATCAGGCTTTGACTACACATGCAATACTTGCTAGTATGGGCAATTAATAGATTTAATATTAATAGATTTTGTTGACAATAAGAAAAATACAGAATATCACAAGATTTATCTTTGAAATAAATAAGCAAAATCTGCTTTTTAATATGAGCTTTAAAAGAAACATTAGATAAAAGAACTCCAAAAGGTCTGGGGCTCCAAAATATCAATTGCAAAATTATTGAGTATATCAATGGGAACATTATCTATGCCAAACACAGATATTTTAAAAACTTACCAAAGGAATATGATGATAAGAGCTCGAAGGGGGTTGACAATAGTCGGTTGGCATGTATGCTTAAACAAACTACCCAATAAAATAAAGGTTACATACTGGTTAAATATTTCAGTGGGTAATTTCAATACGTATGCTCTTACCCACACAGTGTACTGTGGTGTAGCTGAGTGGCAGTCCTGAGCCAGAATGTAAGAGCAGGTTCCAGGAAAGTAGAAATATATTCCATCAAATGTTTCATAGTGGTGCTGACCCCACGACCTGCAGATCCCGTCTCTATCCTGGCCCTGGTTAGGTACTAATAAGAAAATGGGCAGTTCACTCAGACATGATGGCTGTGATGTTGAAGTAGATTAGTTTCGAGTCACAAATGAATTTCAGCAGAAATTGACATTTTATTAAACTGCTGGGGCAAATCATACATCCTATCTCTTTTATCATCTTTAAATCTTTCATCATATTTTATTTCATTGAACTTATCAGTGGAAAATGAATACCTGAATTTTCTAAAGAGCCCTTTGTTACAGTAAATCTCCATAGTTGGCTATGGCAAGATGCTGCCAAAAACCAGAGGGGGTGAGGATGGGGACAGTGACTCACACCTTCTAATGTAGTCAATGGCTCGTCATAGTGATTCAGTCTGTGAATGGTTCATCATAGTGATTCAAAATGGCACATTTTGTATATATGATGATACTTTACAAATCAATTACAAGATATACACGTTTCAATTAACATTTCCAAATCTAATTTAATATTTAGCATCACCTCTATTAGCCTGATCTTAAAAATCTGCTAAAAATAAATGTCTATTTTAGTTGGTTTGTACAGCTGAGGAGCCCTTGATAATTTGTCTTGGATTCAATTTTTTCCTTTTTACTTTTTTTCAAGAAACATAGTTGTTGTTATGACCCACTTTCATGCTATCTTTGATAAAAAATGTACATTCTTAATCTTCTTCTATGTATGATCTAATTGAAGATTTAATGTAAAGCCTCAGTTCAGATACAGGTATCTTAGGAGCTATAATGTTTCCAACATGTATGTCAACACTAAATTAGTTTGTTGAAATGAAAAATGTCTTTACAATAATTGACCTCAGATCTCCTGATATAGTCTATAAGGAGCCTGTTCAGAGTATAGAAACCAGAAACTCCATCACTCAGCCCTTTCACTATTACCTTAGTTCAAGTAGTTTTATATCTGTTACTGTAGAGAGTAAAATCTATGAGTGTGTGTGAGTGTGTGTGAGTGTGTATGTGTGTGTGTGTGGAGGTAGAGGATGGTGGATTTGTATTAACAAAGAGAGACAGAGACAGAGATCTGGGGAAATCTGATAATTAATGCAGGTATAATTAATTTTTGTTGAATGATTGGAGAGTCCGATGTGCACACACGAACAATCTTATATACACACACACACTCATTTCCTGCATAACTGAACATGTTACTCTGTGCTGTTATCAAAAAGTTGTAAGCATGCTAACCAGCTGGCTTGTTGCATACCGGGAATGGCGCTTGTCAGTCAACCATAAGGTTGTTGGCATTTCTGCCGTGTTGGATGAGATTCTGACAAACCTGAGCTGAAACCAAAAGAAGACATATAGGTGTGTGTGTGTGTTTGACTGTACTTATTACTCACTGATCTGGCAGCGGTCTCCCAGTGCCTGGAACTGAGCACAGTCACACACACCGCCCTCCTGACACCAGCCACCATTGAGGCAGCCGCAATATTCTGGGAAAGACACGAACACACTCAAGTTCACTGGATAATGGGTAATG
The DNA here is from genome assembly GCF_910596095.1 of Thunnus maccoyii. Taxonomy (NCBI): domain Eukaryota; kingdom Metazoa; phylum Chordata; class Actinopteri; order Scombriformes; family Scombridae; genus Thunnus; species Thunnus maccoyii. The sequence continues at coordinate 18,661,749 of NC_056537.1, read as the reverse complement.
ATAGTTTTAAGCTTCTGTGAATGCATTTAGGATCATTTCATACGCAGTGTATTTACCTGAAGAGGAATCTCTGGCTGTGTAGTTGTGTAAAATGCTGCGTGACAGAGTACCCTCAGACAGCAGCGGTCTGTATGTCTTGGAAAACAATGAACAATACTTAGAGTAGATCCTGAAATAATTATCAAGCTTAAACAGCATCAGTGTCAATGCACTGTACCGTAAGTGTACCTGTCTCTGTATGTTAAAAGTTGCGTCAGGTGAGTGGGAGAAAGTGTATGACTTAGTGAGTGTGTCTCATTCTTTACAAAGACAGCTTTGTGCGGGTTAGGGTGTTGTGCGCATGTGGGTGCCCTGACCTCCTCTGGTTCTCTTAGGTGTAGTGTACCAACCTCCTCCCCGAGGAGATCCCGTTTCCTCCGGAGTGCATTAGCCCTTCTGCACACACACAAACATGCACATTAGTGGGAAGAAACAGTCAGAGGGGAGACTTAAGTGCACTTTACACCACTTGAATTCGGGTTCAAAACTCCTCTTTACTGAACCCTCACACGCACAAGTGCATGAACACACACACTCAGTTGCTGTCTCTGTCACACACCCTAGTGACAGAAGCAGAAAGTGCAAATGCATTTATCACTGTCAGCCTCTGGTATTGTGTGAGAATGATCTATGAAAAATCAATTGTTTTTTTACCCAAAATTACTTATATTTCAGTCACACTATTAATAACATAGAAAAATGTATTCCATTTCTGTTTTTGATTTACCTCTGTAGTCTTCCTTCTGCCACTGAAAGTCGGCTCTGAGCTCCTAAACACAAAGTCACACAAGTAACATAAAATCATTAGCCTGTCAAAATGGTTATATGTTATTTATGTAATATACAATCACATTGATAACTATAGGAAGATCCTGAAATGCCCAATCCCAAACTTTTAAGGTATTCAAATCTGTATCATTTATAATGATGTAGCAGTTAGATGCCTTGTTAATATGTAAGAATAGGAAGGAAAGCAGCTTTATATAAATTTGTGATGATTATAAAATAATTTCACTTCTGACAGAAATCATAAAGATAGGTTCCTCCTATAATATTCTACAATAACTTGTAATACTTCAAGGGCTTTGTGACTCTACGGCATTACATGTAGTTCATATTCATATCTGTGTAGCAAACTTTATAAGAGACAATTACAACATTTTAATAAGTAGAGCTGACACACTTACCCTCAAGTACCAGCAAGTGGGAGATTGAAAACGACATAAGAAGAAATCGTTTCACTGTCCACTTTAAGTTCATCTCAGAGTCCGAAAGGAAGTCCCGCCGAAACGTTAACGGTGCATCTCAATGGTCCCGGGAGGAAAGGATTCAGGATGTTTGGTAGCACCTAGATGATGCTTGGTCGTCGCTGTAAAAACTACCTGGTGGCGACAGCCCCCCTGGGCGGATGACGAGTAGCTTACTGTACACCTGTGTGGGCAGGTAAGCCTGCACTGCTCTTTGTCACTCCAACATCCCCAGCCAGCAGACAGGCTTTATCTGACCCCCCTCCCCGTGGTCTGTGTGGGTGAGGCCGCAGGACTGTCGCCCCATCACGGAGGTATTCACCTTGAAAGTTACCGTTAAATTTCTGGTCGACCACTTGACTCCAACAGAGGGCAGGTAACTTAACTCCAGACCGCCTATTAATGTTACATTTGTGATAAACAAGCTTGGACCTTATCAACGGTAAAGATTTAACAGTACCATGGTACCCAGAAATAACGTTACCTAACGTTTCCGTTAGAATGTAATTTATGCTGCCACATCAATGAAAAACGTTAGCGTTAGTAGCTAACCAAAATTTAGCTGTTAGCGTTAAAGTGTTATCAGTGTCTGTATTAACATATCTAGAGATAAGTTAACTTTATGGGTATGAAGAAGCAGCAGTTTGTCCATAACGTTAGCGTTAACAACGAATTGTTTTCGACTAATTGCGCAAACCTAGTGAATGATAGTAGAAAAACGTTTGCTTTTCAGTTAATCGTGGTTAATCGCTAATTGGTGTTAGCTAACAGAAGTTGAAGTTCATCTTCGTACATTTAGCAATTAGCGTTAGTTACCCCCTGTTGTAACATTACCTTAAGCTGCCGTTAACGTTTGGTTAGTTACCAACAATACCTCTCAGATATTTCGTTTTTTAAACTCTTGGCGACGTCTGGCTTATTGTAATAATGTTTATCTAGTTAAACACCAGGTAACGGCTTTGCTAAGCCATCCTGACCTGTTGACACTTTGAAGCTTGGTAATGGTCACCCCACCCCCTTTTATCTTTTTGTTCAAATATAGAGTTGGTGAAAAGTCATGTCCTTTCTTATTGTATTTATTTCACTATGTTTAAATTGATGGTTAAAAGGGGGGGAAAGTATATATACACATGTTTTCAGACATTTACTCTAGTTGTATACATCTTACTATCATAGGCCACACATTGCTGATACTGTATCAGCAAATATGATTTGTTGTGCTTTTGCCAAATTGTATTTAACAATAGCATAACTGACACATTTGGAAACTGAAAATTGTCATTGCTAGTTTTTAAATGACCACTTACAGGGTGTTGATGCAATAAAAGCAGACACCTGTACAATATAATGCAGTTCAAAGCAGTACTATTGTGAAGCTTATAATGGTCACTGAATTTGTGTCAGAGAGATGGATTAACTCTCAAAATTATTGTAAGGGTTTCCTGTTATTTTGTACAGGGGTAGACAAAACACAAGGGAGGACACACTAAGAATTTAACCTGCTGTTTTCATGTATTTTTTCAGTTGGCATCTACAATGCAAACTGCAAAGTAGAAGAAGAAAATGTGATCACACAGACCTTCTGCCAAGAAATTAGAAAGGATGGGTGATGCTTATTGCATTTCTCATGTTGATATTAATTTACAGATATTGCTGAATTTATAATAATTGTGTTAAAGTGTCACATTGGAAATAACGTGAAGAAATAATAGTAAAACTAAAATGAATGAGAAGAAAACAAATTAACATAATAAGGCTTTCAAGACATTTTGACATGTCACAGTGGGCAGGTTTAAATAATAAAAAGAATGATGGATGAATTCAGCTTCAGGGTCCTGGCATTGCGAATGCTGGCTCACTATCACATTGTCACAGTTTACTGGGACACTTAAATGAGAACAGAACCATCGTTAATGGTATTAACAAAACCTGTGCTTTTCCTAATATGACAAGTCAGAATGTCTGCTGTGGAAAAAGCCCTAATACGTAGTTCTCCAGTAATACTAAAAGTGAGAAAAGAAATGTATTGATTATATTCTTTTTGTTCATCTGGCCTGTCCTGTTCCACTTTGGCTGCAATGCTGCAGAGAAACCTATAAAGTACGATGCCCAGGCACTTCTCTTGCCATTACTTTCATTCTAGGCTGTACTCCAACACCATAAACAGTGTTATACTTTGGCAGCATTAGAAAGTACCATATCTTTGGTCAATTACAGTTAAAAGAACCGATAAATAACTATCAAAAGGAAACAGTGAATACTATGAAATTACAGACATAAAATCAGTCATATGAGGATCTCATTTCATGATCCTTTGGATTGTCTCCCCCTGCAGGTCAGATGTAGCTAATCAGCACAGAACATATGAAGAAAAACATCCTCACACAGGTTTAAAAAAAATCTGATCTTGTTTAATAGCACTGTACACAGTGATACGTCAAATCTTTGATTAAAACTTTTAAAGCAGTTTAGGTAAAAGCAGGAGGAGGGAATTACTGAAGGAAGAAGGCTTAAAGTCCATAATAGACTTGGATAGTGTGTGAATAATTGGGTAGATGCACTCAGCTAAGTAGCTTAAATGTTTTTTGAAGGGGAGCTAGGGAAGAGATAGGAACATAAATTGGAGGTAGTTGAGGTAACTGCTGCAAGGTTTCATGGAACAGCTGCATAAAGCTGCCCACTGAGTTTCATTTCTTGTTGGAAATTAGCACGTTGACCTCTTCCTCTGGTTTTAGGCTATGCCACTGGGCGATTGGCCGCCGGGGGTTGGCTAGCATGTCTGACCAATGGCGTTGCTCCGTCCCAGTGCTGTTACTGCCCAGCAGTACCTTCCCGATGGCATCATTTTTCCCAATCTTATCGTAGTCCAACACAGTCACTGCTACCTGCACCTTCTATAAATGAAAATACACACACATACAGGCAAAATGAACGAATCTCTGGCGGAATGTATTAGCATGTATGTATGTGTGTATGCAAATATATGTACCTCTATCTGTTCACATGGCACTTCAAAGCTGAATGACTCGTTGTAGTAAGGGTTCAAAGTGTTCTTCTTTATCGTTGTTTTCTTTTTCTTGAGTCTTTTCCCATTCTGCATTAAGTGGATCTTCACATAAGGGTCTGATAGAGAGAACAGGGAGGTTTTATGTTAGATCAACAGACCAACAGCCTGGCACCGGTGCAGTAACTCCATCAGTGAAACACAACATCTATTGTAGTAGCTCCTGATAGTTTCCCCTAAATAGAAACTGCTTGAAAGTGGACTCACCACTAAAAAAGTAATTATCTGGGGTTATGACTCAGTAAAAAGTAAGAAATCTCAGCTACTTAGTGTGCACTTTGTCCTATTAAAGAAGTACTAAGATGTGTTTATACTTTTTAGTACAAAAGTGGTTTAAAATAATAAAAAACTGAGTAAATCTTGTAACCTATATGAATAGGTAATTGCTTCCCCCACACCAATTTATGAAATTAAAGGAACTTATTGTGGCACTGAAGTTGTGTATACTGTTAAGTTCCTCATCTATTGATTAAAAGGAACATGACACAGTGCTTGAACTTAAATCTAATGTGAATTCAGCTGTGTGACTCGCCTGATAATCCACCCACATCCATTTTCTTCAGGTTTTTGGCTTCCAGTATCACCACAGTCAGCTTCCCTGCAGTAGGCACATACCTCAAAGACAAACATATGTCTCCAAGCCGCTCGCTCTGGTACAGAGAGAGAAGTGAGGATATTGCTGGGTGAATTGTCTAAGAACTGTAAATATTACTTCACAAATAAGTTGAAATGTCAAAATCACAAGAGGCTGCAGTCTTCCTCAGAGACAGAAGTGTTTCAGATTCAGGGCCACACATCTGTGCAGTATTTCTGACTTTAAAATGAAGTGTAAATATCAGAGAAAATGTTAGATCTTACTCAAACCTAACAACGAGCAACCGTGTTTCCCTAAACAAACAGAAACACATTATGGAAAAAGGAAACCAAATAAAAAAGGTTGTATTAATTGTACTGTGCAGCCTTAATTTCAAGTTCAACTTGTCTCCTCCTCTCACACTATGCTCCCACCTCTTCCTTCTCTGCCTTCTGCAGATCCTTCCACTCCTGCAGAGACTGGCTGAAGTCCACACTGCTCATTGGTATCTTCACAGCTCCAATCGCGTCATGTTTTGAGAAACGGTCAAAGTCATACACAGTCATCACCAATGTCTTCCCACCCAGCTCAGTGTACGGTACCTACACACACACATAATTTGGAACATGTCATTTACCACGTACCGACAGTGATCTCAAAAGTCAGGATAAATAACTGTCCATTTTTACTTATCGAGGAATGTACCTTAAAGGTGAAAGTCTCATTGAAGTTGGGTTCAAGAGTCTTCCTATGAACTTTGGTTTCAAACTTTTTCTTTTTGTCCGGGAGCAGATAGAGTTTGACATAAGGGTCAGAACTACCTCCCACATCCATGGCAGGAAGCTCTGCGGCCTGCAGGATTCCTACTACCAGCTAGAATGTCATAACAGAGGAAATTAATAGAAAAATAAATGAGAATCTGGCTGATTCACAGAGAGATAAGAAAAGTATTCAGATGTAACATTTAGGATTTTGCAGATGGTGGGAAAGAAACATGTCACACTGAATAGCAGTATCTCACCGTATTATCTGTGAAGTTGTAGTCTAACGTGAAATGCAGTCTGCCCAACTTCTCTTCCTCCTTGGGCTCATTATCTGACAGCTCTGTTTCTTTGTTACCTTCATCTTTCGGCGGCTGCACACACACGGACACACATAACATGCAGGTGAATAATATAGATTTACAAGTAATCAATGAAGAGCTCCTGTCACAACTTGTGGAGCAGCTATTTGTGCTGTGTTCCTACTGTATGTTGTATAGAGTTACACAGCCAGACGCAATTAAACAAAGATAATGTTACCACCTAAGGTTTATTTATTGTTTAAAGGGGAAAGGCTAATTTAACACTGTCAGTGCAAAACATCCGTTTGTCTTAACACACTGACAGGTTTACTAGTCCTGGGTGACCTGGATGTCAGGGCTGTGATACATTGCAAGGACAATACATCTGCAGGGGAGACACAGTGTGTGTATGTTTGTGTGTGTGTGTGTGTGTGGGTGTGGTATACCTCATTGTAACCTCCATCCATTTCAGTGTCAAAGTATCCCTTGCTCTTCTCTTTTCCCTTTTTCTTGTCCTTTTCTTTGTCCTTGTCCTTTTTCAAGCACTTCTTCCACACACACACAACACAAGACAGCACCACGCACAAACTCACAATACAAAGGGCAGCAACAGCCCATGATGGCACTGCAAACCCACGTCACACACACACACACACACACACACACACATACACACAGAACATACATATTTTAGTTGCATACACTTCAAGTCGGACACTCAAACTTACTGTTCCAACTATTACCCTTAAATTTCCCCTCGACTAGCTTCAAAGTAAGATAAAAACCCTTTTTCCCCCACACTGTCTGATAACATCACATACACAAAGAGCGAACAAAATAGCAGAAACACTGGGGAATACAATGCGATACAATCCAATACTCCCTCAATGAATACTTTTGTCAGAGAGGTGCTGATTCAAAGCTGTGTTAATGATTAGGCTGTGTTTTGTGGTGGTGTTATACTCGATTACAATATGTTGTAAGATGTTATCATCTGTCCATCTCCTGTGTATTCTGCTTGTTCTTAAAGCGTTATTAAAGCAAAACTGTATATGACTCTGGTATCAACTGACATAATTTAAGACACCACTCTTTATGACTTGCAATTTTGATTTTCTGATATACACACTTATGGGATTGTACAACTCTAGTACTTCTGACCACCCTTCCTACTCAGCATCTGAAGAATGGGTCTGTGTAGGTGTACACCCAAAAAATACAAATAATGGAGAGAAAAAATGGGGAAAAAAAGAAAAAATTTTGATCCACACAAGGGAGATAACTGTCCCTTATGCATTCTTAAATATATTCTACTTAATGTAGTATACCTGTGTCCCACACGAGAAAATATTAGTCTGGCCTTTTATATGCAGTGACCCTTACTAGTTTAATCACCCATTCCTGGATAATTTCAGGGAAAATGTACCATTAAATTATTTTAGCTGTGTGAGTCCGGTCCTCTGATAATTGAGAAAACACAGATAATACTCTCTGTGGCTGCAACTTGTCTGCCGAAGAGCCTAAAATGTTAAGATATTCAATTTAATGTCATATATGACAAGGAGATTCAGCAAATCTTTACATTTGAGAAGCGAGTACTGTCAATTTTTTGGCATTTCTGCTTAAAAACATGACTGAAACAATTAATTGATTACCAAAATAGTTGTTTAATTATTTTCTGTTGAATGACTGATCAATTAATTGTTGCAGCTCTAATACTTATAAAATAAAAAATAAATAAATAAAAAAACTAAAAATATAGATCATGGAGAGAATGAAGAATGTGTTTCTATGATATCCAAAATCTTACTGGTATGAATTTTGGGGCATGCCCACAGTGCATTAAGTTGACTACCTTCAACTTAGTATTCCCAGCGTACTACTGTTCATGTGAATAATGTGACTCACTTAAACCATTAATGTTTCGTTAGAAATTTTAGACTTTGAAAGTTTTTTGACATTGTAGAGTTGCTAGAAATGTTGACTTTTGTATTCATATTCTTAAAACAAGACACAGCTACAGTTTTATTCCCCCAAACAGCCATGTAGTATGAAATTATACTTAAATGCCTCACATGCCTTACCAGAAACCTCTAGTATTATATCTAAAGTATCTGCTGGATGTAGTGCTTTGATATGTGACCAAAATATCAGTCAAGATGTCATTTTTTAATGGCTGAAACCATTATATCAGTATAATTTTAAACAGAAAGTAGTTGTAATTACAGACCTAGCTAGGATCCATGGGGATGAAGAGTAATTTCTGTTTTTAACTCACTGTGGATGCTGCGCAGTTCACTCATGAACTTGTCGGGACTGTGGCTACCAGATTGTGTCTGGCCTGGGGTGGCTGTGGCATTTGGCAAGTGGGAAGATGTATGAAGGGTGCCCGGTGTCCCCGGGGCAGCTTGACGGTTCCCAGTCATTATTTGACAGTTGACAGTGGATCCAGAATCAAACTGGCAGAGAAACAGAAAGAGCAAATAAGATAGCTCAGCTCTAAAAAAAAAACTAAAAAAAAAACCACAACATGCAATATATGTAACATTATACTTCAACAAATCAAGATAAGCACACCTGTAAATGCCACCTGAATGCCAAAAGCCTAATTTGAAGAACCAAGAAACCACATAAACATAAATACACACAAGAGAAGAGTTTCTATAAATGCTATTGATCAGATGTATTTGAAGTGATAATGTGCTTATAGACACTGTTTGACCATCAGTGTCAAATGACTTCTCCTGTTTCTGCTGGCCTGGCACTAACACTTGAACACAGGATATGCAACCCGCTGTCTCTGCCAAACCTGCTGACGTGGAGGGGAGAGGGAAGGAGGAGAGGAAGGGGAGTAGAATTGAAGCGTCACGCGTGGACCTCTGCTGTTCCACAGAAAGCTGCCAGAGGTGAGAATCAAGTGCCAAGGTCACGCACAGTGCAGGCAAACAAACTGTATGAGAAAAAAATTCCACTGCCAAGTCTTGACTCCCAAGTGCAAAAATGTTTTGATTATGTTAGTTTCTATTCTGCAGACATTACAGGTATTGAGTATCTGGGGCTGAGTCAGCCAATGGTGATCTCACACCCAAGCAAAAACGAACCTCAGTTTACGTCTGCTTTTTTTAGGATTATTCACCAGTTTTGTTTTTTTTTTTCAGAAAAGACAAGCTACCACTGACACAGCTTTAGAAACAAACAGAAGAATTCAAGGTAATTTCAAGTAAGTTTCACATGTTACAGTTCACCTGTAATTACAGAAATACATGAATCACATATTTTAGGCAGCTTTAAGCATTTCTGTTGCTGATGTGCTTTTGTAAAGGTGTTCAAAAGTTAAAAAGTAATTCACAAATGATTCACAAATGTTTTCATCCTGTACCAACATGAAAGCAAGACATACACTATATGCAACTAACTTGTACACACTGCAAACGCATTATACTGATAATGAATGATTCGGTATTCGCACCATATGGTCTTCCAACTTCTACAGTGCAGCTTAAAATCTTTATTGTGTGACTGATTACACCTGATCTAATAAGGCTGCAAATACATTACATTAAATTCTTACTGCACGATGGAAGCTCTGAATCTCCAAAGAAAAAACAGCCTTGTTGCTTGACATTGGACATCTTTTCAACCTACAGGAGAGGAGAATGTGTAATCCTTCAGTGAAATTAAAAGAAAATCACTAAAACTAGAGTTACAAACTAATAAATTACCCATCTTGATCATGTTGTTGTACACCAGTCCATATTCAGTTAACAACAGATGACTTGCACGGACCTGGTTAATATTTTTGCCATCTATTATGCATCCGGGAGTTTCACCTACAATTACTGTTCACTCAGCACAGTTGAGTGAATAGAGAAATAAATCAAAGTCATATTTATTAATGAAGCAAAGAGGAAAAATAAATGGAACCAGAGACCTACCTGTATTCGATCGTCCCAGCAGCGGTGTTCAGACTCACAGGTACTCCTTTTCCTTACAGAGAGGGGCGGAGGAGGAGGAGAAAAGATGACAGGACCAGAGAGGACAGGCTGAGAAAAATAGTGAGGTACGGAGGAGTGTCAGCGCGTTGCCCTTTTGTTTTTGTGTCTCACCAGTTATTTGACATCGAGAAGAAGAGCGCAGGTGTGTGAAAGCTGGATCAAGAGAGAGAGAGAATGACATAGAGAGGGTAGGACAAGACAGGGTTGAGGTTGGGAAAGGTGGAATTGCAGCCAGGTCATCTTGTGTTGCTTCCCTCTGTGTGTGTTTGTCAGCGTGTGTGTTGATGAATGTTTTTTTTCTGTCCATTCAGGTCTCATGGGAGTGCCGGTCCTTATTTTTGACACCCCACCTCTTGTGACCTCTGTCCCATCCCTACAGGTCACCCTCACCAGGCCACTGATGAATATTCATTAGTGTAGTGACATGGCTTTTTAAAGGCTAGTTAGCATACTGAGAGTTCAGCAATAGAGGACATTTACATTCAGAGTGGACAGCTCTGTGTGTGTGTGTGTGTGTGTGTGTGTTGGTGTGCGTGCATCTGTACATCTGGCAGTAGCTGCAGAACTGTCTCATATTGTCTATCTATAGATGATGTTGCCTGATTTAGAAACTTGTGGATGTGGTTTCTGCAGCGACACAGAGATCAAGTTCCAGCCCCGCCCAGTTCACCTTGAGGTACCAGAGATGAACAGAGATACTGTACAGAAGGAGGAATGAGACAGATGGAAAAGGGGGGGGGGATGGGCAGGGTAAGAGAGATCTTGACATAACCTCTTTCTGTGACATGCACAAATACACTATGTATTTATTTTGCTGACAAATATTTTAGATCAGTTGTGATTATCTGTTCTTAAAATGGGCATGACAGAAATCCTAGATAAAGATCTCTTACAATAGAGGTGAACATAAACATATAATAATCACAACAAGACAAGGACAATCAAAGAACAACCCCAGATATTATATTAAAAAATATTATTATATTATTAAAAATGTAACCAAGGGTAAATATTTGGCAAACTCAATGTGCAATGTGAATTTTCTAAAAAGAACCAGATTTTCATTTGAACTAAAGGATAGGGTTACATATATATATAAAGTGAGTGACAAAGTGTGCAAATTGTGGACCGTACATCACACCCTCACAGCAGACATTTTGACTTATCATAGGTAAGTGCAGGTGTTACAAATAACATCAATGATGTCTCCATTCAAGTTCCCAACAAGCCATGACAGAGTTGCAGCGACCCTGCATGCACAATAGCACAATAATCCTGAAACAGGTGCAGCTAAAAGGAATTGATCCATCATTAATTTTAGCAGACATTTTGACAGGTCAAATCAAGAACAGCACAGGTGCAATTAATAACATCAATGATGGCTGAATCCCATTTAGCTTTTGCAAATTCATGACCCTGGTATAGTGCATGATGGTTCATTAGTATGGCTTCCTTGGACACTTGAAAAATAAGAATCTGCACAGTTGGTTGTATATAAAACTGTAAAGTTTTATGGATAGAAAAGTAGCTCCTACCTCCCTCCGCTAGGTGGCAATAGTCATGTATGATCTAAATTATGCATCAAGTGCAGAAGAAGCCTCGTCTCTAGGATACAGAGGGAAGCGTTCCTGTTGGACTGACGGTGAGTTATCTCAGATGAAAACGTGTCTTGTAAATAAATTAGTCTGTTAAGTTTCCCAGATAGATAGGAGACTGTGATTTAAGTCATTTTTGGGGTTTACAGTAGAATAAGATCGCCGTCGAGGTCAGTGCAGTCCATGGTTTAGCTAACTAACAGCTACGTGGCTAGTAGATGCTATCAGTCTCTAAGTAACGCTAGCTATTCAGAAAAGTCGCGAAGTAACGCTTGTTTAAAACAGTATTTAACATGCTGAACTGAAATTGGGGATTTATAAGTAACGTTACAATGAAAGAGTAATGACAGGAGGTGTACACAGAACAGAACCTCGAAGACAACACTGACAAACACTACGTGTATTAAAATATGCTTAATTATACAAAAACAACATCCAGTAATATCTGTAATGTACGCAGTTGCGTTTTTTGCTGCAAAACAAAAAATATTGAACAATGGTTATCCCACATATTTATAACTACCAGCATCAAGCTAAATTTCTGTCGTTGACAAAAAAAAAAGGTTTACAGACAACTGGAGTAAAATTTTAAATTTACAGCTTTTCAGATTATGTTTCAATTTGCAGACCTGAAGCTTACAAATAAAAGCTGTCTAAACAAACATTCTTCATACAGAAAACACATAGTACACTCGCATAGTCAGCCAAGTCAGTAATTACATAGTAGGTTTACATTCATCTATCACACATTACATTTATGCACTCAATACAATATACTGTAAATAAACCATAGTGGGTCTGATACATACACGCTATACTGAATAATATGTTGCAGTGTGTGTGTAGGTAGTATAGATAAATGTTTTTCTGTGAACAGATATTACTGTAGGAATTATTAATAACATTTTCTAAATTGTTTTTTGTTTGTTTCCTTTATTTGATAGCTGAAAGTGCAGTGAGACAGGAGGCAAGGCAAGTTTATTTGTATAGCACATTTCAACAACAAGGCAATTCAAAGTGCTTTATGTAGAGCATATAAGGCATCAAGACAGAATATAAAAGCAACACAAGTAAAAAGACATTTAAATACAATTTAAAAAGTGTTAAATTTGAAAATAAAAAGAAGCTAAAAAAGAATAAGACAGATAAAACAAGAATAAAAGTTACAGTGCAGTGTAAAATATTAACCCTCAAATTCAGTTTAATAAAAAGCAGTGGCAAACAGAAAAGTCTTCAGTTGTGATTTAAAAGAACTGAGGGTTGCAGCAGAGGTAGTGAGAGGAGTATTACTTGCAACAAAGGTCAGAGGCCGGAAACAAACCGCTGGTCCTGCAGTCTATGTGGTTTGCATCCCAACCCGTGGGCTACCAGGGTGTCCCAGAAAAGATTCATTATGATAAGATCAGATAATAATTGGCAACATTGAAAACCGAGATAATTGACACCCATCATGTGCCAAAAAAAGTTGGAAAAGTACAGCTCTGCTGCATGAATGACAGCTCATAATTCACTCCAACTTCAAGCGCTTTGAGCCGATAACATTTGAATGCCTCTGTTGTGGTGAGTTGTGTCACGATTAGCCAAAATATTATATTTGGACATTCCGAGAGGCTACAAAGAGTGAATCATTACTGACTCATTAAAAAACAAACTTTTAAATCTCAGCCTGTGTGCCTTTCTAGGGTATGAGGATGCCACCAGTTGAGCATCTTCACCTGGAACATGTCCTGCAGACTGTGTGTGCACTGGAGGCAGTCGTCCTCCGCTGTTTTGGCCCTGAAGGAGGACAGGTGCTGTTCACCCGAGACACGGGACAGGTGATGTTGAGTTGCAGTGGGACGCGCATTCTCACGGCACTAAAACTGGAGCAGCCACTGGCCAGGTAACACACAGACATTTACTCTGTTACTGTTGTGCTATTTGTCAAATGTGTATTTCTTTTGTGCTATATTTATGTATTTTTCATTGTAGGATGGTGGTGGAGTGTGTCTGGAAACACAGCACAAAAACAGGGGATGGATCCAAGACCTTTATCATTCTGCTGGCATCATTACTACGGATGATTCATACAATAGCCTGCAAGGAGCCTAATGTGTCTCACACCTATAACTCCAGGGAAGCGGCAGAGGCTGCCACTGCCAGGCGCTTGGCTCGCGAACTCCTTGCATTTGCATCGGAGGAGCTGGATGATCTCATCGCTGTTGGAGTGGCCCCTCATGGATGCTGTCTTCCGTGGGAGGATTTCACAGCAAAAATACAATCACCAGCTCACACAAACACTTCCTATCTTAAAAAGCTGGTGGCGTCTTTCTTTCTTACTCGTCTGGGTCACATCCACTGTGACTTCATTGCTGACCTCATCTGTGAACTGCTCACTGATTGGAAGTTTAAAAATGATCCACCTTCCTCATCACTTCAGTTTATAAATGACAACTTCCTTGCATTGCATACACCTGTATCAGGCTTTCCTGTCAGTTGTTCACGTTTGCTTGAGGGGCAAGTCATCCACAGGGACTTTACTACGCCCTGCCCTCAGACTGACCACCAGCCAGTTAAAGCTGTAGTTTTTACTGGGTACCTGCAGCCACAATTGCTCAATGCAGGAGACGTGTTGGAACTGATGGAGGAGAACACAAGGAAGGAGAGAAGTATTGTGCAGTTTAGCGCCTGGGCAGAAAGGTCACTAGAGTGTGTTATTGCAAAGCTGCAGAATTTGGGTGTCTCTGTGCTCCTGTCTGCGGTGAAACAGTCGGACGCTGTCCTGGCTTTAGCCACACAGGCAGAGATGTGTGTTGTGGAGTGTGTCAGTGAGGATGAACTTTCTCTCTTTGCCCACCTTAGCGGGGCCACACCTATCTCAGACTGCTGGATGATTCAACCAGAGCATGTTGCTACTCTGACCTTTTGTCGACCAATACTGCTGGGAGCACATAGGTTTGAGAACTCTCTCTTTCTCACTCATATACATACAGTGTAGAGTCACGCATATGCATATGGTTTACAAAGAAATGCATGCACACAACACAATGCTTTCATTATTTGTTTTTTCTTCATCTGGTTTGACTAATGGACATCAAAATTGAACTCTTTTTTTCTCTTCCACAGATATGTTCATATGGGTTTCCATGATTCAGAGGAAAGTGTCGTGGTTAGACCCTGTAGTATTGTCATTTGTGGCCCAGGGGAAGGCCAAACAGACCAGTATGCACGTGCATTTCAGGATGCCATCCGCATGCTACTTACAACTTGGGAGCCCATGCATATGACTGCAACTACAGCATCAAAGAGAACATTGTTGTCACACAAAATCACATCTGTACATATGGACAATCAGAATGACAGAACCAGGTCCGCATCCTCCAATGCACCTCCCTTTCAGAAGTGTGTGTTGGAGCCAGGCTGTGTCATACATGCTGGTGGGACATTTGAGTTTCTCTTACACCAAGCCCTCCTTCAACATGGTCACAATCGCTCGGTTTCTGATCACACAGATGTAGGTGTCCTTGCTGTTTCCCAGCTCATGGCAAATGCTCTATTGAGCGTGCCCCGACAGATTTACTCCCACAGTCCGAGACGTTTCCTGCAGACTCAAACCAAGGTCTTGTGTTCTATTCAAAATCATTCCCACCCTTTCAGCGTCATTTACAAACAAGAGCATAACACAAGCCCCACACAGGGTTCTAGTGAAAGTGAATGTCCTCTAGAGGCCGGTAAACTAAGTATGTATTGTTATAGGAAGGCTGACGTGAAATCAAAAGTTTTTATGTTGGACTCAGGCCTTGAATCTGTCTCCTGTAAATACCAGCTGGTTCTGGCCGTGCTGCAGTGTGTCACAAATCTTCTCCGAGTGGACACTATGCTGCGTACACAAACTCACTCATACACAAAGTCAGGCAGACTGGCAAGAAACATTTCCTGGGAGGACACAGAGGACGAAGCTGAGGATTGAGATTGTTGTGGCCCACGATGAAAGCCATATATGCGTTTTCTCTCAACACTTACTCAGGTATTATTCAAAAGTTTGAGAAAATGCTTTAATGCACTTTAAGGCAGATTGCTACAGCAATGTTTATATGGCCACAATATTTTTTACCTCACTGCAATGTATTTATAATGAGTTTATTTATAATGCAAATCTTCTACAGAGATAGTAAATCACATTTCAGGGTTGTACTGTTGTGTGGTTCAGTTTATATGTTAGTAGAATTTTAAGGCGGCTCTGTACCATAGTGTCCTGAGTCAAGGCCAGGTTAGGCAATAATAAAAAAAAAAAAGAAAACACCAAATGACTTATTGTTATTTTCTGTATTGTACAGAATGTTCAGTTATCATCAAATAATTTGGAATGTTTTCTACTGGGTGTTAATGTGTTAAGTTGTGTGAGTGTTTATGTTGGCCTGTCTCTTAAGTTCTCATCATAGTTCCTTTTTTTCACAACATTTCTCTTCCTTATCTCATTTTTCCTGCCCTCTTCCCTTGGCTAGTGCACATTCTGTTACATAAAAGGTTTAAACAGACAACCACATAGTTTCACAAATATACACACTCATTTTTTTTTTAATAATCAGTGTTATTTCCACAGTAGGGGTGTAGAGTCTGAGAGGGCAACACCCAACTGTCAACAACCAAATCAGAATGTACTTCCTTGTGCTGTAATCAGAGGAACACTAACTCCATTTTAACTTCTTATTTTGGAGAAATAGAGTCCCTAGATAGTAACTGGACTCACTATCGTATATCAATGTGTACTGTTTAATGTCATCACTGTGTGCGTCAAGTTTCTAATGAAATTCTCCATAAACGAATTGTGATAGGATGACTCATGTAAACAAAGACAGTTCTTGGCTGTGTTTATCGCTAGATCAAACAATACATGAGTCACATTTGACGGTAAATATCAAAGACGGGAAGGTGGAATGTGTTTTTTCCCCCACTGCACACATGTTAAAAGAACCTGAATGTTTTTTTCACTCTTATCAAAGCACGCACACCCATCTAACCCCTTCTTGCCCCCGATATCCTTCACAGCTAAATCAAACACACCATTGTTTCTTTGGGCCCACACAAGCAGAGTTAATTTAATGTGGAAGATTTCACTATCGAGTTAATTAACTTTACTCCGTACAAATTACAGCTCATTTGTGTCATACTTTGTGTGTACGTGAGTGATTGTGTGCCATGTTAGAAAATCCTCCAACTCAGTTAGTTCATTTTGGTTTATTTGACTCTTATCATTAATTATTTTCTTTGTGAAACATAGTGCATATGGTATAAATCAATCCAATCTCTGTAAAATGAAAAGGACATTATAAAATACATCATCAAACCTCATGTACCGTACAACCATCTAAGTTTATACATTTTTTACAAATTAAAAAAAAAAGACATTTACAAAATATAACCAAAAAAATCAAAGGCGTTTTAGAATCGGCAAATTAGGAGATGGAGAAAGAAAGGAAAGGAACCAATGAAATGTTACTACAGTGAAGGAACTTAGATACTACTCTAATACTAAGCTGGAAAAAACCACAGTCACCACAGTTCAAAGCTCAGCGTTCCATTGGCTACAAGTCGCCATGGTTTGACTTCAGTGTTGTAAGAAAAAGGAATTATAGAATTTCATTGGCTACTGCTGTATTGTGCTGAGTGGTGGTTGGCTATTTTTGGCCCTGGACCATGACTCCTCTTGCCAGTGGATGACCCCAAGTGATAGCAATAGAAATGTGATCAGTATACAATAGTATGATCTTTTGTTTAGATAATTAGCAGTTCACAATAACTAATATCAATCAAATGACCACAAAATTACACATTTCTGTACTATATTTCCACTGAAGCACAGATGAAACCCATTCTATAGGTGGGCTCAATAACCACATCGCATCTATCTAGTCCAGGAAGGTGGGCTTAAGTGTCGGCAGTAGAGTTATAACTGATAACCAGAAATATCTGTACCCAGCCTAGCGTAGGTTATCCCCCTTGAACAAGCAGTGTTTCTATTGGCAGTGGAGAGCCATGTGACTCAAGGAATGACATCATGCAACATTAACAAGGATTTCACGATGTGATGGTGTGTGTCACACCACCTCCCGAGACTTCCTGATGGCACAGCACAAGAGCATGCTAAAGATCATCCCAAACATCTGAAACAGAGAGGGAGACAATATAATACAACATTGAAGTCTTTGTTGGCTCATGTCTGCTCTGTGTTCATCCTCCTGAGCAGCAGACATATTGACGTTAGAGGGGTTACAGTTAACCCAATCGCACACTTACCATAACTATGCCGATGGTGATGCCCACTCCTCCTATGATGTGTAACTTGGAGTCAAACACGTCATCAATGGCATCAGGACAGCTCTGCAACACAGAAGCCATGATTCCTTTCAGTTTTTTCTAAACCTATGCTGAACATGACTTGTGGTATGGCGCACATAACAGTCGGTATGCAGGCTCCAGTAAACCATTGTTGCCATAGTAACACTGCACGGAGACTGAGGGAATTAGTCTGCAAAGGGAGGACTGATAAACTCATGACACATCAGACCATCATTATGTATTTGACATACAGTAATTGCCTCAGCTCTCACAGAGCTGAAGTATGTCTGACATCTGTTAGATCTCTTGGACGATCTCCTGTCTGAAATATCATTTTTCATTCTCTTTGTCTTGACTTAAGTACCTGGCTGTGTTGGCATCAAATCTATACACACATACATCGTGGTTGTACCTTAGTAATGAGCTCCTCAAGCGGCTCTCCCCGGGGACAGGTGTCTTTGGCAGCATCTACTACAGTACCAGTCGGACCGCAACAATTCAGCTGTAAACACACAAAATCATACCTTTAGAGAACAAAATCACTTGCAGAAGAACACATCTCTTATGACAAGTGTTTAAAGGAGTAGTTTAACATTTTGGTCAAAGTGAGGTTACTAGTTAACTGGTGGAGATACTGCACAGTAGTACTGGGCGGATGGAACAGTTGTTCATCAAGAAAGTTACAGCACATAACTCCCATAACAAAATCACAAGTTTTTTCTCACAAAGAAAGCAAAAATGCTGAGCTTTACCTTTAATTTCTACACATCATTTACATTATGGATAATACTTAACATTTTTTAAAAGGCTAACTTGGTGAGCTGACTGAGTTAAAATGTTTCATCACCTCACAGAGAAAAACAACTTCCCAGTATGCTTCAATAACCCATAATCCACTTCCCTTTTAGATAAGGTTTGAATCAAGTCCGAACAGTCTCGATTAGAATGAAGCACAAGTGGCAGAAATGGCTCACCCCAGTTTGAATTACACGCAGTGTCTCTTTGAGACGCTCATCTCCTGTTTTCTGGAAGTTGTTGTAAGTCTGGAGGTAGAATGTTGTGATGTCATTCACCACCTGCGGCACAAGAAGAGAAGATGATTTAATATACAGCATGTCACTAAAGCAGACACATTTTCTCCCCTAGTGTCTTTTAAATCTTTACAGCAAAATGTCATATTCATTTAAAAAATATATATTTCACGCACTTTGTTTTTTTTTTTATCACTTTATCTGTCATTTTGTTGAACTTGATTTAGTTTTTGGCTTGTATTTAGTCTACCTGGTGCACTAGTGTACTACTTTTTCTATGTAAAGCACTTGTAACATTGTTGAAAAGTACTCTACAAATAAAATGATCTTGTTTTTCACTTGTAAGTTACCTTGCTTTGGTTGGAAAATCCCCAGATTCCAGCTGCAACTTCAATGGCAAATATGATAAGCAGGAAGAAGAAAAACTGCGAAGGAAAGACAAAATGAGAATCATCTGATGTGCGCCTCCATGCATCCTTGTGCGCATGTCTTTTGTGTGCATGCATGAACGGGTAAGGTCATTTGAGTGTAGCCGGACCCAATTTACATAGGCTCCTCCTCATGGGAGATTTAGTGCAAGAAGATTAGGGCCAGACGGGGCGGGAGAGAGCAGAGGAGGGAGGGAATGAACAAGTACAGGGAAATCTAGAGACTCTTCTCTGGCCTTGACACTATTCAGTAAATACTGATGAAGGCAGACATAACATATTTCTTATTGAGATCAAGGTCAATATACAATCCACACAAGTCCAAGTGCTGTTGAGTAATATCACAAAAGAAAAGTCACAAGCCTCAGAGAGAAAGAAACTGTTGATTTTTAAAGTGTTTGAATTTTATGTGAGTCAAAAGACGTTATTAGAATAAGAAAGGAGATATAAGTGGTACATACCAATCCAAGCATACAGGGAGACTCCTGGATAGCCCCACAACATCCCAGAAAACCCACCACCATCATCAGTGCTCCAGCTCCTATCAGGATATATACACCTACACACACATAAAATATGTCACAGATGTGTACATACAAGCATACTTTCTGTTTTGCATAACTGTACACTGATACAGAGATAAAATGAAGTTTATCAGCACCGTAATTTTACTAAATGATAAGTAATAATCCTCTGAAGTTGTTTTAAATAACGTTCATGCTCACAGACTGAAAGCGTATTACCTGTGTAAAACACATATGGAGAGTCTGGTCCTTCAAACAGGCCTTTGGTCTTTGGGTCTAATCTTAGCCACAGGCCTATAGCGAAGACAGCAGTGCCTGCAAGCTGAAACACAAAACACATTTTTAGATACAGTAGTGAAATTCAGTTACCACAACACTAAAATGTATTGTTCACACTGTACACTATCAGTCTGTGTGTACAGCAGCACAAATCATACAAGAAAATCCAATTGTGAGACATAAAGCTTCGAAGTTCAGACAGGGAGACAACCTTTCACACACATGCTATCTTTATATGCATCTATATTTATCATTTTGCTACAACACAATTATCTTGTGGCTGTCAGAATTCAAAACCAGCTGTCATTTCATTTCTGCATTGACATCTGTAATCCTTCTGCGGGTCTCATTGGATTTCAGTTGAAGGTGTCACCTCAGCATTAGGCCTCTGCAGCCGTCACGTTACCTCTAGATCTTCACCAACACCAATGTCTGGTCTCCACTAGGCCACATTCCTGTTCTTATATCTGACAAAGCCATTGAAAATAACACTCAGCTTTTCAACTCTTAATCGGATAAGTCTGGAGAGACAATTGAACAGATCGCAGAGAGACAAACTCAGCTGCTAACAGACATTTATAACTCCTCTCTGATGTTACAGTAACACTACAGTGGTTTACCACACACTGATGGTTAGCATGTGCAAAATGATGTCATGTGTACATGCAAATGTGGCTGTGTGCAGTATGTGGGCATACAAATGTGTAACTGATGATGTAACCACCTACTTAGTGTCACAGTCAGAGAAGAGAGAGATAAGAAGAAAAAACAAGGTTCTTTTGCTTGTTTTAGGATTCTCTTATTCATCAACATACATATTTAATATTGACACAAATGAGCCTGTTCATCCATCAGCACATAGTTGTACTCATATTATTATATCCTGTAACACTTTGCTTACTCAGTTTGCTCTTTTTACATAGCATGTGATCCAAATAGCATAATACTGCAATCTATAAATGTCAGTACATGGTGCCATATTGTGTAATGTGCATACACAGGCACGCACTTTTAAAAGCCTTGTCAGCACCGACAGGTCTGTTAATTTTTAACTTTGTCTGAGAGCTTCAATGATAGATGACAATCTTGTATGTGTGTGTGTTTTTGTGTATTCTGTTCTTTATGCTACTTATTTTCACAGTGTGCATTTACTTTTGTATTGTCTCTTATGTTCTACTGTGTGAATAAAATGGCAGACTAGGTACAAAGTAGTAACAAAGGTAATCACACTAGTTGAGGAAGTATCCCCAACTGTTTTTCTCCCACACAGACCACAAGAAGACGCAATAAAATGTAAAGTACACCTACCCAAAAGAAAACGTTGAAGACAAACATGAGATATTTCACACACTTGAGTCCCCCAGCGACAGCCATGCTGATTCGGTTAACCCAGTGCACCGTTTTGAGTGTTTATTAACAAATTTCTTCACACGAGGAAGCAAAAGCAAACTAGTTTTAGTTAGAAAAAGGAGGTGGAGAGGGAAAGCATTTTCAATACCACGCCTACATTCACCTGATCATACAATTAGGGAGTGGCAAGAGCAGCAGTGTTACTAGAGAAACTGGCCACCATTGTGTAGCTGATATGAAACCCTGCCTGTCTTATTTCCTCTCTTTTGTTCCATGTTCATGCATGTGCAGTTTGTATCTACATCTACTGCATATGTGCACGTCGGTGCGTTGCACACAGTATGGTATTTTATAATCTGGGAGCAGCACAGAGGGCTCTGTTGAGGCATGCTGACATAATACGCGTTCTAAAATACCTGTCTAGCAGCATATTTGGTGTCTGAACTGTGTGTGACTACAGTTAATAGGCTGATCCCAAATATGACTACTCTCCATTCCTGCACTCCTAAGCCGACATCATTGAAAGCAGGGTTTGTGAACTCTTGATGCACTGACGCAAAGCTGCACATGGACACTCTTGTTGTGTCCAGGGAAGGCTGTGATGAAACATTTGCATCATATGATTTGTGGCTGCATGGAAACATTTATGATGACTGTGTGTCACATTTTCATTTCCTGCGTAATCCCCCTCGAATGGGGAACATCTGCACTCGTGAGGTTCGAGCAGGCTTCGACTCTAAATGGCAGATTCAAAATTGTTGATTTTTGATATGTTAACCTTATTTGTCTCAAATTGATTCAGTGAATTTTTGCATCTTTGGAATTGGTTGTTTTGCCTGAGTCATTTCTCTCTCAAACATATGCACATGCTCACACATTGTGGGAAACCTGTCTGCCCTGTAATGAATGGTTATCCATGGCTCTATCTATAGCTGCACACATAAGAAATGTTCATAAAAGGGCAAGACATCCATCTGAAACCACACACACACACACACACACACACACACACACACACACACACACACACATTCAGAATACAAATAACAACAAACAAATAGACACAGACACACCCTGCAGGCTTAGTAGGACACAAATAGCCTATATGGGATATCCAGGATTCATTCACACACACATACACACACATACACACAAGCTGGCTCCCTGACATGCGCAACTCTTCCCATCACGTGACTGAGTAGAAGTCTTAATTATTATTATATCAGTCACATTCTCCACCACAATAAAGCGCTCCCCCTTCCTCCCCCCCTTTTCCAGTTATTAAAATGCCGTGCGCGCAAACTCCAGAGTGTAGTCTGTGCGGTGGAACTGGGTCACTTGGCCACTGGGGATTATTCTTCCACTCGCTCGCTCTCCACACGCACTGGGACACTTTGTGTTTAGTGGTAGCCAATGCCAAAAATCATTCGAGGGTCACCTTAGAATATGCACTACTGTGATAAGTAACCGGGGGTTGTATGAGCGCTCGGAACGATTCTGCATCTGGGACACCTTGTCATTCACTATAGTAACAAGCTCACACACACACATTCACACATTCACACAAACAGGATGTATATTTTTTTTTCTGTGAGGACAATACATTTCTCGCTTCAAACTCACCCAGAAAACCAGGTTGAAGGCAAACATCAGGTATTTGATGCACATCTCTCCTCCCGACAGCGCTGCCATGGCGGTACTTGAGCTACAGATGACACTTACTGATGGTATCACCTCTTCAACCCGACGGTAGAATAGAGGAGAAGACCTTTTAACTAACAGGCGGTATGCAGAATGAGGTTATTGCCGACGCGCCGCCACTGATACGCGCGTCGTGCTGTGCGCGCCTGTAGTGGTCCGCCCCCACACATAGCGGACTGCAAATGCAAAGCCTGCTGTAGCTTTTTTCTTTCCTTCTTTCGATCACATTCTCTACTTTTTATTCTTTAAAAATTGGTTTCCTTTTTGGTGGACTTCTCAGTGGTGTAATGACTTTGACAAGCACTATGCTTTATGCTTAACCTTTATGGCATCGCTGTAATTGTCATTATATTTCTACACAATAACTTGCAGTAGCATTTCTAACACAGAAAGTGTTTTTGCACTTATTAAAGTTAAATAAGTTATTACATGTATTGCAGGAGCACGTTACATCAGTGACCTAGTCGAATGCAAATTACTTACGTCACTCTTTTTCCCAAGGAAACCTATAGCTTATTCAGTCTGTGTCTTCCCTGCATAAAATGGTACAATAATGCCCTGAACAGCAGCCTGCTGGGCTTCTTGGTTGCAACTTCCTGCAGCACCCTGGGCAGTGCGATGACGTAATTCTCCCAGAATAAGAAAAGCGCGTTCACGGATTGAATATACTGTACATGAATGAATACGGTGCACGAGCATGTCCTCGCGAGCGTCTCTCCCAGACAGCCAGTGCAAACTCACGCTCACGCGCACACGCACACACAAACATGCCATACCATTTCCCCTATATATAGCACGCAGTAGCACATATGCAGTGTGCATCATCTGTTAGATCTACTGAGTTATATTTTGTCTCAGCTAAATACAACTGTTTTGCGTTTTTAGCTACTTATTTTCGTCTGACATTGGGCACTATGTAATAGAGTATACCAATTATTCAGGCTTTATTAATAGTTAATTAATTATTTAGGCCTACTTATACTTAAAGATCCCTCTGACTGACCCTTTGAGCACTTCTGGAAGCTGGTTGTAGTGCATTTGGGATAAAGAATCAATTTAGTAACAACTTTTTAACATTTACAACTACAGACTAGATAGATTGTTGTAAAATCCCTTTACTAATGACTTATTAATCATTATAGCCTGTAGACTGCATAATTATTATATTCGATGGCTTATCATTAAGTGTGAAAGTGTCCATGACATTTTATAAATGATTTTATTAACATTTTAAAGGATAGGTTCACAATTTTTCAAGTCTGTCTTAAAACAATAGTCAGGTTCCCATATAAAGACTGAAAGAGGTTTTCCTAATTCCTTCAGTTGATACTGGCTATTAAAAGATCCTCTTCAAATGCACTTTCTGTGTAAGTGATGGGGGCCAAAATCCAAAGTGTGTTCACACAGTCATTTTGTGCTGAAATGCATTTAAAAGTTTATATGAGGCTTCAGCAGACTGAGTTAGTCATATCAAGTGAATATCTGCCACATTTACATACTTTTTAGCATAAAATTCCCTCCCTAGTAACAAAACAGATGGACTTTGGCACTAAAAAGACTGTAATGTTGAAAGATATCTTAACTTGATGAATTTGGATGGCTGACGCTTTTTATTAGCTTCAGATATATTTTTAATACATTTTTTCACAGAAGGAGGCTTGTGGATTTTGGCCCCCATCACTTCCATTATAAGTGCATTATGAAGGGATCTTCTAATGGCCAGTATGAACAGGAGGAATGATTATTGCAAGAAAAACCTATTTCAATGGGCACCTGACTATTGTTTTAAGACTTGAGAAATTGTGAATCGGTCCTTTAATCTACAGAATTGATGGTTTATGGGAAATCCACAACCCTTTATGAGTGGCTAACATTTGTAACTGCAGACTTTATGATTTACAATAAAGTCAGAAATCCATTAGTTTTTTTTTAATCACTAAACAGCACTGAGTACCAACATTCACAACTGCACACTTATGTAGGTGTTTTCAAAGATTCTAGCTAATTAGACCTCTGCTTAGGTTGCAGGTGGGCAGAGCTACGATAGTAATTATGTGAGGTCAGAGGACTATTTGGAAGCTCTGTTTATGTTTGGGAGATTGTGACACTGATTGTAAATGTTGCTTGGATGTGTTTGGAAATGTGCGAGGGGATGTTTTATTCTCTCGTCCTCTGTCTTTGACTTTTTTCCAGATGATAGGAGAAGTTTGCACCCGAGAGTGTTGATCAGAACACGTTCCCAGCGTGTATGGGTTTATGTGTGTGTAACTTTGGCGCGGCTTGGTCATGTTTGTGTCGGCTGGTTTGTGCATGTGGCACCACCAAAGCACTGTTATTGCGTGAGATATCTCCAGTAAGTGTGTTTTCCAAGGGATTGTTTGGGTTGGCACTGATACAGACCTGAATGTGTAGACTAATCACTCAGCCAGGCGATCAGTGGGCATATCCTGGCATTGTCTTGCTGAGTATGTTTGATGGTGTCAGTCTGCAGGCACAGAGTTGTGGACAGAATGATATTCTGCCCTTCTTGACATAACCTGGTGAGGGGAGGGTTCCTTAGCCAATGACTGCAGGGCGGGAGTACTTTTTTTGCTATAAAATAGCTCTTTCAGTGTGGTTGAGTGTCTGCGTGTGCAACAAAGCGTTGATCCTCTTCTCAGTTTAGCCTATGTTTGACACAGACCCACCACATTGTATTGCAATGTGAGGTCTGAAAGTGCAACATTTTGATTCTTCATTTTGGATTGTGTTTGCCTTTTCTTTGCATCATTTTGGATTAGCCGAGTCTGGAGCCATGGAGGTAGGACTGGTGTTTGTAGAGCTCAAGGAAGGAGTTTATGTTACAAACACTCTCACACAGGGCAATAAGATATTGAGACACTGAGAATCATGATGTTAGTAGAGATGATGGTGACAATGGAGAGTGTGTTTATGTGTGTTTTTCAGGTGTGTATGAGGAGGTATTTGAGAGAAATTTGGGTTCTCCTACATCTGGTAGGTGAGTGTCACATCAGGGGATGTCCAGATTGTTTCTGGTCTTTGCACTCAAAAGTAACACCATCCTGTAGACTATTATTTTTACATGTGAGGTGTTTATATGAAATCTGCTCTATGCTTACTCCTACAGTAGATCAAATATTGATGTATTTTGCGTGTGATCAGTTTGCGCAGCAGGTGCGACAGGGAGATGCAGTCTGTTTGGACGACACTACGTTCACACATTTGATGGGGTTTTATACGAGTTTCCCGGAGACTGTAGCTACCTACTGGCTGGGGACTGCAACCATCGCTCCTTCACACTGCTGGGTGAGTCACACTCAGACAATTCAATAAAGAAGTAAACAGATTTGAATTCTAATAGTGTCCGTTGCTCATGCTGTGTCGTTCAGGAGATTGCACATAGTCATTGCCAAGTTTGACTCTCCCTGGGATATGTACACTAAAACTATGTACTGTATGCACTCAAAACAATATATTAGCTTTCTCATTTACCTTTTATTGATTGTCTTCAGATTCAAAGAATAGTTTTGTTTGTCTCAGGCTGTTTCAGTTTGATGTAGTAGTGTGAAAAAAGTGTTTTGGATCTGCAGGGGATTTTGTTGGTGGCAAAAGAACTGGAGTCACTCTGTTTGTGGGGGACGCCTTTGAGCTGCACATGTCTGTCGACGGACGACTTTCACAAGGAGAAAAAAGGTAGAATAAAAGAATATTTAAGTTGTCATGCAAAAATCATCAAATATGTATGTCTGTATTCATGTTATTGTGGGTAAAAGCACCCCATAGATTGGTTACGCAGGAGCTTGATGTTTCTATATGTGTCTCCTTTTGTGTAGGCTTTCTCTGCCCTATGCATCTCACGCTGTGTTTGTGGGCTCAGAGCTAGGCTTTTATAAACTCTGGAGTGAGGAGTTTGGCTTCACTGTTACCATTGATAATGCAGCCAACATTGCCCTGACGCTGACCAAACACCATGCAAACCACACCTGTGGCCTCTGTGGCAACTTCAACACTGTATCAGCTGATGAATATACCGCTCAAGAAGGTAGGTGCATGTGGGGTAATGGAATCAACAGACTGTGTCTGTGTGCGTGCAGTGTCGGGGATATGTGAATGTTTGAGGGTGAAACAAGGGGAGAGTTCATTATTACTGGAATTTAGGAAATGATTTGAGTCACCAGCACTCAGCAACAGGAAGAGTAGCAGCTCAG
The DNA here is from genome assembly GCF_910596095.1 of Thunnus maccoyii. Taxonomy (NCBI): domain Eukaryota; kingdom Metazoa; phylum Chordata; class Actinopteri; order Scombriformes; family Scombridae; genus Thunnus; species Thunnus maccoyii. The sequence goes on along the minus strand of NC_056537.1, from coordinate 18,634,333 downwards.
GAAAAGATAAGAGGTAAAAGAAAGCAAAAGAAACAGTAGTGGTAGGATGAGATTAAGGATAAATCTTTCAACTCTTTTGTGTCTGTGTGTGTGTCTTTGATTTCAGGATTCCTTACAGAGGACAGTTATGACTTTGCAAATTCATGGGCAGTGAAAGGAGCTGGTCAGGCATGTCGACGTGTTCCAATTCCCAGCCAATCCTGCAACAGCACAAAACAGACCTCAGCGGTGAGAGAACACTCAAGGCACACGTACATGTGCATGCATACATCATATGCAGCACAAATAAAGACAGACACACATTTAGGCACGACAGGATCCGAGCCCCTGATGCAAAAGCATTCAGGGGATATTACTTTGACTGTGCAATAAGCCTCTGCAAAACCTCAACCACAGCTCACTTATTAATTAATCATCTTCATCTCCCTCTGCATACAAGATTGTTTTCTGTCTAGTCAAGTGTATCATAATTTTGACTCAACTTTCTAAGACAACCTTACGATATATATTAAGTCAAAAGCAGGAGACAGTCGAACTATTTGACATAGTTAGTAAGATTATCCATTGTTGAATTAATGAAAACCTCATCATTTTGACTTACAGTACTTGATTCTCTCATAATCCTCAAAGGTGAAATTTTGACGTTTTTGTTCTTTTTGGTTTGACTAAATCTCATAATTGTGTCAAACTTTTGTTTTAGGACACACCACAGTAGCCTACTGGTTACAACAATGTTACATAACCACATCCTCAGTAATTTGACTACAGCAGCAGATCTTTGTTTGATGTCATTTTGCACCTCTCACCCCCCTTGTTTCATGCCATATATCTAGTGTTGCTATCAAATAAAGGCCACCCAAAAAGTTTTTTAATTTAGAATCCCTGGTAGGAATGGGCTTCTATATACAGTATACATGAGGTTAAGGTGTTGTAATTCGAGTCCAGTAACTGGTAAGCAAACAAAACTGAGAGGTGTGAGTGCAATTCTCTAATGTGTATAGTCTTTGTGGGTGGGTTGCTACGGAATGATTAGCCTGTTTTAGAGAGAACATTTTGTACCACAAGAACGCCTACATGTGAGAAACCAGTAAAAAATTACATGTTGCAATAACATCGGATGTCATCAACATCTCCTTGAGCAACTGTAAGTCTGATACATTTCCTGCATTTTTGTCAACCATCTAGCGATAGAAATGCTGTGGTTGCTCTATCACTGTGTAACAGGACTTTATGCAATAACTACCAAGGTCTGTCTGAGTGAGACCATTGACTTAAACATGATCTTTAAAGATATTTTTTGTAGTATTTCGTTTCAAACCTTCAACTATTCTTACTTATTGGCTTTTGTCTTTCTACTACTTGCCTAATTGTGGTTTATGTTTTTTTGTCAAACCATCAAAATTATGTTTCCATCATGGTGAAACTAGTGGTATTGTTGTCATAGGAATATATTCTTTCCATATTTAAACACTGACAAGACATGACAGGTCTTGACAGTTCAACGTTTTTCTGTAGGTTTTGAAACAAATGTGGTTAACTTGTTAACTTAGGTTCGGGAGCAGAGCCATGCCTCAACCACACCTCTAATCACCTGCCAAGCCTACTTCTACCGGGTCAACCAGTCATACCCTGTTTGTCTCAGATTTCTAGGGATCAGACAGACAGTGCTTCTCGCCTAAACGCTTTATACAAGAACTTCGATTTAAACAAAGACAAAACTAAAAAAAATGTTACTACTTACCATGGATCCAGACGGCGATCTGTATGACGATCTTGTTCGACACCGGTCCACCAGACTCGCAGCAGCAACCAGACCGCAGACAAACACCCCGGCGTAGTCGCTTGCGTTCGGTGGTCTGCGTACCTCCGTCCCGCCGGCGTCTCCATTCAACCTCCGCAAACGAGATCTCTCCGACTCAACCTCGGAGTTCCGCAGATCTTAGGCCTCCTCTCCCCCTTCTGTGAGGGCTGGACGCTACGGGCATGGTCGTAGGAGCCAGCTCCAACTCTCTCCTCATCGGCAGCTATCCCCGTCACGCAGGCTTCCAGCTCCCTGCACTCCACCACGGTGCACTCGCGGTGGTGGCCGCCCTCATTAGCGAGTCGGCAGTCTCCGCGTCCACAAACCGAGCCCAATATCAGAGAATGAACCGTTGCTCGCCTCCAACGTTTCCTGCGAGGTAAAGGCATCCCATTTCACCGCAACACACACAAAGCCGAACTTTTTAGCCTCCACCAACGCAGCGACAGACTCCGTACCTCCCGCACTTCCGGGTTCCTTCCCTTAGCCACCAACTGCCAGTGTCATCAGGCGTAACATCACAGTGCCTTCGCTGCCCCCGCCACAGCCTGCATCATCAGCCCCCTCTGGTGGGGGCCAGGTTGTATGCCCCCCTGTGTCTGCTCCCTCTGTTTCTGATTTCTCTCAGATGATATCAGCTTTCTTTTCATCCCTGTCTTCACAGGCTTCACAAAATCCCCGTGCACATGCATCCTTTCATCCCATCATCCCTTCCTCCTTTCCTCTAGCCTTCCTTCAGCCGTTCTCAGCAACACGGCTTCTGCTCCTCATTTTTCTTCCATAGCTAACACAGCAGTAGGAGGGCCCCATTCATTAACTCAAGGGGTCCCGTCACAGGCTAACCAAGTTGGTGTTCCTCAGCTTCCTCCTTCACTTCCAACTTATTTATCCTTTCCCCTTACTATGGCGCCCTCGACTCTGAACTCTACTGCCGTATATTCGCAGCACGCACTTCCCTCTCCTGCAAGTTATGCGGAGCCCCTTCCCACCCCACCACAGCATGCACTATCACTGCTCCTCAAACTCGCTCATGCCCCTTTTCCTCATGCAATGCCACAGTCAATCAAGTGCAGAATCAACATGCAACATGGTCCCAATACACTTTACAGTTAAAAAGGACAAAATATAGCAATCATTCTTTAACCGCTTGTCACCTGCCGTACCCTCACCTCCCATCATCCCTAGGCCCACAGTAAGTTCCCTGGTCAATGTCCCCATGCCAAAGGGGGTCAACAAACGGGGAAGGCCGATCCTTTACCAAGGAGGCAGGATGGCGTGCAACAACTTCAATTACCTGGGCTGCTCTCTTTCCAACTGCAGCCTCCTGCACGTCTGCTCCTTCTGCGACGGTGCTCATGCCAGAAGCACCTGCCCCCACAATCCAACCACACCTGCAGACTAACTAGTAAAGAGCCTCAGCACGCCTGTAATGAAGCCCTTGGCTGGTTCCTGACTAACAACCACAGGCTCCCTGACATTATCCATCTTCTTGACGATTTTCTTGTTGTCACTCCAATACACTCACAAATGTTTTCTCTGAACTTGCCGTCCCTCTTTCCAAGGAGAAAACATCAGGGCCTGGCACTTCCATTGAGTTCCTAGGCATCACCCTGGACTCAATTTCCTTCAAAGCATCTCTGCCCTCAGAGAAAAGTGTTCGAATCCCTTGACTCAGAGTACCGCTCTCCTTCATCTGCGCTTCACCAGTTGTACCCCTTCTCAATAGCTGCCATTCTTTGGGGGTATGAATGGTCTAGAAAATCCTAAACAAAGGTCGATCTTGTTCTCTAACCATGATGCAGTTTCTGCGCAGACTCTCCTTATTCTCAGCTCAACACCAGTTCATCCTCTGGGCAGCCCACATTCCTGGTTTCGCTGTCTCACTTCTCATTCCAGAAATTCAGACACTTGGCCCCAAAATCGGATCTTCACCCAGCGCTTATCCATTTTCAGCTGGCAAACCTCTCTAACGCTTCACAAGAACTCATCCTTAACAGTCTCATCCCAAGCACACTCTCAGCCTACCTAACTGGCTGGAATTGCTTCAAGGCATTTCACTTCACCTACCAGCTGCCTTTTCCTTTTCTGGACATCATGTCCATCTGCAATTTCTTACCTATGCTCATTCCATCCAAAATCCAGTCCTCCACCATCCAGACCTACTTAGCAGGAATCAACTCCTTCATCAAACTAGTCACTGGCTTCCATTGTCCTTCAACCTCCCATTCTCATGTTACCAGGTCAATAAAAGGCTAGCATAAACAGGAACCAGCTCTCCCAGCTTAACACTTGCCATTCACTTCTTACCTTCTCAGCATCTGCACCCGCCCCCTACATTCAGGCTACATATTCCCTATGGTTGACTTAACCCTAGAATCCATGTTCTGGTGGCTTTTTGGATCCAGGGGTGCTCCAAATTTGATTTCATTGATCTATAATTCTTCTCGAATCCTATCTCAGCCCATACAACCCGCTGACCGAATACATCAACACCAGGTACGCCACTAAGGCATCAACTCAACACCCATTCTTCCTCACCGAAACAGAGCTCGAGTCCAAATCAGTGAATCATATGACTCTTTTGGGGGCAAGTGATCAGTGCGGGCAGAAATATGCCTGAGACGGAACCCCCACTCTAAGTCTCCCTCCACCTGGTCTTCAGTACATCCTCCCAGACCGGCTTCACAGACGACATCTTCCTTCTACCTTCACCCACATTCATGCATCTATCCTCAACATTCAATACCTTCTGAATTCCATTAAACCTTTAAACGGCATATTGTTGTGGCATGGTTCTTGCTAGCGAAACAGAAATAAACTTTGGTTGAAATCATTGACTTCCCCTTTATTTAACCACATAGCTCATTTGAACTTGACCTGTGGTGTGTGTGTGTGTGTGTGTGTGTGTGTGTGTGTGTGTGTGTGTGTGTGTGTGCTTTCTAGATTCTATCCGGCTGCAGCGTGTTGCAGACATCTAGCGTGTTTCTGCACTGTGCCCACCTGGTCTCTCCTGAAGCGTTCTTGTTGCTGTGTGAGGGGGAGGCGTGTCACTGTGAGAAAGGGGGAGGGGAGGACTGTTACTGTCCAATCCTATTGGAGTATGCCCGCACATGCCACGCCCACGGGATGCTTTTACATGGCTGGCTGGAGGAGAGTCAGTGCTGTAAGTCTAGGGCTGCAACTAACAATTATTTTCATTATCGATTAATCTGGCAATTTTTTTTGATTAATTGATTGTTGTTGAAGTGTTTAATTTATGAAATGTCAAAAATGCCCATCTCAACTTCTCAGCAACAAAGATAACATCTTCAGATGTCTTGTTTTGTCCAACCAAAATTCCAAAACCCAATGATATTCAGTTTATTATTACATATGACAAGAGAAGCTGAAAATCCTGTCATTTAAGATGCTGGAACCAACGATTATCAAAACAGTTGCTGATTATTTTTCTCTCTGCAGGTCTACGTAAGTCTGTCAGTCACATGAGTGAGAAAATCACAGCAGGATATGAGGTTATATTAATAAACTCAATATGTTTGTTTGTCTACATGTACAGTCCCCAAGTGTCCAATTGGGATGCAGTACAGTGAATGCACCAAGTCCTGTTCTACAACCTGCCATAGTCTCAACATCCAGGAGGTTTGCAAGGAAGAGTGTACAGATGGCTGTACATGCCCTGGTAACGTCCCATTCTCTTTCTTTCTTTCTTTCTTTCTTTCTTTCTTTCTTTCTTTCTTTCTTTCTTTCTTTCTTTCTTTCTTTTGTAACATAGTGTGTGTGTATGTGTTTCAGTGGGGAAGGTTTTAGATGGTAACCGCTGTGTGGAGGTATCTCAATGTTCCTGTGTGCACATGGGACGACATTTCCCACCAGGATCCACTATCTCTCAAGACTGCAACACCTGGTGAGAGGGCAACATGGATGCACTGACATGCATAAATACATACCTGCAGAAGTACTGCCATATGAAATATACTTCACAATGCTTCCTCCTCACTAAATAGGATTGGTCAAATGCAGAGGATAAATTTCATTTCAGTGTAGGTGAGTGCTGAGAAATGACAATAAAGATGGTCTTAATCTTAATCTCTCCTGCAGTGTTTGTCGTCACGGTTCCTGGGAATGCACCAATGAAGGCTGCCCTGGTGAGAGAGATTCACAGCATACAGACTTACAAATGAATAGAGTAGTAGTATGAATAGAGAATAGTGAATAGAGTCCTGGGGTTGCTCAACATTTCTGCCAATATGGCTTTGTCTGTACTGTAGGTGAGTGCCTGGTGGTGGGCCAGTCGCACTTCAAGACCTTTGACAACAAGTTCTTCACCTTTACTGGCCACTGTCAGTATCTACTGGCAAGAGACTGCACAGATAGAGGGTTTTCTGTCATTATTGAGAATGTACAGGTAATAGATGTTTTTTTTAAACTATTTGGAATTTGTTTTTATCTGTAGTTCTGTATTTAACATATTATACAAATTATATGAAGAATAACCCCACATTTCTTTAATTCACTGTTATACCATTGACTGCTTGTCATTTTGCAGTATTTGTGCTGTTGGTTTTTCAGTGTGCAGATGATCAAGATGCTGTGTGCACACGCTCAGTGACGCTCAGCCTGCCCTCTCTGGAGGACATGACAGTGAAGCTGAAGCACGGAGGGATTGTCTCTGTCAACAGCATGGACATCCAGACCCCAATGCATCATGGTATGTCATTTTGATAGATGAATGGATAAGAGCTACATTTAGTCACTCTATAAGCAGATTATATACAGCACTGTACTTTTAATAAGGCTTAAAGAATATTAGAGAAAGTAGTATGAATAGTTATTTTCGGAAGAGAAAATACATTGTCTCAAAGTGATCATTATTATCAGCATGAAAATAGATAGGTATGATACTGGAAGGATTGTTATTTGTTGTTTAAACTGTTTACAGTAAAGTTAGACTGAATTTAACTAGTCAGTTTCTTGTGTATGCAATTTTACAGGCCGTCTACATATCCAGAGACCTGTCCAGTCTGCTGTACGTGTGAAGTTTGGAGAGGACCTTCGTCTGGACTGGGATGGGAGAGGCCGCGTCCTCCTAAAGGTGAAGCAAGTTTAACAGATAAAGATATTTTTGGTTAATATATGTGAAAAGCTTGGCAACCTCTAAATTCTGTCCACCTCCTCAGTTGGGACCACGATGGGCAGGGCACACCTGTGGTCTCTGTGGGAACTACAATGGTAACCAAGGCGATGACTTCTTGTCTGGTTCTGGACTGGTTGAGGCAGGTCCTCAGGCGTTCGGCCAGTCCTGGAGGATCAATGGAGACTGCGAATCCACCCACAAACTTGAGACTGATCCATGTGCCCTTAACCCCAAAAGAGGTAGACACAGGCAAACACACATCACCGCAAAAAACAACCTAATGTTTACCTCTGATTAACCTCCCATGCCTTTCAGTGCGTTTTGCAGAGGAGGCGTGTTCGGTGATGATGTCGGAGGTGTTCAGCCCGTGCCACTTTCTGGTGAACCCGAGTCCATTCCAGCGGTTCTGTCGTTATGATGTTTGTGCATGTGTGGATGGTGAGGAGTGCCTCTGTTCTGCTCTGGCTGCCTATGCAGCCGCCTGTGCTGCCAAAGGGGTGCTGGTCAACTGGAGGTCTGCCTCACTCTGTGGTAACTCTCACACTGACATTTACACTTTTACACACACAAACATTTTGTCCCATTTTTTTGACAAATGTATTGTAGAACAAAAATTCAAAAGTCAATAGTAATGTGGGTAAGCTAAAACTTGAGTAGGTGATGACCAGCCCATCAGAAGCCTAAAGATCCGTTTATATGAATGTTTGTGTCATCATGAGTACAAGAATAAATACAGACAACAAAAAATTATCATAATTCCAGAGAAGGTTTTAAATCTTTTTGTACCCAAAAAGGTAGGCGCACTATCTATTTTTAACAGATAAAAACAAATTAACTGAGAATCGATGGCTAACATTCCCCTGATTTGATTTTGTCAGAGTTGGAGTGCACTGGAGGACAGGTGTATGAGGCCTGCGGGAGTATGTGTGACCGGACGTGCCGGTCTCTCTCTGGAGTTGAGGCCAGTTGTGAGGGGGAAAAGATGTGTGAGGAGGGCTGCTTTTGCCCTGTTGGAAAGTACCTGAGCGACTCTGGAGAATGTGTGACTGCTGACCTTTGCACCTGCCTGCATGATGGACAGCTCTACCAGCCTAGTGACGTCTACGCTGATCACAACAGTATCTGGTCAGTGACTGTGCATGCATACATACAGAAACTTACCAGCTATAAGACATTGTCTCACACCTATGGCTATTTTTTTGTATGTTCTTCTTTGCTTGTGTGTGTAGCTACTGTGAGAATGGTTCCATGCGCTGTAGCACCCCTGAAAGGAGCGCGTTACTGTCTGATCTCTTCTATGATGATGACCTGGCACCATCCAGAGGTAAGAATTTAAAAGGAGATCCCAAACCTCTCTGTTTTGTACTACTGAATGTGAATGTGTTTCCTGACTTTAATTAATCACGGTCTGTGAAGTATCTTTCATTTAACCATTTGTGCTAAATGTGGGACATTGTGACTGGTCACCTAAAATTATATTAACTTAGGAACTGAAGTGAATCTGCTTTGTTATTTCTCAACAAAGTGAAAAGTTTTGCATTTGAGGAACTGATCACCAACTTCATGTGACCCATCTACATATTGGTGTTTGTTTTTCCTGTTTGTAGAGCGCCGAGCAGCCCAGTGCCCTCCTCCATTAGTTCGTGCAGAGTGTGATGCAGAAACACAAGGCCTGGAGTGTGCCAGAAGCTGCCAGAACCTGGATCTTCCTTGTGTCAGTCTTGCCTGCATCCCCGGCTGCCTCTGTCCACCTGGCACAGTAGGTTGTGTATTATGTTTGTGTGTCCTTGCGTGTCTGTGTCTTGTAGATAAATCACCAGACATTCAAAATGGAACATGCTGATTGATTAGCTGATTGATTTCAGGTACGCCACCGCAGAGACTGCATTGCACCGGAAAAGTGTCCCTGTTTCCATAACAACAAGGCATACGCATCAGGGCAGACCATATCTGTGGACTGCAACACCTGGTAAAAAGATTGTTTGCATACATGGTTGCAAAGTTGAACGCTTGCATCGTGCTTGCTTAACATGCTTTTGCTTTTGCAGTGTGTGTGAAAACAGGAAGTGGCACTGCACTGAGAAGGCGTGCGATGGTGTGTGTCGCACTGTGGGGGAGGGGCATTACATCACTTTCGATGGCCTCAAATACTCCTTCCCTGGCCTCTGCCAATACGTCCTGGTCCAGGTAAGAGATCAACAACAGTTCTAGAGAACACTTTGGTGTCAAAGCATAAAAATACAGTACACATTTCTTATTCTTCCTCTCTCTATCCATTCGCTACATTTCCTCTTTTTCTACATTTACTATCAATAGGATATGTGTAATGGAGAAGAGGGGTCATTCAGAGTGCTGGTGGAAAATGAGGCCTGTGGAATTGTGGGACACCGCTGTGCAAAAGCTATCACAATCTTCTACCAGGGAGGGTTGATTTTAATGCAACATGGAGAGGTAACACACACACAAATCCAGGAATATCTATACTAACTCCCCTACATATTATAATATACAATACATGCATATTAGCAATGCACCTTTGAATATGTGCACATAGTGTACAGTAGTGTTGCACAAAATGACAAAATTGCAAATTCTAAAGCATAAAAATCAGACGCAACTAAAACGTTAATGTCTCTCTCGTATGTCTGACACATTCATGACTTCTATTCTGCTTTACTCAGACAATCTGACAATTGACTTAGAGTTGAAACCAAAGACTTCAGACTTGACCTGTGAGAATCCTGTATACATCCTATGTTGCCATCATTCTCTCTTACAGGTGAAGATGAAGAGGCCGGTCCTGCAGGGCTCACAGGTCGAGATTGTCCGATCTGGTCAGTTTTACACCCTACTGCTGGGGGAACATATTTCTCTCAGTTGGGACAGGGGAACCCGCCTCCTGGTCCACATCTCAGCCACATACAGGGTACTGATGTATTATAACACTACTTTTGTACTCATTGAGCTTTGTTTATTTCTTTCACATTGTTTTATATTGAACATGTTCCTTTGTGCGTAGGGTCGGGTGTGTGGTCTGTGTGGTAACTTTGATGGGAACGTCAACAACGACTTGATGAGCAGCAACAACCAGCTGGAGGTGGATTCCTCCCATTTTGGGAACTCCTGGAAAGTCATTCCCAGCTGTGCCGATGTAGCAATGGTAAAATCTCATCTGAGATTGAATGGTCAATACAAAGTAACATATCTTGTACCATACCATTGTTGAGATCTCTTTAATCTAGGCCAAGCAATGAAAGTGTTGTTGATATGTGGCTTGGCTGAGCTTTAGTTGAGGCAGAAGTCTGGTGCCAGTGCAAAACCTTGTTCAGCCCTGTGGCTATATAATGTTCCATACATGATGCTGTTCTTGTGGAGCACTTAGAAACATGGACTTTGTTGTATACAGGGAAGTGAAAGTAGACTATGTGGACTGTCTTTGGGCAGGATGGTAAATTAGATTTTTTCAAAAAGCATTTTAACTGTGATGGACTGCCTACCTCAGGCAAATCTGTGAAAGTTGAGTTTTGTACTGTACTGACATGACTGAAAACCAATGGCTGGCTGGAACATTTGAAATCAACCTAAAAATATGGTTTGGAAAATGGTTTGCCATCATATAAAGTATGCTTGATTTGTATTTAATGTGCTAAAACATTGTTTGGTTCTTGAATCGCTAATTATTGCATTATTAATAAAGGACAAGATATTCTATATTCAGTTTATTAGCAAAGAGATAAGTGCTGTTGCACTATATTTGTGTGTGTGCTTGTGTGTATAGATCCCCGCTCCCTGCAGTGACAACATTATCAAGTTGGTAACAGTGGAGCAGTCGTGTCGTTTGCTAACTGGTCCCCTCTTTAAAGAATGCAACAGCCAGGTGAGTGTAATTACAGACACCCTTGATATCCCATGACATCAGAAGCATCATTAGGTTCATTCACTCAGTGCTCTCTGTCCTTTTTCCCATGTGTCTCTAGGTGGATGCAGAGCCATATGTAGATATGTGTGTGGAGGCAGCATGCTCTTGTCCATCAGTGGGCGACTGTGCGTGTTTTTGTGATGTCATCGCAGCCTATGCTCAGGCCTGTTCAGAGAGGGGTGTATCCATCAGCTGGAGATCCAATGAGCTTTGCCGTAAGTGTGAAGAATCTCTCCATCATCCACTCAGGCATATATTTTTACCAGTGTTTTCTGGCAGAAATACACTTTGTTGTCATGGACAGCTAATGTTATCCCAGTTGACAGTGCCCCATGTAAAAAACAAATGGCCTGAAAAATTTAATAAACCCTCAGTAATAATTAAAGATTTTCCTCTGAAACACAAGTGAAAGTTTTTTTTGTCAGATAACTGCCCACAGAACTGACAATAGCAGTCACATAACTTCCCATTTTTCTTAGTACTTACCAACACCATGACTTTTAAGTTCTGTATTCTTTTTCCATACGCATATTTATCAGATAGTTTATCTTTTGTAGTTCTGCTAAATGAATCGGAAGTTAGCCTGACTTTCCGCTGTCTCTCTCTTGAGATTTTAGTTGTAGCATTTTGTTTCTTAAGTATGATGTTCTAAAAATCTCATATGAATTTCTCAATACTTCATAATTAAATGCAGGAGCCATATTTTATCCCGGGGTCAATAAAATAGCCTGTAACTCAACTTGAAACTTTTGTTTCCTTAGCCGTGAGCTGTGAGGAGCTGAACCCTAAGAGGCCAGGTGTAGCGGAGGAGTTATGCCAGTGGAGGTATAATATTTGTGGCCCTGCCTGTCCGATCACCTGCCAGCACCCTGATCCCCTCCACTGCTCACTCACGTGTGTGGAAGGTTGCCATGCCTACTGCCCGCCAGGTGCCGAGAGCATTTACTGGACATAGATGCAAGATCTAAACACAATATAGATTTGATTGAGTGAGTCAAACTGTTATCCTTGTTTCTTTAGGTCAGCTATTGGATGAGGTGGCCATGCGTTGTGTAGATCCTTCTCAGTGTCAAGTGTGTATCCATGAGGGTCAGAGAATCTCCCACGGCAACAAAGTCATTCTCAACCACAATGACCCCGACCACTGCAAAATATGGTAATATTGGATCAGAGCTGTCATTTACTGTCCAGTTTTTCACGCAGCAACAAGTCAACACATCATGCTTTGTATTTGATTCTTTGTACTTACGAATGTGCTTTGTTCTTGTTTTCTGAAGTCACTGTGACAACAACACCCTGAGTTGTGAAGTTTGTGCTTCCTTGACCACATTTACCACTCCCACACCAACCCCTTCCTGGGCCACCTTCACAACTCAACTGCCTTTCACCACCTTGATGCCTGAGGGCATGTGTGACCGTGCCATGGATCTGGCCTTCTTATTGGATGGTTCAGCAGCCCTGAGCGAAGAAGAATTCCAGACAACCAAAGAGTTTATTCTGGGAGTGGTCGAACGATTTCGTATGGGCTCAGCTCACACTCGAGCCACAGTGCTGCTTTACCACTCTGGAGTCAAAACCTATGACCTGCAGGTAGACAGACCCATTATATACAACTGTGATACTGTGTTGTATGTAATTATGCACAAACATGCTGTGCTGCATTAAGCATTCTGTGGAATAATACTTGATTCATCAAATTTAGCTCAGAAATAAACTGCTTGCACTGAATGTACAGTAAAAGTCTACATCTGGTTGCTTGATCTCCACATTTCTCTCTCTCATTTATGCCTGTAGGTTCAGAAGTGGCTGTTTAAGAAGACTGTGCGTGAGCTGCATTACACAGGAGGAGATGCAGCCTTCTTGGATGAGGCTGTCAAGTATCTAGTTATCAACATCTATGACAAGAACAAGCGTGTCAATGCTGGCCGCGTTGCCATCATCTTGACTGCCAGTGCCAACCCTCGTCCCGTACGTGCAATCGTCAAGATGCTCCGCAAGAAATCCATCACCACCCAGACAGTGGCACTTGGTCCAGGGGTAAACATGGGGCAGATTAATGACATCACCAAGGCCAACCCAGAAAACAGGGCCTATGTGCTTAGCAGCACAGGAGAGCTGCCTGATCGTCTGTTAGAGGTAACAGATTACCTTTGCACCTTGGGGATGGAACCTGAGGGGGCGAAACCTCCAAAGCCAAAGTCCACACCAGGTAAAGCTCGCCAGGGCACAACCACCACTACCCCAGCTCCTCGTCTAGAGCCCAACCCCACACAATACCTCCCAAACACTCCTACTTCGACCTCACCCACTGGCCTGTCTTCCATCACCACATCGCCATCATCCATCTCTCCAGCCGTAGATGTGACATTCATCCTGGAAGGCTCTGATGAAGTTGGGGAGGCCAACTTTAACAAGTCGCTAATCTTTCTGGAGGAAGTTATCTCACAGTTGACAGAGGAAGAGGAGTTCATTCGCATCACTGTGATCCAATACTCAGTAACAGTCACTGTGGAGATCAGTCGGTGGGAGCTGAGACGGCAGAGGACCCTGCTGCTGCAACGACTGAGGGAGATTCGTTGGAGGGGTGGAAGTGAGACGAATACAGGAAAAGCTGTCACTACGACCATTCAAGAAATGGCTACAGTCCAGCCCTCACACGGTCCCACACCTCCTCAGCTGGTCTTCCTCGTGACAGAGAACCCGCCAACTGACACAGTGACACGTCCACCGTCCACAAGCACCAACACACATGTGTATCCCATTGGGGTTGGACCAAAAGTTCGTGAGATTGACTTGCTACCGTACAGCTCCCCCCAGCGCCCACTGATGGTGGATGACTACAGCCGCCTGACGACCCTTGTCCACCGTGTAGTCAATATCACACACAGCACCATCAGGCCCCGCTCCCCTACGCTGCCACCTCTCGTCCTCCCAACACTCTCCAGCCTGCCACCCACTGGTACAGAAAACGCATTCATTTTAATCATTCAGTCCACAATGAGTCGAGTCATTAGCCTGTATTGAACTGTGCACATATCTTTGCATAGTGCCGTGTAAGAAGCCCATGGATGTGTTGTTCCTGTTGAAGTCTGGTGATCAGATTGAGGACATGAAGACGTTTGTCAAAGCTTTCATCAATGATGCTGACATAGGTAGGTGGGACCCAGCCCCTAAATGTCCTAGAACATTTTTAAAGAGCAACTCAACACCAGGTTGGAAAGCAGTGTTTCACAGCTGTCTCTGGTTGAAAGTTTTGCAAAGTGTGTTCTATTGCATCTGTAACCACACCCAGTATTGATGTCACAGGGTCCCATATGGTACACCTGTACATCACTGCAACAGTATGAGAAGTTAAAGCACTGGAGGTCATTCACAATAATATTTCAAAAACTTCTGCACAGATAGGCCTTGGGAAAAAGAGTGCTATACTTAGATTTTAATAATTACCTTGGGCTGTGATTTTTGCCATTAGACAATTATTAATATTTAGTCAGAGCTATGGAAGTATTAAAAATGGAATCATGGTTCCAAATCATAAGTCTATCCCCTAAGGGTCAAAAAATTATTTGATATAATATTTAAGAAGTCTTTCAGTTCAACAGCAGTTTGGAGAATTACTCAGCATTCTGTGCTCACTCAATAACCCACTGTCACATAGCTATTATTAAGAAACCAGTGAGGGACACAGTAGAGGAGACATGTGCTTGAACTTAAATGTGGTTTCAAAGGTTTGGACTTGTCCTACCACTTGTCCAGGTACACTAAGAATATTGTGAGATTTTTTACAAAACTATGTAACAGCATTAAGGAACATTAATAACCAGTTTGTAGATCTTCCATCTCTGCATTGCTGCAATGGTTTAACCTCCTGTTTATGTTTGCAGGTCTGAATGGCACTCAGGTGAGCGTTGTTCAGTATGGACGCACCAACACAGCAGAGCTCACCTGGAAAGATGAACAGAGCAAATCACACCTCCTGAACCTGGTGGAGAGCATACCAAGCAGGACCACTGCTGCCCCTGCACTAGGTAGTGGATACATAAACTAACATATGCACACACATTAAAACACACACACAGACACACATGTTCACTGTTCTGTCTGTCTGCAGGCTCTGTGCTGCGATTCGCTGTGCAGACCGCCATCTCACCAGCCAGTGGTGGGAGAGTGGGTGTAGCCAAGGCTGTGGTGATGCTGGTGACTGACAAATCTGCTGATGATGTCATAGAAGCAGCTAATGAAGCACTGGCCGCAGGTAATTAACCCACCACTAACATGATCACCATGGGATGTTTGTAACCTCCATCATCCTCTGCTGTGTGTCACTGATAAGAGTCTTGTTCCTCAGGTGTATCAGTGTTCCCCATTGGGGTGGGACCAGGCTATGACAGGAGTGAGCTTAGTGTGCTCGGTCGCCATGGCAAACAAGACAACACTCTGCACTTGAACAGCATGGATCAATTACGAATGTTGCTGACTCTGGACAGTGGTTACACAGAGAGAATCTGCAGAGGTGCTTACACACACACACACACTTAAAAAGAATTTTAAGAAATGAATCTGTTCCTTGTTTCTTAAAATTTTCACAATAATGTCTTTTAGATTTAATAATGATGGTGATGATAATTGATGTCAAAAAAAGGTTATTTGCTTTGGTTCTCAGCTGGTCCACCAGGAGTGTGCGTTGATGATCATGGAAATGAGAGAAAGGTGAGTAATGTCTGCTGATGTTGAATACAAGTAACAGCAGTACGACAACCTTTTACAGCAATTACAGCATTACTTTCAATGAATTGTGTATCTTTGTGTTTGTGTGTTCCAGCCTGGAGAGTCATGGCTGCTGGAGGATGGCTGCCACTCGGTCCTGTGCCATCCCAGTGGAGCAGTAACAGTACAGAACCACAAAGTCAGCTGTGACAAACTGGAGCCGCCAGCCTGCAGGAACAACATGCCACCTCTCAAAGTCCAGGATACCTGTGGCTGCCACTGGGAATGCCCTTGTATGTATCAAAAGGATCAAATAACTTCTGAAGTTCTTAGTATTATATTTAAACTGTCTATATTAAGCACACATCGTTGCCCACTGGGGTTGTTAACAATGAATACTGGAGGCTTGCATTCCAGTCTATTTATACTGACTATTAATGGACTACATGTTCCTGGCTCTCTTCCTCCTGTCTGTGTGCTGTGACAGGCATGTGTATGGGCAGCTCGACCAATCATGTTGTGAGGTTTGATGGCTTGGCACTTAGGCTGGATGGGGAGGGTTTGTGCTCCTACACACTTCTCACTGTCAGCAGAGGCGTTGGTGAAGGTTCAGAGGTCAAACTCCATAGTGGACCTTGTCAAGACTCTGCTAATTACAACCAGGTCTGCATGAAAGCCATGGAGGTGACCCACGGATCACATAAACTGCTGCTGAAAGATGATATGACGGTAAGCTGTGTGTTGCTAGTTGGGATAGCTGCAGGGACACTGAGATTATTTGTTATATGGGAGAACGGCTATTTACTCACTGAATGTGTATTTGTTTCTTTGAGCAGGCATCGATTGATCAGGAAGAGCTTGTACTGCCATGGCGGTACGCTGGCCTGGAGGTGGTGCGTTATGGGGGAGTGATGCTGCAGCTGAAATCAGACCATGGCTACGTCCTGACTTTCACTCCTCAGAGCAACGAGTTCACCATCACACTGCTCAGTTCCACCACCAGCGGCCACACTGCTGGACTCTGCGGTAACATAAATACAGACCCACTCCTTCAAAACCGTAAAATGGAGTTGGAGTGGTGCTTTCTTGTCTGATCATCCTTTGTGTCTTTCCTCCAGGTGCCTGTGGAGAGGATAAGGTTAATGTCCTCTCTTTACGTAATGGCAGCTCGACTGCTGACCAGCCAGCCTTCATCTCTGACTGGACAGTGACTGGAGATGGCGGTGTGTGCTTGCCAAAACGGAGGGCGGTGTGTGTGTCTGGGGCAGCGATGGGATGTCAGGCCCTACGCTCGGAAGTGTTTGAACCGTGTCACGCACACATACCCGTTCAGGTGTTCCTTGCCAAGTGTGAGGAGCAGACATGTGAGGAGTCAGATGTGTGTGAGCTCATATCTGCCTACGCACGCCTCTGTCGACAGAGAGGTGTGTGTGTGGACTGGAGGAGCCCCCACCTATGCCGTAAGTCAGTTTCTGATGTGCGGATGTTTGCAGGTTTAAGTTCCACTGCTGATTAGGTTTTAATACTGAGTCCAGGCCTACACCTAAACTTAAGCCTGTCCTCTGTTACAGCATTACAGTGCCCCAGCTCCATGGAGTATGATGCATGTCGGACAGGGTGTGTGGAGGACTGCGGAAGCATACAGACGTTGCCAGGCGACTGGTCTGTTGCCAGGGGTAACGAGTCATCCTGTATGGACACACCTACTGAGGGCTGTTTCTGTACTGGAGGGACAGTTTTGCATCATGGAGAATGTGTATCACCAGAGGGATGTAGGCAGTGTGTCGACCATCATAGACACACTTATATGGTGAGATGCGTGGACAAGAAAAACCTGACAGAATATGTATGGGACTGATTTAAAAAAAAAAAAATCAACTTCTTAATTACAGAAATGAATGCTAACAGGATTAGTTAGGGCAACCGTTTATGTGTTCTCCATTAAAGTGTGCTGTGACTGCCCTCTAGTGTTAATATAACAAAATACTGCAATAAAAAAGAACCTGGTTTCTTTCCTACAGTACATGCAGAGTTGGGTACCAGATGAGAACCCATGTTTGATTTGTATGTGTTTGGACCAACAACGTATCAACTGCACCGCCCGGCCCTGCAATGACATCAAAGGCAAGCACCCAGACTGTTATTATCTATTTTCTGGCCTTCCTAAACATTAAAAATATTGCCAGCATTGCATTGTGGGTTTAGATGTAACACCTTTTACAATTAATCATCTGTATGTGTGTGTAGCTCCAGTGTGTGGACCCTGTGAGGTCCTGAGGGAGAAGAGAGAATCCAAGTGCTGCCCAGAGTATGAGTGTGGTATGTATAATAAACTATGTATCAATATTAAGATGTTTCTCTTTCCAGATCCAATATAAGTTTCAACAAATAAACATGAGGAACAGACCTGTCAGTGTTCAGTGCAAGTTTTGTGTTTTGTGTCTGGGTCTTTACACCCAGAGGAGATATTGAAGGCTTTACTGAACAATACAAACCATTGGTGAAACCTCAGTCCTAATGGAGCATATATAAACTCAATTTAATTAATTAATTAAACAAAAGATTTGTAGGAAAGTAAATCCAAATCACCTTCACTCCGAAAAAATGTACAGCTAAAAAATCTTTCTCCTTATCAGGAAACAGACTGAGAAGTTGTTATGATATTGGATGAGCATGTTTTCATCAGGAAAAGCTTCAATTTGCAGTAGATGTCACCCATCCGCAACAGACTGTCTCACTCTGTGACTTTTCAGTGTGTGATCTGGTGAGTTGCGCCCTTCCTGAAGTGCCCCGCTGTGACGATGGTCAATCATTGGTTTTGAAAAACCCAGGAGAATGTCAGCCTATCCACGAGTGCGGTAGGCCATTTACACATTCTTTATGATGTGCAAGCTCTGCTGTGCTCCAGTGTACACACACATCATGAAACAGAGCGCACACCCATGTGATCTCTTCAACGCCTTTCAATACATCTCTTTTCTCTCTCAGTCTGCAAAAAAGAAGAGTGCGATCTACAAACTCACCCTGCTTGTCCCGCACATCGCCAACTGTCAGTCAAAAAGACAAAGTGCTGTGACGTATTTGAATGCGTGTGCAACTGCCAGAACTCCACCCGCACCTGCCCTGCTGGTTTCATCACATCCTCCTCTACTGACGACTGTGGCTGCACAGAGATCATCTGCCTGCCGGACAAGGTCAGTGTGTGTTTGCTTGCAACTTAAAATACATCACTTTCCAGTTTTTGTGCTGTTACTGCTGGACACATACCCTGTGTTATTATGTGTGTCTCCAGGTGTGTGTGGTTGGTGGTGTGGTTCACCCGGTGGGGACTGAATGGGAAGAGGGATGTGAGAAGTGCAGCTGCACCCAGCTAAAGGACAAAGACACCTCACTGCACACTGCTCAGTGTACTCCGCCTGTCTGTGAACGGACCTGCCCTCTGGTGAGACACAAACCTTACACACAAATACACACCAAACATAAACATTTGGATTATGCTTCTGTTACCGTTAATGTTTATATATTTGTTACATTTCAGGGCACGACATACACTCCATCAAAGGGAGAATGCTGTGGGAAGTGCATACCTTCCAGCTGTGTGGAGTCAGAGGGAGAGATGCGAGGAGACACAGTGATTGGGGAAAAACTCAGACATGTATGTGTGTTGAGGAATTTCATGTATCTGACTAATATACGCTATTAATTCTTAGTAATTATGCTTTTCCAGTAATTGTTTAAGACACTCATTGTAATAATAAACGCTGATTTGTATTCTAAACAAGTTTCCACCTACTATTACCTGCAGTGGATTTTCCATCCACTTCTGTGGTTGTGCGTTATGTTTTTTTCACATACAACTTAATCATAGTCAGTCTATAGATTAATGTCTGTAAATAGAGAAAAAAAATAATCTTTTTTTCTCCTCATTTGTTTGATTTTAATCTAATCTCTTTCTTTAATAATAGGTGGGTGAAGTGTGGCAGTCTCCACATGATAAATGTGTGTTAAATCAGTGTGTGAGGGTGAAAGAAGAGGTGTTCGTCTCTGCTACAAATATGAGCTGCCCTGCTATGGACACTCCATCCTGCCCACTGGGAACTGAGTTACGCTGTGACACTGAGGACTGCTGCCCCCACTGCCACTGTGGTAAACACACATGCACATACATACACATGAAAGCATAAGCAGAAAATGGCAACAAAAATCAGTCGAGAAAGCACCTGTATCAAGGTTTTGCTCTGTTAATTTGCCCTCAAGTGAGTATCGTGGGCAAACTTTATATATACCAAAATGCAGTTGCAGTGTCTGTCCAGCAGAGGACGCTCTCATATTGGTGTCAACCCATTGCTAGTTATCTTGACCTGACCTTACGAAGCTTGTGGTGTGATTTACTGTTTAATTTCTCTCTCTACAGCTCCTATGGATGCCTGCGTCCTCAACCACACTGTGATAGGAGTAAGTCATACAGAAAAGGTGTTTTCTTCTGTCATATGAGAACAGTACCATCAGTACTCCCTCTCAATCTTTCTGTGTTTGTACAGGCAGGGGAGAGGCTGATGGTGGATGTATGTACACACTGTGAGTGTATAGTAGAGGGCGGTGCAGTGAGAAAATACAGACTGTCCTGCAGGAGAATCAGCTGCCCTACTTGTCCCATGGTAACCACCATCATTATTTTTTATCATCATCATCATCATCATCATCATCATCATCATCATCATCAATTCAAAATTCCATCATTCTCATCAAAGATTCTCTAATCCTCTGACCACATTCCCTCCCCACTCATCATAAAATTGCGGCCACATCGTTTTCAGTGATTCCCTCTATTCACAGAGGTAAATAGTGAATTATTTTTTTGCACAAAATGTCCAGGGAAATTTATGTCACTGTGTTGACGATAGATGTCTTCCTGATGCCATCCGATGTAAACTAATGCTTAGTACTAACCACAATGTTTTCAGGGATACACTCTGAAGAAGGAGGAAGATGCTTGCTGTGGTCACTGTGTTCCTACCGCCTGCATCATGGAAAGGCCAGATGGAAAGCTGATCAGTCTGCAGGTAGGTACTTTGCAGGAAAGATGATGCCTCTCTCATGAACCCTGTCACATATACAGATACACATAGGATTTACTGTCGCAAGACATCTTTATAACTATGTTAATGTATATCTTTTTAATAGAGAAACTTTACAAATATACTATGTAATGTAATTATGTGCTATACTATGATACTAGATAGATAGATGCTATATTGAACATTACTGTTATACTATAAAGTGCTATCTTTGTAATGCTATACAATAGTAATATGCAATGCTATAAAATATTATACCTTACTACAGTAACTATATGATATGATTCTATACTATAAGAAACCATATGATACTATACTATACTGTACTATACTATAATATACTTGACTGTATTATACTATACTGTACTATTATACTATATTCCACTATACTATACTATACTTATCCCTCGAATCAGTAGAATACTGTCAGCAAAATAAAAAACAGACATGACCTAATAAAATTCTTCCCTATTAGAAAATTAATGTATTCATTCCTTTATTTTACTACATTAAAAACATCATTATAAAATGAAGACAACAGCCTTTCAGCAGCAATAATGGAGATACATACTGTCTGTGTGCCCCTCTGCCTCTAGGTGAACACTACTTCTGAGGATGGTTGCAACCTGTATGCCTGTGGTTTGAACAATAAAGGAGATCTCGTCCTGCAGACCAAAGTGACCACTTGCCCTCCTTTTAACCGCCAAGAGTGCCTGGACCAGGGGGTAAGACCACTACACAACCTGTCCTCAGTTACACAGTATTCCCACACTTACACCTTTATATCTGCAACAATTTTTTGTTAAATTTATCTCCCCTGTTATTTGTGTTTTTAGGGGAAGGTCAGCCAGATTGGAACAACCTGCTGTGAGATGTGTAAGTAGAGCTGTGTCTTTGGCTAGACTGGTGCACTATTTAAAAAAAAAAAAAATCTGGACGGTCTGACTTTAATAAGAGTGTGTGCATGTTGGTGTAAAGGTACTGAGCCAGAGTGTCGAAAGACAGTGGGAACACTTAACTACATCAAAGTGGACGATTGCCAATCCGAGCACCAGATAGAATTGCGCTATTGTGAGGTAAGGGACTACACACACACACACACACACACACACACACACACACACACGTAAGGATGATAATACTTTTCCCCCCAGGATTAGCTTACAAAGTTCAATGAAATCATAACACTGTCCCTCACCAGTCCACCCTCTCTGTCTCTCCCTGTGGTGCCATCTGTCCATCTGTCCATCTGTCTATCAGGGTAAATGTCGCAGTAAGTCCATGTTCTCCCTGGAGAGGGCTGCCGTGGAGCAGGAGTGTGTGTGTTGTGCTGCTGTGGAGACAGAGCCTCTCAGCGTTCCTGTACTGTGTGCCAACGGCACTCGCAGCCAGCACACTGTCTTGTCTGTCACTGCATGTGACTGTCTGTCCAAACACTGCACCTAGAGGGATAAAGAGAGAGAACAGAGATTTTATAAATGTAGATTATTGCTGTATTGTATGTGTGTATCCAAATATAATGTACCCATATAAAAAATATCACAAATAACAATTAAAAACCTGCCAGTTTCTGCAAGCTCTACTTTTTTGTCTGTTGTGTTGTAATCTTAGTATTCCTGTTGAAATGTAAGGGTTTGGAGAGATAAGATAATCGAATAGTTTAAAACTGATGACAAGTTTTCTGCTTTTCTTTTTCATCAGGCTTCTGACATTATCTGTGAAACAATTTGAGACAATAAAATTGAATCAAATCACTTTTTAATAAAGTAAACTTACAAAAATACCAGTGATATGTGAATGTAACTAAGTATACATTATTACAAATACAGTATATACAACTGAGTGTACAAATTTGTGGTACTTGAGTATTTTCAGTTAATTCTATTCCACTACAATTCAGAGGGAAATATTGTACTTTTCTACTCCAGTACATTTATCTAACAGTCCTAGTAACACTTACTTCACAGATTAAGATTTTACATATAAAACATATGATGATCTTATAAAATATGATGCACTGTTAAAATATATTAAAAGTACAAAAGTTAAAAGTAGCTCCACCTAGACCAACTAAACACATCTTAATGTGTCAATAACAAAAATCTGGTAATATATAGTAGAAATATGAAATATGTTGTATGTATATAATATATAATAGTATAACACTGAAGGAGCATTTTCCTGCCATATGAGTACTTTTTACTAATTACTTTTACTTAAGTGACATTTTCATTACTTTAATTTGTAAGTATTTTTATATTGCATTACTGCCAGTTAAGAAGTGCAGTATCTGATTTCCTCCATCGCTGAAAAATACTGAAAATCTGCTGGTTGCAGTTGCATAAAAGCAAAGAATTGCTGCTATAAGGTGCCTTTTTCAATATTATATCATTGTAATTGAATAGTTTGCTACTAACTTTTTTTTAGTTTTGGTGATGTAAGGACTGAATAATTAATTTTTGGATTAAAAAATTGCAATAAAGAAAATAATTAGGTTAATGTTTGCCGCCCTATGTGAGACAATAAGTGTTTGCACTGATTTATTTTTAATTTTATTTTTTTGCGTCGTCTAAAGTGCATGCCTGCAGAGGGTAGGCGAGGTTCAGTTTCAAATCTGGTCACCTGTGAACTCTTCCCTCTATGGCTTACACACACACACACTTTGCACACACCTTGCATCGGTAATATGCATCACACCTTCCTTCCCTCCGCTATGGAACGGTCAGGGAATTAGCCGCCCTGCGCGCGCGAGTTAAGCCAGGGGTTCCGGGAGCGCGCGCGGATTGTCCACCATCTCAGCCCCCTCGCCAGGCTGTGCACCTCGCGCGTCTTATCATCCATCTCCATAGCACAGATCTGATCCTCCACGAGCACTGGTGAGTCCACTTTTTCACTTTTCTTTGATGTGAAGTGTAAACAAAAAACACTTGACTTGACCTTTTTCACTTTGAACGTCTTATTTAAATGCGCTGCCGTCGCCTTTGACTGCGTCTTTTTGCACTTTTGCACTCATTTATTTCAACTGTAGCTGCTTGTGTTGACAGAACTCCATAGACAAGGCTTGACTATTGCTTTTGTTATTCAATTCCCTCTGTGCGGTGGCTGCAACCAGTATGTGTGTGTGTGTGTGTGTGTGTGTGTGTGTGTGTGTGTGTGTGTGTATGTGTATGTGTTTGTGTATGTGTATGTGTGTGTGTGTGTGTGTGTGTGTGTGTGTGCGCGCGCGCGCGCGCATACGTGTATGTGTATGTGTATGAGCCAGGGTGCTGAGGCTGTTTTTTCCATCCGACCATCTGTGTGCACACAACTGTTGTGCCCACGCGCGTTTAATTAAACACATATTTGTCGAATAAGCAGCTCCTGACAACTGCCTGGGGATTAATTAGTCAAAATGGAAATGAATTAGTTTGATGTATTCTGTGCTGTTTTTATTTTTGACTTCAGTTTGTAAAGAAAAGGCAGCATAAACAGTTGGACTGGTTCAAGTGAAAGTTTTAGTGCAGGATTTCAAACTAATGATTTGTCTTTGTGCTGGTTTGAGTTTGACTGTGTGTTTCCTGTTATGGTATCAGAAAGGAGCGAGCAGCTGTTAAAATTAGCGATGTGTAATCTGCTGTTTGCCAGGAAAGGCCGTATTAGATCGCTCCCCTGCTGCCCTCTGCCCCGTTAATGTGAGGGTGCAGCTGACCCTCTTGCCTCTGCCGTTGAGCTGTCAGCAAGCTTACAGACCTTTAAGCCCCGCGCTGAGACGCACACTCGGACGAATTTGTGTACTCCACCTGTGCAGCCTACATTAAAATGATCAGGCAGGGAGGATATAAAAACATACCAAAAACAATTCAGACACTTAAATAAATGGAATGCAATAACACACGAAAGAAAAGGTAAAAAAAACAAAAAAAACAATGAAATATGATATGGTCCATAGTGTACAAGGGAGCAATTTTGGCATGCTTATATGAAAACTGCCATATCTGAGTCATGCCATGCAAACTCCATCCCTTCATATAATGAAATAGATAATGTCTCTCCTTGCGTATAATTTCGATATCTCAGGAATCCATGCACTCATTGGTGGAAGTTTTGTGCGCTTCAGTTATTCATGTCAGTCTCTCCTTTCTTATGCATAACTTTTCTACTAAAATCAGCAGAAAACTGCCACCACAAACTGATTTTATGTCTTATCATGTTGTTGTATCTGGTTGTAAAGAGAAAATAAAAGTAAATTCAAGTTTTCTGCAAGGCATGGTGGTCCATCCCTGATGTGTAATGCTTAAGTGCCTGCAAATGTGCATGCATTTTGATAAACATGGGCATATCCCCGTACTGGGAATATCAGCCGTTGGGGAAAAGGCATCATGACTAATGAGCTAAAGTGACTAATGCACCACACATGGGACATGTGGCTCACAGCATATGAAAAAAACAACCTCAGACGTCTTCATGCTTCTCCCAGAACAACCATTATCAGGTAGTCATCTAAATCAGCTTTTCTCAACATGGGGATTTGGACCTTCTAAGGGGTCCCAGGATAAATCTGAGGGATCACAAGAGATTTAAAGGGATAAGATATATATATACGTCATGAAACGATGTAAAATGTTTGCCCTTGTTTTGCAAAATACTCGTTACTTTAACCTCTTCAGGCCTCGAAGAGGGGGTCACAAGCCAAAAAGATTGCAAGCCACTGACCTAGTATCAAGTGTCCTGAAGGACTAATGTTTTACATAAAATGATTTGACCTTTTGAACCCAGTCATATTCTCCATTTCCATCTTGGCTCTGTGTTTGCTAACACATGGTAAACTGGGATTATCGTGGGTGTGTGTGTGCATATGTGTAAGGGGATTGACTGTTGAAGCACCTGAGGTATGTGTTGTGCTTACACTGTCTGGTTGACTGTTGGTGTATTTGCATGTCTCATGACTTTTCCTGGTGTTATGCGCAGCTAGAACATTGAGTTCTGTTGTGGAGCCTTTGTTGCATGTTGCACCTGATAGGGCTGAGCAATATGTCGATATTATATCGATATCGTGATATGAGACTAGATATCATCTTAGATTTTGGATACTGTAATTTTCCTGGTTTTAAAGGCTGCATTACAGTTAAGTGATGTGATTTTCTGAACTTACCAGACCATTCTAGCTGTTCTATTATTTGCCTTTACCCACTTAGTCATTATATCCACATTACTGATGATTATTTATCAAAACTCTCATTGTGTAAATATTTTGTGAAAGCACCTATTGTCATCCCTATAATATTGTCACAATAATGATATTCAGGTATTTAGTCAAAAATATCATGATATTTGATTTTGTCCATATTGCCCAGCCCTACCACCTGATCATTTAAGTGATTCAGACCTTGATTAGTAAGATTAACACTGCTGTTTATATTAATATTTTCATAGTTTACTCCTAACGGGGAGGCCTTAGAAAACATATGAGCTGCATAAACTACAATGAAAGGTGGAGTTAAGTGACTTAAAATTTCAAAAACATCACAATGTTCCTCCAAATGAACGTCTCGCAAACAATGACAAACATGTCTAAATCTGCAGGAACAGAAAAGTAGCGCACTCACTTGTCAGGACTCACGGCAATTAAATCCTAAAATCTATTCTGTTACCAGTATTAGTATCTGTTTTGTTCATTCACGCATGATTCAAATATTTGTATTTTTATTTTATTTGATAGGGACGATGCAATTTAACATAGTTCCAATACAGAGCATTGAACTGATGTACTGCACAGAGAGTTTATAGCTATTGCTAATTTTCAACTCTTGTCCCTAGTTGGGCTTTTCAAGGTGAATAAATGTACTGTCTGGTGACTGAAACACAACCAACTCTAAACTGTGCTGCTTTGCTTCCTCTTCTTCTTCCTCTTAAGATAAAATGTAGCATGTCTTCTGTCTGTGTACACAAGCATGGGGGTGAAACACATATGCTTCTACTAGCTTGAAACTTACTTAACCTCTCAGTTGTCTCTTAACACTTTGTTTTTTATCTCCAACGAATGAGCCCAGTGACCAAATTACCCCAACAGATTGTAAACTGTGCCGCTTGGATTGCAGTGTGAGCTTAATCTGAGCCTACAGCTTCAATTTGGTAAAAAAGAGAGGAGGCAGCTTAACTTTGGCTTAGATTTTATCTGTCGGTCTAAAACAACCATTACTTGTTCGCCATGATTTTTTTACCCATGATATTTGAAAATAAAATCCATCTACAATGTATATTTCTGACAGAATGTAAATAACTGCCACAAGACTATTAACTTTTTAAAGAAAACTTCTTATTTCAAGGAAAATTATATTTTATGGTAATGTAAATGCTAAATAAGTCAGCTATTTCATTTTATAGGCAAAAATAGTGGTTCTCAACCTGGGGGCTGGACTCTCACTGTTGAGATCGTATAATGTAAAATTATTAAATTATTACGTTTTCTTTCGATAATTATGAGATGACATCTGAGGTAACATTCTGAGGTCTTATGAGAAAAGTCATAATTATGGGAGAGTATCTCTTAATTAGGAGATATTATTTCACTTTCAAGTGGCAGTAATGGGTTTTCTCATTAACAGGAAAGCAAAACATTGTGTGTATTTTTTCAGACTCTCTACTGTTTTTTTCATGTGAATTGCTTCATAATTTTACATTTTCGGGCCATAAAAAATATTCATATCAAACAAAGAAGAAAATCACTCTTTGGTCACAACTGGTAGACATTCAACCAGTTATTGCATTAAGGTGTCACAATCCAAAAAGACTAGGAACCAATTGTCTAAAATGTTAGGATTCTACTGGGAGGAATGGTTCCACCATTAATTGAAACTCTTTTTTCCCCTACTTACAGCCAGAGCTGCCAGGCCTTCCCAACTTGTGGATACTGAGCTCCTGTTTTTCTTTTCATGTACTAACACAGGGATGAAACGGAAAAGAACGTATGTCTGTCACCACAGCAATGAGTGAGACGTCGTCCATTCACTCTGCGAAGCTTGTGTCATTGGCCCGATCGCTGTCTGGGCTGGGGCTCGACGCCGCCAATGGAGGCGCCATCATTCTGCCTGACACCGACGAGCCTCCTCCTCCGGTATGGTGTCCTCTGAATGTTAATACTCACATCCTGTATATCGTGTAGCAATATGTCAGCTCTCTCTCAACTATCAACCCTGCCTTGAGCTGACATGCCTGATTATTATGCTCTTACACCAAAATATTCCCCAAATTCCCTCCCTGCCAGTCCTCATCACTTAGCAAATCTATTACCTGTGTGTGCTTTTGTGTGTTTGTGCAGGAGTCTGGCATAGATCTTGGCCCTGGGCTTTTTTTCGCTGATGGCAAGAGGAAGGTGGACTATGTCCTTTGCTACAAATACAAAAAAAGGCGGGCATCCAAGGCACGACTTTCCATTACATCCAATGGTAGCATACCAATACAGATAACAGGCCGATGGGAAACTGAGGCAGATTCAGGGGAGGCAGGTGCACCTGCAGGAGATGTGGAGGAGTCAAAGCTGACTGATGAGGAAAAGGCTTTAATGAGGGAGGAGTTTGAAGCTGGACTACTCGAAGCTGGACTACAGTTAGAGCGTGAAAAAGAGGTGTGTATCTGTTTTTACAGTGCTTTCACCATCCATGATTATTTTTTCATCTGGTGTACACTCCTATTGACATTTATTGGTCAGAGCCATCCTTAAGTGATGTGACCACAAATCCTGTGATTGGACGGCCGCCAAACAGGTTAAGGATAAGACTCAGCCTGTCGCTTGTAGCTGGAGGACATGGCTGCACTCTAATTAAAGAGAGAACTTAATATCAGTGGTATATGATAAGACAATATGATAATAATAACAATAATAAAGTGAATTATGTTGCATTTTTATTATGCACTGTACAAATATGTGTTTGTTTTTTTGGCACTTCACACATATATATATGTGTGCGCATGCATGTTGTGTGTGTCTCTGTGCGTGTTTGTGTCTGTGTCTATTTGGTTGTGAGATGCTTGCGTGTTAAATCAGCTGCTGTTTTGGTTGAGGATTAAGCCTGCTGACCGTAAGTGTGAAGCCAAAGGCCAGATTATAGGGCCTTATTAGAGAGTGATCCACTACTCACAAGTGTGTGTGTTGGCACATGAACGCATATGGAGGGTGATGGGTGGGTTTCATTTTGATTGAATGGGTGGAAGGATGTGCTCAGGGGATTAGCATGATCATTTTTGTGATAAGCTTCTCTTCTCTCCACATCAAATAATTGAGACTAGTTTTCCTCATTAAAGTGTAATTATAATTGCATGGTCTCCGTTTGTAGCTAATATGTGGAAATAATTTTCCTCATATAGGTAGAGGTATGCAGCATCTTTTCAGCAAAATTAATTCTTAGTGAGGATCTTGCAGTGATTTTGTTTTTATTTATATTTTACCAAACATTACCATTATTATGTTTAAATACTCCCATTTAGGACCAGAATGGCTTCAATGTAGAGCAGAGTTTGGTACATCGGAACAGGCTATAATAGATTTTAATGTCATACCTGGAAAATTTCTGGTAACACACAACATTAGAGCTGCAGCAGTAATTGCATATGCAGGTTGTGCATAGCGGTCCAGAGGCTTGATAATAGCCTCTTTTCACATCCTCAAAAATGATTATTGACTACATTATGGTATCTTTTGTGTTCCCATCTGAGCAATTCATCACTATCTGCACTTATTTCTTACTTTTTGTAGCACTTTTTGTAGCAAGGTTCTGGGCTTGAAATAATGGGATTTCCAACAAAACAGCCTCATTATAACACAAAGTAGCATACTTACAGGTTTAGGGAAGGCTCATCTCGCTGCCTCAGGACAAGTAGCAGGAGCATTAAATGCATAGACAAAAAGAGCAGAAAAACCGATATCCAGTTAATCTATCTATACAGGCCCGTGATAATAACTGTAATTATTTTTTCCAGTCTTAATCTAAATTTAATTAAACATGTATGCAGCACTTGATGTGATGTAAAGTTACATATCTAGCCCACATTCCATATTAATCAGTGTGTGACGTGTGTGTTTACATGCAGAGGTCAAACGGCATAGGGTTTATTCGGCTGCATATCCCATGGCCAATACTCAGCCGCGAAGCAGAGCTTCAGAAGATCAAAGTTCCTGTGAAAAAGGTGAGCAGTTCAACACTGTCCTTTAATACCCTAGTCATTCATATTCTAGTTTCAGTGTGCATATTTTTGATTATTTGCAGAAGATTGATAATTTGGATGTTAGGTTATTACTCAGCTTGGTGGGAAGCTGTAGTAGCTGAGTCATGATATATGAATGGATCAGCTCAAGTAATAATCCGTGTTTCCATGTTTTCACTGAGCAGAAGTGTGAATTGCGGAAACGGATGGGCATTGCTGGAATATGGGATTCCATTGCCACTAAAGTCAACACACCGTTTCAACCAGACGTCCCTGATTTTGACATCCACAGAGACTCACAGACAAAAGTCAACATCAAAACCCTCAAACACTCTTTTATCAGAGACAAGCTCCACCTGTAAGTACTTGTACTGTCACACTCACACACACAAAAGCATACGTAGTGGAATGGTATATCCTGTGTCAGCAAACTAACCCACTTTAGGAGTCGCCCTTGACTGAGGGCACAGATGTGTTTTAGTTCAGTCATGGTTAGTGATTTAGATAACACCCCAATATCTAAATCACCTAAAGGCTGTGTGCTTTCATCATCCTTATCATAGCATGGCAGGGCTCTCACGTAGATTGAAGTTTTATTGTTTACACCATTGAAATGGGGATTCTACAGTCTGTGTGCTACTGGGTCACTGCATGTGATGAGATAGGACAAACAGTGAGAGCAACTTCCTTAGAGAGAACAAACATCTTTGATTTAACAAACAAAGAAACAAAATGAACTTTGAGTTGGTAAGGGTACAAGTATGAACAGTAGTCCACATCCTCATAACCATCCAAAACTGTGGTGATCAGGCCTACAATTGAAAGTGAACACTCACATGCAGTCTGTGACTCCTCTGTGTCTTCCCCTGCAGGTATGACATCAAGTCAACAGACACTGTATTTGACAATGCAACACGCAGCAGAATAGTAAGTTCAGCAACAATGTGAAGAATATTTTGTACACGTTTTGCATACAGTACCTGTTTGAGTGTACAAACGGTACCATTTGTACTATGCTATGTTTGCATCTAGGTTGCTGAGATTATTTCACGCACTACCTGCAGACAAACTTGCCAAACCACTGGTGAGGGCTCACTTCTGCTGTGGTTTCATTCTTTTTTATACGGTTCATATGTATTCTATCAGTCAGATTTCATGTTATCTTTATGTTATTGGTCACAAAACTGACCATATATGTACATGACATTGTGTTACACTCCCTCTTTGTGTCAAAAGGCATCAATTCATTATTGGCTCGGGGTGTCTACGACTCTGCCTTCCCTCTGCATGATGTGAGTATAACAGCGAAAGCATCTATACTGAACATACTGTATATCATATCTGTATATGTTTCATTTAGGGATATTTGAAAATGCATTTATTTAGAATTAAGATTTTTTTTTTTGTGCCATATTGACTAAACACAAACGTTTTTGTATAATGTAGGAAAGGTTACACAATAAATTTACAAATGGGCATTATGGAGATAAATGGGGAAAAGGGAGACGATAAGAAATTTCAGGAGGAAAATAACTATGACTAGCTGTAAGTCAAGCCTTTTTTTTCAGGGGTCGTTTACAAGGAGAGGACGGAAAGATCAGCGAAATGACAGACAGGTGAGCTGACTGGCCTGTAATGAGGTTTTTACAGTAATAGATGTTATTTAAAAGTGCTTTGACCGGTTCAGAACATAATCAGTAAAGCCGGTGGAGATAATACTACTGCTGCTTCAGGCTAATAATCAGGCTTTTCAACAGACTGCGCAATGAAAAGCCTATTATTAGCCCGATTTGACCTTAAAACTGATTTTCAAGATCATGGAGACCTTGCATTGGTCTTACAAAAAAGGGCAGAACACCATCGTCTGTCTGTGTACATCATTTTGTTGTGTAGCTTCTGCACATCAAGTATGATCTGCAGAAGTCCAGAACAAATATTAGCTGATTGACATGGACTGAAAATATTACATGCTTTGCTCTGACATTTTGTATCCTGTATATTCAATCGTTAACTGTTATTAGGTGTTTTAGTCTTGTGTCATGTGCTTGGGTGTCCTTCAGCTCCTCCATGAAGAATGGGCTAACTATGGAGTCATGCTTAAATACCAGCCTGTGGACCTGATCAGGTACTAAGCAGTTAGTATGAACAAAGATAAATGTCTAGCTATAGCTATAGCTTCAGACTGCAAAGTTCACTATAGCCACTAATATGACAGGGTTGGACTAAACAAACATTCTGATGATATTGCTGTTCAAAGTGGCGTAACATTGGTGTAAAGTTTGTCCCAGTGAAAGTGCAAGGACATGGGGTTATTAAAATAAAAAGCAATTATCCTCACAGGTTTGTGAGTATGGTCAATCAATGGGAACCATGAATTCCCACAGCAACTGCCTTGAAAAGACCTTATCACAGGACAAAATGTTGGTTAAGAGTAAGTTTTGACATGGTGATGGTGCTGGATATTAGGGGGAATAATCAGACCTGGAGCTGGGAAGATACTGTTTAATGCTTTGGAACAGAGTTGGACTAACCAACTGTGCTGCAATGTTGGACAGTCAGTCGACTGCTCGTTGACATGTTGTTTCTATGTTGACAGAAAATACTTTGGAGAGCAGATTGGATTGTATTTTGCCTGGCTGGGTGTTTATACTCAGCTCCTCATCCCTCCCTCTGTACTGGGCATCATTGTCTTCCTGTATGGCATATTTACTGTGGATACCAATGTGCCAAGGTAAGCAGATACAACATCTTTTTGGATGCTTATAAAATGTACAACAATGTATTATATATATATATATGTATTATTCTCTTTGTTTGGTGTTTTCACATATATTTCAGTCAGGAAACATGTGATGACAACCTGAACATCACCATGTGTCCACTGTGTGATGGAGTGTGTGACTACTGGCGGCTCAGTTCGGTGTGCTCCCTGGCTCGAACATCATACCTCTTTGACAACGGAGCCACTGTCCTCTTTGCTATTTTCATGTCTCTATGGGGTAACTATACTTTCTAATTCACTTTCCTGATAATGTTACAGCAAAAATATTTTAATATACTAAACTATATTATTCTAATAGCTCAGAGAAATTTATAACTGGTTTAATTGGATCTTGGATCTAAATTCATCCTTTATTTATTTAACAAGAACAGTCACATTAAGAAAGGAAACTTGCTCTTATGTGAGCCCTGGTCAAGACAAGACAACAGAATAAAAATTATGTCAAATAAAACCATTGGTTTGTTAACAATCATGCATAAAATTATTACAGCAAATTTATATACAAGTCCCTGAAATGGTAGCTGCAGTAGTAATACAAATAGATTCCTGTATGGCATAAAATTGGAAATACCAGCTCCAGAAAACATGTCTCTCATTTGGGGTTTACAGTGATCTTTTATTACTGTAATGATTTAGAGATTATTACTGAGGGATAATGAATTTTCAGTAACAAGTGAATGCTGCATGGTTAAGCTATTGATCTCCAGTATAGATGCTTGGGGGAGGAGATGGGTTCATTAAGCTTTGCATGACTGAAGTGAGTGAAACATCAAGCTGCTACCTGGGGTGTGAATGTATTGCAAAATATTTGCTTTGTAGCCTCTGCTGTATTCAACCATGCATGTGGGCTGCCTTCAGAAATAAAAATTCTGTTGCTCCACTTATATTAAGCTCCAGATTCACAGAATTGCTTAAGGGCACATTGAGAGCAGCTTTTGAACAAGGATTGTTTCCTTTTTCTCTCTTGCTAAAACATTATTTTACAGTATAAGACTTGAGTGGTCAAACCAAAGGTCAGGATCTTGGAATTTTTTCTAATGTTTTAGATATTTAACGTATTCTTTGTGTATCTCCTTTTAGCTGCTTGGTTCCTTGAGCACTGGAAGAGGCGACAGATGTGTCTGAAGCATACCTGGGACCTGACAAGCTTGGAGGATGAGGAGGTACTAAAATAGATACAAGAATACTGTACACACACATACTGTGCAGTTCACACACACACGTAAAGACACACACATACATTATCTGAGTGTAGATACAGTCAGAGCCTTTGCTGCTTTGCCAATATCAATATCATTATTAGTTTCTATCTTTTTCTCCTTCGTTTTTCATACGGCCGGTTTGTTACAGTGTTAAAGTCAGTCAGGGTGAGAGTGTTAACCTCCTGGCCCGGGTAAATCATGACGGCAGAGATCAGTTGTGGTTTGGCTTGCAGATTATCATTTGTCTCAGGACAGTTCCCTCCCCCTAACACACACACACACACACACACACAGACACACACACATATACACATAGCCACACATGTATACATGCATTGACACGACTCTTTACCCTGTAAAGGGGTATAATGGGATTGGTCTGTTCTTAAAGCAGTGAACTTGCAGGATAGGATGACGCAGCAGGGTTGCAACATAAACACTCTTCAGCCTAATCTACTGCCACTACTGCTAATTTATGTTTAAATTACTGTAAATTACTTACTTCTGCACATCTCCATCACTACTCTGCTGTTAAACCACTGTTAATTTACTGTTTACCCACATTACACTTTTCACTCAGTTTACCTTTGTGCATTACGGTTGATTTACTGTTAAATTACTGTTCTAATTTGCATGTTTCCATTTTTGCATTTTTGTCCCTACTGCAATTCTACCTCGCACATTACTTTTTTGCACATTTGCACTTGTACATTTTCATATTTTCTTACTGTGTATTTATTATTATTATTATTACTATTTATTGTTAGAGTAGTTTTTAGCTTTCTACTTATTTACTTGAGCAATTGTAACAAAGCAATTTCCCTGCAGGGATCAATAAAGTTTTTCTGTTTCTGATTCTGATTCTAATGCAACTCTCTCTCTCTATGGCTCTCTTTCATTTATTTTTGTCTTTGCTGACTGAAGGAGCGAGTCCAGGTGGGAAAGTTTCTGTACATGTTAGATTTAGCAACATCAAACTCAAAAGTGAATTACAATCTGGTTTAAGAAGCTCAATTATTTTTGTTTTGTATTTTAAAAATCCCCCAAAATTTTGCCAATTTTTGAAATATTTTTAGCTGTTGAAAATTGAATAATAAATCAATAATGCAAAAATTTTGGAAAAGATTATGTCAGAATTATGTAAATACAATTTGCATGCAAACATTCTGTAGTTTCACCTTTTATTATTATTTTCTAGCGTTATATGCTTTCAGAGACTTTTTGTATTTGAGAAGCACATTCTGAGCTGTCAGTGAGAGTCTCTATACTCTGAGGAATAGTGTCCTCTTATAAGGAAACCAGCAACAGAAACTTTTTTGTGTTTGTGGGAACAGGAATCCAAACAATATCACTGTGTTCCTTTTGAAAATATTAATATATTTCAGTGAAAGTTATTGCTACGTAAAACATGTCCCGCTTTAGGCTAGCACCCCTTAAAACAAACAGGTATGAGGTCATTAAAGTCTGTTATGTAGGGTCAACCTAAAACTTATGCAAATGTCATCTGACAGCCAACAAAAACGTCAGAGAATAAAGTAAAGCAGTGAATTTGTAGCTTAAAGGTCATTTGGAGCAGAGATTTCTGTGGCCACAACTGGTGTCTGAAACCATTATACAGTAAAGCTCTGAATAGCTACAAACAAAACAAAAGAAGTAGTGTGACATAAGGCTGCTTTGTCTCATTGGATGTGTGATGCAGTCGCATGTGTTCTAACATCTGCTTGTGTGTGTTGCAGGAGGCGTTGAGGCCTGATTATGAAGAGGCTTTACAGGAGAAGAAACATAAGATGAAAGCACGGTCTAAAAAGAAGGTTTTGTATCTGAGTGTTTGTGTGTGTTTCAGATATAATTTAATGAATTGTAACACTAAGTGCATGTGTGGTTTCTCACTGCCTGTTTTTATTCCATTATAGTTCACACAAAGCGGGGATGGTGTAGATGGAGAAACAGACCAGATGCTGGCCTCCCAGGTATCACTGCAGTGCTCTGTGTGGGAGGGCAATACATGGATAGAGTTGCTGGGGTGTGAGGGCAGGGCTGTTACATTAAGGTGATTTAAACTTGCCTCGTAGTGAGTGCTAACATGGATCTCATTTCTTCAATGACACTGCACCCACTGAGGGTAAATAAATTGTTGCTAAACAAACAAATGTTTCAGCCCGTCTTAGTCTTTCATGTACAATTAAATTATTACAGACTCATTCCATGTGTACGAGTTTATGTCTGTGTTTAAAGAGGAAACCCCCTTCACCTACTGCGGGTGGTTGAGTCCAAAGCTGCTTACCTGCCTGAGATTAGCCCAGATTACTGATGGAGACAGAAAAGGGAGGAGGGAGAGGAAGAAGGGGAGGGGATTTCTGTCCTTTCAGGTGGCAAACATGCACCTGCCAGACAGAAAACATAATGTGTGTGAGCAGAACATGTGCTCAGCATTACTGCATATCACCTACTGTACTCAAAAGCATATACCATTATGTGTATATGGGTGTATTTGTGTGTTTGTAACCCAATAATAATAACCCATT
The DNA here is from genome assembly GCF_910596095.1 of Thunnus maccoyii. Classification (NCBI taxonomy): domain Eukaryota; kingdom Metazoa; phylum Chordata; class Actinopteri; order Scombriformes; family Scombridae; genus Thunnus; species Thunnus maccoyii. The sequence goes on along the minus strand of NC_056537.1, from coordinate 18,598,005 downwards.
ATATGAATGTTTTTCTTGACAGCAAGAACCAGAGTCCCTGGACATTGAGGATCACCTGTCAGGTTACCTCATCAATGTGTCCACCTTACTACTGCTGGTACTGTGTTTATACTCTTACATTTACTAGTATTCATTCTCTAATTTTCACATTTTTGACCCCCCTGTGTTGTACAGCTATCCTCACTATTGTTATTTTGTCAATCAACCATTAAATTAACTTTTTCTAGACATTAAAATCATTATTAGACAAAGACAAGAGATGAAATAAGACAATGACGAATGAAAAAGTGATAAAAGATAAGAAAAACAATTGATAGAAAGGGGAAAATGACAGATTAGAGCTGAAATGAATAGCTGATTGAGAGAAAATTAATCTGCAACAGTTTTGATAATCAATTAATCCTCTCAGTCATTTCTCTCAGGTGATGATTTGCTACTATTTTCTGTATTTATATCCTTGTAAATCAAATATATTTTGATTGCTGTTTGGAGAAAACAAGCAATTTGAAGACATCACTTTGGGCTCCAAGAAATTATTTTTTCACATTTGATGGACTAAAAGATTAATCAAGAAAATAATCTGCAGATTAATCAATACTGAAAATAATTGTAAAATACATATTTACATATAACAAATATTAAAAATGAACACACAAATCACATAAAACTGTGAACAAGTAGACTTTGTCACCAGAGTCTTGTCATTAACTTTTTAATGTTGCATATGTCTTGTGTCTGTCTGCGTTCAGATCTTCGTGACCTTCTCAGCAGTGGTAGGCGTGGCAGTGTACCGCATCTGCATGTTAAGTGTGTGGTCCATGAACCCTGATCCTGAAGCCAAGGCCAGCGTAAGGATGACGGTCACCACCACAGGGATCATCCTCAACATGCTGGTCGTTCTGGTTTTGGAAGAGGTCTATGGAGCAATCGCTGTGTGGCTGACTGAGCTGGGTAATACTGCTCCTTAAATACTCTTTAAGAAGCCGTGACCTCGCTGTGACCTCACTGTGACCTTTATGTGCATTTTTCTGCCTGCTGTCTTATGCCTTTTTTCTTGTCATGTCCACTTTCAAGCATTGTAATATGCAACATATATTCAGAACATCTTTTGATAAGTAAAGCATTAAATAGTGAAACTTGGGTCTCACTATTAGTTTAGACTTCTTTGTTTTTGCTGAACAAACTGCAAATTTGACACAGTGGTAATGTAGTGGACACAGATAGTAAGAGAACTGGTTAAAAAGTATGAATGGCTGGTAAGATTTGGGAATGGCAAATAACATAGGAACAGCCCTAGACCTAAATATGAGGAACAGCAACAAACCAAATGGAGAGTGAAAAAATCGTTCCACAAATTCTTTATAGTCTGCAGATTAAAGTGACATTTTTACATAGGAGAACTCTAATGCTGTAACTTCCATAACCCTTATTTTGTCTATTCTATCTTGCAAGAAAGTCATCTTAAACCTACAGTGGTGTTTTTCGTGCTATATTTCTTCTTCGGCAGACTTTCCCTTTTAAAGAAAAACTCTTTAGCTAATTGTTCAGCGATAGTTCCTTCACAAAAGCAACAACAACTAAGGAATAAGGGATTATCATAGATTCATTATTATAGATTATCATTGATCATAGACATAAAAGTACAGATGCAGATCTTCTTCATGCTCCATATGACTTTTTGATGGTAAGTGTGAAGCAGAGAGGCTTGGTCTGGCTGCTAAATACTGAGCAGATGGTTGTCTGGCCACAGGGTCACCTTGTTTTTCAATATACTGTGTGCAAAATAGTAGTGATTTTTTGTGTGGCGGTATACATTAGAAACATACACATGATGAAAAAAACTTCCTGACTCTGTACAACACAGGTTATTTCAGTGTGAAAGTGCATGTAAGTAATTTAGGAAGCATGAGTTTGGAGGCAAGTAACTAATTGTGAGTGAAACACATATTAGCTAGTGTAGTAACAGTGTAACATGAGCTAATGGTGTGTTTATGATTGTTGTCCATCAGAACTTCCTAAGACAAAGGAAGAGTTTGAAGAGAGGCTGATCTTCAAGTCTTTCTTTCTCAAATCCATGAACGCCTTCGCACCTATTTTCTATGTGGCCTTCTTCAAGGGCAGGTGTGTATCTTTCATTTTTTCTTTCTTCACTCACTTCTCACCATTGTTTGTCTTTATTCTTTATCATGTGAATTGGTCTTCTCTTCACGTAGGTTTGTTGGGCGGCCTGGCGATTATGTTTATGTCTTTGGAGACTATCGCATGGAGGAGGTGGGCTCAGTTACACACATTTATTTGTTAGTGTGTGTGTATGTGTATATAACTGCATCTGTGTGTTCACTAAATGTGTTTTGTACTCCACAGTGTGCTCCTCCAGGCTGCCTCATTGAGCTGTGCATCCAGCTCAGCATGATCATGCTTGGAAAACAGCTCATCCAAAACAATGTGTTTGAGGTTCTCATACCGTATGTATCTTTTTTTACGCCGAAAAATATACATTTCTTGCAAAACTGCATAATTTACCGGTCACAGTCTTATGCCTTGCATGCTTTTTTTCCCCCAGTAAACTGAAAAAGATGTACAGAACAATACAGGAAGAAAAAGGAAAGAAAAGAGCAGCAGAGAATGAGAATAATGAATCAGAAGAGAAGAG